>NW_022106189.1:11507394-11556320 GCF_000313985.2 Echinops telfairi | reverse complement strand
ATTTATAAATTATTATTTTGCCATATCTTGCCCTGTCTGACGTCTCCCATCACCCACTTTTCTGTTGTCCATCCCCCAGGGAGGGGGTCACATGTAGATCCTTGTAATCGGTTCCCCCTTTTCAACCCACTCTCCCTCTATGCTCCCAGTATCACCACTCACACCACTGGTCCTGAAGGGATCCTTTGCCCTGGATTCCCTGTGCTTTCAGTTCCTATCTGTACCAGTGTACATCATCTGGTCTAGCCAGACTTGCAAGGTAGAATTTGGATCATGATAGTGGGGGAGGGGGCAGGGGGAGGCGGAAAACATTTAGGAACTAGAGGAAAGTTGTAATTTTCATCATTGCTACATCGAGCAATGACAGGGTGCTATGTCCTTTTCTAAGGACTAGTCTCTCCTGATAACATGTCCTCTTACTTGCTTCTAAGGAACATTCTGGCTGTGCTTTACAAGACGGATTTATTTGTTTTCTGCAGTCCACAGTACTTTTGATATTCTTTGTCAGCACTGTAATTCAAATACATTAATTCACTTTTGTCTTACTTATTCAGTGTGCAAGTTTCATATACATATGAAGTGACTGAAAATATCATGGCTTGGGCTGAGCACACCTTAGTCCCGAAAGTAATATTCTTGTTTTTCAATACTCTAAAAGAGGTCTTATGCGGCAGATTTACCCAAAGCAATCATTCCATCTCTTGACTGCTGCTTCCATGAGCATTGATTGTGGATCCAAACAAGGCGACGTCCTTGACAACTTCAATCTTTTCTCCATTGATCATGATGTGACCTATTGGTCGAGTTGTAAGGATTTTGGGTTTCTTTATATTGAGTTATGATTCATACTGAAGACTGTAATCTCAATTGCTTGAAATCCTTCTCACTTTGAGCAAGCAAGGTTGTGTCGCTTGGTATTTCATCAATTCCTAGCGCTGTGTTTTCGGTTAATGCCTGCAGGGCAGCTTGGACCTCTTCCTTCAGTACCATTGGTTCTTGATCATATGCTACCTCTTGCAATGGTTGGATGTTGACTAGTTGGTTTTGGTACAGTGACTCTGTGTAGTTTTTCCATCTCTTTTGATGTTTCCTGTATCATGCAATATTTTGTTTGTAGACTCAATGTTACAACCCGAGCCTGGATTTTTTTCCCCTAACAGATAAGTGATGGGATTACTACTTTAGCATCCCTGAAACAAACAATTGTTATAACCTTCTGAGCTGACCTCTTTGCCTTGACTTTAACTGACCCACACGTGCCTTTGGAAGTCACAGGTTAGAGGGGACCTTTTTTGGAAGGCATCCTTTTCCAGGAGACTCAGGGAGCTCTGTTGGAGTAGTGGTTACACATTGGACTGCTAACCATAAAATCCACAGTTCAAATCCACCAGCTGCTCCATTGGAGAAAGGCCTAGCCTTCTACTCCTGTAAACAGCCTCTGACCCTTACAGGGGCAGTTCTACCCTGTCCTGTGAGTCGGCATTGATGCGAAGGCAGGGCATTTTCTTTGTTAATGAGACTGAGACAAGTGTATCACTTGTCTGCAGCCACCCAGAGACCTGTTTGACATGCTTTATTTGGAATAAGCCTGTGCATGTAGGAATGGGTACCTTAATAGCAGTACTTCCTGACTCACCACATAGATCTTTGCAGTCACCTTTGGATGGACTCAAACCAGAAGTACAGGAGTTAAGAGTGTGGGTTTTGAGTCAAATAAATCTGTATTTCAATCTTGGCTTCATCCAAAGTGTCTGGGACATGCCACGGGAGGCTGCCTCCTGGACTTATTCTAGAATGAAGACTGAGAGTGAACAAGTGCACACACAGCCGCCCTTACTGCCTTGTTCACTGTGAGCATGGCCCTCACTGACGCAGTGCCACTTTCCAAGGGCTTTTATTTGACCTTTTAAAATGGGGATACTAAAATACCTACCTGGTGTCAGTGTTATGCAAACAAGTAGTGTCACAGACAATAGGCGACTGGCTCAAACAGACACTCAACAAATGCCAACAGTGGTGATTAGTAATATAAAGATGTAACGTGGTCCCTGGGCCATAGGATTGATAAAACAATGCATGTAAAAAATTATTCTGTCAGAAGCTTAAGGTAGGAATCTATTTGCAATTGAGTTTCCTGGCAGCAAAGGTCAAAAGAGAAATAGAACGAGGAGCAGCGTAGGTGCCGCTGTCTGACTGAAGTCCTTGCGGGTGGACACGTGTTTTCCTGTGGCATTAAATGCTAAGGAATGTATGGCACTGATCCTCATTAATCATTGAACAAAGAACAGGCACTCTCTGAGTAACAATTTGGCACACGACGCAGAAGCATCTTTCCTGGAGTTCTTTCTTAAATGGACCTTGGACAATGCTTAGGGCAGAAGTGCCTGCTACAGCCGCTACCCAGTTAATACAGGGCTGCCTGGAGCGGACTCGATAGAGATGAGGCTGCCTGGATGGGCTTCGTCCTGGGTCTGCTGGGAATCTGCACAGAGAGGCTTTAAAATGCCTGGTTAAATGCGATTGCACAGGTTTCTCAAGTGCAGAACCTCAAAGAACCCTGAATATGTCAGTGATTGCCGTGCGTGTTGAGCAGGGCCCAGCACATGTACTTGATCTCAGGCTGCCCTCTCCACACTTGAGCACCTTCCACCTATGTTCAAATCATTGTCTTTCAAGCCACCTTTTGGAAGCTCTGTTCCCATACGTATGCATGTTCCCAGTGTCCCTGCCTCCCGGCCCATGTTGTAATCTGGCCAAGGTTATCTGGGCTGGTTTGAGGTTTTAAATCTAGCATTATGCACCCCTTATTTACATTTGATCGAATTGATGTATTTATTTATTGTATCTGAGTAGAACCCAGTCTCTAAAAAAGAGTATGGGCAGGGAAACAAAAAGCATATGAGGGTTTAAGGTCCAGGGGCCAAATTCAAGGGCTTTCCACCACCTCATACTCTGTTGCTGTTGGGTTGGTATCAGCTCTGTGAGTCAGAGGAGAAGTGCATGTCTAGGGTTTCAGCGACTGACTTTTCTGTAGATGCCTGGTCTGTCTTTTGAGATTCCTCTGGGGACTCAAGACTCCAAGTCTTTTATTAGCAGCCATGAATTAGTCCATTACTCAGGTGCTCCTGAGCAAAGGCATGAGTTAGCTTCTTGGTAAAAGACTGGAATAGGATTTAACCTGGGCTTTGTGCCCCTGAGAGCTGAGCTTGCCCAAGGAGGTCCCTCCACAGCTACCCTGCTTCCCCGAAAATAAGACAGTCTCATACTAATTTTTGCTCCCAAAGATGTGCTAGGTCTTATTTTCAGGGGATGTCTTATTTTTCCATGAAGAAGAATATGCTACACATTTATTGTTTATTGTTTTATTAAAAGAGACCTCGCTCTTCCTGTCTGCTCCGGCTGCCCTGTGGCCAACAGTGAGCTGTGCGGCGGTGCCCGCTGCTACGGTCCAGAGTCCAGAGTTACGGTAGCTTGGGGGGGGGGGGCTTATTTTCGGGGAAGTCTTATTTTCAGGGGGATGCCTTATATTTCAGCGAGAGGCAAAACTGTATATAGGTCTTATTTTCGGGGGATGTCTTACTTTCGGGGAAACAGGGAATTAGCTTCAGGATCCATATGTGGAAATTGAGGTTCCCGGAGGCTGGGGGTCTTGTTCAATGTCGCACAGACAGTTTGGGCACAGCAGTATTGTCACACAGACCATCTAGCCTCCCTCCTGTCTTCAAGAAACTCTGGATTGCCTTTGTGCATATTTACAGCTCATATGAGCTCATTTAGTTTTTGCTAATTCAGATGTACCCACCCCCCTGACAAAGAGGGTGATGACAATGAGAAGGGTGCCAAGATTGGCAAATGTGGAAAGAAGATGAGGACCGTATATGCGGTTGCTGTGGGTTGTGAGTTGTCACGTGATAGCAGGGAGTTTGCCTTGGGTGTGGTAACTGCAGTCAGAGACTGTGCCCCTGAGATGAGAGTGGGAATCTGCATCTTCCTTCTGTCATGGGGTCTGTGGGTTTTGGGCATGCCTGGGGTATTAGCCAGTTGCTGTGATGTGCATGCAAGCTCATGGTCATGTGTGTCTCCCATGTGTGTCATGGGAGATCTGTTCGGCATAGAATTTTCAATGGCTGATTTGGGGGGGAAGTAAATCCCTAGGCCTTTCTTCTGAGGCACCTCTGGATAGATTTGAACCTCCAACCTTTTGGTTATCAGAAGAGTATGTCAGCCTTCTATGCCACCAGGGACTCCTGTGGGACGCTAAGACATGTCTTTTCATCCCTCATGGCGTGAAGTCCGAGCCAGAGCCGCACAGAGAGTCTCCCCATATATGCACCAAGTCCTGGCAGGTATATCTTGGGAGGAGGTGAAGATGTTTTCAGAGATAGCTTTGAATCTTAAGACATGTTTTCCTCCCCTACTAACTTTAGCACCGGTGCATCTTTGGGTGATACACCAGGTTAATGTACTTGACAGTTAAAAAGTGTCGGTGGTTGACTTCCACGCAGAGGCACCCTGCAGAAAGGCTTGGCAATCTTCTCCTGAACGAGCAGCCTTCACAAAGCTGGTGGAGTACAGTAGAACTCTGCCACAGAGCTGCCGCCAGTACTGGTACCTCGCCCTCTTTGCTGCCCTCTCCAAGCTGGGACCCTAGGTAGGGCAGTATGATGGGGCCTGCGTCTAACCCTCAGGTGTTTTAGGAGTGTGTAGAGCCGAGTGCAAAGGCAGGGTGTGAGGGTATGCGAATCATTGCCTTCATCATGGATCTTCTTCCTTGATTTGACCATTCCCTAGCTCCACATCCGGGACCTGAGTGGGAGATGCCCTGCTCCGGAGGTTAGTCTGCTCCTTCACACCCTGCTTGGCGTCCTCTAACCCATTGGCCCTGGAGGGGAGGAAGACTGTCCTGGGTGCTATGGCCTCACGCTGCTGTGGGAGGAAGGGCTCTTCTCCTTTTGCTGTTTTATCTTCCAGGAAGCAGGCCAGTAGCTCTGGGCTGGTAGCAGTGGTCTTACAATGGGGATAATTAGACATTCAGTAGAACCTCCTTCAGGATATAAACTCTGGGGAAGTGCGCATCAGTGAATAAGCCCATAACCAAAACCTAAATCTCATGCTGCGTTGCAAGGGAGAGGGAAGGAGAGAAACACCGCTTGAGCTGTGGTCAGATTGGGAAGTGGGCAGCGTGGGAGTTTTGCATTTGAAATCTAGAGACCTGCTCTCTGGACCCAGCGCTGTGGCTGGCTGGATTCTGTGGGCCACCAAGCAGCCTTGGGAAGTTGTAGTGTTCAGGGTTCTGCCTTGAAGCAGATGGGACCAAGGTACTGGTGCCTTTTGCTGGGGGAGTTTAGACGGGGTTGGGGAATTCACAAGACCCAGAAATAGACTCTTCCCTCTTACAGGCGTCTCCCTGCTGGGTCCGTTTCTCATTTCCACCCCTACCTTTGTTGGCGTGGCTCCCCTTTCTCACCCTCCCACCTACCCCACCCACAGTGGCATGGTGTTCAAGGCCCAGCCCCCACCCTTTGCCTTTTCAAATGTGTCTCCTCCACCCTTGCCCTTTCAGGAACCCTTTCTGGCTTACCCAGAAAGACTTACCCAGCCGGTGAAAGACCACCTGCTGCATGGCGAACTCCTTTACTGTTTATTGGCTTGTCCCCAGCCGCTGTGGGCCAGTTTCTCTCACTTCCTTCTCTCGGGTAATCCAGCATGAGATTTAGGTTATGGTTACTGACTTCTTCACTGATGGGCACTTCTTCAGAGTTTCTATCCTCAGGGAAGTTCTTCTGAATGTCTAGTTGCCTTCTGAGTTATTGCTGAACAACGCTCAGTGCTGGTGATGCAAGACACTTTGATGGGCGTTCACGACTAACAAGACCATTCCTTCTTGTAGGAACATAGATGACTGATCTAGGTGGTGAGTAGAATCGACAAGTCCCTATTGTGTACATAGCATCCAGTTTAGTGCTTATACAGTCCATCTAATGTGGTGTCACTCAGAGGTGACCCACAGGGCGGTCATTTAGAGAGTCGTGAGTAGGGTAGTCGGGAAGAGAGGGCATTTGTATAGGGGCCATGGAGTGGTTAGAGAGGCCTCTGTGCCAAGAGGTGGGGGAGGAGGGGGCATTTGAGCAGAGGAGGAGTAAGTCTTGCAGAAGGTGGAAGTCAGCTCGCTCTCTGAAGGGCAGAATGCAAGAAGGGACCTCACTGTGGCCAGAGGAAAGGGCAGAATGCACAGAGGTGAGGACAGGGAGATGAGGGGGCGGGAGGAGGAAGCAGTGAGACCTGGGAGGTGAAGGAGGAAGAAGGGGAGATGTAAAGTCAAGTCTGAGAGACGAAGGAAGGAAGGAAGAGGGAGAGTTCGGGTGAGGGTGTCAGCGAGGCCAAGGAGGAAGAGGTAGGAGGCAGGCAGCTTTAGGCAAGCGGTCGGGTGCTGTGGGGAGGAGGGTCTGAGCAGGAGGGTGGCCGAGCTACTCCAGCGGTGTGGACAGGAGAGGCTGTGGGGGCAGGGGTGAGGCTGATGGAACCATTCCAGTGTGAGAGGAGGGCCTCAGAGTCGGGGGAGGAAATGAGAAGGGGTCAGACTAGAACATTAGTTGGGAGGTAGGGCCAATGGAATTTGTTGCTGGACTGGATGTTGGATGTGACAATAGGAGAGGAACCAAGGGTAATCTGGGCCAGGCAGCTGGATGACTGATGGCTAGAGATGCCACTTACTGAGATGGAGAGCTTGGGGGAGGAACAGGTTTGGTGCTGATGCTAGTTGTGTGTGTGTGTGTGTGTGTGTGTGTGTGTGTGTGTGAGAGAGAGAGAGAGAGAGAGAGAGAGAAGAATCTGATTTGGGCTATGGTTAGTTTGAGATGCCTCTTAGACACTGAGTAGACACTTGGATATATATATATGGCTGATGATCTGGGGAGAGGACAGGACCATTGATTTATTAGGGTATTAAGGGAGAGGGTGTATCAGTTGGTATTGTCAGTTATCATTGGGTTGGTTCTGGCTCATTCATTCATTCATGGCTACCTTATAAATAAGAAACATTGTCCCCTCTTGTGCCATCTTCATGACTGTAAGTATGTTGGTGTCCATTTAAATATCCGCTGCATATTGTGAGTACCTTCTAACCTCAAGAGTTCGTCTGTCAGCGCTGCAGGTATCAGACACTACTCTATTGTCGTCCATCGTGTCTGCATCGGGTCATCTTCAGAAGTAGATTGCCAGACCGTTTTTCCTTGTCCACTGTTGCGGAAGCTTTGCTGAAACCTATCCAACATGGCTGACCCTGGTGGTCTGTGAAAAACTATTGCCATAATTCTAGTATCGTGTAGGCCACTGTAGTAAGATGACTGACAGACCAGTGGTGGCAAGAATATACCGCTAGCCCGTAAAGCCATGAGTGGGTGAATCAACCAAGCAATGCGTATAGCCAGAGTTAAGTTAAGAGGGAGCTGAATCGGGTGAGGAGAAGAGATTGAGGGACTTGAGAAAGGGTGGTCAGGGAGGTAGAGAAAAGTCCAGAAGGGTGGGTCCTGAATTTCCTACGATAGGAGTCTTTCAGCCTGGAGGGAGTCCTGAGGCAAATCCAATGTTCAGCATAGGGGTGGGGGGGACCTGGAACCTGGAAGGGGCTCGCGCTTGCTACAGACGAGGTCAAGTGGCTTGAGATCTGTACCAACGGAAGGAAGTCCAGCTTCCTGCTCCCATACTTGGCGGGAGCCCGATCTGCTCAAATGGATTTTGCTGGAAACCATTCTAGGTGAGATGAGCTGGGGTTCAGGGGTTAATGAAATGAACTCTCGTCTGCTGACTGGCCCATCTGGGGGTGTCTGCACCGATTCCCTCCTTTCTGGTTCCCGCTCGGGAAGTGTCCCCATGGCTGGACCAGAAGTGGTGTCTGGGCGCTGTAGACTGTCCCTGGCCGAGTCCAGCTGTGCGTGAGCCCTCAGCACTGAAATTGCCAGCCTCGCACAGCCCCGAGCTAGCCCTCGGAAGTGGGCCAGCCGCACACCGAACAGGATTAAAGGGATGTGTAATGGATTAAAGATCAAAAATGTTAATTAAGAAATGGTCTTTTCTAATAAGATGCCTTCAAGGGCACGGGCCTGAAAAGGGAGGGAATTCTCCTTTTGGCAACATGGTTTCTGCAGTAATGAAATTGGTTTGCAGACAGTGGGGAGGACCAGACGTCAGCCTTGTTTTAAAGACATCTCCATCCAAAAGCTATCGAAACTGGAGGGTGACCATTGTTGGGCTGGCCCACACACTCTGTGTGGTGGTCTGGCAGGAAGGCTATGTGGACTTTAACTTCCTTGTGTGTCCTAGTGCTGTCAGAATGCCGCCCAGAATGCCTAGACGTCTGCTCAGCAGGCTGGCTCTGAGGCGGGCTCCAGGGAGGCCTGGTGTGGTCTGACTGTCCCTGTGGCCAAGGAATGAGGCCACCAGAGGTTACTGTGTGACTGACTGTCCATGCTCCTCCCTGCTTATTCTTCTCGTTTCCTTCCTGATGAGTTGTGGGTGTCGATGAAATACACCTCTCATATGTGCCTCCATGGGCTATTGGATCAAATTGCTTTTTAGATACAAGTGCTTTGAAAATTTTCAGTGGGAATGAATGAGCTTTGTGCTGAGGGGAGGTCTAGTCTTTGTACCTAATACAGTGGAAACAAAGATGCAGGTGCCCTGGTCCACGCTGAGGTTTTACTTTCCTAGGCCTTGTCTGTTACCAAGCTTGTGGGCGCCCCCTCCCAAAACAAAAAAACCCCAAACCAGACAAAAATTCCCTGCCATTGAGTTAATTCTGACTCACGGTGATCTTATAGAACAGATAGGGCTGTAACTCTTTATGGGAGTAGAAACCCTCATCTCTCCCACGAAGAGCAACTAGTGGTTTTAATCACTCGTATAGTTGAGGTTTGAGCCCAACACACAGCCACTATGCTGGTCCCAGCAGGGCAAAAATCCATAGAGTGACCCACTTGGGATAGGTAACAGCCAGGCCATGCATGCGGATCCAGCTCTGCCTCTTGCTCTTGCTCTACTACCTCAGACTAGCTACTCGATTTCTCTGAGCCTCAGGTTTCTCATTTGTAGACTGAAGTCTGAAGGGAGACGGGGGGGAGAGCCTGTTCTCTGTTGGAGTGGAGGTGGTGGCTGTTGCTCTTACTGCAGAGATGCCGTGTTTCGTTCCACATGGGTCCTTGGTTGAGAGCTGTCAGGCTCCCTATGATTCAGGCCTGCAGTGTTCGGAGTTCTCTAGGCCCTCCAGGGTGCAAAACCTTCACAAATCCAAAGGAGGGGGAGTTGTCCAGAGCCTGGGACTTGCTCTGAAGATTTTGAGACCTGGGGAAAAAAAATGTGGCGAACATTTCCTAAGGAGGGTCTCTCACTGGCTCAGGGTCAGTGAGACAAACTGAGAGCGGCATCGAGTCTGCCCTTCCTACCCCATGGAACCTCCAGTTCTCCGCGAGTGATGCTGCGAGGAGCGGGCACTTCCATCTCCCACGTCTTCCCGGGCTTTGTGGGTGAGATCTCACTTGTTGAAAGCTTTGTCTGCTGGGAAGTGAGTGAGAGAGGGGCCTGGTGGGGAGTGATCTTTTCTTGTCCTGGCCAGAGTGGGTGGACCACATCACATCTGGGTATCGTTTTGGCCTTCCCTAGCAGGGTAGTAGACAAGATTATAGGGGCAGGGTTCTTCTGTGGAACCCCCAGTCCTTTCAGGCATGCCTCACTTCAGCCGGAGAGAAGGGCACCCCGCTTCCTTTCTGTCACAGATGCAGCCCCTGCCCAGCCTCCTCGCCCCGGAGGTGGCAGGAGGTCTCAGGCACCAATCCCACCCGAGGGGAGAGGGACTGCCACCCTTAGTGAAGCTTGGTTGCCCGAAGTGATGAGGGAGTCACTTCAAACCTCAAAGCAGCAATGGACAAATGTTGGGATACAAACAATGGGGTGAGTTGGCCTGTGGTTTTCTGTCCGCTCTTTGATGATAGCATTGATGGGAAGAAGAGGAGGCTTGGATTGGATGTGGCCTTTAAGAAAGCAAAAATGGAAATAGAACTATGGACGCTGTCATGCGAAAGAACGTCCCCTGTCTACATGCAGTTCCTGATGTGATAGAGCGTGAGCGCAGCCAGGTAGGAAGGGCCCCGTGTGTCCCTATGTTGATGTTCAGAATCTCTGGTGTTAGACGGAAGGAGGTGAGCACCTTTGGAGAGCACTTACAGGGAAGCAGCCGGGGATCCTGCTAGGGGGCCGGGCCTGTCCTGCCGTGGATGTGAGAGCCCACTGTAAGATTTGTACCCTTGGCTGCCTGCAAGTTAATCCTCATTAAAAAAAGGGGAGTAGAACAAAAGATGATGCACAAAACATTTTCATTTCAGAGATATGGGCCTCTTAGCCCATTCTCCCTTCAATTCCCCCTCTAAAGAACAAGGGTGGTTCGGTATAGAATCCCTCCTTTTCCTCTAGGAGCTCTGAATGTGATTCCTGGCCAAGAAGACACCTCACACACAGACAGCCCTCATCTCCTAGCATCTGCATGTTGCTAGACCAGGAAGAAAAGCCTGGCAACCGACTCCTGAATCTCAACCCGTGGAAACGTTGTGGGTGACGCGGTCCACACCCAGTCCTAGGACGGCCCGGAGCAGGCAGCAGTCCATTGCATTGCATTGTGTATGGGGTCCCTAAGAGTTTGGGGTGGGCTGAGGTCGGGGGGGTAGTGTGGCCAATATTCTAAGCCCACATCTTCTGAGAGGGGAGTGGCCGAGTCTTGCGGAGTGGCTTCTGGCCTGTCCCCCAGCTCACCACACTTGGAAAGTAAGACGCCTTGTGTCAGGGAGAGGGCCTAGAGTGCTATTCAGGGTGCCCATCTTTCCTCCTTACTCATGGCCTGATCTTGGACATGCTGCATGGCCTTTGTGAGCCTAGGTCATCTCACCTGAACATGGAAACATTGATTCCTGCCTCACCAGCCTCACGGGCCTTGAGGCCCTGACAGCTACAGGCCTTCTGCAGCCATGGCAAGAGAGACTGCGAGGGGTACCTGCTTCTGGGTATGTACCTCCGTGGGGCCCACTTCCTTCTGGGGTGCTTGGGGGTCCTGTGTGATCCATGGTGGGCTTTTGATTCTTAAGTCTCTCCTGAGAGTGCAGGCAATGACGAATTCATCTCCAGGTGCCTGCCATTGGACATTGCATGCTGGACTTCACCCCGTTCCTGAGAAGGCCTTTAACTATGAGTCTGTTATTTTATTCATTCCTTTGTTATTACACTTGATCTGAATACTGTTGCCGGAGTCCCTGGGTGGGCCAAAAGGTTAAGTGCTCTACTAAGGGCCGAAAGGTTGGCAGTTCCTCACCCAGAAGTGTCTTGGAAGCCTGACAGTCTGTTTCAGAAAGGTCACAGCCCTGAAAACCCTAAGGTGCAATTCTGCCCAGCACACTTGGGGTTGCCATGGGTCAGAATAGACTCGGTGGAAGCTAACAACACTTGTACTTTGTGCGGGAGGGCACACAGATGGGCATTATTGGAATCAGCGAGCTGGTGGGAGAAAAGGAGAAGGGAGTCCCACTTTCTCAGCCTCTTATGTATGCCTGGCTGGATGCAAGAGGCGTCTGTGTACATGTCATTGCATTTAATCCTCAAGCGCATGAGGTAGCTTTTATAAACCCTATTTACAAGGGAGGAAACTGGAGCTTGCTTGGACTAAGTCTTTGCTGCTCATGGCCTTCTTATCCGACTCACAGAGGAGTTTTTGTTTTATTTAAATACATCATTTTATTGGGGGCGCGTAAAATTCTTACCACAATCCATCCATCCATCCATTGTGTCAAGCACATTTGTACATTTGTTGCCATCATCATTCTCAAAACATTTGCTTTCTGCTTGAGCCCTTGGAATCAGCTCCTCATTTTGTTAGAAAGGCAGAATTTGGTCCTCTCCTCAGACCTACTAACAAGATCGCAAGGGACTTGTGTTCACAGTAAACCCAAGAAACCCAGATGCACATGGTGATAGGTGAGGGAGCTAGATACAAACTCAGATTTAGTTTTCTCAGGAAAAAACCCTCTTTAGAAGTAGACATGGATGCCAGAGGAAGACAGTCCGAGTATTAAGTGCTATGCTGAGCACTTTTCATGGCTTATAACATTTTATCTCCCACCGATCTCTATAAGGGAGGCAAAACTCCAGAAGAAGAAACAAATCAATCTTGGGAGACATACAGCCAGAGTGCTCTTTAGATGTGGGCACTGTGAGACTCCCTTGCCTTGGACATATTCTCAGGAAAGACCAATTGCCAGAAAGGATATCTTGTTCGGCAATGGAGAGGGTTAGCAACGATGAGGGAATCCCTCAATGAGATGGGTTGACACAGAATTCAAACAACAATGATCCATCATAAAACTAATGTAGAACCAGGCAACATTTTCTATTGTCTTCTTTTTCTAGTGATTGGTCTTTCCTGATGACAGGTTCAAAGTGAGCCCAAGTTTCACCACCCTTGCCTCTAAGGAGCGTTCTGGTTGCATTTCCTCCAGACTGACTTGTTCTTCTGGCAGCCCACTGTATATTCAGCATGCTTCACCAACACTGCACTTTGAATGCATCATTTCTTCTTCGGCCTTCCTTATTAATTGTCCCGTTTTTGCTTGCATAGAAAGTGATTGAAAAGACTACATCTTGGGTCAGGCACACCTTAATTATCCAAGTGACATCTTTTGCAACATGTCATCGGTTCCTTGACAGTTGCTTCCATGAATGTTGATTGTGAATCCAAGTAGCATGATTATTGACAGCATAAAATTTCTTCTTTATTTATCATGACACCAGATGAAGAGTAATACATGCTTATAAGGTGGATACCATTAAAACCACACCCTGAATCTAGGAAGGGAACTTCTATTTTCTGTTGAAATGGATTTTTCCTGGCTGCCACAGTGACTATGTACATGATCACGCCCCTTCCTTCACCCTAAAATAGCCTCTACCTGGCCTGTAATTGATCACTTCCTTGAATCTCTTTAAAGTTGTGTTGCCTCCAAACTTTGCCAATATAGTAGAAAATCATTTTAAGGAGTATGAGGAAGTAATACTTTTTGAAAGCATGATTACTTTTAAGATTCTTTAAATCAAGTCCCTTGATAAGGATAGCTCTCATGTTTAGATTTCTGATTAAGCGGTTTTTCACAGTTGACACTGAACGTGGGATGAGCACATTGTAGAGCTCTCCACATAGGGGCCACGGAGTGGCTGGACAAGTGCATGAGGGATTTACACAGGTGGGAAAGAGGTAAGGAAGTCGTGAACCAGGATTCTGACCGTGAGATTGAGGCCACAGTGTGCAGAGAGAAAATGATGGGCACTTCTTAGGCAGAGACTCATGTGTGGAGGGTGGTGGGGCATTGTAAATAATTTTTTCTTTGACTTACCATTTGTAATATAAAATGCTTGGATTCACAATCAACATTCATGGAAGCTATAGTCAAGAATTCAGTGACATGTTGCACTGGGCCAATCTGCCACAAAAGTTGTCACTTGGATAATGAAAGGTGTGTCTGACCCCAGACGTGGTCTTTTCAATCACTACAGATGCAAGTAAAAACGGGACAATTAATAAGGAAGACCTAAGAAGAGTTGATGCATTCGAAGTGTGGTGTTGGTGAAGGATACTGAGTGCGCCTTATCCGTGCACTTGGAGAAATAAAGCTCCTCCCACCTGTGGTGGCAGGTGAACCTGAGTTTGCTCTAGGGGCTGCCCAGGACCACTGTGTGCCTTCGATGCTATTCTTAATCAGAGTTGGTGATGAGGGGTTGTTACTGATTCAGGCTGGTGGTCCTCACTACTCCTCCCAAGGGGAGATCCGGATGCAGATTGTCATGGGTCTGACTTGGTTTGAGGTCTTGATAGCCCCAATAGCTTCTAGAAAGATGTTGAAGGTGAGTTCAATGTGAAGCCATGGATTATTGAAAGTGTTGAGTAATCAACAGGGCTAAGCTTTGGCATTTTTAAGGAGTGAACTGTATAGGACCCTAGTGGCATAGTGGGGTCCATGTTGGGCTGCGAACTACAGAGTGAGCAGTTCCATTCCTCTAGCCACTCATTCCTTGGGAGAAAGATGAGGTTTTCACTCTGAGTCAGAATCCACTCGCTGGCAATGAGTTCTGAGTAAGTTTTGGCATGGGCAGTACGGTCCTCAGCAGGTTGGGTCTCTGCATGTCCTGGAGACCTTGAACGGATGATAAAGCCATCTTCTTAGCCGAAGTGGTCTCCTTGTCTACCTCTCAGACAAGTGTGCAAGCCCCGGGAGTTCCTATGTTCTCCACCTTTATCAGGACAGGGAAGGTTGTAGTGGGTTTGTGAATAGGAACACAGTTACAAAGGGCTTCCTTTGCTGGGAGTTTGTGAAACTTCCAGTTCAGGGTGAGTACAAAGAGTATAGAGGAGAGGGTGGTAAAGGAGCCGGCCAGGCACCATGGGTAAGCACTTCCTGTTTACGGAATGGTTGGTGGCTCTGTTGGAGAAAGATCTGGTGCCTGCTCCTGTAAAGATGACAGCCAAGGAAACCCTTGGAAACCAATTCTACGCTGTTACCTGGGCTCAACCGAGAGGCCCCGAACAATAATATAGCAAATTAGCAAGTTGAGTGAGTGATAAGCATACATCTATGAAATCCTCCACATATTACAGAAAGACAAGAGAAACATGATTTTTGAAATGGGAAATTCTTCATCTCATGTATTTACATTTATTGACAGTCTGTAGCCTTCTGATTGCTTCTGTGGGCCTCTGTTCTCACCACAAACTTCTACCTCCAACCTGAACTAAGCCTGGTCCCTTAACCTTCCTCCCACCTGACTGGTCACTCTTGTTATTGGCTCCAGTCACTCAGTTCCTTTTCCAAACTTCGTAATCTCCTCAAAGACCAGGCTGTCTCTGAAGTCACTTTTAAAACATTTTATCTGGGCTAAAAATACATACATCAAAATATACTCCCAGCTAATGATTTTTACACGTATCTTTTGGTAGCACTGGCTCTATTCTAAACATTGGATCTGCATTCTCATTATTTCAACTGTAGTGGTTTCACCCCCGTTAATTTAGGCTCATTGTTCTCTAAACTTATCATCTGGGGTTTTGAGTTCCTGGCATCCCTTTAGTCTCTCAGAGATAATTCAAAGCAAAGGAACACAGGAGACAATAAAGTGTGCATCCTCTGTCTTTGAGCTAGATGATTTGGTTGCTTTTGCTAAAGACGACATCAGGAGATAGCTTCATTTCGAGGTTTGAAGAGTATCCCATGACAATAATGTCAAGGGTTCTTCTAGCTTCAAGGAGTCCTGAAATCTGCAGTCTTTGGAAATTAGAGATTCTCCATTTCCCCCTTTCTCTCAGGATCTGCCTATGCATCCTCGATCGCAGCTCTGCGGTAATGGTGATTGGCACCATCCAGTTCTTCTGGTCCCACGCTTGAGGGAAACAGTGCTTCCTGGAGGCGGTTAGCCTTGGAGTTGAGTTGCTTCCCTTATCCTTGGAATTGCTTTTTTCTCTCTTACTCAATTTGCCTGACTCCACTTTTGATCCATCTGGAGGCCTGGCCAGTAGCCCTTGCAACACTCATTGGCTAAGGATCGACTAAGACTCAGTGCAGAACGGGATCTTCCAGGCTTTTATAACTGAGCATCTGAGCCTTGTAGCTGGAGGATAAAACAGTTACAGGAGTAAATTCAACTAATTATTATCACTATATTTTTTTCATCCACTGCAGTTTACAAAGGGTATGTGGAGGGAATGAAGCACAAAAGGGCGCACCTTGTAAACGAGGGTTAATGAGAATCTTCCAGATCGCTAGTGCTTCCGCAGCAGCAGAACAGCATGTAAATAAATCTAATTTCCCTCCAGCTCAACTCGTCACAAGCTTAATTACAGCACCCACAATGTGGATGTGCGCGTGTTTTTTTCATTAGCGAAAGAGGGTCATTATTAGCCATGTCTGGTAAGAGTTATTATGAAGAGCGTGGTTCCACCCTCGATAGGTGTCCTCAGAGAGCAGAGAGGAACTTTCCGTGTGAACTACAGAGTTTCCAATTAAGGTGGCTTGGAGGAAGCAGGAGGCGGCAACACAAATTAGAAAAAGATTATAGAAAGGGAAAAAGCAGGCGAGCGGAAAGGGTCTGGGTGGCTCGGTTAATTACTGTGTGGGCAAGATTTCCTTCTGGGGAGCTGGACCCCCGCCCCCATTATCTCGTGCCTGCCCAGAAACCTGAGATGAAAGCCCTTTCTTTCGGTCTTACGGTCTGGCACTAGGAGCTGAAAATGGTGTGAACTGGGGTGTGTGGGGTGGGTAGAACCTGACCACTGACCGCTTCCACACAGCTTTTAAAATGGCTTTTCACACACCTCTGGTTCCCTTCAACCAAGGATAGAAGCTGGGCGGGAGAAAAGCCGGGGATCACTGTCCAGTTCTCTGCAGTCCCTGCGTGTGTATTGTTCTAGAAATAAATAGCTGAAATCCCCAAGTCAGAAATTAGTCGACACAAAGGAAGTCAAACCCTACAGGCCAAGTTCCAATTGTCTGCAGGAAGTGCCCTGCCCAGGGGGCCTTTGAGGGAGGATTTAAGTCCATTCCACTTGGCACTGGATGTACAATGTTGGTCAAAAAAGTTTTTCTTTCCTTCTCACCCTGGCTCCCCTGTCATCCCCCTTTAATGACGGAGGTGTAAGAGGTTGCACTTTGTGGTGCTAATAAATCTCTAGTGATCCAGAAATAAAAAATAAAGAAAATTAAAAAAAATGAGTTTGATGCATATGTGTTTCATTATCTCAGACGATGTTTGCCCTGGTCTGTCCGTAAGCCTGCCTCTGAGTACTGGTAGGAGGCAAATCCTGGGGGCACTGGCGTGGGAGAGAATTTAGAGGCCCCTCCTCATCCGAGCCCCTCCCACTGATGAAAATCCCAAGTATGTTCCTTCAGGTCCCACTAGGATGCTTCCAGGGTTGGGAGCCTTGTTCTCTTCCAAAGCACCTTGCATTTTTGTGACATCGCATTTATTGAGCACCTACTAAGTGCCAATAATATCTTCAGTAACCAAACATCATTGAGACCTTCCTCTGGGCCAGACATTGTGCTAGGAATTAGGGACTAATTAATGGCCCAAGATCAAGATGCGTTCCTTCCTGGAACTTACATTGTGGTTAAGCAAATGAAACAAGTGAGGAAACGAACTGATAGACTGGGAGGTCAAGAATGCTATGGGGACTAAAGGTAGATGTGATGAGGACCAGTGTCATTCACCTGCTGAGAACTCTCCCACTGCACTGAGAATGAAACTCAGCCGCTTTCCCATCTGGATAAACACCTGCCTGCCGACTCAAGCAGACCTTTTGCTTCTTTGAGCTCTCTGAGCTAGCTTTGGCTGCCGAGCCTTTGTACCGGCTGGGCTTTTGACCTGAAGTACATTTCCTCTCTTTTCTTGCCTGGCTTTTTCGTGTGCTGTTCAATTGTCTACTCATGTCACTTCTCCGGGGAGGCCCCCTTGACCAGACCACTCTGACTGCCCTTGCTTCCCACACCATCGGGCCTACTTTAATTCTCTACCTAACACTTCTTACCTTCTGAGATTTTGTGACTTGCTGGCTTTTGCTTTTCTGTGGATTGCTGTCTCCCCGACACGAGGAACACCAGCTGGCCCGTAGTCACTACGGCTGAGGGAGCACATGCCAGTTCTCATTTTATCCTGCCAACAATTGCCTCCCTATTTTATAGATGAAGAAACGGAAGTTAAGAGAGGTTAAATAATTAATCTTGGGCCACACTGCTTGTTTGATTACAACTCAATGTAACGAAGACCAACACCCTCACAACTGGACCAAGAGATAAACATCATGATCAGTGGAGGAAAGCTGGAAGTTGTCAAGGATTTTGTCTTGCTTGAATCCAGCCAATACTCATGGAAGCCGCAGTCAAGAGATCAAATTATGAATTGCATTAGGTAAATCTGCTGCACAAGACCTCCTTACAATGTGGCAAAGCATGGATATTATTTTGAGGACTAAGATTCACCTGACCGGAGCCGTGATATTGTCAGTCAGTTCATATGCATGTGGAAGTTGGCCATTGAATAAGGAAGACTGAAGAAGAATTGATGCATTGGCATTGTGGTGCTGGTGAAGACTATTGAAAGTACCAGGAACTGCCAAAAGAACAAACAAATCTGTCACAGAAGAAGTGCAGGCTGAATGCTCCTTAGAAGCAGGAGAGTGAGACTTCATCTCATGTACTTTGGGCATGTTCTGAAGAGAGACCAATCCCTGGAAAAGGACATCACGCTTGCTAAAGAAGAGGATCAGCAAACAATAAGACCCTCAACAAGCTGGCTTGATCTAGTATCTGCAACAATGGGCTCAAACATCAGAGCAATCATGGGGATAGTGCCGGCCTGGGTGGTGCTTCATTTTGTCGTACATAGGGTTGCTATGTGTTGGAACTGATTCAATGCCACCAAACAATAACAACTGCACTGGTTGTGGAGCCCATCTAATGCAAACTGGTCCTCTCAGGCCTCAACTAGGACCTCGCAGAACAAACCCACTTGCCCTGGCACCACTTCCAGAAGTCCGTGGGCAGTTTTCCTTTCCTCCCCGCTGAAAGGACTTCATTCTTGACGAGATCTCCAGGGTCAAGGTTCTCTGATGGAGTTGCCAGTGTAGAGTTGGTGGACTGATCCAGCTACCTTTGACTTCTGCCTTTGTCAGAGAGCTGGTGGCAGGAGCTGGGAAGGCCCTGGGTGAACTCTGCAGGTTTGGAACTGGTGGGCGCATCATGGGGGCTGCTGAATGCCCACTGGTTGTGAGCCAGCATGGGCGGGGCAGGGGAGAGGGAGCCTGATGTGGTGGTCCCTTGGTGCAAACTTGTTGGCAGGGGTCTGTGGAAACCAGACAAATGCTCCAGGGCAATTATTTAAATGCCTGCCTTGGACACAGCCACAGTGGCCCAAATTCCCAGGTTCCACCTGGGTTGATGCATCAGGATGTGGTGGGGGATTGATTTTGGTACTCTCTCACCCTCTTGGTCCAGCCTTTTCCACAGGCTTGCTTTGGAGGTAAGTGCGCGGCAGAACGTGGAGAATGCTATTGCTGCTGCTGGCTCTCTTTTGGCTGAGCAGTTGCTTCCCGATCTGCTTGTGTGGCCCTTGCATCCTCACTTCCAGGCTAAGGTTCAGTGTTTTGGGGATGCTGAGATTGTATCTCTGGTGCCCTTCTCTGCTGTTTGGTGTGGTCAGGCTATGATGCTAGTTTTGGCCTTATCTTGGTAGGTGGAGGCCAGCCTGTGTTGGTGGTTGAACCGCTCTCCTGCCATGATGCCAACATGATCTTGAATGTACTTTCATCAGATTGGTGGTGTATCCACTTATTGATGGGCACTTGGCTGTTTTCATCTTTTGGCTGTTGTGAACATCGGTGTATGCATAACTGTTTGAGTCTCTGCTTGCTTGCTTTTCTTTTAATATGCCAAGAGTAGAGCTGCTGCATTTTGGTTCCAGTAATGGAAATTTGAACCCAGGCCTGACTTCACAGCCTTTGTCTCAGGCTAGGGCACTTTGCACCAACCTGGGCATATCCCCAGATAAGGAACTTGGGTGGCATAGTGGTTAAGTGCCTGCTTGCTAACAAAAAGGTCGGTGGTTTGAACCCACCAGCAGAAAGATAATGGCAGTCCATTTCCATAAAGACTAAAAGTCTTATGAGGCAACCTTATGAGGCAGTTTCACTGTGTCCTTAGAGACACTGTAAGTTAGAGTCGACTCCATGGCAGTGACTTTGGGTTTGGTTTATGAACTGAGCTCATGCTTCGCATGTTGCTGTGTGTGATGTTGAGAAGCGCTTGCCAATAAAATATTTCTTCCTTTGAAAAAATTACTGGATATAGATAGATGCCATTTTAAATATTTTAAGTGTACAATTCAGTGATATTAATTATATTCGTCATGTTGTCCATGGTCTATATATCTCTCTGTATAAATTCAAATCGAAACTCACTATCCCCCTCTCTTCCTCCAATTTTTTGTAACCACTTTTTGTCTGAATTTTTTTCCATCCAGAATAATGTTTATCCAGGTTTATAGCACGTCACCATTTCATTTCTCTTTATGGATGAATGATGTTCTCTTGCTTGTACATACCACATTTTCTTTATCCCTCCACTTATTGATGGGCACTTGGCTGTTTTCATCTTTTCGCTTTTTGTGAACATCGGTGTATGCATAACTGTTTGAGTCTGCTCTCTTTTCCTTTTTTTTAATATACCAAGAGTCGAGCTGCTGTGTCCTACGGCAGTTCTATGTTTAACTTTTTGTGGAATTGCCAAACCATTTCCCATGGTGGCTGGACCATTTTCTATTCCCACTAGCAGTGGATGAGGGTGTCAGAGTCTCCATATCCTTGCTAAACATGGTAGTTCCCTTTTTTTCTGACAATATCACCATAGAATGCGTGAGGTCATATTTCATTGTGGTTTTTATTTACACTTCCTTAAGGACTAAGGATAGAAACATAAAAAACCCAAACCCACTCAATAGTGTGGATTCTGGTCATAGTGATCCAATATAGTGTTTACGAGGCTGTAAATCTTTAGAGGAGCAGACAGCCTCGTCTCAGAACAGCTTGGTTAGCAAACCCCACAGCACCACCAGGGCTCCTTAGGACCAAGAATAATTCCAAAACCCAGCCATTGAAAAGTTTGGAGCATAATCCTATTCTGAAATACATGGGATTGCCATTAGTCTGAATCAACTCAATAGCAACTGGTTTTTTAGCGATTACACATTTCATGTGCTTTTTAACCATTTGCATATCTTCTTTGGAGAAATGTCTGCTTAAGTCCATTTTTCCGTTGCACTGTATGCCTTTTGCTGTTGAGTTGTAGAAGTTCTTTATTTGGTTTATACATTAACTCTTCCTCGATGTATAGTACTAAACATGCTCTCCTATTCTGTAGGCTATCTTTTCCCTTTTTAAATAAAATTCTTTGCACAGACCCTTTTATTTTGACGAAGTCTGTCCCATCTTTTGCTGTTCATTCATTGGATGTCTATTGTCAAAAACAAGGTCTTGATATTTTACCTCTCTCTTAAGAGGGTTGTCATTCCCCACCCCCACCCCCCCACACACACCATTCCCCCCTGGTTTTAGCTCTTATATTCGGGTCATTGATCCTTTATTTTTTAAAAATAATCATTTCATTGGGGCTCTTACAAGCTCTTATAACAATCCATACATCCATTGTATGAAGCACATTTGTACATGTGTTGCCATCATCCTTTTCAAAATATTTTCTTTCTACCTGAGCCCTTGGTATCAGCTCATCATTTTTTACCTCTCTCCCTCATAAACCCTTAAAATTGATAAATTATAATTTTTTCATGTCTTACACTGACCGATGTCTCACTTCACCCACTTTTCTGTTGTTCATCACCCTGGGGTGGGGGTGGGGGGGGTAATATGCCCATCAGTGGTGCATTGGTCCATTCTGAGTTAAATTTTGCATATATTTTTTAGGCATGAGCCCGATTTCATTCTTTTTCATGTGGATGCCAATAAGATTTTACAACGTATGAAAACTCTTTGACAATATTGTGTATTTAAATGATTACTCCTGGTCTGTCATTAGTATAGATTTTTCTCATTTCCTGAAATCAAGATATTTATGCTGCTTCTAACCTCCTTCTTGAGGGGCTCTTCTCAGTCACATCTGACTAAGGATTTGATGGTATGTAACAGATTCTTCAAGGATCCCTGGTAGCACAGTGGTTAAGTGCTTCACTGGGAATCAAAAAGCCAGAGATGTGAACTCACCAGCTGTTCTGCGGGAGGTATATGCGACAGCCCGCTTCTTTAAAGATTACGCTCTTGGAAACCAGATGGGGCTGTTTTACCTGTCCTGTAGGATTGCTATGAGTTGTAGTTGACTTGACAGTAATGGGTTTTTATTTATTTATTTTTAAAATGAGATTCTTCATGGAGGTGGCTCAGTGGTCTAATGCTCACCTTTTATATAAGAGACCTAGGGGTGATTCCTGGTCAGTGTGCTTCTTGTGGGGCGACCACCTGTCAATGGAGTGTTGCTGTAATGCTAAATTGGTTTCAGTGGAGCTTGCAGACTAAGGACTAGGAAGCAAGGCCTGGTAATCTGTCTCCCAAATCAACCAATGAAAGCTCTTTTGTGCTTTGATGATTTCACACAGCACAGCGTTGTCAAGAGTCACAACTGTTTGATCTGCCACCACTCATGGGGATGGCACATGATGCCCTGGCAGAGTTTCATTCCTTTGTTTGTGGGGCGAATGTTGGTTTGGGGGTGACTCCATGCCACCGAGAGTAGCAATCAGGCTCTCAGATCGTGCGCGCCCTGCCAGATAGCACAGCCACAGTGACCCACCTTGTGGTCTTTGTGGGCATTGGATTCCCCATCCCCTCCCAGCCCTTGGTGGTCACTCCCTTCCTGCCTCCTCCTCCTCCTCCTCCTTGGCGAGACCTGCCCCATGCACTTGACACTGGACTGGCTGAAGCTGGCCTTTCCAGTTGCCCTCACATCACTTCCTATTTTTTTCACTCATGAGAAATGATTTCGTTCTCTGTTTATGTATCTGCTGTCTTTCTCCCCCGCTGGAGCGTATTCCCTGAGGAGCTATAGCCATTTTGTTTCCTGCTGTATCATAGGATTGGCTCTGGCATATTGTAGGGTCTCAGTAAGTACTTTTTTGAACAAATAGATGGAGGTAAATAGTGTCTTTGCGGCTGCTTCTCCTGGAGGCCATGGACAATTTACCTCGGGGCTTTGGCTTCTTTGTGGCCGGTGCTAGTCTGTGACTCAGCGCTAGCAGCTTCCATAGAGGAAGGTGTCTCCCAGGGGACCCACTTCCCAGAAACATCCAGCTCATTTCCTTCACCCGGGTTCTCCCAAGGACAGAAGGATCCAGGGGTTTCTCGGGAGACTCCTCTGTGCCGGCCCTGGGAGGGTGGGCTTGACTCCAGTCTGGCAGACAGATGGCTTTGGGTCTGTGTTTAGTTGTTGTGTTGAAACCCAGGAAATATCCCAATTTCACGCCTAGGAAGGAAAACTTCCTTTGCTATTTGGTGGAAAGAGGAGCAAAAGGAGGGGAAGCCTCCAGCTGACGTTTTTCCAGTCTAGGAATTTCCCAAGCATTTCCTGGAATCAGTGGGTGTGTGGACGAGGCAGGAAAGTGATGAAGGAGTGCATATGTATGTGCATGTGCTCTTGTGTACACACATGCAACTGACACTCAGAGCTGGGCCTCATAGAGCCCACTGCAGGATCATGTGTTGGCTGCTTCCTTTTCAGATTGGCTGCCCTAATTCCGGGCCTCGGCCCTCTGTCTCCTGGGGTTTCTCATCACTGGGAGGTGGAGGACTAGGAAGGTGGACAAGAGAGGAAGGCTTGGTGCCTGGAGCATGCCCCGTGTTTCTTTTACGTGGAGTCCGTTTGGGTCTTTCAGATCTAGGGTGGTAACTTTAAAATTATGTTGGAGAATTATTATTTTAATGACATTTTAAAGACACTAAGATAGTACTAAGGAGCCCTGGCGGTGTAGTGGATAACATGTTGGACTGTTAACCACAAGGTCAGCAGTTCAAACCCACCAGTGGCTCCATGGTAGAAATAGGAGGCTTTCTGCCTTGTAAAGACTTATAGCCTTGGACCCCAAAGGAGCAGTTCTACCCTGTTCTGTAGGGTGGCTATGAATTGGAATAAAGCCTGTGGCAGTGAGTTTGTTTGAGGGCAGTACATAGAGGATCAATGGCAGTTCAGCAGTAGAATTCTCACGTCCCATGTGGGTAAGGTGACCAGATTTTAACATTGGTAAAGCGGGACACCATTGATAAAACTTAAATCCTGGAGAAATAGCCACATGGCAGCCGAAAACCGTATACCCTAGCTTGTCGTGCATTCTTTCCAAAAATCGGGACATTTTAAAAACGGCATGGGATGTGGGGAAAAATTGTTAAAAATTGGGACTGTCCTGCCAAAAGCGGGACATCTGGTCACCTTACATGTGGGAGACCTGAGTGTGATTCCCAGTCAGTGCATCTCATGCACAGCTACTCCAGGTAAAAACAGTTTAAGAAGAAAGGCCTCGTAATCCACTTCCAAACATCAGCCAGTGGAAACCCTAGATTACTGTGGTCCAGCCTCTGGATAGAGCAAGTGGTGTCGGACTAGGCAGTGCTTTAAAAACTTGATTGCGCATACAGTCATGAGTCAGTGGCAATTCACAAGGAAAAGAAGACAGTTCTCGGGTGGAGGGGCTCATTAAAGTGCTGGTGCCACTTTCAGAAAGGCTGGTGTCATAGGTGCTCCTTTCAGGTGATACTGATACAGGTGGGCCTTTAGACCGACCCAATTCCCACAGAACGGACTCTGGAGTTGAGCCTTAGATCAAGAAAACCATTTATAAGATTAAAAAGAAATTTCCTCCCTCCCATATTCATTGCTGGGCCTTGTTCATGTTTATATTCACATTGAACTGTGAATTGAAGAGATGATCATGGCACAGGGAACAAAGTGCAAAAGGTTTGTAAACCGGTATGTGGCCCAGGAGCCTGCTCTTCGAAAATGACTGCTGAGTGGGTCTGCAAATGGGATGTGGGTGGGTGAGATTGGGTTCATCAAAGTGGTGGCACAGGAAACAAGGACAGATTTCAAGTGATTGACCCTCTTTTTAAAACTTTTTGGTGTGACTTGGGTATCTGTCGTCTTTGTCATCAGAGCCAACAGCTACTCTTCATTTTTTGGGAAAGGAAGATACCTGAAATGTAGAGTCCGTCCTCAGGGAAAGCCAGATGGGATCATGACTGGTGAAATGAAGGCATTGGTTTCCTTCATTTCCAGCAAGAACTGGGTGGGTGCGTGTCAGTGTCTAAGCTGAGCTCCCGTCATGGGCGATTCTTGGCTGGGCCTGGTTTTTCCTGCACCCACCTTCCCCCGGGTCTCTGTGTCCTGCTTAGCTGAGGCCTCTCCCAGGACCTCACAGTCTTAGCGCTGGCTGAGCACCTGCTGATGTTAGAGATTGGTGGGTGCCATGGTTTGAGAAGGTGGTGATGTTTCTGTGCTCTTCTTTCATCTACCTGGGCTCCTCCCGTGCCTTTGAGGTAAAATGGCAGCTCCTGGTGGGTGGCACCTTAGTGTGGTCCACGCGAGAGTGCCCCAGGCCGCGGTCATGTCGAGGCTTTGGCTCTTCACCTCTCACTGCACTTCAGCCTTCTCCCCTAGAGGAGCTCAGAACCCTGGTGCCCTAGGGAAGGACATTCTCTCGGAGACCAGGCGGACAGGGAGTGGACTCCAATTGTGTGGCCTTCCCCTCTGTGGACCTCACTTTCTCCATTTATAAGGGAAACTGGTAACGTCACCCACCCCACAGGACAGGGGCTTGCTGGATGCCCATCAACGTGTCTGCTTGCTTACAAAGGAGGCTTCATTGGAAAGCCTCTTAGAAAGCGCTTTGAACTCTAACCTGAGTGAGTGATAAGCAGACATCACCTGGAATGATTTCTAAGCTCAGTGCTCCTGTGGAGAGTTGAAGTCCTTTTTTCCATTTGATATACACTCAAATGGCTGGGGGGTATTGTAGGCAGTACCTGGCACCTCTTCCACCTTAAATGAGTCTGTTTTCCATTTTCATCTCCTCAAAGGTGATTTTCCAGACACCGTCATGACTCACAATTCACTGAGGGTCAATTTTTTTTTTTTTAAAGAAATCAGAGTATTCTTTTTTTTAAAGATATGAAAGTGAAAAATCTTTACAAAATACGTAACTTGGTGGTATTTGGCAAGTGAAGGTGTCCCAGGGGCTCTACTTTAGGAGTAATGTATATGACTTTAATTCATCTCAGTCTATACATAAAGTCAATGTACAAGCATTCATTCATGCAAGAAATAGTTATTGCGTGCCTACCATGTGTCAAACACAGTTTTGGATGCTAGAGATTCCACAGTTGACCACAGGGATAGGAGCTCCTGCCTCCATAGAACTTGTGAATGTCTCTACCGGTATGAAGCAAGAAACCAATAGGAGAGATCTGAGGGCCTGGCCCCAATCCCAACTACATGGACCCCCCACCCCCCACCGAACAATTCACTTCAGAGAACAGCACTGAAGCTACAGCTCAGGGAGAGGGGCATGTATGATCAGAGCACACAGGAGCAAACGAAGGGGGAGGGAGAGAGAGTGAGCACATCCTGGCCCACCAATCCCCAAGGACAATATTCCTGCTCAGAGCAGCCAATGCCCAGAGAGGACCATAGGGCCAGCCCCACCACGAGACATGACGTCCCTCATTGACCCATAGCAGTATGGGGGACAGCACTGGATACACAGTGTGGGAATTGTGCCCAACACAGCAAGGCAAAATGCTAAGGGCGTGCAACAGAACAGCAAGGGGAGCAGAGTAATGAAATCCCTGGAGGAATACCAAAAATAGACTGTGGGACCAACGCGTGGCACCCCATCAGACTCAACCGGAAAACACTCCTAAAGGTCAACAGACCTTGAACTATTTTTATGCTTTTCTTTTTATTGTTGTTTTTGTTTTCTTTTGTTGTTTTGCTCTGCCTTGTTTTTTGTGCATATCATCATCTCTGCATGTCAGTCTAGATAAGATAGGTGGGATAAACAATCTGGAGGAGAAAATTAAGGGGCGGATGGTTTTGGTTCTGGGGGGACATGGGAGAGAGGGAGGTGGGGGGAAAGGAAGTGGGTGTTAACAAACCCAGGGACAAGGGAACAACACGTAATCTAAAATCGATGGCTGGGAGGGTGTAGGAGGCCTGGTAGCGCTTGATCAAGGGCAATGTAACCAAGAGGAATTACTGAAATCCACATGAAGGCTGTACATGACAGTGAGACAAGAGGAAAGTAAAAGGAAATAGAGGAAAGAACTAGGAGGCAAAGGGCTTTTACAGAGGTCCAAATACAGGCATGTACATATGTAAATATACTTATATATGACGATGGGGAAATAGATCTAGGTACATATATACACAGTTTTAAGAACACTTTGTTACATTAACCTGATATTCCATGATGCTCACCTTCCTGACACGATTGCTGAAGACAAAGTGGGTGCATAAACAAATGTGAAGGAAGCAGATGGTGCCCGGCTATCAAAAGATATAGCCTATCAAAAGATATAGCATCTGAGGTCTTAAAGGTTTGAAGATAAACAAGCGGCCATCTAGCTGAGAAGCAACAAAGCCCACATGGAAGAAGCACACCAGCCTGTGAGATCATGAGGTGTCGATAGGATCAGGTATCAAAGACCCAGAACAAAAAATCATTATCATTGTGAATGAGGGGGTGTGGGGAGTAGAGACCCAAAGCCCATCTATAGACAATTGGACATCTCATTACAGAAGGGTCTCAGGGAGGACACAAGCCAGTCAGGGTGCAGTATAGCCCCAATGAAACATACAACGTTCCTCTAGTTCTCTAATGCTTCTCCCCACCCCACTACATGACCCCAATTCTACATTACAAATCTGGCTAGACCAGAGCATGTACACAGGTACAGATAAGAGCTGGAAACACAGGGAATCTAGGACAGATAAACTCTTCAGGACCAATATTGTGAGTAGCGATACCTGGATAGTAAGGGGAAGTTGGGGGGAAATAGGGGGAACTGATCACAATGCTCTACATATAACCCCCTTCCAGGGGGATGGACAACAGAAAAGTGGGTGAAGGAAGACATTGGTCAGTGTAAGAAATGAAAAAATAATAATAATTTATAAATTATCAAGGGTTCATGAAGGAGGGGATAAAAATGAGAAGCTGATACCAAGGGTTCAAGTAAAAAGAAAATGCTCTGAAGAGGATGATGGCAACAAATGTTCAAATGTACTTGATACTATGGATTGTGAGAAGAGTTGTACGATTCCCCAAGAAAATGATTACAAAAAAAAAAAGAGGACAGAGAATTATTCATGAAACCTGCAACCTTGTGGGGGTGGTACTTGTGAATGTCTCAAAGTACTTGGGTGCTGTGTGTTTTCTCGAGCAGGAAGTCCCCTCTCCCTCACACTGGCTGGAAGGGAAGGAGCATAAGGTGATGGGGTTGGATATGAGACCCAGCCTGCCTCTGCTAGCCACATGTCCTGTGGCCTCAAATAATATCTTGGGCCTTGGTTCTGAAGAGGCGGGGGACTGGATGAACTCCTTTCTCAGGCAACTTTTCTATCTCAAATGCTCAGCACTCTCTGGGATTCTCCAATTCATTTACCGTTTACAAATTGTTAAGGTTACGATTGTATGGTTAGAGTTGAAAATTGTGGACTGTTTCAGATATGCTAAAAAGAGCCATGACCATACAGGATGAACCCTCCCAACACCTCTTGCCAATGAGACCCCTGCTCCCTGCCCTCCGAGCTCGCTAAGGTGGCACAAACCGTTTTCACTCAGTCGCTAACCTAAGGTGAGCAGTTTGCACCCACTAGTCAAGCCATGGGAAATAAGCTGAGCGATTTGCTGCTGGAAAGATGATAGCCCAACCCCCAGGAAGCAGTTCTGTTCTGTCACACAAGTGCTCCTGAATCAGAATGGACCGTAAAGGAAGGGCTTTGATTTAAAAAAAAAATTGTTTCCTTCTCCCACAGAATGCCATTATCATTCTTGTGTCTTTTCATGTAGTAAAGTATAGGTAACACAACATTTGCCATTTTAACCATTTTTTAGTGCATGAATCTGTGTGCAACAACAGAAAATCCATTTCTTTTTATGACTCAATACTAGTCCATTCAAATGGTTATAAAATTCATGTGTTTTTTTTTTAATTGCTGCTAGCTATTGGTTAATTTCCATCTTTGTCCATTGTGAATAATGTGGGATTGAACACTGGATTGAGTCCCTGTTTTCAAGTCTTGTTTGTAGACCTACCTGCAGGTAGAATGGCTGGACTGTGGTAATTCTAGGAGCCCTGGTGGCACAAGGGCTAAGCACTTCGCTGCGAACTGAAATGTTGGCAGCTTGAATCCACGGAGCCCCTCTGTTGCAGAAAGACCTGGCACATTATCCTGTAAACAAAGATTGCAGAACAGAAAAGCCTACAGGACAGTTCTACTCTGTCACATGGAGCTCAGTGGGCCACAGTTGGCTCTGTAGCGTGAAACAGCAACACGATCATTCTGTAGTTCACTTTCCACAGTGACTGCCCCTTTCACATTTCTATCAGTAATGTCCAAGGGCGACACTTTCCACGTCCTTGTCAATACTTAGGATTTTCTGTTGTTTTAAAGTATTTAAATAAGATAAAATGATTGCCATCTGAGGGGGAATTGAAGTGCTTTTGATTTGCATTTCTCTAATGACGAAGGATGTTGAGCATCTTGTGCTTGTTGGCCATTGTGTGTCTTTGGCAAAATGTATCTTTTGTTTTGAAATACATATCAATAATACCTAGGTATTGCTTACCTGTATTAAAATTTGCATAAATATTGCCACATTTTACTCTTTGCCGTATTTTACATTTAGTATCTTGCCTTGTTTGGAAGCTTCATCCCTGTTGATATGTGCAGCTCAGGGTCATTAATCATAATCAGCCCATGGTGTCCATGTGTAGGTGTCCCACAATTTTTTTTATCACCTTCCCGTTTACAGATGTTAAAATACTTTGCTACTTTTAGCTCTTGTAAGTAGTATTTATAATATTTATTTTATAATCTTGGAAACCCAGAGAGGCCGTTCTCCTCTGTCCTTTTTGGTCAGTATAAGTCAGACTTGACTGGATGGCAGTGAGTTTGACCTTGATTTGTGATATATTAATACATATTCCCACAGTAGATTCTCGTGCTTTAACAGTTTCTAATACAAATGCCTCTGCATGCAATAACTATGTCAGAGGTTAAGGCTCCAAGACCCTTTCTCTTCTCTCTCTACCTGTCAGTTCTGCTCTCCATGACAGGGACTTGACTTTGGGGAACTTCTCAAGAAAGGAGCGTTTCTTTCCCAGTGGATCCAGAAATGGTTCAGATGTTTGTTTCAGTAACCACGGCCCACCCCGCAGGTTATATGTGCAACTCACCATATGCCAAGCCCTGTCACATGACTGTCTGCCATTTATCCATCCCTATCATAACTCCACCCTTTCATATGTCCATCTTTCAAATGTCAATCCCTGTCAAATGTCCATCTTGTCATATATTCATTTCTACCCTTTCTGCCATTTGCCTCCCCCTTTCGTATGTCCACAGGAGGCTGGACGGCGTATTGGTTATGCATTGGGCTCTTTACCATTAAGACCAGCAGTTTGAAGGAGGACGATTTTCTATTTCCGTAGAGGTACAGCCTTGGAAGCCCAGAGGGACAGTTCTACCCTGTCCTATAGGGTCTCATTGACTCGATGGCAGCAAGTGCTTTTTAAGTCACATGTCCATCCTTGTCATGCGTCCAGCCCTGTCATATGTCCAGCCTTACTGATGACGTTAGGGAGACCGACTCCTTGGAAGATTAGGGTGCTGTGGGCAGGGGAGGCACTGCCCAGGCAGATGGGTCTCACCTTGTGAGAAGAAGCAATCCTTTTACCTTCTTATTGTCCTACACCTTCTTAGGAAAGACCAGTCTCTGGGGGAAACAAGAAGACTAGAAAAGCCTCACTGCCCTCCAGTCAATTCTGACTCATAGCGACTCTGTAGGACAGGGCAGCACTCCCCCTGGGAGTTGCTGAGACTGTCGATCTTTAGTGGAATAGGAAGCTTTGTCTTTCTTCCACAGAGCTGGCTGGTTTCGAACTGCTAACCCTTTGTTTAGCAGCCCAACATGTAACCACTACACCACCAGTGCTCCTAGAAAAGCTCACTGATTTATGAGCACAACCCAGGGCAGTGGCCTTCAGTTTATCCTTTTTAGAGATGGGGAGACTAAGGCCCCCTTGGTTCTTTGCAGATTCCCTCTGGTGCCTGTGGGACCCCTGAGTCCAGGCTGATGATCTGTTCTTCGTCCCAGGCTTCCTTTCTGTCCCCAGACACTAACAGTTGGTCCTTTCTTGGCTTCTAGAATCAATTTTGCTATTTCTTAAGTGAAGAACTGAGACTCAGAACAGGAGGTGCTAACACGGCATCTTCTCTATTTCTAGTCGTTCAGCACATCAATCCTTAGTAGATTGTGGCTCTAGCATGTTGTTATTGGGGGGCCTGCCCCAGTTGTGCCTTCTTGGAGTTATGTGTGTAACCCACAGACCCCCACCCCCAGCCATATCCCTGTGAGCTCTTACAGAGAGCCCTTTCCTGTCTCAGCTGCCACTACTTGCACGTTCGGAATAATATTCTGGGCTCTTCTTAACTTGAGGGGTCAGCTTCGAGGCATCTCGGCAATTTGTAATTCTTGAAAATTCTGTTTGGTGACATGAGTTAGCATTTAATAGACACCCTGCCACCTCCTCTCTCCCTATTGTGACAAGCTCCTGGCAGAATCCTTTTGAGACTCAGGGTAATTGCACCACGCTGCGAACAGGGAGACCACATAGCGCTCCAGTATGTCTCAGAGAATGCTCCCACAATAGACAGTTAGGTACGGGTTCGCTCGGCTTTCAGGTAATGATTTAAACTTAATATGACCTGTGATGAGGGAGCTCGTGATTATGGTCGGATGCAGTCTTTCAGTTTGGGCTTGCCTGCCATGCCTTCAGTGCCAACACAAATAATTCCTTCATAACAAGTGCCATTCAGATGATGTCTGCTGCTGACAGCTAATATAGAATTATTGCCCCTGAATGCATTTCTGTAATTACTTCCCAGAGATCTGTCTTTGTGTTAGAAGACATTTCACACTTTAGTAACATAAGTGTTTTGGGAGAGCATGAACAATAATTATGAACAATCTTTCTGTGAAAATAAACCTAAAAAAAATTATCAAAAGCTAATGTTAAAATTAGTTAGAGTCAGGGAGGAATTTCATTTGAATTTGATTCATGTATATTTATTCCAAGTATAATCACCTTTCTGGTATGGAAACATTTTTTTTTAAACAAAAGCAGTAATGATATGAGGAACTTGCTTTCTAATTTTTGAGCAATGCAGAAATGAAAAACTGATTAAAAGTGACACGTTGCTCAAACCTGAATAGAGATGTGTAATCTTGGCGCCCTGATAGGAGACATTTGCAGTAATGGAAAATGAAATGATTCACAGCGTGATCAATAAAAAATTAGCAGCATTTAATAAAAGGTTTCTGCTTCAAGTTGACTAAGGAACTTGGAGAGCAGTTTGAAATCTGAGTTAAGTGATGGTTTGAGGATGAGCCTGGGTGGGCCGAGTGAGGTGCGGGCTGTGTGAGAGGGCATATGGACCACGCAGGTATTGGTCATGGGCGAGGAAACAGGCCTGTGGGGTGGGTCTGAAAGTTTTTGCATCTACCCACTTGATCTTTGATCTGTGCCACAGGGCTCAGAACGAATTGTGTAGGAATGTGTCTCTTTGAGGAAACTGCTCTCCGGGGATAGCACCATCTCCATCTTAGTCCAATTCCCTGGGAAGGGTGATCCTGCTAAGGGACCTCTGAGGTCCCTCAAAGGGCAGGTGGAGAGTGTTGTGTTGCCTGAGCTGTTGGCTTTCTTCTGTAAGCTGCCTTAGGAATCCAGGTTTCTGGAGACTTCCTGTAATGCCTTACAGCCCACATGTGGGACTCCAAGCACCCTCTGGGGGATGGGAGGAAAATCAGCTGAAAGCCAGTCAACCGTAGCAAGTGGAGGAGGCTAAGCATCAGGGAGACCAACAAGGTCCCAGAAGAAGCCCACTGCTCAGAGGGGTCCTCGAAGGTGGGCTGGGGTGGCCACCCCTCCCTCTGAGGGGATGCTGGGAGGGGGGTGTGATCTGAGCCAGCTTCTTGGAAGCCAAGTGGGCTACCATTTGGTTTCTCCCTCAGTAACAACAACATGGTGAAAACGACCCCATCAGACACGCGCCCTTCTCTCCAGATGCTACTTCTGTATTCCCCAGAATGCAGCCTCGCTCCGGGCTGTCTCCATGCCTGGCGACTCGTTAATTTTTAAAAGCTTTATGCAGCCTATCTGCTGTGGCCGGAGGATGGATGAGCCAGGGTGTGGAGGGTCAATGGGATTGAGGAGCAGCTGGCTTCTGGTGCCCCATGGGAATCTGAGGGGCTGTCTCCGAGTGCCGAGGCCAGGGAATTCTTTTGCTGTTCTGTGTTTGCTTCTGCTTTTGTTTCCCCCTCTCATCCCTCCACAGAAGTACAGGTCCATGGCAGATTTGGGAAGGGCTTTCCTAGATTGTGTTCTCATGCATTCATTCAACTGATATTCATTGGGCATCAGCTGGGTACCAGGCTTTATGCTGGGTTCTGGGGAGTACGGGACAGGGGAGCAAAACTGGCACCCACCCTTCTCCTGCCTGAGGTTACGCACTGGTCCTGGGCCTAATCTGGTCCTCTACACAGAACACAGCAGACTGAGAGGAGAGCAGGAAAGAGAGGAGCCTCGAGAACAATTCTGGGGTCTAAGCTGTTGGAGAGGGTCTGGGAGACTGACTTGGGTAAGGGAAGATTCCTTAAGCCGAGACCTGACACAGGAACCCAAGGTCCCATAGGAATAGACTTGAAGTAGGTGAACTATTTTTTGATTTAAAAATTTTTTATATTGAAAAATAGGTGGCAGTTTGAAGGCTTATGGAACAAATCCGTTTTCCATTCAATCATTCACACTCACTTTGTCCCATCTCATGAGTTGCAAATCCCGCAGTGTAACATCATGTACCCCCCTGCATCCTTGTCCATTCGTCCTGGTTTCCATGTCTCCTCCTTGCCTTTCCCTTCGTGCCTTCTGAGTTTTGTTTGTGAGCTAATGCTGCCCTTTTACTCTCAGATGGTTGATTGTTTTAACGGAGTGTGCACCTCCCTGGTGTTATTGTCTATTGCCTGAACCTGTCTATTGTTTGGCTGAAAATTGATTCCAGGGTGTGAGTTTGGTTCGCTGAAGGGTGACAGAGGGTCTGAAATTAAACTCGGGCTCCTACCTGTATCTATGTGATCAGTAAGCCTGGTCATTTTTTTAATTGAGATTTTAGGTTTTGTTTCCACACTTTTCTCCCACTCTGTCTAAGACCTTGCGATGCGATCCCTGTCAGGGCAGGTGATAGTAGTAGCTGAGCTTAGGTCTCAGGGTTGTGCGCACTGAGGTTCCGAGGTCCTTCATTCGTGCTACTATTGATCCTGTGGGTCCTTGTTTTTCTTTACTGTGCATGAGGAAAGACCAGTAGTTAGGCCTCAGATAGCTGCTTATAAGCTTTTAAGATCTTAGTGGATGAAGTGGATTAACTTTTGTAAACTTTTAAGTTTATAGTGAAAATCTATGTTGATGCACGGCTGTGTGTATAAAGCAGACAGAACTGAGCCAGCAGGGGTACTGCCTTCCAAACGGCTGCTCCACCAGCCAGGCCATCATTTATAGATGGAGCACGAGGTCTGGGTGGGTCTGGCTTGGCCGACCCCACAGCAACAGCAGCAAGGTCTTGGGGCTCAAGCGCGACCCCCCTACTCACACATCCTCAGTGTTTATCTTTGACCCTAATCTGGCCATTGGCTCTGTCTTTAGTGGTACAGGCCCCTATGCTCATCATAGCCCCTTTCCCTCAGCCCCCACAAAGTGATGGTTTGTGGCTCTGCTACTAAGAGTGGGATTTATGCAGGCCTCTAGGCTGCTGCCAACCATCCTCCCACTCTGTCCCTGCACCTGCACCTTTTCCTTCTCCTTCCAGGTGGCTGTCAAAGAAGGAGCGTGACAGTCCAGGGAGGGCAAGAATGGCCATAGGCCTAGAAGGTCACAAAAGGGGACTGGCGTGTGCCATGTTTGTGCTCGCGGCAAGATCAGGTTTTTATGACTGAGACTTGGAGGAAGAACACTGTTAATTACTTGCTGGAAAAAAAGAATTTCTTCTTATTTTGAATGGCGGCCTTGTGACTGCTTTTTCTGCCTCCTCCTCACTCCTCCTCCCTCCAAGGTGCCTCCCTCCCTCCCTCCCTCCCAACACCTTTTTGCTCTACACCTGTATTTATCAGAGACGGAGTGGGCTCCAGGCATGCTAGCGGAGGGGAAGCTTTGTCTCTGTGAGTTGCCACTGCACTTGCACCGCCCTGGGAGATAGGGTTGTGTATCCATCCAGCAGTATTGACAAGACATGTGTGCACAGCACAAAAAAGTCTGGTTGGTACAAACAGTGTGCTTGACTACTAGCTTAAAGACGGGGCAGTTTGAACCCACGCAGAGGTATTGTAGAGGAAAGCCCTATTGGTCTGCTTCTGTAAAGATTACAACCAAGAACAGTCCGTGGAGTAGATGTAACACCCAGCGTTGCCAAGAGCTGAGTTGGGGTTGGAATTGGCCTGCAAATGCCGACCTGAGTCCTGACTCCCCAGGTGGGCAGGGAACTGTACTGTGTTCTCTGGTGCACCTGTAGCACCTAAAATGGTCTCTGGCACGTAGTAGGTGCACTTAGATGTGGAGGGAAAAGGAGCAGGGCGGGTGATGGGAAAGAGTTGGCTCAGATCTGACTACAGTCTTTGGCTCAGATCTGACTACAGTCAGCTTAGAGCTGAGGTCATCTTGGGGTGCCACCCATAGGAACTTCCGCAAGCTGAACAAAAAATGTGGTGGTATCCTCATTTTATAGGAAAGGAAACTGAGGCTCAGAAGTGTAATCTCCATCCCTGCCTGGCTCACTTCCCTGTCTGGCGAGGAGCTCATTGCTACCCTGGGATGAAGAGGGCTGGGTTGGCCCATGGCAAAGGCCTTCACCGTTTGTCCCCCAAGTACAGCGAGCCCTCCACGGTACATTGTCTGGCTCACTCTGTGTTTCCTAAAACTTGAAGCCAACATTGACCAATCCAAATTTTACGTGAAAACATGAATTTCTACTTAAAAAAGACAAACGCAAAAGCAAGAACCTGGTCTCGTGGGGTCTTGCTTTGTTATATGGTGACCATTAGAGGCTTTGAGCAGGGCTACCCCTTGGGGGTGGTGTATCCCCTGTATTTACTGCATCTTCAACTCACTGTCCTTATTTGTGTAACTGGAGTTGCATGCTCTGGACCATTCATTATCTGGGTGACAGAGTGGATTCATCCAAGCTTTACTGAGTTTCCCTCTGTCAATAGGTCTGATGGTCACACACCTTTTGCTGGGCCATGGGGGCCATGGGAATAAAGGATGTGAATAAATCAAAAGGTCTGGTATGAAAGAAGTGTTTGTTCTCATGCGGCTATTTGTTTTGCTCTCTGGTTGTAGAATTCCTGCAATGGAAGGGGCATTCTGTGGGTGGGCCTGAGAACAGGGGATCCCTGCGCCCAGTCTTGAACCTGCAGCAGTGATGGAGCATCCCAGGGAGGCTTGTGTGCGTGGCCCAGGTGTGGCTCAGCGTCTCGGACTGACCTGGGCTTGAAATTCTGTGCACAGAACCACCAGCCCTGGTGGGAGCTATGGGGGAGGAGGGGTGATTGGCAGCAGGTGCCCTCAGACAGCAGCCATGGAGAGGTTGCTTCCTTATTTAAGAAGCAAAACTAGGACAGCTAAGTGCGTGTTAAAATGTTTGCCTACAGCTCTGCTGCCAAGAGGGCCCTTTCCGCGGAGTGCTCACGGTGCATCGCAAATACTGTGAACCCGAAGATAAATAATGGCTGCCTTCTGGAATTTGTAGTCAGTAATGGATGGATTGGCGTTGGAGGGCTTCTTGCCTGGCCCTCGGGCATCTGGCCTTGCCAACCCCAGCAGTTGACCTTTCCCTGCTCACCAGCCCAGGAGTGTATTCACAGACACTCTTCCTTCAGTATCAGGACCAAACCAAATCAGGACAGGGTTGAACTGCCCCTCTGGATTTCTAAGGCTGGACATTTTTTGTTAAGACTGTACATCTGAATAGGAATAGAAGACTTCATCTTTCTCGCCCAGCGCAGCTGGTGCTTTAGAACCGCGGACCTTGTGATTAGCAGCCAATGTGTAACCCACTATGCTCACTGGGCCCAGCAAATGCCACCTGGAGGCTGGACTCCGGGTTTGACTTTGTCCTGGCTCAGCCGGTGTTTCCTCCCACCTGTGCTCTTGGGGACGGGCGGCTAGTGAACACATTAGGAGGAATTTCTTTGCTGTTAGAAAAGAGCATGCATTTTCTATGAACAGAATGTGTTGCTCCGGGGTAAACCCTCTAGAAATAGTAAACACCTCTCTTCTATCAGAGGACATCCCCTCCTGTAGGATTGAGCAACGAGAAAGGAGCTTGGGAGCGGTGTGTGAAAAGGGGGCTGTGGACTGCACATTCTTTGCCCTGGTCTTCAATTAACATAGCACCTGCCCTGACAGCCGCTACCCGGGAGAGGACGTCCTGAGTGCTTTGTCCAGGGAGGAGAGGAGGCCAGGACTTGAGCCCAGGCTTTTTTCGCTTGGTCTAGTGGACTCTTTGGAACGCCCTCCAAGGGGTCATGTCCCCTGCTAGCCCTCGACCTTCTCCATCCTCTTGACAGAGCACTCCTAATGGGGAGGTGTTTCCAACTCCTGTCTGTGTTATGATGCTGCCGGAGTAATAGAAATCAGTAATAGTAACTGCTGTTTTCTAAGGTTTTATTTTGGGCAAGGTGTCAGGTGTTGTCAATATTGCCTCACTAAAATAAGCTAATGTAAGTAGCTTAAACCTGAGCCCATTGACTCATTTTAGAGTCAAAGCAGCCCTATAGAGGGTGTCCAAGGCTTTAAACCTTTAAAAAAAGCAGACTGCCTCATCTTTCTCTTTTAGAGTAACCGGTAGGTTTGAACCACCAACCTTGTAGTTGGCAGCCTAGTACTTAACTACCAGTGCCATCAGGGCTCCTGATTTGGTCAGCTACTACGTGGCGGAATGTAGAAAGAGTGACTCCCAAGTCTGTTCTGCCCCTGTCATTCCCCAGCCATGGGAATCCAACTGTCCTCTACTTATGTGTGTGGTGATTTACTTCAAACAAACATCCAATTACCTCGCAGTTGATTCTGATTCATGACAACGCCATACTGTCACAGGAGGGCTGTGCTCTATAGGATTTTCAGTGACTTGTTTTTTCAGAACTAGATCTCCAGTCCTTTCTTCCAAGGCACCTCTGGATGGATTCAAAATGCCAGACTTTCATTGCTTGTGGAAGGCTTAACTGTCTTGGCCACTCAGGGCCTGGGCATGTCTAGCACTCTTGTCTGGGTTCTGTTTTCATGGATGTGCACGGAGAGGTCTCCTGTCAAGTCCAAATTGGGAGGAGAAATGTGAAATGGGAACCCTTCTTGCCCGAACTCACTACCTCTCCCAAGTTCCTTCCCTGCTGTCACCTGGCATGGTTTATAGCACCCTTACTTTTTTTACTCCACTGTCACTCCTCCATGGCACCCTTCCTGCACCTCTCTGCCCACATCCTCCCTTCCTGCTTGCTCTGATGCCTGATGCCTGTCTTTTCATGGCCCCTTGGGCCTCATTGGCTCTTGTGTTCTCTCCACTCAGTGTCTACCTGTGTGCACAAACGTCTTGAATCAAGCACCACACGATCTTGTGAGCTTCACTTCCACCTGTGAGGCAAGGGACAAAAGAAAAAAAAGCAAATCAATTACTGTTGAATCAATTGCCCGAGGTTTATCGACACGACGAGTGTCAGAGTTGAGGTAGTTAGTTGATTGTGCCAACCTGGCCGATAAACACATGTGGGGTTAATTGAAGGGCGGAGGGATAAATGGCTCAGTGAGCCTCACCTTTCTAGTTCTCCGGTCTCTTGCTTTTTGATGGTCGGACCAGGGTGCAGCTGCCTTAGCCAGTTCCCTGCTTCAGCTGGCAAGGCTCACTTCCTGTAAGACATCCCTGAGAAGCCACATGAACCTACCCTGATGCAGCCCTGGGTGCTGGAGCAGCCGTGCGGAGACCCTGCCAGTGTTGAGATGGTTACACATTCACTGACTCGGCTTTCCTCCTGCAGTTGGCGTCATTGAGTCTGTTTTGTGAGATGGAGGAGGACTTGTGGATTGGTGTTGGACATATGGGTTAATGTTGGACTTGTAGGCTTGGGCAGCACTGGGTTGGGATGTTTTCTTGATGCACACTTAACTTTTATATAAAACTCTCTCTTATATGTGAGTTTCTGTGGATTTGTTTCTCCTTGGGGTTGTCTTGCAGGAAGGCAGCCTTGTAAGCTGAAGCAGGCAACTTGCTAACACAAGAGTACAACTGTGCTGTGTAGGGTTTTCATGGCTCTGACCTTTTGGTAGTCGATTGCTAGACCTGTCTTTCAAGGTGCCTCTGGGTAGGTTTGAACTGTTAATCTTTTTGTTAGTAGTTGAACACTTAACTGTTTGGTGACCTTTCACTGCCATTCAGTCAAATGGGATATATGTTGAACTGCTAAACCTCAAGGTCAGCAGTTTGAAACCGCCAGCTACTCTGCAGGAGAAAAATGAGGCTTTTTACTCCTGTACAAATGTACAGTTTTGGAAACCCACAGAGGCAGTTCTCTGTCTTACAGGGTTTCTATGATGAATTTTTATGACCAGGGTCCTTCCTTACCTGTAAGGAATCAAGAGTCTCGGGTGGAAGGAGCAACTTACTCAGAGTAAAACTCATAGGGGTAGGGTGGGGTGGGGCAGACTGAGGCCACCCACCTTGGTCCTTGCGATAGGCATTTATCAGCTCTACTACTTTGTTGCTCCCTCATTAACCTACCCCATGTTTTTACTGTGTCAGGCTTTGTTTGGCCTTTGAGACCACTAAGGTGCATGGGGCCTGAGAGTACCTGTCATGTACAAATCGGCATGGTAAGCACATAGCAGTCACTCACTAAATATTTGTGGGGTGAATACAAGAAAGATGTGGGTGCATGCGATTCCTGGCATGTTCTCTTTCTCAAGGGTGTGGGGGTTGCTCCTGGCCCCCTGCCTTCCCTGGGCAAGTACCCAGTCCCAGGGTCACAGAGGTGGCACCTGGGAGGTTTCCAGGGTGTTCAGCTGATTTCCATTGGACCCTCAGGAAGGAGAGCCAGCCTTCTAAGTGAGATTCGCTGACTGTAGCGCGGGCTGTGCACCAGGCACAGGGAGTTGGGCTGAGAGGGAAGTGATGCTCACTGGTGGTCCTGGCTGAGCCGTTCCTCACTCGACCCTTGAGTGGGGGTGAGGCCCCCAAAGCCTGACTCATTAGCTTAAGAAACTTGCTGAGAAGGTAGGAAATGCCCTGTTCTTGGGACAGCATGGTCCCCGGGCCTCCCCTTGCCCCCTTTCTCCCTTTCTCCTGGCACTGTCTCTTCACTGTTTCTCCAGCCAGCTGCCTCTGCCCAACCCTGTCCTAGGCATTCCCTCTTTGCCTTTCCAGGCAGTGGGTGAGAGTGGGGATCTGGAATCCAAACACTGGGTTTGAATTCAGGTTCAGGCCTTCCTTATGGACATGCATCTCTCTGAAACTTGGTTTCCCCGACTGGAAAGTGGGTATATCAATAATACTATTACATAGGGCTAACTTGAGGGTGACAATTGGGTGATGTAAGTCAGTGGTGGTATTGGTGCTTAAATGGTGGTTGGCATCACCTCAGGGGAGGCTGGGACACCTCCTACTCTCTCTGCTGCCCTCTCCCTCAAGAATGTAGTGCCATTTGTCTTCCCAAGCATCTCATGCCACACACCTCTTTCTCCAGGCACCTGCTGTCTTCTTTAATTTTATGATCGGAATGAAAGCGTTCTGGCAAGGGCAGTGGATGGCTGGGTCTGCTAGACCTGGGGTGGGGGAAATACCCTATTTCATAGTGAAAAATGAAGTGAAAAATTTTATTGCTATCTCTTTTCTCATAGAAGCTGTCCCATACCCTATCTTAAGCGTATGGATTCTGAGATGACAGTGGGTATAGTTGGGTACAGAAGGAGAGCGATTTCTGGTTATTACTGTGTAACAAACCATCCTAAAGCTTAATGGTATGAAACTACGAGTTATTAACATTTCTCATGGTTCGAGGGATTCTGAATGAGCTCAGCGTGTGGTTGCGACTGCTGTCATCTGCAAACTCATCTGGAGTGGATGACCAGCATGGGTCACTCTCATGACTGGCAGTTGGGGGTGCTAGTGGTTAGGGCCTTACCTGGGATAGGTAGCTATACATGGTTTCTTCGTGTAATTTGGGCTACTAGTACATTCGTTGGATTTCAAGGGAGAGAATCCCAAGAGACAAAGAGACCCAGATGGAAGCTATGAACTTCTTCTGATCCAGATTCAGAAGCCCAAGAGCATCGTTCTTACAGAATTCTTTTGGTCAAGTGTGTCATCAAGCCAGCCAACCCAGTTAGGAACGGGCAGGGAATTAGGCACTATTCTGGATTGAGTTTTGCCCCTCAGAGAGGTTATTGACACTTAACTCGCTGGTATATGTCTACATGACCGTGTTTGGAAATAACCTTTGAAGTTGTTATCAGTTAGATGAACCTGTGGTCAGACTGGAATAGATGGTTCTCAGTGCTATTTGACTGGTATACTTAGAACCCCCCAAAGAACCAACACAGCAACCCTAGTCTCAGACCCCCGCCTCCAGACTGTGAGAAAATACACTTCTTTCTTAAGTTGTTGTTAGGTACCATCCAGTTTATTCTGCTTAATAGCAGACCTATGTACTACAGAATGAAACATTGCCTAAGTCTGCACCATCCTGACAATGGTTATGGTTGAGTGTATCTTTGCGGCCATTTTGCCAGTCCATCTTTCCATCTTAGTGAAGGGCTTCCTCTTTTTTTGCTGACCCTCTGCATTGTCATGCTTGCATGCAGGATGTTCTTGTCCACAAACTTGTCCCTCTGATAACATGCCCAAAATACCTGAGATCAAGAATTGCCTTCCTCACTTCTAAGGAGCACTTTTAAACGGAAAGAGCATTTTATTGGAGGATCTTACAGCTCCTATAGCAATCCATATACCAATTGTATCAAGCATATTTGTACCTATGTTGTCATCATTTTCTAAGCATTTACTTTCTGTTGAGTCCTTAGTATGAGCTCCTCTTTTTCCCTACCGCCCCCCTCGTCACCCCTTGATAAATGATTGTTATTCTCATATCTTACACTGACCGCTGTCTCCCTTTCCCCATGGTTTCTGTTGTTCCTCCTTCTGTGGGGTGGGGGATGGTTATGTGTCGATTATTGGGATCAGTTCCCTCTCCCTCCTCTCCTCACCTTCCCCCTACCTTGGTATCACTGCCCCCATTCTTGTTCCTGGATTCTGTGTGTCTTGAATTCTTAACTCTTATCTGTACTTGTGCACATGTTCCGGTCTACCCTGCAGTGAAAGGCAGGACTGGGCTCATGATAGTGGGGCTTGTGGAAGCCTCAAGGAGCCAGAGGAATATTGTGTGTTTCATTGGTGGTATACTGCGGCCTGGTTGACTCATCCCTTCATTGTGACTCTTCTGTGTGGGGATATACCATTCTCTACAGATAGTTTGGGGGTCTCTGCTCTGACCCCCCCCTCGTTCTCAATATGTTGTGTTATTTGTTCTGGGTCTTCTGATGCCTGCTACCTGATCCCCTCGACACTTCATTACACAGGCTGGTGTGCTTTTTCCATGTGGGCTTGGTGCTTCTCTGCTTCTCTGCTAGATGGCCACTTGTTTAACTTCAAGCCTAAGGAGCAGTTTGGCTATATTTCCTCCAAGACAGATTTATTTTTCTTTCAGTCCATAGTACTTTCAATATTCTTATCCAGCACCATAATTAAAATGAATCCCTTCTTCTCTGGTCTTCCTTATTCAATGTCAAGTTTTCACATGCGCATGAGGCCATTGAAAATAACATGGTTTGGGTTAGGTGTACCTTAGACCTCACAGCGACATCTTTGCTCTTTAATCCTTTAAAAAGAGGTCTTTTGCAAGAGATTTTCCTGGTGCAAACCACCTTTGCTTCTCTAAGTACGGGTTGTGGATCTAAGTAAAACGAAATCCTTGACAACCCCTGGCTTTTTCAGTTTTTCCATGATGTCCACGGCTCTAGTTTTGAGGATTTTGTTTTGTTTACATTGAGTTGTAATTCAAATAGAAGGACAGTCTTTGATCTAAATCAGCAAGTGCTTCGAGGCTGTGTTATCTGCATATTGAATGAACCTTTGTCTAATGCTGATGCCACATTCTTTTTTATGTGGTCTCACGCGTCAGATCATTTGCTTAGTCTACAGATTGACTATCATGAACGCTGTTCTTGTCTGATTTTAAGCCAGGCAGCATTCCCTTGTTTTGTTCAGGCAACTGTCTTTTTATCTGTAGATAGGTATCCTTTTAAGACAATTTAGTGGTCTGGAATTCCTATTCTTCTCCATGTTACCAATGGTTTGTTTTGACCCACATAGTCAAATGCGTTTACATAGTCAATGAAACACAAACATCTTTTTTGATATTTTGTGTTTTCAGCCAAGTTCTATTTGACCGCATCAGTGCTACTCCTCATTTACAGGCTTTTCTGAATCCAGTTTAAATTTCTGGCAGCCCCCTGTCAGGGTCACACATTTTAAAACGTTCTTCCGCAAAATCTTACTTGCATGCGACACTAGTGATAGTATTGTTCAATAATGTCCACATTCTGCTGGCTCACCTTTCTTTGGAATGGGCACAAATATGGAGTTTCTCCTTTCATTTGGCCAACTAGCTGTCGTCCCATTCTTTCTGGTCTAGACCATGAGCGCTTCCAGTTTGTGCTCTGTTTGTTGGGACATTTCATTTAGCATTTTCGTCAATTCCCGGAGCCTTGTGTTTCATGAGTGGACTTCTTCAGTTCCTGATCGCATGTTACCTTTTGACATGGTCGAACAAATGTGTGGTAGTCTGTTCTTACAAGCCACCTAAGAAGTGGGATTTTATTGAAGCAGCCCTAGGAAACTCAGGCCCCTCTTCCTTTCCTATTTTGCTGAGTGTTTTTATCAGGAATGAGTGCTGGAGATTATCAAATATCTGTCCCCCCTGAATCTATTGATATGACCATGTGATTCTTATCCTTTGTTTGGTTTATGTGGTGAATTGCATTAATTTGCTCTCTAATGTTGACTCATTTCTATGTGCTTGGTATGCATCCCATTTAATCATCTGTATTGTTTTTTGGTATATTTGTTGGATCCTATTGGCCAGTATTTTGTTGAAGATTTTTGCGTTTGTATTCATGAGGCTTAGTGGATATCTCTTTTCTGGATGAGTCTCACTATGGAACTCACTATGGATGAGTTCCACTATGGGATGGACGATACGGTCATGCTTATCTTTCTAGACAAATAAACCCACACCAGTATGGCTGCACATGTGCCAACTGCCCTGAAGAAAGGGAAGGGGGTCATGGAGACAGAATAATGGCAACCTGGCGGCATTGGTAGTTGGCTCGGTGGTAGTATTCTCACTTCTCAGGTGGCAGAGGCAGAATAACTTCCCAGTATGTGCTCCTCTTACGTAGCCACCACCCATCTGCCAGGGGACGCTTGTGTGTTGCTCTGTTGCCGAACAGGGTTCAGCAGCCCTTCCAGGCCAAAGCAGCCAAGGAGAAAAGCCTAGTGGTAGTGGTCAGATGTGTAACTGATCATGGGGAGGGTGCAGGACCAGTCTGTGTTTAGGTCTGTTGTGAGTTGGGGTCACCATAAGTTGAAGGCCATCTTGACAAGAGTTAGAACAGAGTGACCTTGGGGCTGGGGCTTGCAGATAAGCCTTATTGCTGAGTGAAGAGTTACTGGTGAGTGAAGTCCTTGGCAGAATAAACTGGGCAGTTAAAGGGGTTGAAAGAAGGCCCCTGTGGCTGAAGTGTTCAGTGAGGCCAGCAGAGACCTTGCTGGACCTTCTGGGCCCTACAGGTCATCTTGGAGTGGTTAGAAGCTCCTCAGTGCCACCTTTTTTTCAATGGGAGAAAGACAAGGCTTTCGACTCCTGTAAAGAGTTACAGTCTTGGAAACCCACAGAGGTAGTTCTGTTCTGCCCTTATAAGGTCACTACGAATCAGAAGCATCTCGATGGCAGGGTTGGGAGTGTTCTGGGGAAACCCTGGGGTATCGTGGTCAAGAGTCAGATTTGGAGTCAGACTTAATTGTGCTCCACACTCAGCCCCGGCACTTCATCACCTCCTGGTCCTCTTTCTCCCCTGGAGAATGGGGGTAAGACAGTGCCCCCATTACAAGGCTGGCTGCGGGAGGCTATGCGTGCAAGGTGTTCAGAATGTGCCCAGCCTACAGCAGGCAATCAGTAGCCGCTAGCTGCTCTTGGTGGGTGCCTGTGCACAGGGAAGAGGCATGCGGACTGCAATAAAAACCTTGCTCTGAGTGTCGGGTGGAGCTCAGGGTAGATTCGGGATGTAGGGAGCTTTGCCACCTGGCTAGAGAAGCGAATCCAGTTTCCCATCCATGCATGTGGTCTCAAGAGAGAGGGCTGGCCCCCATTTGGAACAGTGTAGCTTGGGCCTTCGCTGGGCAAGCTCAGTTCCAAGCCGCTCCAACCAGCCCCAGGAGGACTGGGGTGGGGTTGGAGGGAAAGGAGCTAATTCCCATTCTGGGAAATCGCTTCCAGCCCCTGGAGGTCTCTACTGAAGACGTGAGCTCACTGTCTTCCACTCAGCTGCTGACTTTGCTTTGTGAGCCCCAGCGGGTCACCTGCAGTTCAGGCCCAGGCCACACAAGGGTGCCAGGCGGACCCCGTGTTGGAAATACGTGGCAGCATTTGGGACGAGAACTGGGACAGGGCTAGATGTGCTCTCCCTGTCTCTTGGCTCTGGCTCCTCACCATTTACTAAGGCCACTTCCACCATAGGTGGGGGACCAGCAGGGCCCTTGAGCTGGACACAGGTGAGACTGAGGACAGGAAGGGTCATCTCTGATTAGATGGATTAAAGTTAAGAGATTAGGGAAGAGGAGCCCCCAGATAGTGTTCCAGAGGGGACTGGTATCCCTCGGGCTTTCTCCCTCCTGGACTAGAGCACTTAGAGGAAGGCATGGTGTATAACACCAGAACAAAACCCAGATGTCTTAGAGTTGTCAGTATGATTGTGTTTCATGGGGTGGTCAAAGGTTGTTTTTGGAAGTACAGTGAACCCTCGCCACTTCGCGCTTCGACTTCCGCGGCTTCACTCTATCACGGTTTTTGCGTAACAGCACCCACTGCCTACACCCGCTCCTTCAGAGGAAAAAGATGGCGACCCACCTGTAGAGTACATCCCTTAAGTCATTTCATAGGCTATTGATTACAGTATTTGTAAGAACTATGTATAATAATACTGTATGTGAAATATGTAATATTGTAAACTAGATGCCATAAATAATATAATAAATAATAAATGATAATTGTAACGTCTAAAATGTTTTACTGTATTTTCCCTTTTTTGTTTAATAAATTGGGTCATACGAGTGTAATGGTGACTAAAGGGTGTTTTTTCATGTCCTCTATGCTCTAACTACGAAAATATTTGATTTACAAATAAGGACTCCTACTTCGCGGAATTTCATTTATCACGGTAGGGTCTAGAACCGATTAACCGCGATAAACGAGGGTTCGCTGTAGGTCGCCAGACCTTTTTGTTGTTACTCATGGCGGGGCTCAAGCTTTCAACTAACAAAAGTGCTTTAGTGGATGCCAACACCGGACCCTGGAGGTTCAATTCCTTGCATAGTTTGGGTGAGTAGAGTGTTCTTATCTACCAAAGGGAAATTGATACCATTTGCTCTAACTTTGGTACCTGTTGAGAGGTTTGAATCCTTCTGGGCATGGAAATGGCTGGTCAAAAGGTAAAGTTGGGACAGGAACCTTCGTCCTGCTTCCTATCCCAACTGACGGGCTCCTGTCTTAGAGATCAGAATTCTGTTGAAATGATAGCGTGCACTAGGGGACAAAGTTCTTCTCCTCCAAACATCTGGCTTTGAAGTCTCCATCTGACTCACCTTCCTGTGGGTCAGGTGGGCTGCCCAAGCCAGAGCCCCGTGACCCGCCAAAGGTAAAGTCCCTGCCTTTTCCTGACTTGAGCTTTCAGCCCTCTCCCCCACTTCTGTGCAGCTACCCTGCCTCCCCATTAGTTGGCAGTGGCAGGGAAGGGACAGTTTCTTAAAACAGAGTATGCGCTTGGATGACTCCATGGGTTTTTGACTTACAAAAACCTGAGAATTGACATTCTGATTTGTCTACTCCAAGTCAACAGGATGTACCAGATTTGAAGAGATCAGATGCATTGTAACGTTGTGGTTCTAGTTGTAGATTAGATAAGCTGTTAGAGAAAGTACTGCCAAGTAAATATGGTTAAAAAAATAGGGGAATAATTTGAATATGTCTATTAAATTGTGTGGTAAGTAAAGTAGCATAAGCATAGTGCTGAATGTAACTTATTTTCTAGAGAGTCCAGCAAGTAAATAAAGTCAGAATTAGGTCCTCTTCCTTCCCTTACAGAACTTTTTTTTTAATGGAGGAAGGTGTAAACTAGGAATTTCAGAGATGGACGCTTGACTGGTTGTGGGATGAATTATAATATTGAAGGCTCCAAATGATAGTCCTCATTTCTTTGCTTTCTATTTCTTGCATTGCCACAGCAGCAGGTCAGTTTTCCCGAGATAAATACGATACCTGGCCCTTAATGGGATTTTTGTATTGCCAGGAGTTGGCGTGTTCAGATAATAAAAGAACCTAAAAATTGTACATCCTCTAATTGGTAAGAAGAGAGATGTTTTGATGGGCCACAAATGGAAACATTGATTTTTACTGCCTCCGTGCACTTCTAAGCAGCGTGTCATGCACATTCCCCGCTAAGGAGGGCAGCTGCTGGTTTTCCGATGAGCTGATTTGTGCGCCTTGGTTCTTGATGTTGGATGCTTGGAAGCGCATGTTCTGGGCGGCAGGGAGAAATAGAGCCCTTATAACAAATCTCTCTCTTTAAATTGGAATATTTATACAACTGTGGTTTCTACCTTGAATCGAATGCATTCTTAGTTTTATTTGTCTCTTTCTTGCTTTGGGGACCAATCCCGGGGGGTTTAAAGTTGTGTGTAGATACCTATTTCTTTAACTGTGATTTTATGTAACACATTTTGCGTACATAAGTATGTTTGCATAAACATCTTTGTATGTATTAGAGCTCTCTGTCTTTGATGTAAACGGTGATGCTGATTTCTGAACTGGTAGATGCATTTTACCGAGACAGACTGTAGGAAAACACATGAGCACCTTGATTGGCAGCCCCTGCATTTCTGTAATTAGTGGGCGAGTTTAGTTCACTGAGGTTCTTTAAGACGTTGGTGATTACCCTGCTTTCTCATTTCCTATTTTTCGCTCTTTGTTTTACAAGTTCTTTGTGTGTCCTGTGCGTCTCTAAGATTGAGCCTAGACTCGATTTCCCACGCATGCGTGAGAAAGGGTGCAAGGCCGGGACTCCGGAGCTGCAGAGCAGCCCTGGCAGCGTGTGGGCTCCCTGTGCTCCCTAACTGGGTGCCAGCCGCTGCATCTGGCCTCCTCCGTGGACAGGGTGCTGGACCACCTCACCCTTTGAACTCCTCTTTTGAACCCTTTCAACATTAAAATGTACAAAAGCCCATTTGTGACCTGGGGCCCTGCCCATGTGACTGTGTTTTAGAAACATGAAGAGGGCTCCATAGACACAAGGCCTCGTGACCAGTGCACACTATAGAGCAGGGTTTACAGAAGCTAATCCAACGGTCCCAGGTTGATTCTCAATTTCTAGACTGACACCAGGTTACCAGTGAGGACTTGGATACATTTTATGCTTGTGGTTTGACTACCCATGGTCCTTTGAAAGTACATGTGCTTCCTTTTTTTTTTTAATCAATTTATTGGGGCTCATACAACTCATCACAATACATAGATCAATTGTGTAAAGCAAATCTATACATTTGTTACCCTCATTATTCCCAAAATTCGCTTGCCTCTTGGGTTCCCGGAATCCG
>NW_022106189.1:11481588-11506606 GCF_000313985.2 Echinops telfairi | reverse complement strand
GACTCTGGGAGGTAGAGTAATTAAATGTATCTTAATAAATACTGGGCAATGCATTTAAAGCCCTTTCCCAAGCATTTGTCAGCTGACGTGACTGTATTCTTCCTGTTGGCAGGAGGCCTAGAAGGAGAGCCAGAGTGTGATCGGAAAGCCAGCCGTGCGCTGGAAGACAGGAACAGCGTGACAAGTCAAGAGGAGCGAAATGAGGACGATGAAGACATGGAGGATGAGTCAATTTACACCTGCGATCACTGTCAGCAGGACTTCGAGTCTCTGGCAGACCTGACGGACCACCGGGCCCACCACTGTCCTGGAGGTAATGCTAAATAGCACCAGGATTCTGACAGGTGGTTACAGGGATAATTGGACATAGCAACAGCTTGAAGCCTCAAGTGAGATTAAAGAATTAATAATGTAATTTTACAGTTAATGTCATTTTATTGTGGTGGCTTGGGTACCCTGCATCCGCTTTTCAAACAAAATTAAAAATAAATGCAGCAGCATATTCCACAGGACGTGGGCTGACGGTGGATGGGTTTGTACCCCACATTTCTGGAAGGCTTTTTGGAAACCCAGCAATTAAGGGATTGTTAATGCACTGCTAAAAAGCTTAAGTGTGACAAGCCACATGAAGGAGTGAGCTTTGAAGCAGGTCTTGTGGTGGGACATGGAGAGTTTTAGAGGCCCTAGGAGAGACTGTGTTAGAAAGGGCCCTACTTCCACCTTGGTGCATAGCCCCAGCTGCAAGATCTGCCCGGCGCCCTCATCTCCATTGATTGAGTGCCTTTGATAAGGTGTACAAGGCCGTAGTTTTAGCAGGAGCGATTTACGACATCATGAGTTGTGTATGAGTCCATCTGGGGACACATGGGCTGTGTCAGGGGAGGGCCAAAGTATTCATTGGGGTGTGACAGCTATACTCTAGGGGAGGGGTAAGCAATCTCTGTTGTCTAGGGCCATTTGGATATTTATAACATCGTTTGTGGGGCATACACTGGTCAAACATTTAATTAACTCTGGAAGTGCTTCTCTTTGATCAAGCGTGTGATGTTAGCTGGTATGGATGACTTTGCTAGCCTTTTAAGGCCTGTGGAGTGGGTGTTCCCCACCCCTGCCCCTCGTCTGTTGCTCTGAGGCAGCTTTCACTTCGTTTGGAAAAGAGAAACGGACCCATTTCCAGGCTCTGAGATACGCAGAGCAGGGAGTAAAGGGCATCTGTGTTCCAATTGTAGTCAGGGAAGGCATCTTTCTTCACCATGGTTGATGAAAAAACCCTTTGGATACTGGTTTATGGGGAAAGAAGCTGAAATTGAGACCAATATCCCAAAGGGGACCAGTCACGTATTAAAGTTATTCCTGTTTGGGAGGTAAGTTTGTTGACAAACAGTAAATGGGACTCAAAGCAAACATTTCCCCTGCCTCTCTTGCCTCTTAGGATTTTGAAGGCCAAGTATTTGAGAGAATTGCTATGATTTACCCACCAGTGATGCCCATGATTACACAGCCTTGGTTGGGAAGCAGTTATAAAACGTAACACACTCAAGAGGACTCTAACAGTATTGAACTGTTGGAGGCTTGAGAAATTCCCGTCATGTGCAATCTGTGATGTTTCAACCAGAGGCGAAGGTGATGGTGAATTTATAATTCTAGAATGAGAATTCGAAGAAATCTGTGAGGCTATCTTTGCCAACCCCTTCACTTCTCACAGGGAAAGAACAGGCTTTACGAGGAAAGGCGATCGATTGATCAAGGCCCCATATGTCTATTCAGGGCCCCGGACTGTTGGCTCTCATCTCATTTGAGAAAAGACTGCATGGGAGCTGTTTTTTGAGTTAGCTAAGAATTGAGGTGGACTCTTAACTGTCAAGAAAAGCAATGTAATTTGCTCTAAAAACAGTGAGTTAATTAATCTTGTAATTAAAGGCTATTCTCTTTATTTCCTAAATATAAAAGAGCACCCCACTCTTTGTTCATTAGAGGACTGCTCCCAGGACCTCGTCTAAGAAATGCTCTGTTGAATCTCTATAGCTCTTGATCCGAGACAATGTCCCAGCATAATCCAGGCTACCCTTTCCTCCAAACCTTCAGATTTTCATTTCTCTCTAAGGCCCTTTTGAGAAAAGTGAAGCGAGTCAGTGTTTTTAGGTGGAAAAGGAAAAAATAAACATGAGGTTTGGGGATCGTATGTTTGAGTCTGTGCTAGAAATAAGAAATGGTAGCTAACAGTGCCTCAGTCTTAGGAGGACTCTCTTCTCAACGGCAGACTCTTCTTGCCAGCCTAAGATCTGAAAGCTATGGCAGCCCACTTGAGGGGTCCCCAGCCGCGCTGATCAGTGCTGGTGGCATCCAACAATACTGCTGCCTGACTCCTAACATGACCCTACTAATGACCTCCCCAGGAATACAGAAGCCAGGAATATCCCCAAACCCAGGAGGATTGGAAGGGAGTCAGACATTCTTTAAAAGAACCTAGGCTAATAGCATCCCTGAGAAATTCGTTACCACCCATTAAAGGTACCACTCAGTCTGGGAGAGTTTCCCTGACAGGGAAGAGACATCCATCTCTCCCCACCCTCCCTCAGGTTCTGAGGATCGACTAACCACAGAATAAACCACTGGGAATTGTGTGCATACCATTCAAACGAGTTCTCTGCCTAGGGTACCTCTGCATTCTTGATCTACTGGGGTTTTCAAACTGGGTTCCTAGAGGGGTCTTTGGGGGTTATTGTATGCGTGTGGGGTGGATGGGTATTGTAGCCAGCTAGCCTGAGTGCATGTCTGACACCCATTTCAAACAGGTGTTATGCTATTTTAAAAATAGTTTATTGGCATATAACTCACACATTATACAATTTAATCATTCAGTCAAATTAAGAAGAGTTGTATAATCATCACCACAATTGATTTGAGGTAATTTTCTTCTTTGTCGTACTCGTTGTTAGCTCCCCATTTCCCCAAACGTCCCCTGCCATGCTCCTAGATAATTATAAATCCAGTTACTGTCACTAGATTTACCTATTTGGGGTTTCATGTACAGAAAATAATACAAAGCACAAACACTAAGCAAGCACACAACCAACAACAACAAAACAACAACAATGACAAAAGAAAACAGAAAAACGTCAATTGAAAAGAAAGCAGAAAATATTAAAAACTGAAACAACCCTAAGCTGGGTGTAGAGGGAGATCAGACGATGATAACTTAACTACATCTGCTGTAATTGACTTTACAATGTTTGGTGTCTGTTAGCGAGGCTATTCACTTCCCTGAACTATGGGTAGAGGGGATTCACCTGAGTCTTAATCCATGTGGGGACTTTGCAAATGAATTTTGGTCTTCTACTATCAACCATAACCTTCTGCAAAGAAGGTGTTTATAATTTAAGGGCCTGATGCCATTCTATCTTTTGGATTTGCATTTTATTGTTTACAATCCTTGGATCACACAGGCTGGTGTGCTTCTATATGGACTTATTAATGCCTCACTTAGATGACTGCTTGTTTGAAGACCCTCACACACAGTACTTCTTATAGCTGGGCACTATCTGGTTTCTTCACCACACTTTGCTATAGCATCTATATCTTCAGTGATCTCTTCATGAGAGTGAGTATAGAGTAGAGTCATAAGAACTGAGTATCAATTATGCCGTGAGAGCTAATTTTTCTTAGGTTGGGACTAGAATTAAGCATGAGCTTAAAAATCCATTCATGGATCTATGAAATATATATATATATATATATGGTTCTTTTATAATCATCATTATCATTTTATGATAATTGTTGCTGTTATTAGATTTTTAAATAATCATTTCATTGGGGGCTCATACGATTATTATCACAATCCATACATCCATCCATTGTGTCAAGCACATTTGTACATTTGTTGCCATCATTATTCTCAAACATTTGCTTTCTACTTGAGCCCTTAATATAAGCTCCTCATTTTCCCCTTCCCTCCTGCCCCCTCCATCATGAACCTCGATAATTTATAAATTATTATTATTTTGTCACATCTTACACTGTCCGACGTCTCCCTTCACTGACTTTTCTGTTGTCCATCCTTCAGGGAGGAGGTTATGTAAATCCTTGTAATCTGTTCCCCCTTTCTACCCCACCTTCCTTCCACCCTCCAGGTATCACCACTCTCACCACTGGTTCTGAAGGGATCATCGTCCTGGATTCCCTGTGTTTCCAGTTACTATCTGTACCAGTGTACATCCTCTGGTCTAACCTGATTTGTAAGATAGAATTGGGATCATGATAGTGGGGGAGGAAGTATTAATCACTAGAGGAAAGTTGTATGTTTCATCGTTGCTACCCTGCACCCTGACTGGCTGGTCTCCTCCCCACGACCCTTCAGTAAGGGGGTGTCCAGTTGCCTACAGATGGACTTTGGGTCTCCACTCTGCACTCACCCTCATTTACAATGATATAATTTTTTTGTTCTTTGATGCCTGGTACCTGATCCCTTCGACACCTCGTGGTCACACAGGCTGGTGTGCTTCTTCCATGTGGGCTTAGTTGCTTCTCAGCTAGATGGCCGCTTGTTTATCTTCAAGCCTTTAAGACCCCAGACGCTATATCGTTTGATAGCTGGGCACCATCAGCTTTCTTCACCACATTTGCTTATGTACACATTTGTCTTTAGCAATTGTGTCTGGAAGGTGTGCATCATGGAATGCCAATTTAATAGAACAACGGAGGTCCAATGTCCATCTGCTGCCTTAATACTAAACCTATAAATATATGCACGTAGATCTATTTCCCCACCATCCTATATAAATATATTACATATGTACATGCCTATATTTAAACCTCCATAAATTCCCTTTGTCTCCTAGTTCTTTCCTCTATTTCCTTTTACTTTCCTCATGTCCCGCTATCATGCTCAGCCTTCATTTGGGTTTCAGTAATTGCTCTCGGTTACATTGTCCTTGTTAATCCCTACCAGGCCTCTCACACCCTCCTTGCCACTAATTTTGGATCACTTGTTGCTCCCTTGTCCCCGGGTTGGTCAACACCACCTCTTTACCGCCCCCCCCCCTCCCGTGTCCCCTGGAACCATCAGTTCCATTGTTTTCTCCTCCAGACAATTAGGTTCTATTGAGTTTGTGGAGACCCTGTGCACAACAGAACAAAACCCAACACGGTCCTGTGCCATCCTCACAATTGCTCTTATGCTTGAGCCCACAGTTGGGGCTACTGTGTCAATCTATGCCGAGCCTGATGACCTTTTCCAGGGACTGGTCTCATTCCCGACAACATATGCAAAGTATGTAAGATAAAGTTTCACCATCCTTGCCCCTAAGAATCACCCTGGCTGGACTTCTTCCAAGGCGGATGGGTTTGTCCTTTGAGCAGTCCATGTACTTTCAATGTTCTTCTCCAGCACCACAATTCAAATTCATCTATTCTTTCACAGTTTTCCTTAATCAATGTCCAATTTTCACATGCATATAATGCAATAGACAGTTGGGTCACATGCACCTTAGTCCTCAAAGAAACATCCTTGCCCGTCAGTGATCTCAAGATGTTTTATGCAGTGGATTTGCTTAATGCAATGCATCTTTTAATCTCTAGACTGCTGCTTCCATGAGCATTGATTATGTATCCAAGTAAGACCAAAATCCTTGACAACTTCAACCTTTTCTCCATTTACCATGATGTTACCTATTGGTCGAGTTGTAAGCATTTTGGCCTTCCATACATTAAGTTATAATCGATATTGAAGTCGACAACCCTTGATGTTTATCAGCAAAGGCTTCAAGTCCTTCTCACTTCCAGCAAACAAGGCTGTGTCACCTGCATACTGCAGGTTGTTAGTAGACGCTGATCTATTAATCGATGCAATCCTGATGCTGCATTTTTCTTCTCCCCCCCCCAATAGTTTTATTGCCACCTAATCCACATAGCATACAATTCAGTACTTCAATTGTGCAATCATATCAAGCCTTCTTCTCCTTATGCGGGGGTTCCAACGCGAGTGTCAAGCAACTCGCTCTCAGTTAGTGGTGTCTCCAGGAAGCTTTTCTCAGGTCACAGTGAATTTTTTCGTAAAAGCAATTTTGCTCAAACCTCGTTTTTTGTGATGGCTGATTTAAGAGAACGGTGTGTAGCTGTGAAGTTTTGTTTCCTGCATGGGAAAAATAACGCAGAAACTGTTGTGATTTTGAACACAGCTTAAAAGGACAGTGCTATGGGAAAAACCTCAAGTGTACAAGTGGTTTTCTCCTTTCAACAAAGGTTAAATGTCGATAAATGACAAACCTTGTTTTGGACATACATCAGCTTCCTGAGTGAACGAAAATATCGACAAAATTCATGCACTTGTGCTTGAAGACTGACAGCGAACCATTGAATAGAAGGGGAAGTTATCTAGGCTAAGTTATCTAGACTGTGTTGGAGTTTGTTGGCTCAGCGAATTTTAACAGATTTGGGAATGAGAAGGGTTGCTGCAAACTTTGGGTTGTGTCTGACCAGGAGAGAGAGCCTCCAGTGGAAACATGCCATGCTTTGGAAGAACAGCTTCAAAGCAACCCAAACTTTTTTTCTCCCCAACCTCATTACTGGTGAGGAGACATGGTGCTGTTCTTACGCCCCCGAAAGCAAACATCAGTCAAGCAAGTGGAAGATGCCATTGTCACCTCGCCTCCTGCAAAGCTTGTCAAGTGAAATCAAAGATCAAGACAATGCTCATTTGTGTTTTATTTGATATGAGGGGGATAGTGCATTTGGAGTTCGTTCCACTAGGTCAGACTGTTAACCAAGCTTTCTATTTAAAGGTTCTGAAAAGATTGTGTAATAGTGTGTGTGACAAAAGGCCTGATTTGTAGCAGACAGGGGACTGGTTTTTCCACCATGACAATGTACCCATTCATGCAGCCATCTCAGTGTGCCAGTTTTGGGTAAAAAACAGCATGCCTTTCTTGCCCCATGCACTTTACTCACTTGACCTTGCTTCATGTGACTCCTTTTTGTTTCCATGAATGCAGATGGACAAGAAAGGACAGTGTTTTGAAAGGAAAGTGATTTGGCGACATGGAGGAGGTGGAGAAAAAAGTTGCCGTCAGCCATCCAAACAGATGAATTTGAACAAATGTTTCTTTTTTTTTTTTTTTAAACATTTTATTAGGGGCTCATACAACTGTTATCCCAATCCATACACACATCAATTGTGTAAAGCGTATTTGTACATCATTTCTCAAAACATTTTCTCTCCATTTAAACCCCTGACATTAGGTCCTCATTTTTTCCCCTCCCTCCCCGCTCCCCTCTCCCACATGAGCCCTTGATAGTTTATAAATGGGTATTTTGTCATATCTTGCCCTGTCCGACTTCTCCCTTCACCCACTTTTCGGTTGTCTGTCCCCCAGGGAGGAGGTCACACACAGTTCCATGTAATCGGTTCCCTCTTTCCTACCCATTCTCCCTTTACCCTCCCTGTTTTGCCACTCACACCACTGGTCCCATAGGGCTCATCCATCCTGGATTCCCTGTATTTTCAGTTCCTATCTGTACCAGTGTACCTCCTCTGGTCTAGCCAGTCTTGCAAGATAGAATTCGAGTCATGGTAGTGGGAGCGGGGAGGAAACCTTTAGGAACTAGAGGAAGGTTGTATTTCTCATCATTGTTACATCGCATCCTGACTGGCTAATCTCCTCCCCGAGACCCCTCTGCAAGGGGATCTCCAGTGGCCTACTAATGGGCTTTGGATCTCCACTCCGCACTGCCCCCATCATTCACTATGGTGAGATTTTTTGTTCTGATGATGCCTTACACCTGATCCCTTCGACACCTCGTGGTTGCATAGGCTGGTGTGCTTCTTCCATGTGGGCTTTGTTGCTTCTGAGCTTGATGGCCGCTTGATTACCTTCAAGCCTTTAAGACCCCAGACGCTATACTTTTTGATAGCCGGGCACCATCAGCTTTCTTCACCACATTTGCTTATGGAATTGCAGATTTGACAAATGTATTAAGTGTAATGGAGAGTATTTTGAAGGTGATAAGTAAATGCTTAATATTTTGGTTAATAATTTAAATACACAACTTTGAAAAAAATTCCAAGTTTTTTTTTGGTACCCCCTCATATAAGCTAGCTTCTCTGTTGCTTTCCTCAGCAGACAAATTGAACAAGTATGGTAAAAGGATCCAACATGATGTACACCTTTCCAGATGATAAACCATGCAGTATTCTCTTGTTTTGTTTGCACCCCTGCCTCTTGATTCATGTACACGTTCCAAATGTGTCCAGTGAACTGTTCTGGAATTCCCACTCTTCTCGATTCTTATCCACAGTTTGTTATGGTCCACACAGTCGATTGCCTGAAACACAAGTAAATATCTTTCTGGTGTTCTCTACTTTGAGCCTAGATACTCCAGACATCAGCAATGATATCCCTTGTTCCACATCCTCTTCTGAATCTGGCCTGAACTTCTGGCAGTTTCCTGTCAATGGGCTGCTGCCACCGTTGTTGGATTAAGCAAAAATTTACATGTGCGTGATATAAATGATGTCATTCTATAGTTTTAGCATTCTGTTAGGTCACCTTTCTTTGAACTGGGTACAATTATGGGTTTCTTCCAGTCAGTTGGTCAGGTAGCAGTCTTCCAAATTTCTTGGCATAGAGTGAGTGCTTCTTTAGCTTTCTGAAACATTTTAATGGGTACTCTGTCAATTACTGGAACCTTGTTTTGGCAGATGCATTAAGTGTAGCTTGAGCTTTTTCCTTCAGCACCACTGGTGCTTACTCATACGCTACCTCTTTAAAGGGTGGACTGTCAACTAGTTCTTTCTGGTACAGTGACTGAATTCTTTCCATCTTCTTTTGATGCTTCCTCCATTATTCAATATTTTGCCTATAGAATCTTTCAAAACTGCAATTCAAGGCTTACATTTTTTCTTGAGTTCTTTCAGTTTCAGATATGCTGAGCATGTTATTCTTTTTTTTGTTTTCTAACTCTATTGCACATTTTGTATACTATGGGGAAATAGATCTATGTACATATATTTATAGGTTTAGTATTAAGGTAGCAGATAGACATTGGACCTCCAGGTGCTCCCTCAACCCAAGAACACTTTGTTCTATTAACCTGGCATTCCATGATGCCCACCTTCTCGACACAATTGCTGAACACAAAGCAGGTGCATAAGCAAATGTGGTGAAGAAAGCTGATGGTGCCTGGCTATCAAAATATATAGCATCTGGGATCTTAAAGGCTTGATGATAAACAAGCGGCCATCTAGCTGAGAAGCAACAAAGCCCACATAGAAGAAACACATCAGCCTGTGTGATCACGAGGTGTCGAAGGGATCAGTTATCAGGCATCAAAGAATAAAAAAATATCATTGTGAATGAGGGTGAGTGCAGAGTGGAGACCCAAAGTCTATCTGTAGGCAACTGTACATCCCCTTACAGAAAGGTTACTGGCAGGAAATGAGCCAGTCAGGGTGCAGTATAGCACCAAGAAACATACTACTTTCCTCTAGTTCTTTAATGCTTCCTCCCCCCTCCACTATCATGATCCCAATTCTACCTTACAAATCCGGTTAGACCAGAGGATGTACACTGGTACAGATAAGAACTGGAAACACAGGGAATCCAGGACAGATAAACCCCTCAGGACCAATAATGAGAGTAGCCACACCAGAAGGGTAAGGGAAAGGTGGGGGGAGATAGAACTAATCACAATGATCTACATATAACTCCCTCCCTGGGGGATGGACAGCAGAAAAGTGGGTGAAGGGAAACATTGGCGCATGTCAGACAGAAAAAAATTGATAAATTATCAAGGGTTCATGAGGGATGGAGAGTGGTGGAGGGGAAAAAATGAGCTGATACCAAGGGCTCAAGTAGAAAGAAAATGTTTTGAAAATGATGGCAACAAATGTGCTTGACACAATGGATGGATGTATGGATTGTGATAAGAGTGGTACGATTCCCCCAATAAAATGATTTTAAAAAAATGGCTTTGTCTTCTTAAGCTCCCCCTTGAGTTTGTCTATTCAGTCCCTTTCTTCCGTTTGCTTTAGATACTCTGATTGCCAGCAGCTTTTAGGGTCTTTCCTAACATCCAGTTTAGTCTTTTCTTTCCTGTCTTTTTAAAGATTTTTTGCTTCCTTCATGAATGATGTTTTTTTTTCCTTTTCTCTTTTGTAACTGGAATTTTATTGGTTGTTTTGAGATCATTAAAGGGACATTTTGAACAATTGTATACAAATCTTAATCTGTGTACCAATATCTTAAAATGGCATATAGATAAAATTCATTTCTAAACATAAGTGATGATTTTGATATCCTCCCATAGCTCATCGGGTCTTCTGTCCTTAATGCTCAATGCGTCAAATCTTTTCGTGATATGTTCTTGAAATTCAGGTAGGTTTGACTCAAGGTCGTATTTTGGTTCTTGTGGGCTTGTTTTAATTTTCTTCAGCTTTGTCCTGAGCTTCATATGAGCAATTGATAGCCTGTTTCACAGTCAGCCCTCATCTGGTCTTAGCTGCTGATAATTGAGCTTTTCCATCGTGTCTTCCCACAGATGTAGTCAATTTGATTTCTGTGGTTTCCATCTGGGGAAGTTCATGTGCTGTTGACAAAAGGGATGTGCTGTGAACAAATCATTCGTTTTGCGAAATTCTATCATGATCTCCAGCTAAATTTTTAATCACCAAGTTTATATTTCCAACTACCATTCCTTCCTATTTGTTTCCCACGTTTGCATTCCAATCACCATGAATCTGGACTGCATGTTTGATCAATTTCTGACTAAAATTGCTCAAAATAGAATTTGATCAGTTATTTAGAATTGATAGAACTCTTAATCTCTATCAGTCCTTCAATTTCTTTCTCACTAGCTTTTGAGGTTGTTGCATACATTTGAATCATAGTTTTATTCACTGGCTTTCCTTGAAGGTGCATAGATATAATCCTGCCACAGATCGCATTGTACTTCATGATGGATTCAGCAACATCCTTTTTGATAGTGAATGCCACGCCTTTCTTCTTGCTTTTGTTATTCCCGCCTGTCAGTTTGCTGTACTGTGGTGGCTTGTTTGTTGCTATGATGCCTGACGCTCTGTCGCTGGTATTGTAAATGCCAACAGGGTCACCCAAAGTGAACAGGTTTCAGACAAGCGTCCAGACTAAGAACAGACAACAAAAGGACCTAGCTCCCCACTCTAGAGGAAGAAGCATCACTTTGAAGCATTTCAAACACTGAAAGCTTGAAAAAAGGAAACAGAACATTGTTGGAGATTCTGCTGGCCAATGGACCCCTCAAGCTGAGGGCAATCAATGTGACCGAAGAGGAGCTGATTTCTTGTTGTGAAGTCAAGCGCGGTGATGCCACTTGAGTGCAGCCTGTGGGAGGGGAGCCTTTGGGGATCTTCCTTTACGGATGGGACACACTCAGAGTAACGAGAAACAACTATAAAACTCTTCAGATGATTGCAACTTGGGATATGTGATGTAAGAAGTTAGGTAAATTGGAAGTGAGCAAATAGAAAATGGAATGTATGAAGATTGATATCCTAGGCATTAATGAGCTGCAATGGACAGGTATTAGCCATTTTGAGTCATGTCATTTACTATGGTGGGATTAGCACAATCAAGAGGAATGGTGTGTATAATCAAGGCTCTTTCAAAGAGAAGCATTCCGTCTAAAAAGTGTGAGCATAAAATGTTGACGGATTTGCCTCTGCTTTGCAAGTTTGAATTAATTCAGTAAGTCAGAGCCAGCTCCCCCGTCTAGGTCCATGGGTCTGGTTGGTGGTCACCAGGTGCTTATTCAGTAAAAGTCATGAGCACTGTTCTGAGCACTAGGGGGCCCACAGAGGTGGGTGTTCCTGCCTTTATGGAGCTTACACTTTGAAAGGAAAAATGGATATTAAACAACTCAGCAAATCTTGTTACGGAAGGCTATAACTGGGTTGAAACTGGATATGTGTCTGTCAGAACAAGTAAGTCTGGTGTAGAGGAAGGATTTGCCCGCCGGCTGGATCCTTCTGGATGTTGAATTTGGGACCCGAGGACAGCATCACTTCTTGATCCTCAATAGCTACTCTTTTTGCAATCATTTGCCTTGATGTGAATATCAGGCTTCTACAGAGATTGTTACCGCTGGAATATATTTATTTACATGAACAATGGGGGTTGGTGATAAGGCATACTTTTTTCTCCCAGACAGGTGTGTCCTAGGAAGGCTAGCCTTTCCATGAAGTGCTTTGCCCAAACAGGTCACCCTTTGGGGAGTCAAACTGTGTAGTGCGGTGTGCTAAGAGTTGTTCATGTGGGAATAGTCTTGACTGGAGTCCCTGGGTGGCATAAATGTTTCAACACTTGACTACGTGGAACAAAAGTTTGATGGCTTGACTGTACCCAGAGGTGCTTTGAAGGAAAGGCCTGGTCGTCCGCTGTTAAAAGGTTCATTTTTGGAAACATATGAGTCAGTTCTACTCTGCACACGTGGGGTCTCCGTGAGCTTGATTGACATGTTGACAACTAGCAATAATCTTGAATATGGCTTTTCTTAGTACTACTTTAGCAGGGTGACCCGTCTGTTGGTTGTCTTTCTGTGACAGTTTGAGTGGGGATAGCGTACCTTGTTGTGTGGGAATCTGGGAGAGTAGTGTCCTTTGTTGCTGAAACTCTGCCCGGGCCCTCACCTTCCCCTGATATTTATGCCCAATGTATTTCTGCCCGTTGTTTTCCGCCACACTGTGCGCTTCTATCTAAGGCATTGAATTACCACGAACCTAAACAAGTGACCTTTGGTGGAAATTGTAGGCTGGGGTCCGGGGGATTTTCTAAGGTGGGAGGATGCTCTCCCTATGGGAAGGAGAGCCTCATACGGATGGTGTTGATGGTAAAGAAGAACTCTCACCTGGAGCCCTGGCACTCCCAGTACTGCAGGCCATTCTGACTCCTGAGTAGGCCTGGAGGGCGCAATGCTGAGCCCTGCAGAAGTTACGTAAAAATGAACATGAATAACCCCACCAAGTCATGTTAATGCCTTTCTCTCTTTTTCTCATTTGTGACCACAGAGAAACCAACCTTAAGCCCAAGACGTCTCAAACATTGCATCTTTATGCCATTAAATGATAGGTCTGTCACTTAACATTTTCTGAATGGATTCGCCATTATTACTCCTTTTGGAAATCTCTATTTATTTATTATTATTTTTAAAATCATTTTATTAGGGGCTCATACTACTCATCACTATCCATTCATACATCAATTGTGTAAAGCACATTTGTACATTCATTGCCCTCGTCATTCTCAAAACATTTGCTCTCCACCTAAGCCCCTGGCATCAGCTCCTCATTTTTTCCCCTCCCTCCCCACTGCCCCCTCCCTTATGAACCCTTGGTAATTTATAAATTATTATTTTGTTATATCTTGCCCTGTCCGACATCTCCCTTCACCCACTTTTCTGTTGTCCATCCCCTAGGGAGGAGGTCACATGTAGATCCTTGTATTCGGTTCCCCCTTTCCAACCCACCCTCCCTGTACCATCCCAGTATAGCCTCTCACACCACTGGTCCTGAAGGGATCATCTGACCTAGATTTCCTGCGTTTCCAGTTCCTATCTGTACCAGTGTACAGATTTGTAAAGTAGAATTTGGATTATGCTAATCGGGGAGGAGGAAGCATTTAGGAACTGGAGGAAAGTTGTATGTTTCATTGTTGCTACATCACACCCTGACTGGCTCATCTCCTCCCCAAGACCTTTCTGTAAGGGGATGTCCAGTGTCCTACAATTGGGCTTTGGGTCTCCACTCCACACTGCCTTCCTCATTCACTATGATACGATTTTTTGTTCTGATGCTGCCTGATACCTGCTCCCTTTTAAAAATACAACAATACTCAAGAAGATACAGATGGGTTCATCTATTATAAAACTTAAAATTTTGGCTGAGAGACAGTGGATGAGAATTTCTGCAACAGAGTAGCTAAAGTTTGGCTTGAAGTATGTGATAGGCTTGTCTGTTCTTAATAGGTGTGTTGTTTGTGGGCACAAAGTCAGGGATTGGTTGAAAGATTGGGGATGGCTGTCTGAGTTGTCAATACTAAAAAGTCCTTGTTGACTCACGTCCCACGGACTTGAGTAATGGAGGAACAAAGGGTTTGCTGAAGTTTATCTTGCCATAATTTTTGAATTGTTGACCAACTAAATTTAGATTTTGTAAATGGCTGCACGGGGTGCTTTTCATAATCTTCTAGAAACCAAGAGGATTTCAGCTCTTTATTCATTATCTCTGACAAGGGCCTGGGGTACCACAGAAACAGATATTCGAGGTTTGATTAACCATGATGTGATCCGATATCGTTGTTATGTGGTCATTGAAGTAGGCCACCTGTGAATCTGGATTGGATGGAATGTTTTACGGCTTCTAGTACAACTTCCTTCTCTACTCCCAGTGTTGTGAGCTGCCAGCTACGTGTACCTCCAACACGCAATAAGTCCATGTACAACAGAATAAAACACTGCCTGTTCTGCGCCATCCTCATGATGGGTTGCCAGTTGGACCACGGTGGCCCATAGGGTTGTCATTGGCTAATTCAGAAGCCAGGTCTTTCTTCCTATTGTTGTTTTAGTCTGGAAGTTCCACTGAAACCTGGTCAGCATCCTAGCAGCACAGTTTCCATTGATATTCAAGTGGCAGCCACCCTTACATTGACTGGGTCTCCCTTATAAAAGGCAAAATTTCTACCAAGGGGTAGTCTCAATCTTCTTGGTGTTTTTGAGCAATTCCTTTGTGTCTGGCACTACACCTGACTGGGCTCTCCGAAGCCTCCGTTCCCCCACAGGGGCCACACCACTTGGCAGATCCTGATTAATACCGTGGGCTGTTTTTAGTGTGTGCTGTTCGTCTATCTCCCCGGTCTATTTGAGCTTCAGGAAGACAAGAACTGGGTCTGTGTTAGTCCCCGTTATGTGCTAGCCTTGACAGTGGTGCTCAGGACAAGCTGAGGGAATGAATGCTTTCTCCTACTCGTCACCACAGTCCTGGTAAGGAGGTGCTGTTTCTCCCCTTATCCCCATTGTGCACATTGGGCAACTGGGTTTACGGAGTGAGGGGTCTTGCTGAGGGGAAGTGAAGGAGCCGAGGCTTGAGAGCGCTGAACAACCTGGGTCAAGAACACCAACGAAAGACGACGAGCAGTTTACCAACTAAATTCCAGACGGACACCGCTTCTTTGAATGTGAGAGAGGGAAATTTGGTGAAATGGTAACAGCAAAAGTACATGTTTCCTGTGGATTAATTTTTCTGCTCTCTTTTGGCCCACTCTCCCCTTTCTAAAGATTTGGAGCAAGGGGTGATTCCCAACCCCTCTAAAAGGCAGGCCCTCCTTTCCTGGTAAAAGTGAAATGCTGCTGGGGGGCGGAGGGGTGGGGGGTGGTTAATTACATCCTGGTTTGTTTTTCTGTGGCCAGAGTGACCTGTGGGTCCTAATGACAGGGCTGGGCTGTGAGCACTGGTGTCCTTGCCAGCTCTGTTCCTTCCTGCTGACAGGCCAGAGGCCGCCTTTGTTTTCAAGCTCAGGCCCCTTTCTGACTCCAGCAGTGTGGACGGGGGCCTCATCATCCTATTGGCATGGGACAGCCCTCCCAGTGGCTGCATTTGGGCAATGCAAAGTGGGGGTGGGCCAGACATGGGAGCGGTTGGGCTGCCAAGTGCAGGCGCCAGCTCCTCCTATGCTGGTGGAGCACATGGCACCTTGCCAGCTGATGTCTGCACAGAGCAAAAGACTTGAGCACAATTCACCCATTGCCGTCAAGTTGAGTCGATTCAACTCACAGGGAACCTGTAGGGCAGCACAGACAGCCCCCCTAGGCTTTCCAAGGCTCTAAGTCTTGACAGAAAAGTCAATTGCCACACCTTTCCCCCATAGTGGCTAGTAAGTTTGAACTACCAACCTTTCAGCTAGCAACCAAGAGCTAAGCTCCAGTGCCATTAGGCCTCCTCCAATAAAAAAAATGTGTCTGCATGCTAGCAGTACTGGTTAGAAAAGACACAGCAGGAACATGGTTCAGTGTGCTAGCCACAGAGGGGTCAAACCCAGAGAACAAACCTGGCAGGCAACATGTAGAGATAAGGCGAAGACAAACAAAATAAAGCAATACACAATGTTTTCCGTGTATTCGTTTTCCCTCACTTAACCTCTTACGAATGTTGTTGTTGGTTGATAGCACGAAGTTGATCTTTGACTCATAGCGACTCCGTGCGATAGAGGGAAACTGCTCCATTGGAATTTCTTGGCTGTACTATTTACTATGGAAACCAGTTGCCTGAGAAGCCACTTTGTTAGGTGCCATCGGGTTGGCTACCACCCATCGCCACCCTCTGCACAACAGAGCCAAGCACTGCCTGGTCCTGCACCATCCTCACAATTGTTCCCATGCCCGAGCCCATTGCTGCAGCCCCTGGGTCTGTCAGTGCATCTCGTTGAGGGCCTTTCTTTCCTTCCCTGCCCCTCCACTTTATCACGCTTGATGCCCTTCCCCAGGGACTGATCTCTCCTGACAGTATGTCCAGATACGTAAGACAAAGCCTTGTCATCCTGGCCTCCAAGGACCACTCTGACCACATTTCTTCCAAGATAGATCGGGTTGCCCTTTCAGTAGCTCGTGGTACTTTCCATAGTCTTCTCCAGCACCATAGTTCAAATGCACCCATTCTTCATTTCTAAAGTTTCTTAATGCTTCTTTCACACTTTACAGATTCTCATTGCCATGTAAGCAATAATTTCCCTTTCTCCTCCTGCCTGCCCCGCATGAATATCAGTAAACTTGGGAACATACAGTGTTTGACCTTTTGAGGTTGATTTATTTCATTCAGCACAATGTTTTCTAGATTCATTCTTATAGGACACACCAGGACTACACTTCTCTTCATGGCTGTGTAATATTCCATTGTAGGCATTGCCATATTGTGTTTATCTATTCATCACCAGACGCCCACATGTCGCTGGGCATTCAGGCCATTTCTAGTGCTTAGCTACTGTGAACAGGGCTGAGATGACCACTGTTGTACAAATCACTATTTATAGTTCTGCTCCATTATCACATTTCAAAACCTGTCCTGAAGCTGTAGGAGTCAAAGTAGGCGGGGCTGCGGCAGGAATAGGTGGACAGCTGAGTGGAATAGAAAAGAGAGGCCCCATAATGGACCTAAATGCAATGAGAAAGTGTTCATGTGAAAGGTGATCTTGCCTTTGAGGGGACTGCTCAGTGATTGGGATTGAAATGGCAGTCTTGGGGGTGGTGGTGGAATTTTTCCATCACTCTTAATATCAAAAGAAGTCCCATGTTGATCAAAAACCTAAACATTAAAAAAAAACAAAAACCCTGAAAGAACGCAGGGGAGTTTTGTTTGTTTTTAAATTTTAATGATATCAAAGAGTGTGGAAGGCTTTGCTAAGTATATTCTCAAACCCAGAAGCCATAAAACAAAAGGCAGAAACATAGCTATATGATAGTGAAAATTTCCAAAAACAATGTCATAGAAAAAAAGATGGTTTTCTTAATGTATAAGGAGCTCCTACAAACACTAAGAAACTGACCGATAAAATCAACAGTAAATAGGGCAAAGGCCAAGCTGGGGCTCCAACCCCTGTCACCTTACCCACTGATTAGTGCCATGGTGGTCATTAGATATATTGAATCTCTTCCAAGTACAAAGGATAGAAAGGGAATATAAGTAGGCTCTTAGACATATAACAACATTTTAATCTACCATATTAGCAGAGATCAAAAATTGCCAAGCTATTGTGTGGTTGAAGATGTCAATTGAAGGCATTCCTTGGTGTCAAGAATACCTTCCACTTGCTCTTTCTGGAGTAAATTTGGTGTGGCAAGAACACGTAGTAGGTACTCAACAGAGATTTGTTAATCTGTACCTAGGAGGTTACCGAGGTATTTACAATTAGTTAGAAAGTAAAGATACCATGGATAAAAGAATTGGTTCTCAACCTTTCTAATGCCACGACCCTTTAATACAGTTCCTTATGTTGTGGTGACCACCCCCAACCATAAAATTATTTTCGTTGCTATTTCATAACTGTAATTTTGCTACTGTTATGGATCAGGTGACCCCCATGAAAGGGTCCTTCGACCCCCAAAGGGGTCATGACCCACAGGTTGAGAACTGCTGGATAAAAGGCTTTAAGAAAGGAAAGCCAAAAACCATTTCCTACCAATCAACACTGACCCTTGGTGGCCACAGGTATGTCAGAGTAGAAATGTGCTCTACAGGGTTTCAATGGTTGGTTTTTTTCTTTTTTAAGTAGATCTCAGGACTAGGTTCCTCAGGATGGACATGAGCTTCCATTTTTTCATCAGCAGCTAAGTGTAATTATTTGCATCACAAAACTACTGTATTGTATGGCTAGCACCTAGTAGGTTTTCAATTAGTATGGTAATTTATTCAAGTACTTACGGAACATGCACTGGGTGTAAAGGACCCCTTGAGGTGCTAGTAGGTATTAGGCTACTAGTAGCTGCAGGGTTGGCTGTTTAAATCCAACAGCCCCTCTATGGGAGAAAGTTGAGGCTCTTGGCTTCCATGAAGATTTACAGTCTCAGAAATCCTGTCCTATGCATGGACTTCTGGGTTCTTGGAACAGGAACTAATGTAAGGAAAAGTAATTTAGCAAGAGGTAATCACTTAAAAGGATTCCTGTAAGTTGAAGTGTCGTGATGGCCTTCAAATATCTGCCTTCCTGGGTGCCACCACTGTGTTAGTCTGGGTACATTAGAGAAATAAATCCACAGAAACTCATATGTATAAGAGAGAGTTTTATATAAAGGGTGAGTGCACATCAAGAAAACATCCCAGTCCAGTGTTGCCCAAGCCCACAAGTCCAACATTAGCCCATATGTCTGACACCAAGCCACAAAGTCGTCCTCCATCTCACAAAACAGATGCAGTGATGCCGACTGCAGGAGGAAAGCCGAGTCAGTAAATGTGTAAGCATCAGAGTAGGGCCATGTGGCTTCTCCTCAGGTATGTCTTGCAGGAAGTGAACCTTGCTGCTGAAGCAGGGAACTGGCTAAGGCAGCTACACCCCGGTCTGACCATCAGAAAGCAAGAGTCTGGGGAACTTGAAAGGTGAGGCTCACCCAGCCATTTATGTCTCCGCCCTTCAGTTAACCCCACGTGTTTACCAGCTAGGTTGGCACAATAAACTAACTACCTCAACCACCTATTGGTTTTCTTACTTAGCATGTTGCTGTGATGCTAGAGGCTGGGCCACAGCTATTTCCAATACCAGTTGGGTCACCCATTATAGGTTTCAGAGAAACTTTCAGATTAAGACAGACTTGACAGAAAAGCCTGCAAACTTTCTCCTGAAAATTAGCCAATGAAAGCCCATGGTTCATAACAGAACACTGTTTGAACAGGTACTCATGAGGGACTCAGTACTAGAGGAGGACGCCATGTATGAGTAAGTGGAGGGTCAGTGAGGACAAGGGATACTCGTGCTGAAATGGATTGCTATGAAGTTGCAGGATGGGGCAATTTTTCATTTTGTTGTACATAAGGCCACTAAAAATTGGTGTCCACTTAATCGGAAACATTTAGAAGGTATTTCAATTTATAGAAATGCTATTCAGCACATCTTCTTGAGAAGATACTCCCTGTAGCAGGCAGCCATTTGGTAGGGAAGCTGATGAGACTGTGTTCATCAGCCATGCTGGGTTGACCCCTTCCCGAAATTGCCTGCTCTTTTCTCCCAGTTCCCCATTCGAAGATACCTAGGAAGCCAATCAGCTGTGTTGAGACTATGGTTCTGAATCTGGGCATGGAGAACTGTGCCTAGGTTCTTGATGTGGATACAGAGCAAGGTCATTTATCAGGTGCCAGAGTTATTCCACAGCTGTGAAGTCTGAGGCTCACAGAGTACCCTGCCCTGGCTCATAGCACAAAGTGAGCTCCACCATCACATTTCTGGTCGTGTGCATCTCTTCAAAAGATGGATTATATGTAACTATAAGAGAGACAGGTTACGGTTCCACATTTCTTATCATTCTAATAGGGGAACATGTGCCTATGTATGTCTTGAGGCTTCAAGTGGAAGCCTCTTGACGTGGAAGACTCTTGTATGTTCTTTCTTACCCAGCTGCCTTGGCCACTTTGATTTCCTGAATTACTGAATTGCTTGGGTTCTATTGTGGCCAAGAGTAGGTCAGAGTCGACTCCAGTATGGTGCCTGATCTTGAATGTGTCTTGTGAATACCTCCTGGGATGAGCCTCAATGAATAGAGACTTCCTGGAAACCCAAAGGAATAGCTCGACCCTGCCTTACAGGGCTCCTTTGAGTTGGAATCAACACAACGGCCGTGAGTTTGGGTTTTGGCTTTTGCAGATTGTTCTCGGGGAGTAATTTGGACAGGGCTACTCCTCCCATGCTGGTCCTTGATTTCTGTTATCCTTATTGGCAATTTCTAACAATTCCATTGGCATTGTGTTCCTGGCTCTGGGATATACACCAAGCAGAACTTCAAAGTTCTGGAGGAAAGAAAGAAACCCGGAGCTGACTTTCAGGCTGGCTGCACATGTATTTCTAGTTGGTTCTGGGTCCAGATTGTTGTCCTGTCCCGTCAAGTTGGTTCCTGATAACAAAACCAGAATGAAACACTTACCCAGTGCTGTACCTTTCTTATGTTTGAACCCATTGTTACAGCCATTGTGTTGCGAACCTTCCTCTTTTTTGCTGCCTCTCTACTTACTAAGCATGATGTCCTTCTCCAGGGATGAGTTTGTCCTGATAGCATGTCCAAAGGGGAAGTTTCACCTTGCTTGTAAAGAGCATTCTGGCTGTACTTTTTGCAAGACAGATTGGCTTGTTCTTTTCACAGTCTGTGGTACTTTCAATAATCTTTGCTAGCACTACAATTCAAACGCAACAATTCTTCGGTGGTCTTGAAAGTACCAACCAAAGCTGAAGTCAGGTGTACCTCACTCCTCAAAATAACAGCCTTGCTTTTAACACGCTAAAGAGGCCTAGTGCTGAAGTTTTACCCAATACAAGCCATCATTTACTCTCCTTGACTGCTGATTCCTTGAGTATTGATTGTAGATCCAAGCACGATTAAATCCTTGACAAATTTAATCTTTTCTCGGTTTATCGTGATGTTAGCTACTGGTCCAGGTGTGAGAATTTTTGTTTTCTTTACATTGAGATGTGCTCCACTCTGAAGGCTGCAGCCCTTGATCTGCATCAGCAAGTTCCTCAAGCCCTCCTCACTTTCATTTGTCATCTGCAAATCACAGTTGCTAATAAGCCTTCCTTCAATTCTGATACCCCATTCTTCTTTATATCTTCCAGCTTATATAGAGGCTCTAATTACATGCTCAGTATAGAGATTAAACAAGTATGGTGAGAGGACACCACCATGACACACACCTTTCCTGACTTTGAGCTGTGCAGTATTCCTTTGTTCTGTCCACACAAGTTCTGAAGGAACACAATGTGTTATTCTGGAATTCTCATTCTTCTAGGCTATTCATATTTAATACAGTTGAGTGCCTTTGCATTGTCAATGAAATATAAGTGAACATCTTTCTGACATTCTCTGCTTTTAGCCAAGATCCATCTGACATTAGTAATGGTATCCCACGTTTCACATAATCTTCTGAGTCTGGCCTGAACCTCTGGCAGTTCCCTGTCAGTATACTGTTACAATCATTGTTGGATGATCTTCAGCACAGTTTTACTTGCATGTGGTATCAATGTTATTGTTCTATAATTTGACCATTCTGTTGGGGTCACCTTACTATGGAATGGGAACAAATATTGATTTCTTCTAGTCAGTTGTCTAATTAACTGTCATCCAAATTTCCTGGCATAGACAAATGAGTTCTTCCAGTGCTTCATCAGCTTTTGAAACATTTAGGTTAATATACCATCAATTCCTGGACCCTTGCTTTTGGCTGATGCTTTCCGTGCAGTTTGAACTTCTTCCTTCAATACCCTTGGTTCTTGCTTGTATGCTACCCTCTGAAATGGTTTAATGTCGACTAGTTTCTTTTGGAATTGTGACTCTGAATATTCTTTCTATCTTCCCTTGATGCTTTCTGCATCATTCAATATTTTGTACATAGAATCTTTAAAGAATGCAACTCAAGGCTCGAGATTTTTCTCCAGTCCTTTCAGCTTAAGATGAGATGAGCATGTTCTTCCCTTTTGACTCTAATTCTAGGTCTTTGCACATTTCATTATAATGTTTGACTTTGTCTTCTTCAGCTGCTCTTTGAAATTTTCTATTCAGCTTTTTTACTTCATAATTTCTTCAACTTGCCTTAGCTACTCTGATTAAGAGCAATTTTGGAGTCTCTTGATATTCACTTCCATAGTTTCTTTCCTGTGTTTTAATAACCTTATGCTTTCTTCATTTATGTTGCTCTTGGTGTGTGCCCAAACTGCTCAGGGCTTTTGTCATTCGTGTTCAGCGTGTCAAATCGGTTTTGGAGCTGTTCTCAAAATTCGGTGGGATGTAGTCAAGGCTGTATTTTGGCTCCCGTGGACTTGTTTTAATTTTCTTCAGCTTCAACTTACTTATGAACAATTGATGGTTTGTTCCACATTCCGTCCCTGACCTGGTTTTACCTGCTGATATTGACCTTCTTCATTGTGTTTTCCCACAGATAGAGTCGATTTGTATTCCACCTGGAGAAGTCCATGTACCTAGTGTGTGGTTGAAAAATGGTATTTGCGATGAAGAAGTTGTTGGTCTTGCAGAATTCTATCATCAATCTCCAGCTTAGTGTCTATAACCAAGGCCATATTTTCCAACTACTATTCCTTCCTGTTTCCAGTTTTTGCATTCCAGTTGTCAATAATTTCAGTGCATCTTAATTGCATGTTAGATCAATTTCAAACTGAAGGTGTTGGTAGAATTCTTCAACTTCTTCATTTCTAATTTTGGTGGTTGGTACATAAATTTGAATAAAAGTTTTATTGACTAGCCAGTTCTAGTCCAGATTACTAATGCTTGCAATATCAGTCTTTATAGGCTCCATTTTATTTTTGTCAACTTTCAATTTTCTTAGATTCATACTTTGCTCATTCCCGATTCCAATAATTGATATTTCCAGCTATTCCCACTTTGAGTCAAATCCCCTTAGCAAATGAAGGTTCCGATGGCTTTATTCCCACTGGTTTTACTCCATTATGGTTGACTCTATTGTGAGACGGAAGCTCTTCCTTAGTCTGATTTTGATTGCCTTCCTACCTGGGGTGTTCATCTTCTGGTGCCATCCCGATAGTGCGCTGCTTCTGTTTATTCTATTCAATATCATCCATATGGTTTTCAGTGGCCTATTCTTCTGAAAATGCACAGTTGAGTCCTTCTTCTTAGTCTGTTCTTAGCCTGGAAGCTCTGCTGAAACCTGTTCACGTTGGATGTCCCTGCTGGTATTTGAAATGCCAGTGATGTAGCACCCAGCATCACAGCAACACTCACCATAGTATGACAGACAGACAGACAAACTGGGGTGGTGGTGGTGGTGTTGGTGGCGCTATACAGCCTACTGTTGCCCATTTCAACTTAGTTTTCGAAGACACGCATGTTAGCAAGTAGTAACATCACAATACTATGCAGTAGGACTGTGAGAGTATGGAAGTGTAGATCGTGTGTGTGTGGTGGATGGGTTCCTTATTAGACAATGTACAATCTATTAAAAAATGTTGTCTTTGGGATTTTGTTGCTTGCCTGACACATAGTAGGTCCTCAGTTAATGCTCTCTATGTAGAAACTCAATTGTCACACAGATAAAGAGGCATCATTGGCGCAAAGAACTGAAAAGTTACAGAAGTTAAAGCTGGTTTCAAGCATGATTCCCCCGAGATTTTCAAGGACCCCCCCCACCCTAAGTCTTTCTCTATAGATGTGGCCGCCAACCCGTCCAGGCTTTCACCTATTTGACTCGGCGCCACTAGTAGAAAGAGCAGCCTCTTCCCAGTTACCAAAGTTGAAATTCTAGGGTTGGCTTCTAGTGAAATAGCCCACATTAAGACCCACTTGTAAAGTCGTTGCGGGATTCCTAGTGGAGGAGTGAGGGCAGCTCTCTCCAGGCTACTTGGCCTGAGACTTGGGAAAGCAACTTCCCAGGATGATGGCTAGGAAACAAACACTTTCTTTAAGAGGTAAGCATTTTATACAGGCAAATATTAAGGAGTAAAATAGCTTAATCAAATGCTGGTCATGGGTTATCCATGATCAAATCTATTAAATTGTTTTCAGTGGTGCCTTGTAGTATGATCTTAGTGTTTTGGGGAGGCAGAATCTTCAAAGATCATCTTTGTTTGTGCTTTACAGCTTTATTTTCATACACTATTTGGATAGGAGAATCCATCTTTTTGACTCTTGGGGACCCTACGTGTGTCAGAGTAGAATTGTGCTCCATAGTGGTTTCGTGACTGAGATGCCTCTGGTGGACTTGAACCTGCACCTTTTGGTTAGCAGCTGAATTAGTTAATTGTACCTCTGGGGACTGTCTTAAATTCAATTACCTAAAGCAGAAACTAAGTAGACTGGATCTGTTGAAAGAGTTTGGAAGATTCTAGACTCTACCTACTTGCCTTGATACTAGCTCTCATCTTCTCTATCTCAAAGAAGTCCAGGCCTGCTCTTGAGAAGTCCACAAGCACCTTGGCAGTTTGAAAATACTGATAGCCTTGCATTCTCTAATGAGGTAGACTTGTTCCAGGTGACTCAGGGTGACGGGGACTTAGCTGGTACCACTCTGGTGACCTGTTGTTTGTTTAAAGATTACAATCCTCGTCATTCCTGGGGGACCTTGCTGCTCCCCTCCCCTGCTGTTCTGCTTTGGGGCCAGGGCGTGGTGCCCCAACAGACTGGACCGGAAAACACTCCTAAAGGCCAGCGATCCTTGAACTAACTACAAGCTTTTCTTTCTTGTTGTGTTTTAATTTGTTCTTTGTCAGTGGTTTGTTGTTGTTGCTGTTTTGTTGTACATTGTTGCTCGGTTTTGCTCTGTCTTGTTTTTGTGCAT
>NW_022106189.1:11419924-11480323 GCF_000313985.2 Echinops telfairi | reverse complement strand
AAATGTTTTGAGAATGATGAGGGCAATGAATGTGCAAATGCGCTTTACACAATTGATGTATGTATGGTTTGGGATAAGAGTTGTATGAGCCCCTAATAAAATGATTAGAAAAAAAGATTACAATCAAAGAAACCCAATGAGGCAGTTCTACACTGTGCACATGGGATTAACATTTGTCAGAATTTACTTGCCCCAATACCACCACCAAGCATGTAGAGATTACCCCAACTAACCAAAGCCTAAGTGGAATGATGCAAAGAAAGCAATGGCCATTCATTTAGAAGGGGAACATTTTGAGTGTTCCAAGACCTAGAAAATAATCTGTCAAGTAGGGTTTGCACACATAGCTCAAAGGTGTGGCAGCTTGATGCTGATATTCTGAGAATTCCCAGGGAAGGAGCTTGGTGACACCTCTCTCGATGCTGGGATGTGTACTACCTCTATAATGACTTGTTGAAGTTTAGTTTTGCTCTTCTCCCCCCTCCCCCAGCTAAAGCTTAAAATCCTCTTTATATTTCTTCTGGTTAGCAAAGACTGGTACTAATGTAGGTCTTTCAGAGAAGTGAAATGGTATAAAGTGATTCAAAAAGTGGGGGATACTTGTCTAACTATAAACCCTTAATGTCACCGAGCAAAGTCAGGGTCATGTACAAGGAGCTTTTGTAGACTCAATACTTTTTTCGTTTTCCCATCCGGACCAACCCTTTCATGAGTCCAGCATCCCTTGCCCCGCCTCACTGCCTATAATACCTCACTGCCTGTATTACCTCACTGCCATTGAGTAAATTTGGACTCATAGGGGTGAAGGAGTGGCTGCATGAATGGGGTCAAACACAAGAACAATGGTGAGAATGACATGAACTGGGAGGTGTTTTGCTCGGTTTTATAAAGGGTCACTATGAGCATCTAAGAGCACCTAAGAAAAAGGTGACTCTGTAGAGCCTTACTACTTTTCTTTCTTGGTATTGGTGCTAATTTGGATCCTGCTTGAAAAGGCTTTGAGAAACTCCAGTAGAGAAAGATAGGAAGAGTGTCCAGCAGGGATCTTAACCTGGATAGGTTTGGGATAAAAGAGCCAAGTAGAAGGAGAGTTGTTCTATGCGGTTCTTTTTGATAGCTATAAACTATTGATGAATTCTCCCTCTATCCCACTGTCTACAACCGGGTTGGGGAACAGCCAGCTCACGGACCATATAAGACCTGAGAAATCATCAATACTAGCCAACATCACATGTCTCACGAAAGAGAAGTAGTTCCATCCATCACATGAGGGATGAATTGATTATATGGTTGATCAATATGACCCCTCGAACGATCCACAGCCTGGTCTGTCTGAAACACCCACCACCCAGAGGAACAAAGCAGTGTAGATCCAAGGGAAAGAAAATATGCTCCTTAGAATTACAACCTCCACTGACTACTTGCATTCATTCACTCCATTTATTGAATAACTTTTTGAAAGCACCTGTTATGGTGATATCATGAGTTACAAGTTGGGCTGCTAACCGTGAAGTCAGCAGTTTGAACCTACCAACTGCTCCATGGGAGAATGATGAGGCTGGTTGCGCCCATAAAAATGTATGGCCTCTGGACACAAAGGGGTGATTCTATTCTGTTCTATAATGTCCCCATAAGATGGAATTACTCAATGAAAGTGTGTAAATACCTGCTATCAGGTGGGTCCAGTTTCTGGGAAAAGACATCATGCTTGGTAAAGTAAGGATCCGAGAAAAAGAGGAAGACGTTCTGGGAGACTGCTATATGCTTCATAAGATGGATTGATGCAGTCGCTGCCACATTGAATACAACAAATACTGTAAAAATCATAAAGATGGTGCAGGACTGGGCAGTCCTTCCTTTTGCTGTAACAGGGCCACTATGAGCTAGAACTGACGCAATACCAGAGTTGCTGGGGTGTGCAAATGATAAACATGCTTGACTGTTAATTGAAAGGTTGGGGGTTCAAGTCCAGAAGTACCTTGAAATAAAAGCTTGGGGATCTGCTTTTGAAAAATCAACCATTAAAGAAAGACCTTGTGAGGCACATTTCTACTCTGACACACTTGGTAATTGACTTCTTGGTAACTAGCTGGATTTCTTTTCTATGAAAATTGAGTAGTAAGTAAAGCGTAATTCCTGCTCATGTACAGCTGACATTTCAGAGCACCTGGGCTTTTGTTAACTTCAAAAAACCCAACTCACTCTCAGTGAGTCAGTGCTGACTCATAACAACCCCATGTGGGTTTCCAAGAATGTAACTGTTTATGGGAGCAGAAAACCCAGCCTTTCTCCCATGGAGCTGCTGGCAGTTTGGAACTGGCGACCATGTAGATCACAGCTCAACGAGTAACCACTACACTCTCAGAGCATCTTTGTTAACTTAGACTATGAAAGAAGCCCTTTTCCCCCTAACTTATTTTATTTTGTTGTTGAGCCTATACATTGTAGAACAAACTCCACGGATTTCTGCAAGCACAATCCAGTGACATGGATTGTTTTCTTCAGATAGGGAAACCATTCTCACTCTCCGTTCCTAAATTATTCCTACTCCATGAACGTGAACTCCCTGCCCTACATTTCCTGTATAGTCCTTCTACTTACTGTTGTTTAGGCAGACACTCTTTACTAATTCAATTGCTAAACTATTGTGTGGTTTAAAGAAGACTTCATGGGATGATTTTGGTTTCTAAGCAATAGTTTCAGTGGTTTAGCTAGCCTCAGTGGCTCCAGAAAGTCTGGATTTTTCAAGAATTTGAAATTTGCTTCTAGATCCCACCCACCTTCCCACCTTTTGGACCAAGATTCTTCTATGGCACCTTGGATCAAAACATTCAGTTATGTTAGCTGGGCACCATCCAGCCCTCATGGCAAAGGGGCATCTGTGCATGGAGAATCTTTTCTAATTCTTTTTTTTGGACAATCTTAAACTAATTCTTACGTAGGTCTTTTTGCTGGGAAGAATGTGTTGATTTCCTCTATGGTGTATATGAGTCCTGCCCCAGGCCCACAGAGTCAACATGAGAGAGAAGAGCAAGTAGCTATTCACTGCCCAACGGAAGCAAGGTGAAGAAGTGACCGTATTATTTTATGTGTTCCTGGAAAGACCACATGGGAGAGGGAGGTTCAGGGGGCCGCCTCAAGTCATGCAGATTACTTGGGAAGCTAGGATTCCGGGTGGTGGCCGGTGACCAAACCAAAACTCACTTAAATCAACAAGGGATTTAAGGGCTCATGCGCATAGACTCAGGAGGTGCAGGAGGCTGCATGTAGCTTGGGCTTCCCATGAAGGCTTTGGGATTCACTTTTCCGCATCTCCTAATTCTGCTGCATGCTGTATTGACTTTTGGCTCAGGTCAGTGCAGTCAAGTAAGTGCTCTGAATGGAAGACCCAGATGTGTTTCCCAGAGGAAACTGGGTGCTGTCACAGAAGAAAAGCGGACTCAAAGAGGAAAGACATGTAAGCCATTTATCTTAGGATACCAAAGATCCCGCAGTAGGAAACCTGACCTCAGGGCTGGTAGGAGGTGGACTGGATAGCTCTTTCGTCCGACCAATGCCGTTGGAGTCTGTTCCTACGAGGTGTGGTACACTTCCAGTGGTTGATCTTTTCCTTATTGCCCGTGGAAAAGACAAAGGGCTGCTATGAGTTAGAATCAACTCTGTGGCTGTGAATAGTAGTAGTAAAACATATATACCGCTGGAGGTGCTACTGAGGGGAGGCTGTATTCATGGGGGAAAAAACAGCAGGTAGGGAGGCTAAGGAGGAAGTTCCTTGGCCCCTTTCTCCACTGGTATTGGTCCTCCAGGGGATAGAATTATGGCCAAATCTAGAAGCTGCGGGGACATCCATTCTGACCAGTAGTTCAGGTGCCAGTAACATGTGATGTGACAAGAGCCTTTCAATCCTCTAGCTGATGATGCCACAGGGGCTGGTGGGGGTGGGATGGTGAGTCTAGGGGTCAAGGGGTTGGCACTGGTGGAGTTTTACAGGTTCCTCCGAAATCTAATATTCTGTGTCTAATATCCCTAAAATGATAGACACCCTAACACAGAAAAATAGAGAACACCCCCAAACAAAAAGAGAAACTAACCAAATGTATCTCCCGCTGACTGGGGTGTGCAGTTCGAGGCATGCAGTCAGCAGGGGGCCAGTGCACGCAGGCTGGTTCCCCTTCTCCGACACCAGGCTTCCTGGTCTCCTCATGCGCAGCTCAACCTGCACAACAAACACTTGGGGCAAGGAGGGCCATGGACCAGGAAAAGAGCAAAAAAATCGGAAGTCAGCTCTGGCACTAGTCTAGAAAAAAGCTAAACTAATGGCTGGCATTTCCTGGCAGTGTTTTTCAATACTCCGGGTGCCAACTCTGGGAAAAACATACGTACAGGGGATTATAAAATGCCTCATTTTGTGTTAAATAGCCTTATTTTGGAAGTGACTGGCTAAAATTTGGCTGCATTTAGAAATGACACTATTGCTCTATGGGGCTCCTGCTTGCTTATAAAGGGGAGATTAAGACTGACAGGGTACTTGTGCAGGGGAGGGGGTGACTGGCATGAAAAACAAGATGCCTCCTATGCCCAAGTTGGCTACTGGACGTCTTGGCCTTGACTGAATGACAGGGATGACAGAGTTGCATCTGCTGGAGTTGACCCTGCCTCCTCTGAGGGTGCAGGTGGGGGCTGCATAGGGGAAGAGTGAGAGGAAGGTGCTTGAGAGTAAAGACCGGGAGGAGAGACACTTACATGGCCGCTGGTCTCCCAGCTTCTAGCTCATATTCTCAGCTAGTCCCAGCTTAGAAGATTTTTGAGCAGCTTGAACATGGCTCTACCCTACTATGTGCCAGGGCAGTGATGTTTCAGCTATAGCAGTTTCACTTTCCATATAGGAGAACTGAGTGATTCCTGGCTAATGCACCTCACAGATGGTCCCTACTGTGTGTCCATGGAGACGTGTATGTGGCTGTGGTGCTGAACAGTATGCAGTGGAACTTGTAGACTAAGACCAGGAAGAAGGGCCTGGTGACCTGTTATGGAAGTCAGGCAACAAAAACCCTGTGGATCACAATGGCTCACTCCACAACTGTGGAGGCATATGGGGGTGGTACAGGACCAGGTGTGGCTTCATTCCATCATGTGTGGGGTCACTGTGAGTCAGACTGACCAAACTCACTTCCATTGTGTTTACTGTACACAACAAAGACAGCTGTGTGCCAGACCCTGGCTAGGTGTTGGGATATAGTCGTAACCTATGGGAGGTCACGGCAAGACAGCGTGTGATGCACTTGGTGATGGATAATACAACTGGACTCTTGCCCTCCAGGGATCCAGTCTCATGGGAGTAGAAATGTTTATACAGAGTGGGGGGATCTCAGGTTCCAGAGAATGGAATTTGAAGAAGCGTCGGTGGAGTAGTACAGAGAAGAACCAGTGCTTGGACTTTAAGAAGAGACGGCATTCATGTGCTCCCACGTCCGATTTCCTTCTTTTTTTCTTGACTGAAGCTCTAGTTTGTTTTCCCTGTGGCAGTGCAATAGTGCTTTTATCACTGCTGTCCACACAGCCAGGTCGCAAAGGGCAGGGCTTGCGGACCCTGCATGAGGCCTGTGCCCTGCTTGGTGGGGGCTGCTAGTTGCCATCGGGCTGCCTCTGAGTCATGGTGGCCCATCTTCCTCGGTGCTGGTGTGCTCAAGACTTTCGTTGCGGCCACTGTGTGGTTTGAGTGCCTTCTAACCTGAGGGACTTGTCTCCCAGAACTATATTAGAGAAAATTCTGTTGTGATCCACAAGCGATTGAAAAACAAAATTCGATTCATTGCAACCCTACAGGACAGAGTAGAACTGTCCCTGAGGGTTTCCATGGCTGTAAATCTTTACAGGAGCAGCAAGCCTCATCTTTCTTCCATGGATTGACTGGTGGGTTTGAACTGCTGACCTTGGAGTCAGCAGCTCAGTCAATATAACTGACTATGCCAGCAGGACTCCTCTGTCCACCATGGGTTACCCTTCTGCTATAGCTTCTAACAGCACAGAAGCAGGAAACCACCAGCTCATTAGGGCAAACTGGCTGATGGGTGGTGGCATGGTGGGGAGTCAATTATAGAAAGGCTTTGCCCTTTGACCCCCTTTTTTGCAGACCCAGCGTCTGATCACTGACTTCTCAGTTCCTCACTGAACACTCTGGTCCCTTATTTCACCCAGCGCTCTCCAACGTCTTTTTATCACAGCCCTCACAAACATCTTGTTGACATGTTTACTTAAAAAGTCTCAACAATACCCCCTTAGTCAGGGTCCCAGCAGAAAACAGATGGTGCATTCCAACAGGGTGATTGAGGAACATTTAATAAGGGCCCATTTATTACGGTGGGCAGGGTGAAGGGATGCTGGGGAGCATGGTGAGGGCCATCCTCCCCACACTGGAGAATCTGGCAGGGCAAGAAGGGTAGGAACGTGCTGGGAGAGGGAAGGCACATCACCAAGTGGTGATCTTTGGGAGTGGCAGTTCAGCCAAGGGGGAGTCAGAAGAGTAGTTGACCCAACTACTGGCTGCTTCCACCCACCACTCTTCTCAGACACTCCCATTGGCTGAACCTAGTAGGAACCCAGAAACGGGAGGACCCTGGTGGTGTCGGTCCTACAAGCCAGCCTTCTGGGTCCAGAGCAGGCAGAGATGGTGGAGAGTGAATTTGGAGGGTCCGTTGGAGAAATTCTATTACACACCCCTGCTCCATGACAGCATGGCTCATGTGGAAGATCTCTTGGTGAGATGTGAAATTTTGGAGACTAACTTTAAAAAAATTAGCTGCCACAAGTCAACCCAGGTTCATGATGACCCTGTGCGTGGCAGGGTAACAGTGTTCCCCAGAGGATTTTCAATGGCTGATTTTTCAGAAGGCGATCACCAGGCCTTTCTTCTGAGGAACATACGGGTGGACTCAAACCAACAACCTTTTGGGAACACTGCTTGCACCACTAGGGACTCCTCGGGGACAAATACCAGTTTTCAAGAGAAGAAGCTTGCTTTGCGGATTTGTTTGGGGGAGCTGGAGTTTGTCAGGTTGCGCCAGGGGTTTTGGCTTTGGGCTTTCCCTTTCCCAGGCCACGTTGACAGTCAAGGATGCTACTGATTGTGAAAACAGGAACAGATTTGTCAGATGCAAGCCTGCCTCCTAGTAGGTGTACGTTCAGATCGCCGCTGTGCTGCCCAAACGTTGTTGCATACATGGAGAGCTGATTATCATTACCATTATCATAACATTATCATTCCCATTAATGCCATTGACTGCTTAACCACCAGAGAAATTGGCAACGCAAAGTACTGTGGCCGTCACTCCTTTCAACAGTGGCATTCCATTTTTGGCTTCATTGTGGCTCATGGCAGCAGCGAGGTCCAAGAAAGGCAGGAAGGTCAAGGATGTTTTCGTGGAGTCTCTTTGTTCGTTATGTATTTATATTGCACATGGCTTCCATTCGTCTCCTGTGCAGCTCCTGGGACCCCAAGGCCAGGGAACTGTGCTCTGAGGACCAAAGCTATTTTTGTTTGTGTGCTAGCAAGGTGACACGGCCGCTGTAGGCTGAGCCTCAGCTCGCCCTGTCACACAGAATTGGATATTAAGGTGGAATTAGCAGCTCGAGCCCGGGGAAAGCCCTTGTGAGTGATGTATTAAGTATGGCTTTGCAACTTTTCGCTTTCGCAGAGAGCAGGGAGGGGAGATGAAGGAGTCACTTTTAGGAAAAACCTTAGACCGGCAAATAGCCCCGATACTAGCTTCTGTGTCTTTTTCCCACGGACACTCCCTTGGACTCCTGAAAGCCTCCTCCCACAGCTTTGCAGAGTTGCCTTTTCTGATCCACAAGAGCCCACCCTGTCCTGTCATCGTACCAAGTTCTTATTTGTCCCCTGACTCATGCTGTGGCTGTTCCGATAATATTAGCATGGTTTTACCTTTAAGTGAGGAGCAGAGGAGGCATTCAAAATTATTCTTATTTGAAAAGATTTTCTAGACAGTGTTAACTCTCACAGGAAGACATAAATAGAGAACCTTTTGGTGGTGCAGGGGTCAGGGCTCCACTGCTACCAGGAAGGAAAGCTGTCCATCAGCGCCTTGAGAGAAAGACCTGGTGACCCACTCCTGTAAAAACTACAGCCAGGAAAACGGAGGGACTGCTCACTGTGGGAGAAATCGACGGACTCCATGGCGCCTGCTAACAGCAACAAATAGATTTGGGTTTATAAAAATTGGAACATCAAATATAAAGCTGAAGTCTTCTTGTTCCTTGCCCCCAGATTAATTACCATTACCATGTTGACTTTATTGCTTCAAAACGTTTACTGCCAGTTTACACGATATATTCTGTAGATTCTAAGATGTATTTTAACATCTCTGACATCAAGGTGCAGCAAACAATTAGTAGCTTGCCAGATTTAATTGGCATTCTTTTCTTTTTTAGTGGCACATAAAATAATGATGCAGTTTACAATCCATGGTGCCTTAGACTCAATGAAAAATAGCATATGTGTATCCATAGAAACAATGTAGTATTGATTTTTGATTTTAAAAAACGGCACCAGATTGGATCTATCACTCTGCAACTTGCTTTTTTTCACTCAATACTATGCCTTGGAGAGTTTGCTCTGTTGGTATATAGATCTTCCTCAGTCTTTATTAACTGCTGTGTGCAGGGATGTACCCTGGTTCGCAGCTGGTCTCCTGTGATGGACATTTACGTTGTTTCCAATTGTTTGCGACAGTAAACATTCTTGTACATGTCTTCCTCTAGGAGCACTTTTCTATGGCTGGTATGGAAAAATAGACTTTCTTCTATTCCATCCCATTCCACCATCCTACTTTACTCATCCTGCTTTTTCCCTTCCTACATCCCCCATCTTATCTCATCCCATCCTGTCTTACCCACCCATCTCATCCCACCCCATCCCATTTTGTTTCGTAACCATTCCCCCATTACTTGCTTGACACTGGATGCTATACCTGGATCAGAGCCTACCTCCACTGACACTTAGTCCAATTAGTAGAGAAGGTATGGACTGACACTAGCATCAAAACCCCAGAACATCCCCAAGTTCAACCTGGGGTTAGGCACACCGATATTGCTGCAGTTCTGAGAAAGGGAAGAAGACATAAGTATCAGCCTTCATTTTGTACTCAGGGCCCTCTCAGGCTGATGAGCCTCTAGGAAAAACAAAAATAATGCCTTGGATTTGACTTACCTGGGCACAAATGCAAGTCTTCTTGATTGGGTTCCTTAATGGAGGAGGCTGGGCACCTGGTTGGGTAGTTGTGGCGTTCTCCCTCTTGCTTTCCCCTCTGTGAGTTGAGGAGGGGGAACAGGGTTCACAACAGCCCTCAAGGCATGGTAGCCTGGTCTGCTGTCCTGAGGGTGGCGTGCAAGCCTGGAGTCCGGTGGTGCAAGTGGATGGACATCTAGTGCCCTGGGGTCTGTCCTGGAATGACTTTAGGCATGGCTCTGCAAACTTTAAATGTAATGGGTCACTGGAGATCCTTTTAAAATGCAGATTTTTATTAGCAGGTCTGGGCTAGCACTTGAGAACTTGGCATTTTCTTACAAGCATCCTGGTCCATGGGCCACACTGAGTAGGTAGGGCTGTAGGCTTTGCTTAAGACTGTTAAACAGTAGAGACAGGGATGGCCTGAGAAATGGAGGAGAATGTGTTAGTCTGGGTTGACTAGAGAAACAAATCCAGGGACACTCATATATGTACAAGAAAGAACTTTATATCAAAGAGCAAGAAAACATCCCAGCCCAGTCCAGATCATGCCCATAAGTCCAATATTAGCCTATAAGTTCAATACTAGTCCATAAATCACTCTTCAGACTCACACAGACCCATGCAATGATGCAGAATGCAGGAAGATCACAGGCTGGTGGGTGCAAATGTCTCGTGGATCCCGTGGCAGTGGAAGCATCTCAGCGCTGGCTTAGGTCTCTATGTGCCTCCCCGAGGGTCTCAACAGCAGGAAAGTGAGAACAGAGAGAGTGTGGCTCACCTCCAGGTCGAAAGAGAGAAAGTTCCCAGAATCCTCATGATTAGGCCATGCGCACAAGGAGGCAACATCAGGCTGTGACGTCATTGACAGGCTAATCTCCACCCCTGGACTTATATTTATCAAGTGGACATGAAATTACATAACTACCACAGAGGGCTTTGGTGGGAGTTAGAGTTTTCTGTGGGCAAGAGCTGCTGAACGTATTTGGCATCTGTCTCTTGAGAGGACAGCTTATTCGACTCCACACATTTGCCTCACTGATCCTTAGCAGTTGTATGCAAGCAGAGGCCAAATTTGTTGGTTAGCTTTCAGCTGATGAACTTTGTACTAGCATTTGTAACTGCAGGGTGGAAGCTAGAATAGGCTAACTCTTCATTTGGAGGCCCCGTGCCTTGCTTTGCATGGCATTTAGCACCCCTGCCTGGCCTTGCCCACTAGATGCCAGTAGCAACCTCCATGATCATTGTAGTACTTAAAAAAAAACAACCCAAAGCCAAGAACACAACCCTAAAGGATGAGAACCTCTGAGCTCTCTGCCTTTCTTGCTGAGGCATGCTGGTCGTCATGTCCCCAGTGCCCGGCCCCATGCTGACATGGAACAGGAGCCCAAGAGCTGTGTGTGCATCACGAAGAAGGCAGACCCTCAGAGGGATGTACTTGCACAATTTCCCTGCTTCAAGGAAAGTTGTCAATGTGTGCCTCTGTGGTGGCACCTGCCTGAGCACAGCACCTTCCTGACCTCAAGGAATACTTTGGGGGAAGACAAGACTTAAGGCATAATGGGGGATTTTGATGCTTATCTCTGCCTCTGGCACCCACAGCTTTTGACCCCGTCTTTTCATAACACGGATGTGGTGCATTTAGATTTGGTGTGTCTTTTCTACTAGGGAAAAGAAAACGACCTGTCTTGATCATTATTGTTTCGTCAGGACTTGGCACATAGTAGGTGTCTTATAATTGTCTGTTGGGAAAACTGGTGGGTTGCAGTAGGGGGCCTGGTTCTTCCCAGGAGCTGAACAGTGGACTCCTTTTTGGGTTCTTGTTGAATGTGGTTACCCACAGATTCATTCACACAGTATTAGTCTATTCCCTCATGCAACCAATGTTTATTGAGTACCTGCTATGTTCTAGGCATGGTGCTCAGGTAGAGTGAGCCAGTGGGCAAGGCAGGTATTACCCCCATGGTGGAGCTGCTGGGTTGCTAGTGGAACACACGTTAATCCGGAATCGTGTTAGCAGTAGGGACATTATAGGTGTAGTACAAGCTTCAGGGAAGTTGCATGGTGCAGTGATGGGGCTGAGAGGGGTCCCTGCTTCTGCACTGTGGCCGAAGGTGGAATGAGGTCAGGGAGGGCTTTCCGAGGCAGGAACTTAGGAGCTAAGATCTGAGGGAACCATGGTAGTGTATCCATGGCAGTGCTGAGCACAGCAGCACGACGGGACCACCCAGATGAGGAAGGTTGTTTTTTTGTGTGTGTGCGTGGGTGTTGTTTCTAGGTGGTTTCCCAGCTTCTAGTTCATATTCCCAGCTTAGAAGATCTTTGAGTCGCTTCAGACATGACTCTACCTACTATGTGCCAGGGGCCGTGATGGTTCAGTTATAGCATGTTCACCTTCCCTATGAGAGAACTGAGTTTGATTCCTGGCTAATGCACATCACGGTGGGTACCTACTGTGTGTCTATGGAGACTTGTGTGTTGCTATGGTGCCGAAGAGTTTACCGTGGAACTTGTAGACTAAGGCAGAAAGAAAGGCCTGGTAATCTGTTTTGGAAATCAGCCGACAAAAGTCCTATGGCTCACAATGGCTCACTCCACAACTATGTAGGGATATGGGGTGGTACAGGACCAAGTGTGGTTTCGTGGTATCTTATGTGGGGTCACTGTGAGTCAGACTGACTTGATGATCCAAATTAAACCAAACTCACTTTCAAGGAGTTGATTTTGATTGTGCACAACAATGATAGCTGGGTGCCAGACCCTGGCTAAGTGTCGGGGTAGAGTCGTAACCTATGGCAGCCACATCCAGACAGCCTGAAATGCATATGGTGATGGGTAATACAACTGGACTCCTGCCCTCCAGGGATCCAGTCTCATGGGAGAAGCAACGTGTATGCAGAGTTTAGTCAGAGTGTTGTTGGCCACTGCTGTGGAATCATCCCCTGACTCCTGGTGACCTCAGCACGCACAGCACAATGAAACACTGCCTGGTGCCCCACCATCCCCATCATCAACTGCAGATTTGACCGATTTTATGGGCTGATTTTTGGAACTCGATTACTAGTAGATTTCTTCCCATCCATCTTAGTTTGGAATCATGAGGAGCAGTTGGAAGACCGATTCAACATCCTAGCAAAATGCAACCCTCTATTGACAGATAGATGGTGTCTGCGCATGAGGTGCATTGGCTAGGAATGGAACCTGGGCTTCCGGTATGGAGGAATTCTTTACCACTGAGCCATCACTGCCTTTTTCTGTATGGGGGACCTCTCAAAGTCTTACTCTGGCCCTGAGTCGGCGTGAGTAAGATGGAAGTGGTGAAGGCTATGGCCAGAGGGAAGAGGGTGTCAGTTAGGGGAAGAGCTTATTCAAAGGCCCCAGGAGAGCGAAGGGTGCTAGCAAGGGGACCAGGTGGCAGGAACTCACAGAGTGGTTGAGGTGAGGGTATGGGATCAGCTTGAGAAGTCTTTTAAGGACAATCTTGCAGGGCCTTGAATACTGCGAGCAGGAAAGACAGGCTTTTGGGAAGTCACTGGCTGGGTATGGTGAGAGGTGATATAGTTGATTTGTTTTGAAAAGATCACCCTATGGATTATTCTGGGGGGTTGGATGTTGGTAGCCATGTGGCCTGGGGCCATCTGTGCTGGGAGGCCGTTGATGTCATTGTGTCCTTGGTGTCCCTCTCTGGTTTGAATTTCTGCACTCACTCTTTCCTTTCTGGGTCAGGGAGACCTGGCCTTCAAAAGCCAGATGGAGTCAGAAGACCTTCGGGTGAATGTTTAGATTTCTAAGTAGCTGTAAATCTCACCGAAGTGACCTATTTTTCTTCTACCTTGCTCTTGCATATTTTATGAATGGATGATAAACAATGTGACAGGGTCATTTATTTTAATTTCCTCTTGACACCTAGCCGGAGTTTGGTGGCAGCCACCTCAACAGTGGCTGGAAGTTGGCCTCCTGGTGGCTGAGTGGCCCTGGTCCCAATCCACATCAGGCTCTGTCAGGAGCCCCCATCAGGCAGGAGCCCCTCAAGAATGTGGGTTGAAAGCTCACTACCTGTACAAGGAGCCAGGACTGGGTCTAGTGTGCCTGTCTGCTTTCTGGGCAGCTGTCAAAGTGACTGGCTTTGAAGTAACACGTTGAAGACTTCGTTTCCTTTCGGACTAGAGTTCCACCCATTTTCTTAAGGATCTGTTTGATCCATGGGTGGTACAAATGATTTGCACTCTCAACTAGTAAAGGTGGGATGTTTGAGGCCACCCAGAGGCACCACGGAAGAAAGACCTGGTGATCTACTTCTGAAAAATCTGTCATTGAAAACCTGATGGAATCCCGTTAAACTCAGACACTTGGGGTGGCCATTCGTCAGAATGGACTTAACAGCAGCTGGATTTTGTCAGTTGGAAACGAGTTTGTCCAAAGGCAAACCACGGCCTCACATTGGATGGGGAGGGAGTGGTGATACGTCAGATTCTCTGAGGGGCACCAGCCCCAAAACCCATGAGACCAGTAGTCACCTCTTTACAGTGGTTGGCATGGAAGCCTGTTTTGGTCAGGTCTGTCCCTATTTTCCTATTGGTCCCAGCACTGCACTCGGAAGTATGTGTGTCCTTACTCATGTTGTTCCCTTTTCCTAGAATGCCATTGCCCAATGGAGAAGCATGCCTCCATTCTACTTTCTCCAGAGCGTCCCCTGACCCCCAAGCAGGCAGTTTACTCTGTAGTTGTAGGAGCACTGGGTCTACTTCCTTGTCTATGGATGAGAAAAAAGTACAGGTTTTCTTATTGTGCGTGTTACATAAATTTACCGCCGAACATGTATTAAATAAAGACAAGCCAACAGAAGAAAATAACAACTAGCTATAATCTGAAAACTCAGCCACTGGAGCACAATTCTCCTCTGACATACGTGGGGTCGCTGTGATTTGGAGCTGCTTAAATGACAGCTGGTTTGGTTTTTGAGTAAGCTCACTATTCAGACATAACCATTTCTCTTTTTGGCATCCATCTCGCCATCCTTCTTGTTCACCGATGTTGTTTCTCCCCCCTTTGCTTGCTTGCCTACAGACTGTAAGCAGGTTATTAATTGTACTGTTAAACAGTATTCTGAAGCCTAATTTTAATGGGATTTCTTGTATTCCATTGCACGGTTGTCCTTAGGCTTATATTACAGTTCTTATAGCTGGATTGGACACACATCATCCCAGAGGTCCACCCCTGGTGCTGTAACTGTGCACAGACAGGCCTTTGGGCGGAGGTGTTGCTTTCTTCATGCATTTGCATAGAGCCTGAGTTTTGACTGGGAAATTCCTGAACAGGCCTGTTGAATGAACAAACCCTCGTGCACTCCCATCACTCTCCTGAAATAAGCAGCGCTAAGCCACTTGGCTACTAACCAAAAGGTTGCTGTTCAAATCCACTCAGTGGCTCTGAGGGAGAAGACCTGATGATCTGCTCCCATAAAGATTCCAAAAACTAAACTGTGTTAGGCTGGTTGACTAGAGAAACAAATTCACTGATACTCAAATCTGTATAAGAAAGAGCTTTATATCAAGAAGTAATTATGCATCAATAAAACATCCCAGTCAAGATCCTAAGTCTGATACTTGTCCATAGGTCCCTCTTCAGACCGAGGCAGCCACATGCAATGATGGAGAATGCAGGAAGATCACAGGGTGGTGGGTGTAAACTCTTATGAATCCTTTGGCAGTGGACGCATCTCTAGGGCTCTGCCAGGTCTCAGAGTGGCTCGCCTGCAGGAAGGTAAAAGCAGAGAGGAGGGGAGGTTCTCAGGGCCCTCCTTATGAGAAGGCCATATCCATAAGGAGGTACCATCCAGCTGTGACCTGATTGACAGACTAGACTCTACTTCTACACTTTGATATATTAAGTTGACATGAATTTATGTAAGTACCACATAAACCAATTGCCATCAAATGGAATCTGACTCATAGTGGCCCCATAGGGCAGAATAGAACTACCCCTAAAGCTTTTCAAGAGTAAAACTGCGCTGAAGGATTTCCAAGGATCTACACTTTATGGAAGGATCCTTGGTGACGTAGTGGTTATGAGTTGGGCTGTTAACCGCAGGATCAGCAGTATGCAACTGCCTCAGGGAGAAAGAGGCTTTCTACTCCGAAAACCACAGGGGCAGTTCCACCCTGCCCTTTAGGGTTGCTGTGAACTGAAATGGACTTGAGGGCAGGAAGTCTGAGTCTTTAGAGGAGGAGACTGCTGCAGCTAGTGGGTTAACACTGGTTTGCTGGTTAGCACTGGTTAGCAACCAGGGGTTTTAACCACTGTGCCAGCAGGCTTTTCCATAAAGATCGCGGCTCAGAAAGCCTTATGGTACAGTTCCACTCTGTCTCATGGGATCACTGTGGATCCACTCAGTAGCAGTGGGTTTGGATACGGTGAACGGCTAGTGTGCTTAGTTGCCACCTGAAGGATTAGAGGTTTGCGTCTACCCAGGAAGTTCTTCTGAATGAAGGCCTAGCAGTCTGTTTCTGAAAATCCAGCCATTGAAAGCCCCATAGAGCACAGTTCTATTCGTGTGGCTTTTTCTTCTTCCAGTTCATCTACCCCAACCCTTTCCCAGAAAGGACTCACCATTACTCTACGCCCCACCACCACTCTGCTGTCTTTTAAGCTTTAAAAATAAAATCCGAAGACTTGGTCAGGGAAGAGGCTGGCTGTGAGAAGATGAACAGGGAGGCCCCATAAAGATGATGCATACCCAGCATTGGTACTTGCTGGGCACCTTCTAGGCCTGGGTTTAGTTGGGGACTGCCAGTATTGGTGAACAAGAGGGACTCTGTTGGGGAGTGGAGATGCCAGCGGACTGGGAGGTTTTCGGGCCTGGCTCTGAGTACTGACTCCCATTGGAGATGCCCAATGTGACAGCTCTGCCCGAGGAGCGGTTCCGTGGCCATGCGTCTTCCCGGTGTGGTGACATGCAAACCTTGGTACTGTCTTCAAACCTATTGTAACTTACAAACCAAAGCAGTTTATTCATGCACGCCTGTGCCCATTGCACGCTTGTTATTTTTCAGCTTTGGCTGGTCCTCACTGACGGAGTTCCAGAGTCGGTGTATCGTGTGATCGGTTGTCCCAGTTTGCCCGGGACTGAGGAGGTTTCTGGAAGTTTGGCATTTTCAGAGCTAAGGCTGAGAAGGCATTGGACCAACTGGGACAAATTGGTGGCTGTGGTCAGACATACACAGATCCTCATGGTCTAAGCAGAAAGGGGCCAGAAAGAACCCTGAAGGCAGCGCTGAGTTCGGGAGAAGGGGGAGTCCGCATTTTGAGATTTCATGCTTTAGTCCTGGCCTCCTCAGTGGGAGCTTGGCATGGGGCTGAGACGTCTCTGATGGAGAGAACCTCTGCAGTGGTTCCATCAGAGAAGATTCCTCTTGCCTCTTTTCATATCTCTGGGCCACCTATTCCCTGTGATCTCTGTCATTCCTCTCTGGGCATGACAGATACAGAGTGCCACGGGAAAAGGCAGCCTTTGGATAAGTTGACCACTGGGACCTGGATTCAGCCTCCCTATTTGCCTCCTGGACCATGGCTTCCTCTTAGAAGAAAAGGGTTTCCCCCCAATCCTTCCTTTCTTTGGACAGAATGGAGCATACCTACTGGATCAACTTAATCTCACTCTCCTGGTTTCTCTTCACTGTTCAAATTTTATTTTATTTTAATGCATACTAAAATTCCGAATCTAAGCATTGTTTTTTTAAATTTATTGTGAATGAGTTTGAGTGGGTGGGGGTTATGGTTGTTTCTTCATTCACTCTCTCCACACATGGTTACTGATCACATACTGTGTGTAAGCCACCGTGCTGGACACAAGCAGGTGATGTGTTGAGCCCTGAGCCCTTCCTGCCTAGCTGCCTAGGAGCCTCTCAGTTTCAGAAGCCTTAGCAGTTTGTCACACGCTGCCACCATTCCCCAGGACACCTCCCTGCCTCCCACCCTGCCATACCACCCACTCCTAAATGCTGTGTACTTAAGCAGAAAGGATTTTTATCCCACAATGCATTTTGAAAATTTTACCAACAGGAAAAGGCCACCAAACTGAAATTGTAATGGATAATACGGTTCAAAGGAGATACTTTTTTCTTACTACACTTGATCTTAGCCAAAAGGCCGAGAAGCGATTGAGATACTTTTTTCTTAAAGATGCATTTTCTTGATGAGGTTTTTTGGTGGCACCGTCTGTGGCACGGTTAGGCACTTGCTTCTCATCCTGGTGCCTGTGTCCGAAAGTCTTAAAGGCAAAGAGCAGAGAGGAAAGAAAAGACCCTACACTGGAATGTGTGTGAGTGTACATGGCCCTTATCAACACACATGCACATTTATCAGATTCCATCTGCTTTTACCTTTAAAATTGCATGAACACAGGCATATGACCCATTGCCCTGCCAGTGAAGAGGGGGAAAGGGAGGGAGGGAGAGAGAGAGAGAAAGAGACAGGGACAGAGAGAGAAACAGAGACAGACAGAGAGTGTCAGGCTGCTTGGCTTCCTTGAATACACACATAGGACTCCAGCCCACAACCCTTTGTAGACAAGGGCCCGGGAGTGCATGAGGCCAGTGGGTGAACAGACCTCCCCAGGGCCCCAGCCTGGCCCTTGGCCCACCAGGCCATGAATACATTTCCATCCATCTCCAGCCCCCATCACCTAGGCAGCTAATTCCTCTGAGCCCTTCTGCCTTATTAAAGTCACAGATCACTTTCCTGAGCTTAATGCTGTCAAGACCAGCACACATGAGTTCAACCCCCACCTCACCCCACCCCACCACCACCCAGCCTCTCCTTATGGGCGGAGGGCAGAGGTGAGGGTCCCCTCAGCCCCAAGCCCCCACACCACCCTCCTCAGTTAGATCTTGCAGGCCGCCTCCCAGTGATCAGTGAGGTCCTCTCAAGATTCCTTCAGTAAAGCCCTTGGCAGGGATGCAAGGGCCGTCACAGCTGTGCTGCACAAGCCGGCTGCACCGCGAGGATGGGCCGGCCCACTTGAAGCAGCTCCTTGGCGCAGGGGTGTGAAGCTTGCTTCTGATTTGGAGAACACTCCTGCCATCCCCGGCTGCCTCGGCCTCCCCTGTTATGAAATATGGATGGTACCGGTTCCAGCGTTCGGAGACTCGCTGGCAGCGCCGAGCGTCTCCAAAGGCCCGCCTTGTGCATGCACCTAAACACTTCACTGAGCAATCTGTCAACATGTCAGCAACACATGTTTTGTAAAAAGCTTCCAGTGGGAGTAATGACTCCCACCAGGACTTCCAAAATGCTTTGAATTCAGCAGATTTCTATTGCGGGCATCCCCTGGGGTGCCTTTTACAATGCCTACATTTCAGAAATTTGAGCCACAGACCCCTGGGGGTTTCCTTTCATAATGCCTCAAAATGTAGGGTTATATTGTTGGAAGTCCCCATGGGGTCTTTATTAATACCTGAATTCTGAGGAACTGGAAATTACACAGGGCACTGCAGGGGCCCAGATCCACACCAGGAAGAAGAGAAAAACTCTGTGGGGAGATTTTTTTTCTTCATGCAAGAGTGAAAGAGAAGAATTTGCTAAAGGACAAAATTGAGTGTGTTTGAGCTTCCTTCATTTAATCTCCCTTCTAGAACGCTACAGTAAAATCTGCACTGAGAAGGGGGGGAAATGACTTTTCTATTTTTAAATCTCACTTTGATATTTTAGGGGCCAGAGTGCGTTTTCTTTAAAACACCCAGTGTCAAGGGGGTATTGTTTAAAAATAAATGATTTTCCTTTTGGGTAATTGCAAACCCCTCTGCAGTGGCTCTCTGTCTGGTCTCCCCTCTTCCTTAGAGCTAGCTGCTCCAGCCCTGTCCTGTGAGCCCGCCTCATTATTATTAACCGTTTGGGTCAGTTTGAGTTATTAGCCTGCTTGCTCCCTGTCCCCCAGAGCTCTCTCCACCCCCCACCCCACCCCGCCCCCCCTCACCCCGCCCCCGCATTAAAGATGAGAAAATAAACCTTGGCTATTGTCCAGTCCCTCAGTTGGAATTGGTTTCAAACCCTCATTCCCACTCGGCCATCAGAACAGGGCATTTTAAGGTTGCCTACTACTTTTTTGGAAGCATGTTGCTACTGAAGCCTGGAACAGATATAAGGGGTGCCCTCCTGTCCCCCAAAGCACCCATGAGTACCCATACAACGTTTGTGTGAAGATTTCATCCTTCACCATCTGCACGCACCTTTGATACTGTCTTTACAAGTTGTGAATTTTAGACTTGTTATGCCTTAGGGTTAATAACAACTGCCTTCATTTCCTTCTAAATCCGGCACTCCCAGCCTCCTGACAAGAGGGGTCTGACGCTCCCCATTTCCATTACAGTCTCATTGACTGGGATAAGAAAATAACCGGCAGCCTCTGAGGCCAAGAAATTCGAAGTAGCTGATAAGACCCTCCCTCTTCCTGCCTCCTCCCTCCCCCCTCCCGCCTCCCTTTCTGCCACAGTGACTGGATCACACAAGGGATGCGGGGACTCACAGCCCCCCTCCTGCTGCGAGACTCCCAGACGGTGCTCAACCATCTGTGGTCCCGTGGGCCCAGCTGAGGGGGCCAAAGAGGGGGGTGTGCCTATTGGAGCTGGTTGGGTCAGATGCTCCAAGAGATACTCTGCACCCATCCCGAGCAGGCTGATTAATTAAGCGATTGCATCATTGACTCAAGGTTTGTGATTTGGTGCCCTGGTGCTGGCTGGCATGTTCTTAAGCTCCGCTTCCTCCCCAGGGCTGGGAGTTACTGAAGGAGCCCCTTCTTTTCCAGGTGGATGTTCCCCCTCAGGGTCCACGCTGGGTGCTCTGTGAGGAGAGGAATTGCCCCCCCCAACCCCGCCCCTCCTCTAAGATAGCTAGGAGGCCCTGGGGGTTTTGTTCGCCCACAGCTGTGGGCCATGCAGGGCCAGGGGCACCAGCAGGAGCCCAGCAAGGGGCAAGGCAAGCGGTCCTGTGGCAGGGACTTGACATTTTTAACCAAAGACCTTTGTTCAGGTCCATTTCTAAGTAGCTCTAGGTTGGAGCGCTTTCTGCTTTTTTCTCCTTTCGTTTTAAAATCCAGGGCCTATTTATCCTACCCTCCCCCAAGTGATGAAATAGAAACTGACCCTGGGAAGCGCTTTCTTTTTTTTTGGGGCATCTCTTTTTTCCAGCTTGCCTCCCTCACTTGACCAAGATGGGCTCCTGGGCTCAGATCACCTTCAGTACTGTAGCCCTCCCCCACACCATACTCGGTCGAATCCAGGCCCATCTTCTAGCTTCAGGGCTGGCGTAGCCCCCATTTCCCCATGCTCCTCCTCAAACACTGGGGCCCAAGCTGGGGGGAAGATGCTGTGTGTACCCAAATTATGCCACAGCCCCTGACCTCAGGGGTGAGAGTATTGTCAAGGGAAACAAAACCAAACCACTTCCCAGGATAGACTTCTACTTGGCATCCCAGGGCTACGCAAGAAACTCTGGAATATTCATTTCATGGGAGTGACTTTCTAAGACACCCCCCCAGCCCCCCACTCCTCACAAACCTGAAACAAAAACAGCTGTAAACAAAACAATAGCGATGTCTTCTCCTTTTGAATCGCAAAGTAAGCAACGAATGGAGTACAAATTTAGGTTCTTTCAAAATATATGTCTTATTTGCCAAAATAGAGGACAAACCCCCTCCCAGCATTACAAAGCTCCTGATTTGGGAGAGCAAGTGGGTGGGAGAGCCCATGAGCCCCAAACAGATGTCCAAGGAGGGGCGGCCAGAAGCCTTTGTCGCTGTGGTGATTTTATTTTATTTTTTATATCTATATGTTTAAAAAAAATTTTTTTAGATCTATATGCTTTAGCCATATTTCTTTATTTATTTCCAAAGGGCTATTTTTGGCATCTGCCTGGGTGCCTTTGTAGCAAAGCCCCCTTTTCTAGAATTTCCTTTCCTTTATTAGAGTTACAGCTCAGCTTTGTGCGCCCCCCGGGGGAGCCGGCCAGCCGCTGGCAATTTCTCTCAGACACCCAATTACCCCCTGACGTCAGTGCCGCCTTGCCCTGCTCCCCTGGGTGCCTGCATTTTTTCCTTTGTAACACTAATAGCTGACTAGCTAAGTGCCTGTCGGTTCCTTGGCAGAGGAGTTGATTGTGTTTTCGGCTGGATACTAAATCCAAAAACTATGTAAAAATGTCAATAGGTGAGTGCACATTGATTTTGGTTAGTCACAGTGATATTTGAGCCCCTTTGGGGACTCTGTCTGGGGAAGTATTTTACAAGAAAGATAATATAACAGAAAATTACTGGAGCTCCGTGGGTCTCTGGTGGGTTTCTTAGGGGCCTGCTAAATTGCTGTAGAATCAACAAATGCTTTATTAATCTAAATTTGTGGTTTTGTTCTTTATTCTCTTCAGAAGGTTGGAGTTTTAATGATGCAGGCAGCTCTGGTGGTGAGGCTGAGCCGTGCGGCCTGTACCTTGGCTGTTGAGATGGGGGTACCCTGGCTGGGTAATGAACTCCCGGAGGATTCTGGGAGCAGGGCTGCTGTGTTCCTAGCCGGCTTCCTGGGGAATGTGGAGCAGGCACTGTGCTCGCTGCTTGCCAGGCCGTGGTCTGTGTGAGCAGATAAAGTGAGGGGCTGAGGGCCTGGAACAGCTGTGCTGGGCCAGGCTGACTGGGAGAGGCTGATAAGGGCCCAGGAGGAGTCCAGGCAGGCGGCGTGGTACCGCCTGAAATCTGACAGGGTATCACAACTGGCAAAAAAAGTTAAACACTGCCAGTTCCGAGGGATGGTTGGCGGACCTGCGGAGAAAGATAATGGTAATTGATGGAATCAAAGTCACAGCTCAGCCTCGGTTTTTCTTGGCAATTAATTCCCCCCTCCCCAGTTTCTAACCCCCTGGCATCCTGAGAGCCCAGGATGCCCTAGGAGCAGCCTGCATACTCAGATAATCAGTTCACACACCCCCTCCCCCTTGCTTTGGGAAAGGCTGTGGGGCAGGGCTGTGTGTGTGGGGGGGGCAGTGGTAGCCAAGGGAAGACACAATTAGATCCCAGGTTTAAGAAATACACGACACAAACAAGTCAGCAAAGCAAACCCCATTGAAAAGTTAAAAATGTGTCACGCCAGCCGCTCATCTGATCTTGCTCTGGAAGGGAAGGAGGAAAATCGATGTCTTTGTGAGTAGCCCGGCGCTGTCTCCTGGCTGGGCAAGACAGTGTGGAGCCAGCCCAGCCCGTGTGCACACACGCACATAAACACCCCCCACCCCAAATGCTGCTGTGGGGAGACAGCACCGATAATGGGCCCGCAGTCTGCACCTTATACAGAGATGCCTACCTCGCCTGTGTGAATTCTTGCCTCCCTCCACTTTTGTCTCTTGAAAGGCATCTCTTCTCAACAATGGGCCAACCAGGTTGTTTCCCATCTCCTCAGCCTCACACAGCCCGCCTGCTCGTAGGTAAAGCTCTTCGCTAGCCTTTTGTGGGATACTGGCAATGTGTACACGCTGGGACATACCTGCGTGCAAAAACACGTGTCAGCACACAATGCCGTCACACACACCAACTCCCCTGCGTGGCCTGACTTGTTGGTTCCGAAGTCAGGGCAGTGTGCCACAGGGAACCCCTGTGTCCGCTTCAAGAATATATAAAAAAAGAAAACCCTCCCAAAATGTTCCTGAGAATCGTGTGAAATTAAGATCAGCGTGCAGTAACAGTGTGTCAGTTCAGCATGTAAGGCACAGGCCCCAAATCATATAAAGAAGGGTTTCTACCTGGTGCTCAGCAGTGTCCTACTTGATGGGCATTTAGGGGCTAAAAAGCCCACCTATTGGAAGATGATCCCAGGTGCTGTAGGGACTTTAACATTTTTGTTATTTTAATCATTTGCTTATTCCCCTCCCCCCAGATTATCTGACTCTCTCCCTGGCTGGGAGTTCCCCTGCTCCGGGCCCATCTCTACATGGGTATCATCAATTCTGTATCCAGTGACTTGGTGATAAATGGACCCAGTGGGCCAGGACTGATAGGTTCCTGATTTATTTATTTTTTGACTTCTTGTTGTGCCCACACCACCCTGCTAGGATGAGGAGCGGAAATTAGCTCCACTTGGAAGCCAGTGCTGGATATGGGGAATTCTTCAAGGTCCAAAGGCAGAGAAAGGTCTTGGGTAGGCCTCTCACCAGCCCCTCCTCCTTGACTGACTACATTCCTGCAGCAGCCCAGAGTGGCTCCCCTCAGCTTTGTTTTCTAGGCCAGGGTGGGAGAAAGGAAGGTTTGAAAGCAGCTTGTATCCCCCGCCCCACCAGATTTCTGAGCCATCAAAGTGAGCAGGCCAGCCTCCAGGCCCCTCCCAAATGGGCACCACAGACAGGCAGCTGATTTGGGGCCCTGCAGAGGAGGAGAGGACTGGTCCTTTGTCCCTCCAAGGAGGCCTCCCAGGGGCTGGGCCTGCAAGGCGGACAGCCACATTAACCTTCCACCCCATGGGGGCGGGGTGGGGGGGGTTTGCCTAAGGTCAGGCACATAATGAGGCCAGGTCTCTGACTGTCCCCTGCCAGGGCTTCTGGCAACAAAGGCCCAGTCAGGCTGCACAATGAGTCGGGAGGCAGCCTACTGGGGCTGGTAGGTGCTGACACAGCCTCTCTCAGCAGTCCTGGTTTTCCTTCCAATCCACCTCCTGCTGGGTACTTCAAAGGGGCCAGGGGAGACTCCACAGGGCCAAGTGAGCATGGGCCTCCTGCTGCCACAGCCTCCAGAGGTGGAGAAACACCTGGAGAACATGGCAGATAGTTTAAGTCTTTGGAATCTGGCACCATGGGGAGCCTCTGGTGTGGGAACTTTCCCTGGCAGCCTCATTTCACTTTCTTTGCCCAGAACAAGAGCTTGATATGTCCTAATTATTTAAGTCATGATTTCGGGTTATATACAATAATATATATACATGTTTGGGAATGTCTATCACCAAATTCGGAATGTGTTCTCACTTCTCACACCCATCTCAATGACTTCTCTACCTACCCGACAGGGAGGTGCCTGGGTGGCAGGAGTGGGTAAGGTTCTTGACTGCTAAGGGAAATGTTGGAGGTTCAAATTTACAAGGAGGTGTTTCTGAAGAAAGGTCTCAGGAGCCTCTTCTGAAAAGTCCATCATTAAAACTGTTGGCTACCTCATCAGACCCCACTGGAAAACATGCATCAAGGTCAGCAGACAGACCTGAAACTATTTATAGCCTGTTTTGTTTGTTTAGCCTCTTTTCTTCTTTTGCTTTATGTCTATCTATCTCTATAAGATAAGCAGGATAAACAATCCTAAGGAGAAAACAATGGGACTGGTGGTTCTGGGGTCACATGGGAGATGGGGAGCCAACAAACTCAGGGACAAGGGAACAACAAGAGATCTAAAATTGATGGCAAGGAAGACGTAGAATGCCTGGTGGGGTTTGATCAAGATGCTATGTAGCCGAGAGGAATTACTGAGAGCCAAATTAAGGTCAAACAGGATAGTGGGATAGGAGGAAGGTATAAGGAAATAGAGCAAAGAACTAGGAGGCAAAAGCTATTGTTAGAGGTATGGGCATAGGCATGATTATATGTAAATATGTTATTTTATAATGATAGGGATATAGGTCAATGTATGTATATTTATATGTTAAGTATTAAGATAGTAGACAGGGACTTGGGGCCTCTACTCAAAGCCTCACTAAACACATGAACACTTTGTTATGATAACCTGGCACTCTGATACTCACCTTCCTGACACAACTGCTGAAGGCAAAATAGGTGCATAAGCAAATGTGGTGAAGAAAGCCAGTATAGATGACTCCTTCAGGACCAGTGGTGAGAGGGGCGATGCCTGGAGGGTGAAGGGAATGTGGGGTAGAAAGTTGGAACCAATTCTAAGTATTGCCTTCTCCTTGGGGGATGGACAGCAGAGAAGAGGGCGGAGGGAAACATCGAACAGGGTAACTTAAGACAAAACTATAATAATTTATGATCTATGAAGGTGTATTAGTCTGGGTACTTTATAGAAACAAATCCACAGCAACTCATGTATAAGAGAGAGTTTTATGTAAAGAAAGTGTGCATCACGAAAATATCCCAACCCACTGCTGCCCAAGTCCCCAAGTCCAACATTAACCCATTAATCCCTATGTCCAACACTAATCCACAAAGTCCTCCATCTCACAGGAGGAAAGCTGAGTCAGTGAACGAATAAGCATCTCAGCACTAGCAGGGGTCTCCACATGTCTGCTCCAGCACCCAGGGCTGCATCGGGGTAGGTCCATGCAGCATCTCCTTGGGGATGTCCTGTAGGAAGTAAGTCTTGCAAGCTGAAGCAGGGAACTGCTAAGACAGCTGCACCCTGCTGCAACCATCACAAAGCAAGAGACCCAAGAACTAGAAAGGCGAGGCTTCACCACCCATTTATCCCTCCACCCTTCAATTAATCCCACATGTGTTTATTGGCCAAGTTGGCACAATTAACTAACTCAGAAGGGTTCATGAGGGAGCGGGGAGTGTGGAGTGGAGGGAGAGGGAAAATGAGCAACTGATATTAAGGGCTAGAGTGGGAGGCAAATATTTTGAGAATGATGAAGGCAACAAATGTGCATATGTGCTTGACACAGTGGATGTATGTATGGATTGTGATGAGAATTGTAGAGACCCCAATAAAATAATAAAAAATAAAAAAAAGAAAAAAAAGCGGATGGTGCCTGGCTATCAAAGGATAAAGCATCTAGGGCAGTGATTCTCCACTTTCCTAATGCCCTGACCCTTTTTATACAGTTCCTCATGTGACCCCCAGCCATAAAATTATTTTTGCTGCTACTTCACAACTGTAATTTTGCTACTGTTATGAATCGGGGGACCCCTGTAAAAGGGTCGTTCCACCCCCAAAGGGGTTGTGACCCACAGGTTGAGGACCGCTGATTGGGGTCTTAAATACTTGAAGTTAAACAAGCAGCCATCTAACAAGGAAGCAACAATGCCCACATGGAAGGAGCTTGAGGTATCGACAGGATCAGAGACCAGGTATCAGAAGATCCAAAACAAACCATTATGTCGATGCTAATGAGGGGGTTGGGAGTGGAGACCCAAAGCCCATCAGTAGACAATTGGACATTCCTTCCCAGAAGGGTCACAAGGAAGGGACAAGCCAGCCGTGGTGCAGTGTAGCACCGATGTAACACAAAACATTCTTCTAGTTCTTGAATGTTTCCTCTCCCCCACTATCATGACCCAGTTCTACCTTACAAATCTGGCTAGACCAGAGTGTGCATATTGGTCTCTCGATACTTGGAAGCCAGGACAGATAAACCCTGCAGGAACAGTATTGGGAGTAGCGATACCATGAAGGTGGGAGAAGGCTGTGTGTGGGAAAGGGGGGAGCAGGGGGCGACTGATCACAAGGTTGGATCTATAACACATACATACACACACACACACACACACACACACACACACACACACCAGGGTGATGAATAACAGAAATGTAGGTGAAGAGAGGCAGCGGATAGTGTAAGATACAAAATAGCAATAATAATATATAATTGATCAAGGATTCACAAGCGTGTGGAGGGAGCGGGGAAAAGCAGAGCTGATACCAAGGGCTCAAATAGAAAGAAAATGTTTTGGAAATTATGATGGCAACATATGTACAAGTGTGCTTAATACAATTGAATGATGGATTGCTCAAAGATTTGTAAGAGCCCCTGATAAAATAATTAAGGAGTTAAAACTATAGCTTCTGTGCCCCTTACTTCTGGGGGATTACACACATGCTCTGTGAGTCGGAGTGGACGCCCGTGATGACATCTGGATTTTGTTAGGGCTGGGGAAGAAGTGTGAGGAACTCCCCTTTGTCCTGGGGAGGAGGAAGAAGGCACATTCTCTAGGATACTTGACCCTTCTCCTTGTGTCTCTGGAGTCTCCCATTAGCATGGAGAGTTGAGCCATCTATTCCCACTCTCCAATGGGAATCAGCGAGACTAAATCAATCTACTTGAGAGCGCACAGTTTATGAGTGACTCCTTTACCCCACATTCAAACTTGATTGATCCTTGACACAGTATCAAACCATACCTGTGCCTCAGTTTGCTCATCTGTAAAATAGGGATACTAATAGTCACCTACCTCACAGGCTTGTTGGGAGTGTGTATTGAATTAATATGTGCCAAGGTCTTTGAGTGGGCTGGACATGCAGTAAACAACAGCTCTTCTTCTTCTTCATATAAAAATTGTCCCCTCTGGATTCTAGTCCAGATGCTCCAGGCTCTAAAGTCAGTTCTCTTTTTGCTTCAAGGCCTGACAAAAATGCAAATCAAGCAGGGAGCTGAGGGATGATTAATTTTGCCTGCTCCTGTCATGCTGGGGAGGGATTCCAGGAAAGGGGTCAGGATGAGTAGGAGATGGTCTGGGAGCCCAAGGTGGCCTGGTGGACACTGCTGTCTTTGGCTGTGTGTTGGACATCGTGTTAGTCCGGGCAGACTAGAAAACAAATCCAGAGACACTCGTGTGTGTATAAGAAAGAGTAATTGTATATTAAGAAAACATCCCAGCCTAGTTCAGATCAAGCCCATAAGTCCAATATTAGCCTGTATGTCTGATACCAGTCTGTAAGTTACTCTTCAGACTCATGCAACCATGCAGTAAAACTGAACGCAGGATGATCACTAGCCAGTGAGTGGAAAGTTTTGTGGATCCAGTGGCAGTGGAAGCATCCCTGCGCTGGCATGGGTCTCCACTTGGCTCCTCCAGCTCCAGGGATTTGGCTCCATCAGCTTGATTCCATGTGTCTTGTCAGCAGGAAGAGGAAGCAGAGAGTGTATTTGGCCTCCCAGGGAGAAAGATAAGGTTTTCTACTCCTGTAAAAATTTAGTCTGGGAAACACACAGAGAAGTTCCACTTTGTTCTCGAGGGTCACACGAATGGGAAACAAACTCACTGTCAGCGGGTTTTTGAGTGAGTGTGTCTATCAGCGAGGGGCTCTGGTGGCACTGTTGGGCAGACATGGGGCCGCTAACCGCAAGGTCAGTAGGGCAAAGCTACCAGCTAATTTGAGGGAGAAAGTTGAGGCTTGCTGCTTCCATAAAGATTCACAGTTTGGGAAATGCTATATAAGATTTCTGTAAGTCTGAATCCTGCAGGAGAAAGATGGGGCTTGCTTCTCCGATAAAAAGTTATAGACTTGGAAACCCGCAGGGACAGTTCTGTCGTGACCTGTGGGCTCAGTGTTAGTGGGAATCAACTTGATGACTGAGAGTTTTAAGTCAGAATCCACTGATGGCGCTCGGTGGAGTGGGTGTGCCAGCTGGTGGTGGCTGCACTCGGATGCTAACTGGTAGGTCAGGGCTTCGGATCCACGGTGTGAGAAAGATGTGGCAGTCTGGTTGCATGAAGATTAACAGTCTTGAAACCTAATGGGCTAATTCTCTGTCCTGTAGGTCTGCTGTGATTTGGAATTGCCTCGACAACATTTCTTCTTCTTCTTTTTTTTTTTTTGAATGGCTGTATGCCAGGCAGTGTTGTAGGCTATGCTTAGGACACGAGTGAAAGAAGCAGCCATGATTCCTGCCTTTTGGGAGGTGGACAAGGTATTGTTGCTCATTTGTAGTATCTCTTCTGGAACGAGGTGCAGTATTATCTGTTGTAGAGAGGGTGTGTGAAGAGGATAGAGATGGGGTACCTGCTGGTGATGGTTGTACCCTTTAGGGTAAAGGTGTGGTCTGGGTGGCCTCAGCCTCAGAGCTGGCATGACCCACGCTGCCTAACATAGGACAACAAAGTTGTACTGACCATTGGTGCTACAGGATTTGCAGGTCTTGCATGTCTTGCAACCTTGAAGCATGCGACTCCTATAGTCACACAAGTGCTTCAAAGTCTGCCAACAGCTGTCATCAGTGGTGACTTTTCCAGAGGTGGATTTGACCCGAATATCAGACAACAGGAAATAGCATTAATACCGGAGTAAGCCTTATCGTCAGTAAAGGGAAAATATGAGATGCTCATTGACAAATTTTGCTCTTAGACCACACAAAAAAGCGAGGCTCTCTTTATATAGTAACTCAAGCTATAAAATCATGAAGTAAATGGATGTTGAATTTTTAAATCCCTATTCATTTATGTATATGAGGGACCTTCCAAAAATTCCACATCTTTTAAAAAAAATAGTTTTATTGGCATATACTTCATATCAGAGAATTTAATCATTCAGTCCTAGTAAGAAGATTTGTGCAATCATCACCACAGTCAGTTCCAGAACATTTTCTTCTCATCCTTGTTAACTCCCCATTTCCCCTGCCAAGCCCCTACCTATCCGGTTACTGTCTCTATAGATTGCCAGTCCTGGATTTCATTTATTGGAAATGTTACAAAATAGAAACAAGAAGCAAGCAAGCAAACAAACAAACAAAAAACGACAGCAATGACGAGACAAAACAGAAAATTTTCAGAGACAGCAGAAAACATTAAAAAGTGAAACAACTTTAAGATATATCAAAAGGGGGAGATCGAATGATAGGGTCTTATATTTTAACCTAACTACATCTGTCATCATTGACTTTATAGTGCTCTCTGTCAGAGAGCAAGGCTATTCATGTCCCACAACTATGATCAGAGCGGATTTACTAGAGACATAACCCATTTTCCACAAACTTTTTGAAGTTTCCACATATGAATGCCAACTTTATATATTTGTGTGTGTGTGTGTGTGTGTGTGTGTGTGTGTGTGTGTGTATATATATATATATATAGAATACAATGCCTTAAAGCTCTAATTAAAAGCTTGTGGAGGGCAGACAGGGTGGGACTGTTGAAAACCTCAAAGTTGCTTTTTACCTAGGACTCCCCAGTGGTGGGACAACAGCCTGTCTTGTTGGGGGGAGCATCCCTCAAACCCTATCCTGTACCTCTTTCCTGAGCCTTCCCCACGTGTGGCTGATACCTTGTCTTCTGTGATGCCAGCAAGATGGGTGAGGTGGCTTCAGGCTCCATTGCTTCTTAGGTGGGACAGCACTCAGGTCCAGGTGTTGACCCTGGAGGAGGAGAAGTGAGAACCACTGGTCTCAGAGTACCGTATCCCTCCCCCTTGGCAACTCATGCGGTCTCTCTGGGGTCTTGGGCCTAGTCCCCTGTCATCCTGCTGACTTGTTTCCTGTGAGAAAGGGACACGGCTGGGATTCTTAGAGGAGTGAGTAGGGGAGGGAGAAGAATTCTTGGCTTCCATGCAGGAGACTTGGGTTTGGTTCCAAACAGTGTACTTGTCAGTGGGGGCTTGTGTGTTGCTAGGAACAGGTTTCAGGGGGAGCTTCCTGACTAAGATGGACTAAGAAGAAAGGACTGATGACTACATCTGAAAAAGTCAGCCAACAAAAGCCTACAGATCACAATTCACAACCAATTGTGGGAATGGCACCGACCCAGGCAGCGTTTGGATCCATTGTGCATGGGTTTGGGCTAGCTAGGCCGCAGCAAACAACAATGTTCCAGGAAAGGGGGCACTTACACGTGAGAGACACTGCAGAAGGAGCATCGTAACAGTAGGATAGGGAGGGTTTCTCATATCAGGTGAGTGCTGAATGGTGTTTCCCTGGTTGGTTTTTCTAAAGAGATCACCAGGCCTTTCTTCCTTGTCTGTCTTCATTGTCTCTGCACTGTGCCTACTCCTGGGTCGTCATCAGTGACCTTGTGCCAGCTGCCTTGCTTATCCTGTCTTATATGCCCTCAGGTTCTCTCATTAGGAATAGCCTTTGGGTATCCTTTCTGATAGGTCCAGAAACTGATGCCCAGAATTACTAAGTAAGTTGGTCAAGGCCACACAGCAGGAAGTGGAGGGCCTGGAAGCAAACAGGTTTTTCGCCACTGGGTTGCACTGACCCACAGAGTGAACATTTTGTAAAGAATAGAGTGTCCTTGCTACTGGGCATGGCCCAGAGGTGGCTGATTTTCTTTCTGGAGGTTAGAAGTCTTGAAGGCAGTACCAGAAATCATCAGGTGGCAGCCATGGTTGACCAATGTCTATCTCAGAATAGACGTTTTGTTTTTATACTTGAGTGGACCTCTGTGGGCCCTTGCTAACTTCTCCTCCTGCTCTGGCCTGGCCAAATCTCATCATTTTCCCAACTAAGAAACTGCCATTGTTGGTCAAGGGCTCATAGTAAACAGTCCTGGACTTGCTCTGAGAAGGAAGTAATGACCCCGATTAGTTGGGGCCATTGGCTACAGGTAAAGATTGCTCTTCCTGCCTCTGCTGGCTCCCCAGGGCTTGAGTCTGGTGAGTCAGGAGCTCATATTCTTTGCCTACAGACCTGGCCCCTTTCTGTTGTTGCACCTTCCTGCTTGATGCCTTCACCCTTGCTCTACCATCTCCAGCCTGGAGGTACTGCATTAGGGTGCCCTGTGCTGCTTAACCCCATGGGTCATTGACCGTCTGAGTCTCAGCTGGGCCTGGAACTAGCACAAGGTTAGAGTTTTGAGTGGTGAGAATCAGGGGGAGGGCGCCTTGTCATTCTCTTTCATTTCTTTGAAAAACTAGTGACTAAGAGTCCATTTTCTAAGAGGAGAATGAAAAGTCTCAGTGAAGCCCTTGGGGGGTGCCCTTTCTGAGAAGTGGGGAGACCAGCGACAAACTTTGCTTATGTTTTCTGTTTGGGGCACAATGACTTATTTGATTTCAACTTAGAATAAAAACCTCATTACTGCCTCATCTAGAACTTCTCTGGTCTGTATCGTTGCACCAAAGGTATTTATTATTGTTATAGTTATTAATAGGAGTGGAAGATATAAAGAATCTTTGGGAGATGATGATAAAGAGAAAACCTAGTGGTTTGGAACTGGATGGACCCGTGTTCCCATTCTTTTTCTCTCCAGAGGGCATGACTTTTAGCAACTTTCCCGTTCGTGAACCTCCATTTGCTATTCTGTGAAACGGGTCACTGATAGCTCTGTTGCATGGTGAGAGGGACCTAAGTGAAGTAATGTGTGTGAAAAGCCAGCCTGCAGTGGGTACACTGTGACTGTGGTCATGGTCACAAATGGCGGTTATGGTTGACTGGCACAGAACACCTGCAAAGGTATCAAAAACGGGGAGCAGGGTGCGAGAGAACTTTTCCAGAGGAGAGTAGGTGGAAGAGGATGGAGCAGTTTTGCTTATGGATCCCGGAGAGGCACCACCCATTGTTCTTTGTTGACGAGGCTGCCCAGCTGTCTTGTGACAGAGCTGGATCACTGCCCTGGGAGCCCTTTGGGAATTGTGAGGGTTGTGACCAGATGTGACCATTCTGGGACAGGACTCACTCTGGTTTTTCTGTTTGGGGAACAGCAGCCCTGTAAGACCCATCACAAACCAGGCTGCCATACCTAGCAACCTTATCGTTCTGTGGGCAGATTAGCAAAGAGACAACATGCTCTCTTTATGTGATAGTGGTGGTTGATTTGTTTTCTGTGTAAACCATCCTACAAGTGTTCCATCTATGTGTATAGCTGCCACATATGTTGTTTGGAGTGGGTGGGGGGGGGATGACTACATTGCAGAAAGAGGCACTGAAGAAGTTCAGTGTCATCGGTCAGAACAAGGCCAGGTGCTAATTGTGGAACAGACCATCAATTGTTTCTATGCAAATTCAAGTTGAAGAAAACTAAGAGTAGTTCATGAGAGGCAAAATACAACCTTGAGTATATTTCACCTGAATTTAGAGGCTATCTTGAGAATAGATTTGATGAATGGTAGCTTATCAAGGTTGCTATGATAAAGTTTTAGGATAGCTTCTAGACCAAGGTGGAAAGTTGTGGGATGGCATAAAGGATATCACTTTCAAATGAAGAATACAAAATGTCATAAGACAGCAATGAAAGAAGATAACAGGAATGTGAGAAGTAAGTCTGAAACTTGCTCTTGACTAGAATAGGTAAAGTGTACGGGAGAAATAAAGAAGCAAAAGAGCTAAACAGAAGATTGCAAAAAGAGACACAAGAAGACAAAGTAAAGTATTTGTCTTAATCTGGGTTCTCTAGAGAAACAAATCCAGTGAAACTTTTTTTTTTCAAATCATTTTATTAGGGGCTCATACGACTCTTATCACAATCCATACATACATCCATTGTGTAAAGCACATTTGTACATTCATTGCCCTCGTCATTCTCAAAACATTTGCTCTCCGCTTAAGCCCCCGGCATCAGCTCCTCATTTTTTCTCCCTCCCTCATGAGCCCTTGATAATTTATAAATTGTTTATTTTGTCATATCTTGCCCTGTCCGACGGCTCCCTTCACCCACTTATATGTTTATACATTTTTTTGTATTTTTCTCAAGGAAATGACTTGCACGGTTATAGACTGGAAAGTTCCACGACTGTATGTGAGATTTCAGGCTTCTCCTGACCTCATAGCTGCAGATACTGAGGAGCCCAAGATCTGCAAGGCAGACAGCGAGCTGCTGGCTGCGAAGGTGATGAACCCCAATGTTGGCCGAGAAGATGGCAGGCTGCAGAGGCTCACGGGGGCCGTGATTAGCAGGCGAAACGGCAGGTTACCACTTGCAGTCCAAAGAGCATGCAGGGCCCAGATCCAACAAAACACACACACACACACACACACACACACACACACACTCAACAGGTCGCATCCTAAACCCCCATGTGTCTGTCATTTAACATAATGTAGTGGCTTGTGTGTTGTTGTGATGCTGGAAGCGATATCACTGGTATTTCAAATACGAGCAGCATCACACAAAGTGAGATTTCAGGGGAGCATCAAGAATAAGAACAGGCAATGAAGAAGGAATTGGTTGCTACTTCAAAGGAAATAATTGCTGAAAACCTTCTACATAGCTTCAAAACATTGTCAGATGTCAGAAGAGACTGAAACTTGCTAAACTCATAGAGTAGCTAAAGCAAATGAAAGAAATGATGATGTCAAGGAGCTGAATAGCAAATTTCAAAGGGCAGCATGAGGAGACAAAGTCAAATATTATAATGAGTATGCAAAGACCTGGAGTTGGAAAACCAAAGAGGAAGAAGATGCTCAGCAGAGCTTCAACTGAAAGAATTGATGAAAAACATCAAGCCTCAAGTTACAATATTGAGAAATTTTATTGGTAACATACTGACTGATGCAGGAAGCATCAACAGAAGGCGAAAAGAAAGCACGGAGTCACTGTACCAAGAAGAACTAGTCAGCACCCCACCTTTTCAGGAGGTAACACATGAGCAACACTCAATGGTGCTACCTAACAGCTGTCTGGCCAATTTGTACCCATTCTAAAGAAAGGCGACCCAACAGAATGCTCAATTTATAGAATAATATAATTGATATCACATGCAAATAAAATTGTGCTGACGATAATCCAACAATGGTGACAGGGAACTGCCAGAGGTCCAGGCCAGATTCGGAAGAGGACCTGGAACAAGGGATATCATTGCTGATGTCAGATGAATCTTGGCTGAAAGCAGAGAATACCAGAAGTTTGTTTGTGTTTTATTGACTATGCCAAGGCATTCGACTGTGTGGATCATAACAAACTATGGATAACCTTGAGAAGAATGGGAATTTAAAAACACTTCATTGTGCTCATGCGAACTTTTTTGTGGATCAAGAGGCAATTGTGCAAACAGAACCAGGGAATACTGCATGGCTTAAAATCAGCAAAGGTGTGTGTCAGATACATCTTTGCATCATGCTTATTCAGTCTTTATGTTGAATAATTCATCAGAAGCTAGATTATATGAAAACAAATACGACATCAGGATTGGGAGAAGACTTGTGAACAACCTGCCCTATACGGATGACCCAACCTTGATTACTCAAAGTGAGGAGGACTTGAAACACTTGCTGATGAAGGTCAAGAATTGTCACCTTCAACATGTATTACAACTCAATGTAAGGAAGACCAGATTCTTCGCAACGGGACCAATTGGTAGCATCATGGCAAACGGAACAAAGGTTGAAGTTATTAGGGATTTTCGTCTTGCTTGCATCCGCAATCAATGCTCATGGAAGCAGCAATCAAAAGACTCATTACGTGAGGTGACTCTGGGGCACAGGCACTTTGAAAAGCAAATGTCGGACTAAGGTGTGGCTGACCCACATGCAGGTGAAAGTTAGACATTGAATGAAGAAGAATGGCCGCATTTGGAGTTTTGTCTAGTTCCGGGGAAGAACAGTGAAAGCCCATGGGCTGCTGAAAGCACAGTTCCATCTGCCTTGGACTAAGTCTGGCCAGAGTGCCCTTTAGAGGCACAGATAGTGAGAGTTCATCTTACAGACGTTGGACATGTTGTCAGGAGAGACCAGTCCCTGGAGAAGGACATCATGCTTAGGACAGTGGAGGGGCAGGGAAGTAGAAGACGGCCCTAACAAGATGCATTGACACTGTGGCTGCAACAGTGGGCCTGGCATAGGAACATTTGTGAGGATGATGCAAGGCTGGCCAGTGTTTTGTTCTGTTGTGCATAGCATTGCACTTGATGGCACCTAACAACAACAACAACAAGAACTACACACCCCCATCTAAACTCCAACTGGTTGGCTTCTTACAGAAGATCTCATCATGGCGGTGATTACATTATAGCCAATCTTATAATGAGGGATGACTGATTGAATCATCACTGCCAAAACACTGAGAATCTTGGTCCAACCAAGTTGGCATACAGCTTTAACCATCACAGTATTAAAATGAAGTGGGAAGGATTTGGAGTTAGAAATATACTCAGTATTTTCCCAGCTGGAAGAGCCGAAGACAAAAAGTCAAACTTCTACTTGTAATATTGAAGGATTCTGTAGGCAAAATACTGAACTACACAGGAAGCATCAAAAGAAGATTGAGGTACTACATAGAGTCACAGTGCCAAAAGGAATTCATGGATGTTTAGTCATTGAACAAAATCAATGGTATTGAAGGAAGCGTCCAAGCTGTCCGAAAGGTGTTGATAGAAAACAAGAGCCCAGGAATTGAGGGACACGATTTGAAATATCTCAACAAATGGATGTAATGCTGGATGTGCTCACTTATCTAAGCAAAGAAATTTGAAAGCCTTGAAGCCAGAATGCTTGTTAGAAACAAATGATGAGAGTCATCTTATATACTTTGAACATGCTATTGTATCTTCATAGTAGAGGGTCTGCAAAAACAGGAAGATGACCAATGAGATGTATTGACACAGTGATTATAACAATAGGCTGCAACAGCAAGGATTGAGAGGATGATGTGGACAGGGCAGGTTCCGTTGCAGATAGGCCACTGTAAGTCAGGACCAATCTGATGGCACCTAACAACAGTGTGTTAGTGGAGGTTTCCCACAGTCACACTTAGGAACTATGGACTTTTTCCAGGACAATTCAGAAGCAAGGGAGAGAAGCAGTATCTCTTTTCGTCATTTCATTGACACTCTTACCACCCGGCCCCAACTTCAAGATCACAGGGAAGAGGATATCCAGTGGAATATGAGTATTTCTAGAGATATTTTAGGAAAGCTACACATACATAAATACATGTGACACCAAGAGAAACAAAGTCCCATCAAACATCCTTGGACCAAACCTTCTAACCTTGAAGCCAGTGTTTATAGTCTCTGGGAGCCCTTGGTATATCTGCCCTGGTCCCAGTTCAGCCCCATGAACCATTGAGAACAACTGCCAGCCCAAGTCTTCAATCCCAGGGCACTTGAATACAGTGGAGAATAGGGTAGTCATTCCAAATAATTGGACCACACAGCCACAGGACTTCCCTGAAGGCTTTAAAAGAGGAAAATGCTCACCCTACAGCTGAGACCATATTCTCTGCTATGAATCTGTAAGCATTTCTTTATGTGAAACTCCTTCCTTCAGCATGTGAAGCACGTAATTGTGTCCCAGTGTATGGTCTAAGAGCACTATTGTTATTGTTACTTGCCCTGGAGTCCATTACAACTCCTGCCGGCCCCCATGTGTGCAGAGGAGAACTGCTCCGTAGGGGTTTCAAGGCTTTGAACTTTGGAAGCAGAAGCAGATCACGCGAGGCTTGTATTTCAAGGTGCCTCTGGCAAAGTTTGAACCAACAATCTTTCCGCCAGTAGTTTGTGTTTCTATGTGTTTTATTCTTAGACATTTAAGATAGTCCATTATTTGGGTCCCCCTGCCTTGACATTAGAACCCTAGTGACCTAGTGGGCTTATTGAGCTACTTAGCGTAAGGTCCGTAATTCACATCCATCATATGCTCGAAGGGAGAAAGATGAGGCTGTCTGCTCCTACAAGGGTCAGCTCTGCAAGGGTCAGTCCTATCCGGTCACTATGAGTCAGGATCAACTTGATGGCAGTGGGTGGTGGCACCTTCAAGGATCCCTGGTGGCACAATGGCTTAAGCATTGGCCAACAAACCTCGCAGTTGGTGGTTCAAACTGATCAGCTGCTGCTTCTGAGAACGATGAGACTCTCTGTGCCAGTAAAGATTTATAGTCTTGGAAATCCTAAGGAGCAGTTCTGTCCTATAGGGTGGAAATGAGTGGGTTTGGTTTGGGGTGTGGTCCTCATTCACCCCTTGGGGTGCCACCCGACCTGCTAGCAAAACCTCTCCCCAGTGTGCTCCTCCTTGAGGCCTGCAATCAGTCTCCTGGGATCAAACCCTGCTTGACTTCCCTCCCTTGTGCAAGAGGGAGGCCCCCATGTGTTTGTTCTGTTGAAATGATCTCCCTGGCTCCTCCCCTTGATACAAAAGACCCAAGTTCATGTCCAGAGTAAGTTATGTGTAATGCACTTTTAAAGTCCATATTGCAATATTAGCCATGACTGTCTGCTGTGTAGAAAAAGGGGGAGTGGGCTTTTGAAGTTTAATCCAGCTTCTACTTAAGCTCAGTCCCTGGGCAATCCTTTTTTCTGCCGCTGAGCTCAAACAGCCGGCCCTCAGGTTTGATCTGCTGCCCCATGGAGCCCTGCCCAATGTGAATTTGAAGAGGTTTCCCCTCCGCCCCCGCTCTCTCAACCAGGGCAACTTGTGGGGGGCGGGGGGGATAGTGTCTGGGGCCTGCATTGTCTGCTCCTGTGGAGGTACCTGGGTCACACCCAGACCCCTCTGGCTGCTCTGGTGGGGAGGCTGGGCTGGTGTCTACCAAGCTCTCAGCCTTTGGAGAGGCAGCCCCGTTCCTTCCTTGGGGTCTCTGAGGAGCCCTTCCGGCTCTCTGCTGGTGGAAGGTAAGCACTAGGGAGTCTGGGAGTCCTGTCTGGCATGAGGGGGCCAGAGAAAAAGGAGGGAAAAAAGGGAGGAAAATGAAAGAAGCGAGTTTGTCGGGAACTGATGCTGGCAGGGGAAACGGGAGCCGCAGCAGGGTGGAACCTGGTGGCCTTCAAAACTTTTCTTCTCCCCTCTCGCCACATGACTCGGAGGATGCAGGCAGTAATTAAAGGCCCCCCTGGCTCCTCATTTCTGTGCCCATGTCTTTGATCTGGCTCATGTTGGGCAGCCATTTTCATTGTTCCTGCCTTTCTTTCATTCTTTTTTGATGGCAGAAATGATGATCTTTGCTTCCAAAGTCGGAGGTGGGCCAGAGAGTGTTACACGGCTTACATAATGCATCTTTCACATTTTATTTTTAAACGCAGGCATAATCAGGGGTGGGCTGAGGCTGGCCTCGATTTTAACCTGTGGGCTGGGAGAGGTGGTGGCTGGCCTGGGGCTAGGTGGGGACGGAGCGTCTGGGCAATGGAATGAAAATTACTAGAGGACGCTTTCTTCTTGTCCACGTCTTTCTAAATATAACCCGGAGGGCATTTTTCCTAATTGTTCCCTCATGCCAAAGAATGTGCTGAGAGGGAACAGGACCAAGAAGGCTCAGCTGGCATCCCCGGGCCCTCCTGGGCACGGAGGGAGGCCTGCTCACTGGTTATTAGGAGCTGGTAATAACGTGTAAGGGACAAGCCTCAGGATGTGAATGAACTGGTAACTCAGGTAGGAGCAGAGGGGAAATAAGGCCCTTGCTTAGCCAGACCAGGAGCATGCAGGTGACTATAGCTGGCTGCTTTGTACATTTTTTCCAGTCCTTCACCTTCATCTGGAAGTTTCCACTAGCATGCCTTCTCTTAGCAAACACAGAGTGACATGATCATGGTGCTAAAAAACCTGTAGTCTGGGCTTGGGGTGGGGCATGATTGACAACATTGACAATGGCCATGATGGTGAAAAGTGCCAGCAGGTGAGGGCTAGGTAAGGCTAGAGGGAATCAAGAACTGGACCCTCCTTCCATTACTCTGGATGGTTGCCTTGTCAGAAGCCAGACCTCGTGTTTCCTAAGCCGCCAGGTGCTCAAGAAACCCAAAATCTATTGCCCATAGCTGACCTCAACTCAGAGGGACCCTAGAAAACAGTAGACTGGCCTCTGGGGTTTCCAAGGCTATGATTTAGCTGCGTGTATCATAATAAGTGTGGCAATGTCCAGGATGAAGTGTGGGAATCTTCTCTGAAGAATCCACAGGAGGAACATGGGTTGAAGCATGAATGGAAACGGGAGGAGGCACGGGTTAGAGAGAAGGTTCAGAGGCCCCGCGTCAGGAGAGAGGTTGGTTGGAGACAGTGCCGGGCGGACATGAGTGCTGTGAGTGCCTCGGGCAGGAGCGGGCTTTGGGGGCTGGGTGGCTTGTGTGGTCGTCCCAGAGCAGTAGGGGCCATTGGGGATCTGGACTTCTTCAGATGTCCTTCTTGTTGAAGGACGCCGGCTGGCGTCAGGGCCAGCAGCTAAGATGACGGTGTAGGTAGTAGAGAGAGAGTAAGAGTGTGTTTGAGAGCTGCTACACAGGACAAAGGGCAGCGGTGCTTCGATGGTAGAACTTTTGACTTCCATGTGGGAAAGCAGATTACATTTTGGCTAGTGCACCTCATGCATCGCCACCAGTCACCTGTCAGTGGAGACTTGTGTTGTTGCTGTGATGCTCAGCAGCTTTCAGAGGAGCTTCCAGACGAAGATGGGTTAGGGAGAAAAGCCTAGTGATCAACTTAGGAAAATCAGCCCATGAGCCACAGCGTTCTGAATAGCAAGTGATGGTGCAGGGCCAGGCAATAGTTCATGCTGTTGCACGCGGATCACCAGGATTTGGAGTCTGACTTGACAGCAGCGAACAGCTACATGGTCATTTTCGTGAAGTTGATCCAGACTTGTAGAGACCCTAGAGGCCAGATGAGAACCATTAAGGTTTCCAAGGCTGTAATCTTTACAGAAGCCGATCGTGATCTCTTTCTCCTGTGCAGCAGCTGCCCACCAATCTTTTGCTCTCAACGACTTATCACTTAACCACCGCACCACCAGTGCTCCTTAGCAGCATAGATGGCAAAATGGATAGGGCGTGGCGATGGAGTTTAGGCAGGAATGTGAAAGACAAGATGGACTCTGAGTTTCTGGCCTGGGCATCAGAATGGGCACAAGGGCATTTCCTACTGTGGGGAAGCCTAGAGGCGGGAATGGGGAAGGAGAAGAGGAGTGGTCCTTCTGTTTCCCAAGGCACTGGGCTGGGGTAGGCATCTGGGGGTAGAAGTTGGTGAGGACAGTGGGAATAAATCCAATCGGCCTATTGCACAGTCCCATCAGACCTTACGTAGCATCGAGGCAAGTTATTCCCCCTGCTCTGCCTCCAACTCAGCCTATGAGTCCATGCCTGGTGCACAGTAGGTACGCAAAAGATGAGCTGCTGAGCTGTTAAAAGACATTGAGGTGGGGTGCTCCTAACTTTGAAGACCCCCTTTGCCCCAGCTACATATATTGAGAGACATTGGCTAACTACCTTTCAGAGGGGGGTCACCTGATAGCCACTGGCTGCTGGCCCAGATACAAGTGGCCTGTCTAGTGTCCCTCGCTTTCTTGTAAATCCTCTTGGTTGGCTTAGCTGCATGCCGGTCAGACTCCGTAGGGCTGTATATCTCCGCCTGGTGTCCAGGTTTCCTGCAAATCTGCTTTGCTGTTATGTGCAAAGCCTGTGCCCTGCCCTCTGCATTGCCCACCCTACCACCTGTCAGAGCCCTTCATTAGCATTCTACTATCTAGAGGTAGCAGCTCCCTCTTGTAACTGTGAGGGGGTGGGAGTTGGGTATGGATGAATTAGCGTAGTCCAAGGGGCTTGGGGTCTAGGCTGTGGCATCTCCTGAGAAGACTGGACTCCAGATAGGTTCTGTGTACCGCAAAGCCTGATTTCTACTCTCTCGTTAGTGCATCTATCCTGATTTGTTGCTGGTGCCACCAGACCACTCAAGTTCCACAAAGCTCCACAGGGAGACCCACCCCAACTCTCCTTTCTGTTTTTTTCTGTGGTAACAAAGTAAGTAAATAAATAATATTGTTAGCCTTTTCAGTAATCTTCACATGTATAATTTAGTGACGTTAGGTAATGTTTATTATGTGTTTAACTGTTACCCTTATCCATTTCCAAATTTTCAGGTCATCTTGAACTGAAACCCATTGTTCCCTAAGTGAGGCCCCTTCCTCTTCCTTCTCACTGGTTATCACTAATGGACTTTGGTCTGTATGTACTTATTGATTCTTGATAGTCCATATAAAAGATTATACACTAATATATCTTGTATTGTATATATAATATAATACTAAGGTGACCAGATGTCCTGCTTTTGGCGGGACAGTCCCAATTTTTAACAATTTTTCCCGCGTCCCGCAGCATTTTTATAAAGTCCCAAATTTTGGAAAGAATGCACGACAAGCCAGGGTATACGGTTTTCGGCTGCCATGTGGCTGTTTCGCCAGGATATGAGTTTTATCAATGGTGTCCCGCTTTACCAATGTTAAAATCTGGTCACCTTATAAAATACAGCCTTTTGTGACTGTCTTTTTTACTCAGCATGATTTTGTCAAGATTCATCTATGTTGTAATGTGTATCAAGAATTAATTTATTGAGGGTTATCAATAATGGTTATACAGCACAAAAGAATATAATCAATGGCACTGAATTATACATGTAGAAGTTGTTGAATCGGAGAATGTTTTGTTGTGTTTAATTTTGCCAAAATTGAAAACAAAAAACAAAACCACATGAATCACAATGAATATTGGGGAAAAGAAAATGTTCTAAAATTGATTGTGGTGAGGATTGTACAACTCTTCTTGATGTGGTTGAACTACGGAATTGTATGATAGGTGGATGAAGTGCCAATAAAACTGTTTTGAAAAAAACCCAATAAACAAAAAACCCCAAACAAACAAAATGAATTGATTTAGCTTCATGGGTTAGGAATATCCTACTGTAACTGTATAACACAGGTTTTTTTTAAACCCATGAATCTGTTGATAGACATTTGGGCTGTTTTCCATGTTTTGGACTACTCTATCCCTGCTCTGTTCATCCTCTCATAGACCCATGCTTTCCCAGAGAGCAGTGCCAGGGCTAGGCACATATAGTAAGCCGCAATTATTCCTGGTTTATGGCTTGGGATCTTCGTCCCTCCCACCATTTCTTTCACCAGTCAGGCCTTTAGGTTCATTAAAACCATGAGCTTCCTCATGATAATTTAAATTTTCCCAAGGGCAGTATGTTGATCTAAAAATCCCTGATACCTGTTGTGCTATTAGAGATTTATAACTTGACAATCCAGTGACTAAAGACAGCATAGCTGGTTGAACTTTGAGAAAAAGATCCTCCTTATCCAAATGCTTGGTTTTAATGTTTATATCTTTTCCCTCAATTCTCACCTGCACACATACAGATTTATGGGACTACAGTCAGAGAGTGTTTAAAGTATCCTAGTTCCACACAGTGGGCTCCTGGCCCGGCCTTCTTCTGTGAGCCGTGGCCCTCACAGCTGCTTCTGGTGATGGGGCAAAGATTAAGCGGGAGGGGGGAGGCAGTAGACATCACTTCCCTGTGGCATGACACAAGGCGCCGTCTTCCTCCTGAGCGGACTGCTCTCCAGGTGCCTATTGCAGAGCAGAGGGACTCTGAATGGGGAGTGGAGAGAACCATGGCATCCCAGGCCCGGGTCACCACTAAGGGGCCCTCCTTGAGTGGCCCAGCACCCCCCTCGGTATTGCGTCTTTTGTCTATCAGATGAGGGTCTCTTCTGCCTGACATTCCAGGATTTCGGATTCCAAGAAGGGGAAGGCCTTGTATTAAGCCCTATGTAGCTCTTTCCCAATGGGGATTTCCCGCTTCTTTGGTCTCCTGCATGAGATGATAAGCCACATGAGGACCACTTTGACCTCAGCCACCCAGAACTCAGTACCTGGCACACAAGAAAGCTTGATGAACATGTGTTGAGCCAAAGATCAGACAGCAGATGCCGACAAGTGTCCCTCCTAACCCCTGCCCCTAGATCATGGGCATCGAGGACCAGAAGCGTCTCACTCCTCTGGGTCTCAGAGAAGAATCACTTAGTTCTCAGGTTGGAAAGCCGAGGGTGAGGTACTCAGAATGGGGTCTCCTAGATACCCATTCTGCTGAGTTCCTAACGCCACCTTCCCACACAGGGCATAGGGTTGTGGTCTACTCATGAGAGTGATTGTCAGGGTTGTCAGTAATGGTGGTGTATAGCGTGCTCGGGGGCACAGTGGTTTGGTGGCAGAACTCTGGCTTTCCATGTAGGAGAGCAGGGTTTGCGTCTGGTCAGTGCAGCTCATGGACAGCTGTCTGTCAGAGGAGGTCTGTGTGTCGCTATGCTGCTGCACAGGCTTCTGTGGCACTTCCTGACTAAGGAACACTGCGAAGAAAGGCTTGGCTCTCCAATTCTAAAAATTAACCAGTGGAGACTTTGTAGATCACGACAGGCTGATCTGTAGCCGATCATGAGGATGGTGCCAGACTGGACAGTGCTTCCCTTTCATTGTGTCTGGAGTTGTCTCAAGTTAGGGACCGACTCTGCAGCAACGGGCGGTGACCACGCTGCATGCTGCAGCCCATTTCGGCAAGGCCCTGCTGTCAGGTACGGTGACCGTTACTCATATTTACAGAGGAGGAGATGAAAACCCAGGGCTCAGGCAGTCAGGAAGTGACTGACCCGTACTTGAATCCTAGTAGCTCACCCTCACGTGCTCCGTGAGTGATCCTGCTTCCCTCTGCTCAGTGCCCCACAAGCCTTCCCCACCTGTCTTCTTTCACTCCCAGAGCAATGCCTCCTGGGACCCCAGGGCTGGGACAGTCAGGATGGGGTGAGATGAAGGGAACGCTCAGGCTTTGTTGCTGCTGCAGACCCTGGCATTGCAGGAGTGAACTGGGAGAGTCTGGCAGGCTTCAGTTCTCTTCTAGGGCTGAGTGTTTGAGAGCATCATGAGGATGACCAACCCCACCCCACCCCCGTTCCTGAAAGCCCCAGCAACCTCATTCGTTCCTTGATTCCTTTCTCTTGGTTTGAGGAAGGGCTCAGAGGCAGGGGGTGAGTAAAGGCAGTTGCAAGAAGAAGAGACAGGATGGAGGGAAGAAGACAGTAAGGAGTCAGGGCAGTGGGACCAAGAGCCTCGGAAGGTGAAGGTCAAAGGGAATGGGTGAAGAACAGGCGAAGATAGGGAGTAGGAGTAAGAGATGACGCAGAAGATTAAAAAAGGTGAAGGAAGGAGGAGAGGGAGCCGCAGGAGGAGAGGGAAGGATAGGTGAGGGGGTGGGGGTGGAGATTTAACAGGAAGGGAAAGGCCTTCAGAGATGGAGAGGAGCAGAGGAGAGAGCTGGAGTTTCAAGGATTGAACAGTGTGCATGTGCAGAGTTGGAAAGCTCTGTGCTGGTGATTCCTGCAGTTTTTAGGGCCCCACAAACACCCTCGGAGATGGTGGCATAGGCCATTGAGTTTGCCAGGCATAGGCTTCCCCTGGAAGCCAACTAGGCTGGGAACCATGATTCTGAAGCCCTGCCATTTGTGAGCAAGCTATCACATCTGAGGGCTAACTCACTCACGGCCCTGCACAGCCTGTCATTTAAGCCAGCCCATACTTCCAATGCCAAGGCTGGTCTTTTTTTTTCCCCCCTGGTTTTTTCATTTCACATTGGCTCTATGACATCTGTGTTAAGCTCTGGTAAGCTCTTGCTTACCAAAGCTTTCTTGCTGAGTGTGGTAGAAAGCTGCCAAAAGAGAACCCAGGTTTCCTTAGCCATTTAAACTTGAGAATGGCTTAGTCTGCAGGCTGGGTCCCTCCTTACCCCCCAAACTAGAGCCATGCGTGCACAGAGCTGTTGCTCAGGATTCCAGAAACCTCGGACATGCAGTCATTTCCCCCCAAACCCATCCTTTGCCCCTCTATTCGCTTCCTGTTAGAATGTATACCTGATGTGGTTCTCCGTGTGTCCTCACCAGAGGCCTGAGCCCCTGCCCTTTAGATTCTGGTGAACCTTTTGGTCTCCTCTCTGAGCTGGCCTGTTGCCCCAACCCTGGGGCTCCCCAGAGCTGAAGAACACAATTGGGACATGAACATTTCTTAGAAAATTCTCGCTCCACACTTCTCTCCACTAGGCTAGCTTAAAGGTTGTGTTTGTGTGCGTGGTATTGATGCCTGCTCTCTGCACTACCACATTCAGGGCAGCCCCGATCTCACAGGGTCACAGGCCTGGTCTAGGTGCCTCGGAGGCCCCTGAGCCCTGACTTGCATATGTTTCCAGAAACCAACTCTGCCCAGCTTCCCGATCTCGCGTGAACAGAGTCCTTTTCGTGGCTTTGGACTGTCTTCTTTATTTCAACTTATTGGCCACCGAGGTTGGAGGTTGGCCTTCCCTGCAAAGTGGGTGTTCTGATTGATGGCCAAGAGACTTAACCATGGAGATGCAAATGTCTCTTTGGAGACCTTTGACTCTGGCAGCCTTGTCCAAGGTCACTCTGCTGCTCTCTTCACCCCGTCCTGGACTACTCTGCCACCCACAGCTCCTTCCTCAATGCAGGGAGATGTCCTCTCCCCTCTGTGTCGCATACTGGAATGTGTACATGGAGACGAGACTATGGGGTCCTGTGCGCTTGGAAATTCCAATACATAAGGTGAAGCCCACTATTATGTGTTTCTAACATACTCTATAGAGTTTGAGGTGTGAAAGTGCAGATAATTGCAAAGTTGGCCACTTGCACTCTTAGTTTTTTCTAAATACCTCATCCATTGCCCTTTTTTGGAAGCCGAACTGAAAGCATTTATTTATAGAGATAATGGGAAGTTGCTCAAATGTTCAACTTAAATCAGAAACACCCTCTTCACTTCCAGGAAGATAATGAGGGGGTACCTCCCCCAAACTGGATTTCTTTTCAAAGCTATGTATTTAATTTTTTCCCACAAAACAACCTTATCACCTTCAAAGTACTCTCCATTACACTTAGCACATTTGTCAAATCTGTGATTCCATTCTTGGAAACATTTTTCAAACTCATCTGTGTGGATGGCTGACAGCACCTCCTTCATTTTTTCCCTTCACTTCTTATACTTCGTCAAATTGCTGTCCTTTTATGCCCTGCTTCATTCAAGAAAACAAAAAGAAGTCGCATGGAGTGAGGTCAGGTGAGTCAGATGTGTGGGGCAGGAGAGGCATGCTATGTTTTTGCCAAAAACTGGCACACTGAGATGGCTGTGTGAGCAGGTGCATTGTCATGGTGGCAAAACCAGTCCCGTCTGCCACAAACCAGGCCTTTTTTGGTGGCATATTGTTACGCAATCTTTTCAGTACCTCTACATAGAAAGCTTGACCAGCAGTCTGAACTGGTGGAATGAATTCCAAATGCACTAAAAGTGGACATTTTCACCTGGTTTGGGAAGTTGACGAACATCCAGAACTAGCTTTGTCATCATTCGACATTTCACCTTTTTTGAAATACGAAAACCATTCGTACACTTGAGTTTTTCCCACAGCGCTGTCCTTGTAAGCTGTGTTCAACATCACAACAGTTTCTGCGGCCTTTTTCCGAGCAGGAAACAAAATTTCACAGTGGCTGCACGCTTTTCTCTTAAATCGACCGTCACAAAAAACGAGGTTTGAATGAAACTGCTTTTATGAAAAATTTCACTGTGATCAGGGAGAACCTTCTCAGGTGATGCCACTGGGTGCACTAACTCAGAGCAAGTTGCTTGATGCTCACCTAGTGGGGAAACTGAACTGAAAACTCCACTCCTCCCAGTTCAATTCTAGTTTTTTGGGGGCTACCCCTTGTGTGTGTGTGTGAAATTGGGTATATATAAGTTTTTCCCATAGCTCTGCCCTTGTAAGCTGTGTTCAATTTTAGTCAACAAAGAAATCAAGCAAGGACTGAAGTTCTGGGTGAGGCCCCTCAAGCAGCTTCACTGGTCACTTGGTGCGATGGCAGTATTGCCATTGTCACAAGAGAATTCTCCGCTAGCAGCCCTGGCAGGTCTCCAGGTCCTTCGGTATCTGGCATTTGTGTGCCTGCAGATGCTCTTGCTCCTCCTGATGCTGCCTCACCTCCGCACGCATCTTCCCGTGTTCGGTCTCGATGTCATGCCAGTGCTTGACATCACACAGGGTGGTGTGATGACACCGTCATTTCTACTAAAGAGTGGACACAGTGGAAACCCACCGGCAGCAGCCTGGCCCTGATAAAGGAGGTGTGCAGTGCAGGCAAAGTATATAACACTGGCCGGGTCTCTGCTGTGTCTCCCATGATCTTCACTCTCCGTAGAGTTTCACCAGCACCATTATATAACTTAGAAGGACAGTTGTCTTTGTGATATGGGTTAAAGTTCTCAGCATAAGGAATCTTTAATCTCTGCCAACAAAAATCCTGTCTGACTCTATTAAGTATTAAGTTTTCAAGAACATAATTGCCCATGGTTTTCACTATTATCCTGGTCTCGGTGCACCTGTACTGTGTTGGAAATACTTGCTGGGGTGGGATGCGATTGCGCATATATTGGCTCTTCTATCAGCTAGAGCAGTGGTTCTCAACATTCCTAATACTGTGACCCTTTTATACAGTTCCTCATGTTGTGGTGACCCCCAGCCAGAAAATTATTTTCATTGCTACTTCATAACTGTAATTTTGCTACTATTATGAATTATAATGTAAATATCTGATATGCATGATGTATTAGACCACCCTGTAAAAGGGCCCTTCAACCCCCAAAGGGGTCTCGACCCACAGGTTGAGAACTTCAGAGCTAGAGCCACCTGCCTTAGTGAAGGCCACATTTGTCCTAGGCTCAGAAGGTTAGGACCTCATGGATGTGGGGCATCTTCCTTTCAGGGGACCTGGTCCCTTTACAGGTGATCACCTTCCTTCTCTTGAGCCTGCAGACCACAGCCCTGTTTCCTAGCTTCTGGCCCTTCTGGATGTCCAGGTCTGGGAAGGGAATGTTTGTTCTCATGCCTAGTGGTACATGTGTACACACTTGTGCCTGTGTCAGTAGCTCAGTCAACAACACTCCCCTATGTAGGTGCAGTAGCAGGAGGATGTTTCTGTGGCCTGGGGAGTCTAGTATGTGCTGCTGATCCAGTGATCATCCAAAAGTGAGCTTATGGGTCAGAGGTGGGTTGTACCTGCTTGTTGACTGCTTTACTCAATGAATGATTCATTCCTTCCTCTTGCAAGTATTCATAACTAACTATGACTAATGATTGATGTTATGAACTGGAGCAGCAAAGTTGCTGAAGAAGACTTCCTGGAAGGAGGAGGACTCCCATTCTGTGTGTATGCATGTGTGTACATTTGCACATACATAGGACATGTTTGTATGCATGCATATCCGTGTTTGTGTGCATGCATGTGTCTTATATGTGCATGTCTGCTGGTAGAGATATATGCACACCTGTGTGCATATGTATATATATTTGTGTTTGGGTATGCACGTAGGATGTGTTCAAAGCATTGGTGCCAATTATAACAACTTTGGAAACGGCTGTGGTTTATATCAATCCCAGGTTGGGTAATAGGAGCTGCTGCTTGGTAGAGCAGATTTTGTAGCTTGGCTTTATGTGCATGTGAGCACTTGGGTGTGTTTTAATTAACTAGAACATTTGCTTGGAAATGAGCAACAGCAGCAGCAGGTGCAAAGGCAGCTGGAGAAGGGGGGTGGGGTGGGGGAGACCATAGCACTCAGCTTCCTGAGTTCCAGTATGCCCAGTCCTGGATGATGATCCCACTGGGGTGAGTAGGGGACTAGCAGGCTGCCCCTAGTGCTGGTTGTTGCTGTATCAAGGAAGGGATTTGGGCAGGGGCCTAATTCTCTGGAATTTTCAGACTTATCCTAACTTAGTCAAACATGACCAGATTCATGGTTCGAGGATAATATGGGTGGGGAAATGCAACTTCTAAAATATCCACGGTGAACTTTGAATGGCTAATTTTGCCTCCGATACTAATCATCTTGAGGAGTGACTGCTTTGTTGCTTCGCACCATCCTTCTTTCCTTGGATTCAGACTTTGATCAATTTCAGAAATCAGATGGTTTGGGAGGTTTTGAATGTGGTCCTATCTCTGAGAGCTGAAATGACCTTTAAAGTCTGGATGTTCCACTTCAGCTTTGGGAAGTGCTAGCTGATCTAGGAGGGTGCATACTAATATATGCGGAAGCCTTTCCTAGTTGACCTCACATGCCGGCTGTCATTGTTTCATAGGATAGTGGGGTCCATGCTTTCTCTTTAAAGAATAAAATTGGATGAGGTCCAGAAAGGGGGTGGGATTTGCTCAGTGTCACACTAGTTAGTTGGTAGAGTTGAGACAAGAACTGGTTGCCTCGCCAAGAGGCAACCAAGGGACCATTGATGAACCTCTTAAAAGAAGGAATGGCTGTAGTAAGCCTGGATGATCAATCCTGCATGGGAACCCTAACCTGCCTTCTCCCTTCCCATACCAATTACTTATTTTCCTCAGACCAGTTTATTCTTATTGTCTCTGAGTTCAGCTAGTGCTGGGGCCTGAGTCATTGCAGAACTAGCTGCCTTTCTTTATCCCAGCCTCACCTCTGGCATATAATGGAGCCTCTGTACATGTTGTTTTCATGAATGAATCTTAGATTATAGAAACTAAGGCTCAGAAAGGTTAAGTGATATAAGGGGGTACCCCCCCCCAAAAAAAACCCAGAAGTTTTTTATTCCACATCTATGTATTTTTTAAAAAAAATTAAATACAAAACAATCATCACCTTCAAAATACTTTCCATTATACTTCACATTTGTCAAATCTGTGATTCCATTCTTGGAAACATTTTTCAAATTCATCTGTTTGGATGGTTGACAGCACCTCCCTCATTCTTTTCTTCACCTCTATGTTGCCAAGTCGCCATCCTTTCATGTCTCTTTTCATTCGAGGCAACAAAAAGAAGTCGCACGGAGTGAGGTCAGGTGTGCGAGGCAAGAGAGGCATGTTGTTTTTTGCCCCAAACTGGCACACTGAGATGGCTGTGTAAGCAGATGCATGTGGCAAAACCAGTCCCCTGTCTGCCACAAATTGGGCCTTTTTTGTGGCACACTGTTTCACAATCTTCTCAGTACCTCTAAATAGAAAGCTTGAAGAACAGTCTGAGCTGGTGGGATGAACTCCAAATACACTGAGTGGGCATTTTCGCCTGTTTGGGGAGTTGACGAACGCCCTGAACGAGCTTTGTCATAAATCGACATTTTATCTTTTTTGAAATGAGAAAACCAACCATAGCATTGCCCTTGTACGCTGTGTGCAAGATCACAACAGTTTCTGTGGCCTTTTTTCCAAGCAGGAAACAGTTTCATAGCTGCCTCATGCTTTTCTCTTAAATCGGCCATCACAAGAAACAGGTTTGAGGGAAACTGCTTTCACAAAAAATTCACTGTGACCAGAGAGAACATTCCCAGGTGATGCCACTGGGTGCACTAACTCAGAGCAAGTTGTTGATTTTTGCCTAGCAGGAAAAAATGTGTACAATGAAAGTTCCGCGCAGCGGCGTTTTTTTCCCCAGTTTATTTTTGGGTATGCCCTCGCATCCCTGGGGTTGCACAGTTAGTAGATAGTTGGAAATTTTGACCTTATTTCTAGTGCTCTCTTCACTGTAGTATTAAGGTGGGGGGGCAGCCCCCCCCCACTACCTATGGGTTCAGTAAGCACAATTGTACGGTTGAGATGTATATATATTATATTAAAGTCATCGAGAGCATGAGCGATAGAAGAGATATTACAATAATGCAGTCAGACACATTACATGGTAGCATTACTCACCTCAGCCTCGCTTGGTGATCCATGTGGAGAGAGGGGGAAGGGAAGGAGGACGTGAAAGGGAACAAGGGAGAGAGGATGGGAGAGGAGAGAGAGAGAGAGAGTGAGGAGAGAGAGGGGGAGAGACCAGCAAGAGAGCTCTATTGCTAGTCCAGGCCTATATACCTTTTGGGGGTGTCGTGCAAGCCCACTAATTATAGGTAAAGTCATACGTCACAGGAAGGTGTTGCACTATAGGTTACAGAGTAATGAGAGGTGGTGGTCTAGGGACATACACGCAATAGGAAGAGGGGATTGGGGGTATACATGTGGATGGGGGGGGGGATCCTAGATTTAGGATGGCAGCTTAATTTAGCTGGTATGACCTGTTCCTTGGCTCACCTGAGAGACCATTATCGGTAGGGTGTGAACTCCACCTACAGGAACCAAGCTAATGGTTGCAAGCTTCAGGGATAAATAATCCATTATCTCCAGCAGCAGGGAGCAGTCCCCCCTCCCCCCCTGGTGCGGTGAGACAGCAGTCTGCCTTCCCCCCAACACTTCACAACCTTTGCAATGCCAGTGTCTTGAAATGCATTGCATCATTTCCCGGACAAATGAAAATGCAGGTCTCCATGCCTCAACCACAACCTCGATTGAGCTTTGTCGTTGTCTTTCCATCCTCCTACTCATCTAGGTGATGGGAAGAGTGGTTTTCCTAGTCCTCCTCAGTGGGATTTAATTTTTCTTTTCCATCAAGAGAGGTGGAGGAAAGGGGTGGAAATGCACGGGAAGGAAGGTGCTCAGACTGTATCATATCAACTTTCTAAGACAAACTGTGCACCAGGAGCTCATAGGAAATAAAGTTTTTCGGAAATCAAAACAAAGCCAGATTTTACTCAGATGTCTTCCTTCCATGTAGGCTATTGTGAGACCTTGGAATATCATTCACTCTACTTCACTCCGCTCTTTATTACATCTAATGTGGAGCATTACAGTAGCTTCGCCACTGGGTCTTTGTTTCTCTTTGTCTCATTCCATCTCAAATATCCCTGCCCAAATACTTCCCCTAGGAGCTCTGGTTGAGTAATGGTTACACAGTGGGCTATGATCCGCAAGGTCAGAAGTTCAAAACCACCAGCTGCTTGGAGGAAGAACGTTGGGGCTTTCTATTCCTGTAAAGCGTTATATTCTTGGAAACTCACAGGGGCAGTTCTACTTTGCTCTATAGATTTGCTGTGAGTTAGCATCAACTGAATGACAGTGAGTTCGTTTCTTTCATTATTTTCCCTAAAATACCACTTTCTTCATGTCTCTTTCCTGTCTAGTGGCCAAGGGGTGGGCATTGGAGCCACACTACATGGGTTCAGGTGTAGGCTGTGCAACACACCGTCTTTGTGATTCCAGTAGAGCCTCACATTCCTTTCTTGCACTTTGGGCAGCATGCCATCTACATATGGCCAAAATGTTCAAGATACATACTTGCTGCTCACCAGAGAACATTTCCTGTATCCTGTATTCTGAAAGTGCTGTAATACTGAGCTAAGTGTGTTAGGAGAAGCTGATAGAAGCATAAACTGATGGGAGAAACAAGAAAGTAGCATTACACACTCTTTTGGGGGCACATGCTCAGGGAGGGAAAGAGCAGTGAACTACAGATACTGTTTCTGTATTTTGTCTGATCGAATTCTGTCTCTGTTTTTGCCGACCAAGAGCACCAACCAAACCACTTGCTGTTGAGTCAGTTTTGACTCCTGGTGACATGAGTCAGAGTAGAACTATGAAAATATGCATAGCAGAGGTTTCAGTGGCTTTTGTTAGTAGTCAAGTTAATCCTGACCCATAAAGACTCTGTAGGACAGATTTCCTAGGCTGCAATCTTTATGGACCAACAGTCATCTGACAGTTTGTCGTACTACAGTTGTTTGTGTATTGCTGTGATGCTAGAAGCCGTGGGATAAATAATTCAAATGCTAGCAGGCTCACCTGTGGTGGACCGGTATCAATAGAGCTTCCAGAATAAGACTGGGAGGAAGGAACTAGCAATTTACTTCCGAAAAAAATTGACCAGTGAAAGCTTTATGACTAGTGTTGGAACAAAGATCTGCAGTTGAAAAGCCAACAGAGAACACACCCAGCATTTCTCAATCTAAGCCTCAAGTTGCAGTATTGAAGAATTCTATGGGCAAAATAGAACAGTGTTGGAACCATCAAAAGAAGGAATACACAGAGTCACTGTGCCAAGAATAAATGGTCAACCTTTAACCATTTCAGGGGGTAGCATATAATCAAGAACCAAGGGAAAAAGATGTCTAAGCCATTTTGGAGAGAAACAAGGCTCCAGGAATTGACAGGACACCAATAGAAATGTCTCAGCAAATGTATGTGGTGCTGGAGATACTCTTCTTTGGAAACAAATTTAGACGACAGCTACCTATTCAACCAGTAGAAGAGATTCCATGCCAATGTCAAAGAGAAGTGACACAACAGAATGTGGAAATTAATGAACAATAACGCTACTATAATACACAAGTGAATTATTTTCTTAAGATAATTTAAAATTGGTTGTAGCAATCTATCAGCAAGGAATTGCTAGAAATTAACAGCAGATTCAGAAGAGAATATGAAATGAAGGATATCATTACTGTAGACCTTGGCTGAAAGTACAAAAAATCTGTTTATATATTTATGTTTTATTGATTATACAAAGATATTTGACTGTGAATCATAATAGTTACGGACTGCACTGAGAATGGGAATTCTAGAACCTTAACTGTGCTTTTACAGAACCTTTACATAGCCATTCAAACTGGACAAGGGGATAGTGCTTGGTTTAAAATTGGGAAAGGTGTGCATCACAGTTATGTTAACATCCTTCTTTCATCTGCACACTGAGCAAATAATTTAAGCAGCTGTCTACATGAAGAAAGCATAGCATTTTGGTTCAGATAAACTACAGCCTTCGGTATGAATTACAACTCAACATAAAACAAAAACCCTCACAACTGGACCACCAAGCAATATTATATTAAATTGGATCCAAAATCATTGCCCATGGAACGAGCGGTCAGGAAACTGAATGATGTATTCGCTTTGGACAAATCAGACAAAAGTTCTCTTTGAAGAACTGCAAAAGCAAAGATACCACTTTGAGTATAAGGTGCACTTGACCCAAGCCATCATATTTTCACTTACCTCATCTTTAAGTGAAAGTTGTATAAAGAATTGATACATCTGAATTATGATGTTGGCAAAGAATATTGAATATATCATGGACTGCTAGAACAACAAACACATCAGTCTTGGAAGAAGTAGAGCCAGGATGTACCTGAAACGTGTGGAATGGCAAGTGTTTGTCTTAGGTGCTTCGGGCATGTTATCAGTAGGGATCTGCCTCTAGAGAAGGGCATCCTACTCCGTGAGTTAGAGGAAGACGCTCTACTGCGATGAGTTGAAGCAGAGCCTACAACAGTGGGTTCAAACAGCACTGCTTGGGAAGGTGGAGCAGGACCTGGGTTTTGTTTTGTTGTATGTGGGAGTGCTATGAGTTGCAGGTGATTTCACTGTACCTGACAGCAAAATTTAACAATTAAAAAAAAATCATTTTATTGGGGGCTCTTACAGTGATTAGAACATTCCATACATCAATTGTTTCAAGCATATTTGCGCATATGTTGCCATCATCATTTCCAAAACATTTTCTACTTGAGCCCTAGGTATAAGCTCCTCTTTTTCCCCCCTCCCACCCTCATGAATCCTTGATCAATTATATATTTTTATTATTATTTGGTATCTTACTGTCTGTTGTCTCCCTTCACCCACATTTCTTTTATTCATCCCCTTTGGGGAGGGAGCACTATATATCCAACCTGTGTTGGGTTCCCTCTTTCTCCCCTTCCACCCTCCCCAACCATCTCCCTACCCTTATGATATTATTACTCCCACTACTGTTACTGAGGGGTTTATCCCTCCTGAATTCCATGTATCGAGAGCTCTTATCTGTACCAATGTGTACCAGTTCTCTGATCTAGCCAGATTTGTAAGGTAGAACTGGGTCATGGTAGTGTTGGGGAGGAAGCATTCAGGAACTAGAGGAATGATGTGTGTTTTGTTGGTGCTTTACTGACCTAGGTTGAATCATCCCTTCCTTATAACCCTTCTGTGGGGGTTATCCAGTTGTCTACAGATGGGCTTTGGGTCTCCACTCCAAACCCCCTCATTGACATCAATATAGTTTTTTGTTTTGGATCTTTTGATACCTGATACTGGATCCCGTCAACACCTCATGATCACATACGCTGGAGTGCTTTCCTCCATGTGGACTTATTTGCTACCCTGCTAGATGACCGTTTCTTTAACTTCAAGCCTTTAAGACTGCAGACGCTATATCTTTTGATAGCTGGGCACCATTGGCTCTCTTCACCACATTTGCTTATGCACCCATTTTGTCTTCAGTGATCTTGTTGGGAAGGTGAGTATAAAGAGCGCCAGGTTATTAGAACAAAGTGTTCTTGTGTTAAGGGATGCCTTGAGTAGAGGCCCAAAGCCCATCTGCTATCTTTATATTAAACATATAAATATACCGTACATACTTGAGCATTAACTGACCCAAATATCAGCCAAGGCACCTAATTTTACCACAGAAACTGCATAAAAATGTGCTGAAAAACTAGGCTTATACACGAGTGTATATCCCTTTTATTATAAATCAGTATATTGGCTTGTACACATGCCTACAGCTATACCTCTATAAATAGCTTTTACCTCCTATTTCTTTTCTCTATTTCCTTTCGCCTTCCTCCTATCCCACTATCATGCTTACTCTCCATTTGGCGCTCAATCATTCCTCTTGGATACATTGCACTTGATTAAGTCTCACCAGGGATTATACACCCTCCTCACCATCAATTTAGATCTCTTGTTGTTCCCTTATCCCTGAATTTGTTGGCTCCCCACTCCCCCTCTCCACCTCGTTCCCTCTCATTTGCTCCTAGAACCACTGGTCCCATTGTTTTCTCCTCGGGATTGTTTATCCTGATTATTTATATAGATAGACCTAGGGCAAAAGAAAAACAAAACAAAGCAAAAAAAACAAACAAACAAAACAAAGCAAGAAAACAACCCAGTAATTCCAAGTCTGTCTGCTGACCCTTGTGTATGTTTTCTTATCAAGTCTGGTGAGGCACCAAGCCCTGTCCCCCATGTCAGAAGTCTTATTTTCAGGATTCCTCAGGAACTTGGTTGCTTTGCTCCCCGTGCTGCCCTGTTGCACTCCTTTTGCGTTTCACCCAGCTGTGCATGGCGCAGACCATGCATATTTTCCGCACAGCACAGTGTCTTCAGTTCTGTCCCCTGTAGCTCTATGGCTCAATGAGGGAATGTCGTGTCTTATGGTGGGGCCGTCCCTATGGTCCTCTTGGTGCATTGGCTGCTCTGAGCAGTGTTGTTGTCCCTGGGACTTGGTGGGCCATGGTGAGGTTCTCTATTTCTCTCTCTCTCTCTTAGTTTGCTCCTGTGTGACCAGCCTCTCTCCCCAGGCTATATCTTCAGTGCTGTCCTCTGTATTGCTTTCTTCTGGGGACGGGTCAACATAGCTCAGATTGGGCCTGGACCCATCATCCACTCTGTCAGTTTGCTGTTCCATGCCAGTGTTTTGCTTTCAAGGCTTGGGGCTCTGGGATGGGGTCTGGTCCCTCTCTCCCATTCCTGTGGAGACATAAACAATACCCTCCTCTTGGGTGTATTAAGCACTAACATTTTTTATGGATGCAGGCAGCCACATCTTTCTCCCATGGAGCAATTAGTGTGTTCTAATCACCAATGGTTAGTAGCTAATTGTTTAACCATTGTACCACTAGGGTTCCCGATATGTATTCTATTATCTAAGTTAAAAAGTATTGTTATAAAAATCATAGAGACTTGAATTAAAGCTATCAAAATGTGAAGCTATATCTTTCAGTCTAGGTCTGTATGCTTCGGAAGGTGGTGATTCTACCTCTGTGGCCCTTTTTTCTGATGAATTTCACGCTATTTGATTTATACCCTGTCAAAATGACTGCTTTGGCATTTTTGAGGAACTCAAATTGAACGTATGGGGTAAGGTTTCCCAATGAAATTCTCGTACGACAGCCCTTGTCAGCCCCAAAGCATGCGAAGGTGCATTGTTGTAATAAAAAAATAATTCCTCAGCGCAACACCGTTAGCTTTTCCCTCACAGATGCAGTTTTCCATTTTCTTAAAATTTTGTCAAAGGCCCCTGAGTTAGTTAATTGTGCCAGCCTGGCCAATAATCACATGTGGTGCTGGTTGAAAGGCGGAGGGATAAATGGGTGGTGAGCCTCGGCCTTTCTAGTTCTCGGGTCTCTTGTTTTGTGATGGTTGTATCGGGTGCAGCTGCCTTAGCAGTTCCCTGCTTCAGCTTGCAAGATTGACTTCCTCCAAGACATCCCCTAGGAGAAGCCGCATGGATCTATCCCGATGCAGCCCTGGGTGCTGGAGCAGCCGTGTGGAGACCCTTGCCAGTGCTGAGATGCTTATACGTTCACGGACTCAGCTTTCCTCCTGCAGTCGGCATCATTGCCTCTGTTTTGTGAGGTGGAGGACTTTGTGGACTGGTGTTGGGTTAATGGGTTAATGTTGAACTTGTGGGCTTGGGCAGCATTGGGTTGGGATGTTTTTGTGATGCACCTTTTCTTTACATAAAACTCTCTCTTATACATGAGTCGCCGTGGATTTGTTTCTCCAAAGTACCCAGGCTAATACAGCCCCCATGATCATCCTTTGGCCTTTGAGAAAATCTAACAAGATTCACCCTTTGCAGTTCCTGAAAACAGCTGCCATAACCTTCTAAATTGACCTCTCCACCTTACATTTAATTATTCCAGCAGATTCCCCTCCAGCCACTGTTTTGATTGGCCCTTCTTGTGGGCACCCTAAGGAGTCCAACACAAGTGGGAGAACTTGCCGGTAATCATCTACTGACTGAAGAGACACATTTAAACATAGTTTGTTTGGAATAAAGCCTAGTAGCAATAGTTTTGTACTTACCCTAGTGTATAATAGAGTATCTACTATCGCTCTCAGAGCCACGGTGATGTATATGAGTACAGTTGGGCTGCTAACCAAAAAGTTAGTTCGAATCCACTGTTCACACCTTGGGAGAAGAATGAGGCTGTTTCCATAAAGATTTATAGTCTCAGAAACCCTAGGGAACAGTTACTCTGTTCTATAGGGTCGCTGACTCAGAATGGATTTGATGGCAGTGGGTGGTTATCCGTCCATCCATCCATATCTATATCTATCAATCATATACTGGAGTAATTTCTAATCTCATGATACTATCTAACTTTTCCTGTCTTCAGACTGGAATATCTCCCATAATCCCTTCTCCACCTCTTAAACTTCTACATTTTTTTCTTAATTTAAAACTCAGCACAAGGCCTACTTTTCCCATGGGGGTGACCCTAATCACCCAGTTAGAATTTAGCTGCATGGGCCTAAATAGAGCCACTTTAACGCTTTCATGAAGGCCTGCCTTGACTCGTGCACTTGCCTCAGCCTCCTTCCACCCTATATTCCTGAAACCAGGACTTTGCTTTGTTTTTTTGGGGCTGCTCAATGTGCAACTTTTAAAAAAATCAGTTTTATTGGCATATAATTTACATATACAATTCAATAGTTTGATCACCTCAAGAGGAGTTGTACAATCATCACAATCAGCTTTAAAACAGTTTCTTAGTTCCTGTACTCATCATTATTAGCTTCACATTTCTCTCCAATCTCCCCTGACATACCCCAAGAAACCACCATGTAGCCAGTGTCTCTATAATCTACCTATCTTGGATTTCATATACAGAAAACCTAAAAAAAACTTCTAAGACCCCAAATAGTACCCCCCAAACCTAATAACAACAAAGTAAAACAGATAAAAACCTCAATAAAAATGAATGTAGAGGCAGGCTGGTGTGCTTCTTCCGTATGGGTTTTGTTGTCTCAGCTAGATGGTGCTTGTTTATCTTCAGGTCTTTAAGGCTTCAGGTGCTATATCTTTTGGTAGCTGAGCACCATCAGCTTTCCTCACCACACTTGCTTGTGCACCCATTGTCTTCAGTGACTTCAGGTGTTATAACTTGTGGTAGCCAAGCATCATCCGCTTTCTTCACCACATTTTCTTGTGCACCCATTGTCTTCAGCATTCATGCCAGGCAGGTGAGCATCTCAGACTGCCGAATTGTTAGAACAAAGTGTTCTTGTGTTGGGGGAGTACTTGTGCAGGGGCCCACTGACCATCTGTTTTCTTAATACTCGACATATAAATATATGTACATATATATATATATTTCCCCCTCATCATATATAAATATATTTACATCTTTATATGCCTGTATTTACATCTTTATGACTACCCTTTGCTTCCTAGTTCTTTCCTCTTGTCCCACTATCATGTCCTGCCTTCATTTGGGTTTTAGGCATTCCTCTCGGTTCCATTGCCCTAGATCTAACCCTGCAAGGCTTCCCGTACCCTCCTTGACATTGATTTTGGATCACTTGTTGTCCGTTGTCCCTGTGCTTGTTAACACCCTCTTCCTTCCTCCCCTCCCCTCCCCTCCCCTCCGCTCCCCCCATGTTCCCCTGATCTGTCATCCCGTTGTTCTCTCTTCTGGCTGGTTTATTCTGCCTATCCTTTCCAGGTAGACATGCAATGTACCATCACCAGACTGAGTGCAATGAAGCAACAACAGAAAGTAAAACAATGGTTACAACAACAACAAGACACACATATGCATACATATATAACCGTATGAATAGTTCAGGGTCTATTTGTTTTCTTTCACGTGTGCTTTCCAGTCAAGTCTGATGTGGTGCCATGCCTTGGCACCGCCTCTATCCCTGAGGACCTCACTGCTCTGCTCCCCCGCTGCTCTCGTGCATGCCCCCAGAGGCTGGCGTTCGGTGCTGAGGACAAAGGGGGAGAATTAGCAAAAGTGGTGAAGAAAGCAGATGGTGCCCGGCTATCAAATGATACAGCATCTGGGGTCTTAAAGGCTTGAAGACAAACAGGTGGCCATTTAGCTAAGAAACAACAAAACCCACAAGGAAGAAGCACACCAGCCTACCCT
>NW_022106189.1:11409517-11419480 GCF_000313985.2 Echinops telfairi | reverse complement strand
TGTGCACTGGCACAGATAGGAACTGGAAATACAGTGAACCCAGGACAGATGAACCCCCCAGGACCAGTGGAGAGAGTGGCGAAGGCGGGAGGGTGGAGGGGAGGATGAGGGAGAAAGAGGGAACAGTTGACAAGGTCTACATATGGCCTCCTCCCTGGGGGATGGACAGTGGAGAAGTGGGTGAGAGAGATGTTGGATGGTGTAAGATATGATAAAATAATAATAATTTATAAATTATCAGGGGTTCATGGGGAGCAGGGAGGGATGAAAAAAAAAAGCTGACACCAAGGGCTCAAGTGGAAAGCGGGTGTTGTGAGCATGATGAAGTCAACATATGTACTAATGTGCTGGACACATGACGTATGTACAGATTGTGATGAGTTGTATGAGCCCCTAATAAAATGATTATTTAATAAAAAAATGAACGTAGAAAATATTAAAAACTAGAACAAATTTAAAATGGGTCAAAAGAGAGATGAAATGGTAAGGTGTTAAGTTTTAACATAACTGTATCTGCCATAATTCATCTTCCAATGCATTTTCATGATAGCAAGGTTATTCACATCCCTAGTCTGTGTGCAAAGGGAAATTACCTTGTTATCATGAATATATTTAAATATATGTAAATAATGGAAATAACTTTAAAATGGGTCAAAAGGTTGATCAAATGATAAGCTATTACATTTTAACCTAATTACATTATCCCTAACTGCTGTACTGATAACAAGGCTATTTATATCCCTCAACTATGATAGAGGGAAATCACTGGAGGCTTAAACCAGGTGTGCACCTTGCAAATTATTTTGGGCTTCCATTGTCATCCATAGCCTTCCTCAAACCACGTGTTCACAATTTAAGATATAATACCATTTCCTCCTTTGGATTTGGATTATATTTACAATCCTTCAGTCACACAGGCTGGTGTGCTTCTCCCATGTGGACTCAGTTGACGCCTCACTTAGATGGCTACTTGTTTGAAGATAAGCCTCTAAGAACCCAAATGCGATTCCTTCTGGTAACTGGGCACCATCTAGCTTCTTCACAGCATTTTGTGACAGCAGTCATATCTTCAGTGTTCTCTTCATGAGAGCGAGCATTGAGCATGGCCATGCCAGAAGAGCTAAGTTTTCTCAGATTGGGACTAGAATTTAGTGTAAGCCCCATATCCATTCGTATATCTATGGTTTGTATATGTCTCTGGTTCACTTTAGAGACATTTCATTTTATGCTAAAGAACATTATCAATTACCCCCCTGGAATGTCCAGCCTTTTGTGAATCCTCATCACTGTTGTTGGAATGGATGAATGGCTGGGTTGAGACTTTGCAGCTAAGGCAGGAAGAAAATATGTATGTGGATGTGCCCACAGATGTTTGCATACATGCATTGCATGCCAGGCATATGCACACATACATATATGTTTTGGCCCATTAACCTGATGCTGCTGTCTAATGGGGCTTTTGAAGAAAGGTATTTGCTTGAATTTTTCATTAGAAATCAGAACAGTGAGAATGGACCAGCTGCAGCTAGAGGTTTTGCTGAATGCTGGAGTTCTCCTTAACAAGCACCACAATCCAGGGTGGACTCTGTCAGGGCCGGACCCCACTGCTGGCTCACGCTGGTGGGAGTGTCTTAATGCCTAAGAAATTATCATGTAATTATTTGTAATGGAGCATCAGGATTTTTTTTGCCTATGTAGCAGTCTTTCCTGGCAGTTGGAAAAACTGCCCATGTAAAGTTGGCGATGGCTGGGTGGCACCTGAGGAGTGGTGGGTTCAAGCATCTTTTTTACTAGATGAGGTTCCTGCCACCAAGGGGCCCCGAGGCTTCTGGGAGCCCTGCAGCCTCGGCCTCTATCAATTGGGATTGCCTGGGCCTGTTTCTTTCAGGTTTGAAATGTGTTTAGCTTATTTATTGTAGGTACAATGGCCTGTGCTGACTGTGCCAGTGAGGAGTAACCTACTTGGGTACCACAATAGGCCCTGCTGGTGCAAACCTACCCCTGGACCCCATCAGTAAGCAGCAGGTATGGGAGGGCACACAATGGTGCTCCTCCTGCAGGTGCCGGCAAGTGGCTTGGGGTCAGACACGGAGTCAGGAAGCTTTTAAGTTGATCTTCCGTCTGTGGTCCAAAGGCTGCGCAGACTCCTGTCATAGCTCTAGCTCCCACGATCTGTACTTGAGGGAGATTACATCATTGCTCTTCTGTGCCTCAGTTTTCTCCTCTGAGAAGTGGGACCAGCAACAGTACCTACCCACTGAGCAGCAGAAAGATGAAGGGGGTGGTACCGATCAATAGAATCCCAGTGTGCTTTGCTGCAGAGGTTATCAATAGACTTGATTTTCTCTGAGGTGTTCCAAAATACGCAGGAAATGTACTTTTTGCTGAAAAATCCAGAATTTTGGGACATGTGAGGTAAAGGGTAGTAGACCCACCTTACAGAAGGCAGGTAGGAAGCCTCATACACTGTGAAACTTACTAGGGGGGAGAGTGGCGGAAGGAGAGGCACTCTTTCCCTTCATGCCCGAGACCTGGGTTCAGTTCCGGCCAATGTGCCTTTACCCTCCTCCTCTCTCTTGTGCAGGGAGGGGGCATGTGCTCCTTTGGAAGTGGGATCCTTGTAGCAGACTATGTTAGGAACAAGGAGGAAGGGCCGAGCCTGGGTCAGCTACAGATCTGCGTTCTAGCCTGTAGCTTTCCAAAAGAATAGGACCAGACGGACCCCCTTCCACGTGGTCCCCCAGTCCCTTAACCACCTTCAGGTGTGGGGACACTACTGGTGGTATGCTGGTACTATTTCCATGCCCCTTTGGTGACCAGGCTCAGCTAATGAGGGAGTCCAGTTGCCCCACTGCCACTTTCTGAAGGGACCGTGGGGGTGCGGAACCACAGCTGCCTGGGAAGGAAGGCAATTAGGAAAATTGGAAGTGAAACCTCCCTTTCTTTATATATTTATTTTTTCTCCCCGATTTGACATCTCTTTTGTGATACTTGCCCCCCAGTGTTTCTGTCACGAATCCCTCAGGGGACTGAACACTTCTCATTGGGGCAGTGCCTCCGCTGATACCCGCCAGGCCCAATTCCAGTCTTGTAGCACCATCTTTTTAAAAAGCCCCTCTCCCCACTACACACAAAAAGGGTGCTTTCAACTTCTTGCCTCAAGCTGGCGTTGTCAGCTAGCTATACTTTCTCTCTCTGGGTTGTAAAACCTAGCAATTAGGAAAACCCCTGTTTCAGATTAATTGTAGCCTCTGTTGACTCAGAAGGAGCACCACACTGTTTTGCTTGGGTTGCACACATTTTGGAGGTGGGGAGGTGAAGCACAAAGGGACATTGAGTCTCGGGCAGAGGAGTACAATTTTTAGAGCTGTAGAGCATGGTCAAAAGGAACTAGCACTACCATGTAGAATGCCTGAGTGCCCCCTTCATAACTTGGTCCCACGGCTGCTTCCTGATTGGTACCTCCCTTGCTAGCAGATGTAGGTAGGTGTGGGGCTACCTGGTGATCTGTGAAGTGGAGATTCTTCTTAATTCTTCTAGGCCTCTAAGGAGCCTAGCCTAGCAGAGATCAACTGGCTTTCTCTTGGTGTGTCTCATCTTCTTCTGAGGTGGGGACCGGGCAACACTGATGTCCTTTAGTGACGATGCCTGGTGTGGGTCAGGTGCTATGCAGGAGAAGATGGAGGCAGACACCTGGGCTACCAGTTTGCTTCTTTGAACTTCACCAAATAGACATGCTGGCCGGGACAGCTTTGGCCTGCACACCAAGGCTCAAAAGTATATTCAAGCTCAACTTAAACCCCACCCCCACCCCCACCTTACTGCCCAGTCAGAGGCAGTTTCTGGCTTGACCACTGTTTCTCCTTTTTCCTTGTCTAGTGACCATTTTCTTTGGCTTCTGCTTCCTGTCCTCTTCCAGTTGTTCCCGATTACCCTGCGTGTAGCAGTGTCCACAGCCTCTGCTCTCCTCTGAGGGGCTTGACGTTAGCCCCTCTTTCTCAAGACTGCTAGAGCTTCAGACCACCCAATTCAGACTGCAGTAGCACAGCTCGAAATAGTGGTGGCAAGAGGCTACACTCAAGACTCACAGAGGAGCTGAGTCTACAACTCTTCCATCTTCCCAGCACGAGACCCTCCAGCAGCCCTATGAGAGGAGCGCAGTGATTCTTGGAACTTGAAGTCCAGAGCGGGAGGGAGACTGATAGGCTCAGTGCACGTTCAGGGCTCCCATCATTAGTGGGCTTCTATGTGGGTGAGGACACTGGTGTTGGGGAGGCTAAGACAGAGTCAGGCATACCGGCTTCCTAAACCTGATAGAGAGAGAATGGTGTTTGGGGCCCTCCCTAGGGTTCCCAGATGCTCCTGGGCCCAGATCCTATAAGGAGGGTTCTCTGCCCTATTGGTGCTGCTGGGTCGGGAGGGTTATCTTGGTCTCCCCTCAGAGATGGCTTAGGGAAATGGAGTCACAGGAGTCTGCTGGGGCCACATTCCTCTTGGGTCTCCTGTTGGGTCTGAAAACGACACCCCATTCTGGGCTTTTAAGAACACCCATGTGTCAGGCTAGGCGGTTTGAGGCCCCTTTCATTCATATGCCCTATTTACTAAGGGCTCCCTTTTGGGGGGAGTAGGGTGTTATTCCTGCCTATGTGCAAGTCAAGACAAGGAATCCCTGATTGTCTTCATTTTCTATTTTACAGTTACGTTTGGTGGCTCAGAGAGGGCGGTCACTCTTTCCAGGTCACCCAGCATATATGTGGCAGAGTGAAGTTTCAAATCCAAGTCGGTGCACTTTTATTTTTTGAGGGCTCTTACAGCTTTTATCACAATCATTACATACATACATTGTGTAAAGCACATTTGTGCATATGTTGCCATCATCATTTTCAAAAATTTTCTTTCTACTTGAGCCCTTGGTATCAGTTCATTTTCCACCCATCCTTCCTCCCCCATGAAACCTTGATAATTTGTAAATTATTACTTTTTTCATGCATTACACTGACCGATGTCTCCCTTCACCCACTTTTCTGTTGTTCATCCCCCTGGGAGGGGGGTTCTATGTCAATCATTATGATCGGTTCCCCCTGTCTCCCCCACCTTACCCTTACTCTTCTGGGATCACTACTCTCAGTATTGGGCCTGAGGGCCTTATCTGTCCAGGATTCCCTGTGTTTCGAGCTCTTATCTGTACCCGTGTACTTGCTCTGGTTTAGCTGGATTTGTAAGGTAGAATTGGGGTCATGATAGTGGGGGGCAGGCGGGGAGGAAGCATTAAAGAACTAGAAAGTTGTACGTTTCTTTTGTGCTTTATTGCACCCTGACTAGTTTATCTTTTCCTTGTGATCCTTCTACAAGGGGATGTCCAATTGTCTACAGATGGGCTTTGGGTCTCCACTCCACCCTCCCCCTCATTCATATTGATATGATTTTTGTTCTGAGTTTCTGATGCCTGATACCCGATCCCATCAACACCTCGTGATCACACGGGCTGGTGTGCTTCTTCCATGTGGGCTTTGTTGCTTCTCAGCTAGATCAAGTCCATGCTCGTGACCTCTATTGCCTATCCTTTGTTTCCTCTTCACAAAGTCTTGTTCTCTGGGGTGGCCTGGGCCTGGGGGAGGTGGGAGATTTGCCGGATGTGAATAGAAGCTCTAGGCCCCACTACCCACACAGAACTGCCTCAGTGATTTTGCCTGCCCTGTGCTGACTTTCAGGGTTGCCAGCCATAGCCTGGGCCTGACCAATTAAAAGACGAGGGGCTCTGGAAACAGAACTGGTTTGGCTCCCACCAGCCCCATGGTATATGCTAGATGGGAACTGTGTCTGGCTAACATTTTTGAACCCTCCTGAGGTTTAGAGGTGCTGTCAAGTAAGAAATTTTAGGGGAGGGACCTGGCTGAGGAGGTGGTGAGGTCTCATCCGGTGCAGGAGCTGAGACCCAGCACTCCATGTCTGGCTGCACTCCCGGAGTCTGGATTGTATAGGTGGAAGCTCTTGCAGTCCTGAGAATGCGGGGCTAGTTGCAGACCCCTCAGCCCTTCACAGTTGAAGAGGAACTCTGGTTTTCTTGGCTGGTGGTGTATCCTGGGCTCAAACCCACCAACCATTCCATGGGAGAAAGATGAGGCTTTCTACTCCTGCAAAGATTTACAGCCTTGGAAACCCACGGGGTTGCTATGAGTTGGAATCAACTTGATGGCAGTGAGTTTAATCTTCACCAGTCAGGCTTTTCTTCTGTGGTCTTGCTTGGAGGATTTGAACTGCTAACCTTTAGGTCAGTGATGGATCACCAAACATTAGTGCCACGTGAATTTCTCCTCAAATGTAGGTTCCCTCCTCCTTCCCCTGGGAGGCCTACTAAATGGAAGTTTGCAATTTGGAGAACAGGCTGGCGTGAAATCTGTTTTGGAAAGAAAGGCACTGGATAGGGTTGAGTTGCTGCTCACATGTTGTCTGTGCCACGCACCGCCCGGTAACACCAGCTTTGGCTCTTCACCCCTCCAAGCCTCATTTCCTTTTCTGTGAGGTGAGATGAACAGCTGTTCTTGCCTCAGGGTATTACTGTGAAAATCACATATCTGGTATTCAGAAACTACTGCCCCACCCTACTTGGAGCAGCTGCTTTCAGGGGTTTTCCCATAATCCTGGTTGGTTACTCCTATGGTTAGTTGTTGTCAAATCAGTCCCTACCCAGTGACCCGTGTACACCAGAATGACATGTTGCCCAGTCTGGGGGCCATCTTTACAATCCTTGATACACTTCAGCCCATTCTTGTAGCCAGCATGTATTTAGAGTGGTTCTAAACTGGGGTGTGGGGCTCATCTTTCAGCCCTGTAGTGCTCTGTCCTCATCTCTAGACTTTTCAGAAGATATCCACCAGGCCTTTCTTCCTAGTCTGCCTTGTGGGTGCTTTACTAGAACCTGCTCACAATCAGCGACCCTGCTGGTATTTGTAAGGTCAGTGGCACAGCTTCTGGTGTCAGAGCAACTTGCACACCACAGTATGGCAGACTGATTGGTGGTGGTGGTGGTGGTACTCTTAATCTAAAAACAAGCCCATTGTCACGGCGTTGATTCCGCTCCTAGCAACCCTTTCACAGGGGTCGCCCGAATCATCACAGTAGCAAAATTACAGTGATGAGGTAGCAACAAAAATGATTTTATGGTTGGGGGGGGGGTCACCACAACACGAGGAATTGTATTAAAGGGTCACAGCATTAGGAAAGTTCAGAAGCACCGCTATACACGGTTTTCAAGATTGTAAATCTTTATGGGAGCGGATAGCCTCATCTCTCTTGTATGGAGTGGCTGGTGAGTTTGAACTGCTGACCTGTGGTTATCAAACAAACACATATCCAACAGCACCCCTTCAGCTCACTTAGACCCTGTTTAATTCCCTTTAGTTATTACTCCCTCATCACTCCAGGGGACCACTACCACGAGTGGATTCCAACTCACCGCAACCCTCCATAGGGTTTCTGGGCCGGTAAATCTTCACAGCCGTGGAAGTAAGCCTGGAGAAATAAGTGGGCTCTCGTTTGGCTGGCTCATGCCCTCATGAACACCAGCAGTCATCTGTCCAGTTTCTTCTGTGCGAGGCAATTTACTGGCACAGGGGTAAACCCGCTGAGCTGTTGCCATTGAGTTGATTTTGACTCCATGTGTTACAGAGTAGAACGCCACAGGGCTTCTTACCCAAACCTTTCTCGAAGCCGAACTCCAGGCCCTTTTTCCAAGGCACGGCTGGATGAGTTCGAATTGTCCACCTTTAGGTTTGTAATCAGTTGCACACTCTTTGTACCAACCACGCTAGGATCGACACTTACCCAGTTGGTTCTGTACCAAGCAGTTTATTGGCACTCTACTTTGTCAGCACGGCTGCACCACAGGGCCATTATTGGTTCCTGTGTTCTGGGTGAGGACACAGAGGCTGAGAGGGTTTCAGTGCTAGAATTGGCGGAGCTGGGATTTGAACAGTGTGACCCTGGGGTTCACATGCTTGTTTCCCTGCGGGGTCAGACACCAGGGCACACACTGCTGGTTTGCTCCCTGTGGGAAGGGAAGTGGGGCACAGCATGGGTGATACTTCTTGGGCCCCCTCCCCCATAGGGTGGGGGCCAGGGGCTGGCTCTGTTTACCCTGGCGTCACGATCACCACCTGCCCTGGCTCCTCCTTGCCCTCAGCTCTTCCCCTGGCCTTTCTCGCCTCCCCAGTTACCCTAATGACTTAGCCCAGGTGGCAAGTTATGTGGAGAAACTACTCCAGGGAAATAAGAGTCCTTGCTACCAGCCTGGGCCTCAGGTGCACACACAGCCACCCTCCCTAGAGAGCTGAGAAGCTGGGCTTCCCCCTCCTCCAGCTGTTAAGCAGGAACTGCAGGAGCTTTGTGTATTGTGTAGGTGTATTTGTGTGCATGTGTGTATCAGTGTGTCTGCATGTGATGGTGTGTGCGTGCAACTGTGTGTACCAGTGTGTGCATGCGACTGTGTTTATTGGATATAAACAATAGTGTGTGTGTATAACTTTCTAGGTGTGTGTATGTAAGTGGGGTGTGTGTGTGTGTGTGTGTGTGTGTAGGTGTCTTATCAGTCTGCATGCATGTTTATGCTGATGGTGATTGGGCACAAGGAGGTATCGTCAGCCACTCAGCAGAAGACCTGGTGCTTGCGAGAGAGGCCCCAGGAACGGATGGTGGGGGGTTACAGTGATCTCCTCTGCTGGTTAAATCACTCTTTGTAGAACAGAGCTACACACATGTTTAGATAATTAGAACAAAAGCCAAAGAACAATTCTGTTCAAAGGGACGAAGCTGGGAGGTGGGGACCCGCCAGGATCTGGGGGTGCATTCTGTCTCCCCAGCTCTCTGTGGCCTTCACTGCATTTTGATCACACTCTTTAGAAAATCTCTTTGTTGTAGGATAAACTGACATGGTTTGTGTGTTTCTGCTGTGAAGTTTCCTGTGTTCTGGGGCCCACACGGGACAGTCAGGCCATTAGGAGCTGATTAAATGAGCTAATTTCAATTTGTTCAGTGGTTACAGATGCAGAGACCTTTCTAGACCCCGCCCCGCCCCCACCTTTCTGAGCTCCTTCCTCCCTCCCCTCCCCTCTCCTTCCCTCCCCTCCGCTCCTCTTCCTGGGAAAAAAATGACCTTCAAGTCTTCCTTGTATTTCTCCATCCTTCCTTAAAATAAACACCTGAAAACTAACTATGGGGTTAGCACCAAGAGCTACCGGTGGGAGCTGTGCTGTCTGCATTGGGCCACCCAACGTGGCTGAGTGTGAGGAGCAAGATGTGACGATGGAAATGGTCAAAGCCTTCAGTCTCACCTCCAGACCTTTCCAAGGGCTGGTCCTCCTGCCCGGCACGCTCTTGCTACCCCTGCTTTCGCCTTTGGTTAATTCTTAGCCATCTTCCTGGTTTTATCACGGTGCTGCTTTTGGTTACCGCTGAGTCAGCTCCCACGCCTGCCTCCCGTTCGTACAGTGAGTGCAATGATGTCTGGTCTTGCTTGAGCCTATTCTTGCAGCCGCTGGGTCAGTTTGGCTCATTGAGATCTCCCCTCGTTTGATGACTCGCTACTTCACCAATTCAGCATGCTGGCCTTCTCTAGCGACTCATCTTTCCTGGTGATGTGTTCCTGATGAAAAAGGGAGCCAAAGTTTTTCCATTCTTGCTTCTCAGGAACATACGCCCTCGAAGACAGATTTACTCTTTTGTTACCAACAGCACCGTTCACACATACATCAAGTCTTCTGTCTTCCTTTTTCATTGTCTACCTTTTGCACGTGTACAAGCGGATTGAAAGATCGCAGCTTGGGTCAGGTGCACCTCAGTTATCAAAGCGACATCTTGGCTCTTTACTGGACATCCCCTTACAGAGGGTCTCGGGGAGGAGATGAGCCAGTCAGGGTGCGATGTAGCAATGATGAAAAACACAACTTTCCTCTAGTTCCTAAATGC
>NW_022106189.1:11406461-11408775 GCF_000313985.2 Echinops telfairi | reverse complement strand
AAAGCACATTTGTACATTCATTGCCCTCATCATTCTCAAAACATTTGCTCTCCACCTAAGCCCCTGGCATCAGCTCCTCATTTTTCCCCCTCCCTCCCCGCTTCCCACTCCCTCATGAATCCCTGATAATTTATAAATTATTACTTTGTCATATCTTGCACCGTCCAACGTGTCCCTTCACCCACTTTTTTGTTATCCGTCCCCCAGAGAGAAGGTTATATGTAGATCCTTGTAATCTGTTCCTCCTTTCCACCCTCCTGGTATCGCCGCTCTCGCCACTGGTCCTGAAGGTCCAGGAAGCCTTTTTGTACCCTCTCCTGAGCCCCCATTCTGCAGTCAGAGCGCATGTTACAACAGATGCAATCATAGCCTTCCTCCCTAGCCTGTGAGCGCTGTCTGCACCGTTCACAGTCATGTCCTCAGACCCCAAGCACATCACTCGTATCTGTGAGGAGTGAATTCAGTGACTGAATGAGTGGGTGGAATCCACAACAATGTACAACACTACACACCAAGCTCCGGGTATCAGGATGTGGGGGACCTCAGCTCAAAAGCTGTGTGTCCCTGGGCAAACGTCTCCTCACTAACTGGGCCCTCAAGTCCTTGCTTAGGGAATGGGCTCCCACATTTGCTTACTCACCTGGGATGAGACTCCAGAAATGCACAGTGCACACCCTTGGGGTAGGGAATGGACTCGGGCTTGCCTGGCCTCGCCTGACCCCGGCTCGCCTGGAAACCCGCCCAAGGCCACACAGTGAGTTGGCCTCTGACAGCCCTCCCGGGCCAGCTGGCCTGGGGAGTTCAAAGTGCCAGCAGCAAAGGACGCCCAAAGCACAGAAAAGGAGGGATGGTGTAGCTGCAGCACGTTTACCACTGGCACCCCAATCTTACTTTAGCTGCTCGCCCCCACCCCTGCTCTCTCTCCCCTTTGATTTCAACACCCAGGTCACAGCACCTTTCAGGCCTGGAGGCTTTGGGAGTGGCCAGGGTGACCGGAGGCTTTCTTGGGGCTGTGCAGCCGCTGAGGCTGGCCAGTTGTGAGGCCTGGTTTCCATTTGCCGAGAGCTCCTCCCCAAAGACCAAACCCCACCCAGGGGCCTCTGCAGGGCTGTCCCTCACCCTTTACTGGTGGGGAGTGATGGGGGGAGGGGACATGGTCTGTTCTTTTTCTGTGACCCTCGCTCCAAGCCGGGGAGTGATGGGGGGAGGGGACATGGTCTGTTCTTTTTCTGTGACCCTCGCTCCAAGCCTGACCCTCGAAAATGGCATTGGCGTGGTGCCTGTCCCGGGCCTGCCACCCCTGCAGGATCCCAGCCCCAGCAGGGAGGCAGGGCTGGCCGCTCCCTCTGGGGCCAGAGGCCCCCAACTGGGTCAACATTGGCCGAGTGATGGGAATGGTCAGCCTTCTCCATCCTTTCCCTCTTCAGCTGCTCCTTTTCCCACCCCTTCCCTTCCCTGAGGCACCTCCTCCCCTTGCTTGCTGGGCTGCTGGCTTCTCCTGGAGGGAGAGCAGAGAGGGTGGGGATGTTGCTGGGGCTGAGGTCACTGGTGGGGCAGCGGAAAGTGCCTCTCCAGGCGTTTGCCTGTCCTGGTTCCTGGGACGGGCTCAGGCTTCTTACCTGGCTGTGCCGGCCATCTCCTGGCGTGCCCCGGTGAGCAGTGCACGAGGTAAGTCGGGGTGTCACGAACCATCTTGGGCCCCTGGAGGGGGAGAGTGAACACAACAGGCTGGTGTCTGTACAGGGCTGCCAAGAGTCACACTAGAGACTCCTACTCCTTAGGAAGTGGAATGTTTGCTCAGCCCGGAATCACAGCCGGACGAAGGCAAACGTTTTCCTGGAATGGGAGAAGAAAAGCAAGGGACCGGCTGCTAAGGAGGTCCAGGTGGCCAGGGCTCTCCCCTGTGCTGGGTCCTGCTGAGCAGGAATGGGATGGGGCACTGAGGGATCACCCCAATCTCTGGACCTGGTGCGCTCAGCTTCTTTCCTTCGCTCAGCACCCTACCTGCCCCCTTCCTGGCTCCTGCAGCACCCCTGACCTGCAGATGGTTGGCATACCCCTGAGCACCTGCTAGCCCCCCGTCCCACTGCTCACCACCCCTCCCTCCACCTGTCCCACTTTCCGCCCTTTGGCCCCTGAGTCTCTGCCACCCACAGGCCAGCCTGGCCTCAGCTGTCATGTTCCAGGCATGGGCCTCCTCTCAGTCACAGAGGTGACATGCTAAGAGGACATTTGGACAGGCCTCTGGATTTCTATTAACAAATACTAATTCCTTGAAGAATTCCATGGAGCTGTGTATGTATGTGTGTGTGTG
>NW_022106189.1:11364525-11406345 GCF_000313985.2 Echinops telfairi | reverse complement strand
CTTGGTGATTCTCATGGCCAGCCAGCCACTTCTTTCTGTTTTTGTTGTTACCAGGCTACCAAGACAGTAAACCTAAGTTCTGCAATTACCCAGCATTTCAGAAGCAAATTGAAAGGATGACAGTGTTATTATTGGCTACTGGGTTAACGGCTGTCTTGGCAGGAGTACCAATCCTGTGTGGCATTCCTGGTGTGGGGGAGAGAATGGGGCGATGGGGTAGAGAGGAATGGCGAGTACATCTTGCCCCGAGTGACAGACTCAGGATGGCCCTGTGGCCCTCCTCCCCGGCAGGGCCCGCTTGGAGAATGCTCGGCCCCGATTAACTGAAAGCAAGATCAGAGAGGCTGAGAGACCAGCTTTAGGTCACACAGTGAGTGGATGTTAGAGGTGAATTTAGGTCCCTTTGGGAGCGAACAACTTGGCCATGTCTGAAGGTAGGACATCATGTTGGCATCTTGGAAGATGGAAATCTGGAATGCAGCCAAATGAGCCTGTGCCAGTTTCAGGGCTTTTGTGCCTCCCTGCTGCTTCCCTTTCCTGAAATGTGCTTCTTTTAGGGGCCCCTTGCTCACTCAGGTCTCTCCCTAGGTGTCACCTGATCACCTATCCAGGATAATGCCCCACTTCTTCTTTTCCCTGTTCATGTGTCTTCCTAGCATCCTGATGTGCTGGGATTTTGCTTAATGGTGACCCTCTTCTCATTATAGGGCAAGTTCTCTGAGGCCAAGGGTCTTGCTTTGTTCAAAATCATAGCCCCAGAGCCTAAAACAAGCTGGCACACTTGATACTTGCTAATATTGGTTGGAAGAGTAAATGAATACACATGGATATCATTTTTCCGAATGGCTGCCAGGTGACAGATGGTTGGTCCTCTTCTTGGAGGATGTGTGGAATTGGGGACCCTATTATTCTTGTTATTCTTGCTCTAAGAAGTGATTAGCAGGTCCTTCTTAAAAGATCACAAGAACATCCTTTCCTCTTGCAAGCTAAGGCAGCTAGGAGGGAATGAGTTCCCCATCAGTGGAAGGAGTGAAACTTTGCTGCACAGGGAATTGAAGGACTGGGTTGTGGTTGGGCTGACTTCACTCAAGGGCCCATTTAAGTTTAAGTTCAAGTTCTGTGAGGGGCTCAGTTGCCAGGGGTTGGCTTTCTCACTGGACTACTCATGATGCCATTAGAATTAGGTCTGGGTCTGGGGATGGAGTAAGGAGTTTGCAAACTGAGGATGTCCCCCCCAAACCGAATGCTCTGCCACCGAGTCAGTAGCAGTTGCAGAGTAGGACTATTCCTTAGGGGTTCAGAGACTGTAAATCCTTATGTGAGCAGACAGCCCCCTCTTTCTCCTGGGGAGCAGCTGGCAGGTTGGAATTGCTGACTTTGCAGTTAGCAGCCTTGTGGTAAGGCGCCATCAGGCGCCTTGAAGATGTTCCCAAACTCACCGCCATCGAGTCAGTTCCGACTCCTAGTGGCCCTGTGGAATAGGGGAGAATTGCTCCTTTGGGTTTCTGAGATGGTAAATCTTTATAGGAACGGAAGGTTTCCTCTTTCTCCCATGGAGCAGCTGGTGAGTTCGAACCACTGACCTTGTGGTTGGATGCTCAGGGAAGGGTAAATCATGTGGGTTGTGGACTTCTAAAGGCAGCAAGGCCTGTCTTGAACCAGAAGTCTCCCCGCCAGCCTCAGTTCTTAGCACCACTGGTTTGGAAAGGACATGTGATAGTTTTGTTGACTGTTTCCCATGTGCCAGGCATTGGGCCAAAGTGCCTAACCTGGATTATCTGATTTATCCTCCTTGTAAACTAGGAGGCAGATAGTATTCTTCGCCCATTTTTCCCCCCTTGTTAGTGAGCTTAGAGAGGTTCAGTAACTTACCTGGGTCACATAGTGGGTTTGCAGTGAAACCATGATGTGAATCCGTTTTCTGACCCCAGAGTTTACCTGGTCACTCCTGTTGTCAGTGTGCAGGGGCTTTGCTGCGGTCATCTGCAGCTCCAGCACTTGGAGCAGAGTGAACGAATGAATGGGTGAACTTTCCCAAGGCCAATGGGAAGTGCTGCCTTTTTATTGTTTGGCCACCGAGAACCAATTGCCCTTAATCAACTCTGACCTCTGATGACCTCGTGTGCGGCAGAGTAGAATGGCTGATTTTTTGGTAAGTGGATAGCCAGGGCTTTCTTCCAAGGCACCTCTGGGTGGACTGAAACCTTTGGCCTTCTGGTCGGCAGCTTTATGGTAGTGCTGGCACTATGCAGGCACTCTGGCCTGTTGGACAGAGAGCGGGTAGCCCAGGGCAATGGTGTCCAGGAAGTAGTGGCATTCGTGAGATTTCCCTCTAGTTACAAGAGCGCCGCTTGTCTGTGTGTTTCCAGAAGGGGGAGCACTTGTTCATGGGCCTTAGCTAGGGAGGTTTCTGGTGAGCTCCCTGGTGGGAAAACACATGTGCACACACCCTATGCACAACCTTTCTCCCTCCCATGTGTGGAGAGAGGCATTCTCTCATGGTGTTTTGCCAACAAAGATGTAGATCCCCCCGCCCACCTCAGAGCACGTTGCTGTGCCTGTGCCTTTAAAAGCCTGGAGTCTCTGCTCATAACCTTATTAAATCTACCCATTTGTTTTGCTCTGATCTGAATACAGAGAAGGCTCCCTTCTCCTGCTCGCCCCTCCCAGGGCTTCCTTTGTTTTAATGCGATTTCTCCAGGGATCAGGCCAGGCGGGGTAGCTAAACTGCCCCATCTCCCTCCACCCCTGCAGGGCCCCCTCCCCGTAATTTTTCGCCCTCCCTTGCTCCATGAGATTCTTTCAAACAAAAGAATGACACATGCAAACCACACTGCAGACTGGACTAATTGCATTCTGTCCTAATGTGTGGGGGCTCCTGGGACCTCAGTGACACTGGACAGACTCTGCAGGGTGGGCCCCTCTGGGCCCCAGGGGTCAGGAGATTGGGCAAGCTCATTAACTTCTCTGCCTCCAGCCAAGCCTGCATCTTGCCAGCCTCGGAACCTCCACCTAACAGGGACCTCTCTAGAATCTCCTTGTTCCTTGATTCTGTTTTACTCATTCATTCACTTCTTCAGGTATTTTTTCATATCATAGTGATTGAGTGCCTTCCTTACACCAAATTTGGAGGCTTCATTGTTCCATCCATCGATCCATTCATCATCCATCCACCCATATATCCATTCATCTATTTATTCATGACACAGTTACCAAGTATCTCTACTAGAATATGACTTGAAATGTACCCTTCTCTTCATTTCTTCATTAATTCATTCAGGCATCAAGCAGATATTAATTGATCACACATATTATGTGCCAGGCACTTGTTGTGGTTCTAAGTCATCTAAAACATGTGAGTCTTATCAGCATGTGTCCAGGCGGTTTTAAGCCATGAATGCCTGTGAGGAAACTCTAGTAACGATCTTGGAAGAGGAGAAAGCACAGGTGAGTTCTGCTGAGATGTACCCCCAGGGAGGGGTAAGGAACACGTGGCTCATCTAAGTCCTGCACCAAAATTTGCAATCCTCTTTGAGTGACTGATTTGGCAGATGTTAAGGGTCTGCTCTGTGCCAGGGTTGAGAGAAACCTGCTCACCAGTCCTGTGGTGGACAGGAGAGTCAGTCTCTGGGAAGCTGTTTGCCCTGGCTGGACTGAGAGCAACATCTTCCTTTCCTGGGTTCTCCTGACAAGAGGATGCCAGTGCCTTCATGGGCCTCATGAAGACCCCACTGGCTCAGAGCAGACCATTTCCCACCAGTAGCAACCCCCTCAGTTTATACTGAGGCACTTAGTAGAGATAGCAGGCTCCTCCAAGCATAAGGGCTTGTGTTAGGATGTGTTCATGTAACATTTTGTGCAATTGATGAATCAGGTAGCCAGGTATTCCTCCTGGCTCGGCTGCATTTTGCTCTGGGACTAGTCAATTGTCTGTACCCCTCCCACCCCCACCCACCTCACCTCAAGGGCCTCAGTGTCCCTATACGGCCATGGGTGGCTAGACTGGGAAGTCCCCGAGGTCTCTTTTAGCAATCAGAGCCTCAGTTTTCTCATCTGTAAAATGTGTCTAATGAAAGGGTTCTGTTAAATTTGTGAGCATGGTTAGAACACGAGAGACAGTAACTGGTGCACAGTAAGAAATCCCGGAACTGTAGTGATGACAATGAGATCTATTCAGATCTATTGTGAGTACAAGCACAGGATCTATAGAAAGATGGGCCCGGAGCCAGTGGGCGGAGAGGATGGCCATTACAGTTAAGAAGGCAGAGGTGGTAAGGCAGGGATGAGGGCTGGTCAGCCATGCTGGAAAGGGCTGTCAGCTGCTGTCCTCCACAATTGGAAACCCAATCAGGAGGATGCCTCTGCTTCGGATGCTTGGCCTGCCAGCCCCTAAAACACAAGGGCTCCTCACTGTAGCCCTGGGCCAGTGCCCCCTGCCCCACCCAAAGCTTCAATTGCTCTTGGAGCCTTCCCCAGGCTGAGAAGTTGCTTTAATCTCTCTTCAACACACTTGACCGGGCCACCTTCAATGTTGGAGCATCGACGGCTGAGCAACCAAGGCCAGGGTGACAATTTTCTGGAGGCTGCAACATGAAAATCCAGGGAAAATGGATTTTTTTCTCCACAGAGTTGTAGATTTGGAGGAGCATAAAGAATTATTGGAGGGAGGGGGGGGGGCGTGGGGAAGGGGAGGAAAAATGAGGAACTGATACCAAGGGCTCAAGTAGAAAGCAAATGTTTTGAGAATGATGAAGGCACCAAATGTGCTTGACACACCATGGATGGATGGATGGGTTGTGATAAGAGTTGTACGAGCCCCCAATAAAATGATGGAAAAAAAAAAGAAAGCAAAAGTCCTCACAATTGAACCAATAGACACCATCATGACAAATGGAGAAGAGCTGGAAGTAGCCAAATAGTTCATTTTGCTTGACTCTACAACAAGTGTTCACGGGAGCAGCCCTCATAACATCCAAGGGCACATTGCATTGGACAGGTGTGGTGCACGGGAAAGTATTGAAGAGCAAGGATGTCTCTCTCAGGACAAAGGATCACCTGACCCACGCTGTGGTAAGTTGGACAATGAATAACGAGGACCATAGGAGAAGTGAATAATGGTGCTAATGAAGAACGTCGAGAACACCACGGACCACCAGAACAACAAACAGACGTGTCCTGGAAGAAAGACACCCCAAATTAGAATTTGGCCAGTAGAGTGGACCATTATGGATATTACACTGACTTTTTTTCTCACCTTCAAGAACTTCATGAAAGACTGTTGTAATTGCACTGTTATAATAGAGAAGTGAGAAATTTGGATTTTATATGGAGGCTAGGGCTCCTGAGTGTAGGGCATCCTGCAAGGCATTGAGAGAGAGAGAGAGAGAGAGAGAGAGAGAGAGAGAGAGAGAGAGAGAGTGTGTGTGTGTGTGTGTGTGTGTGTGTCTTATTCCACAGTGGCAGTGTTTTGTTGACTGCTTGCTAGCATACTTTGATGTAAAGTTCTGTAGATGACTGAAGGTGCTTGGCACAGAGGACCTAGGGTTTTACTCTCCCCTAAACCCGTCACTCCTGATCCTCAGGGCTTGCCCACACCGACTACCTTTTCAAATGAGCCGCACTAGTTGTCATGGGCCTGCTTCCAACTCATGGTGAATCCACGTGTTTCCGAATAAAATTGTGCTGCACTGGGTTTTCAATGACATTGCAGAAGTAGATCACCAGGCCTTTCTTCTGAGGTACCCTGGGTGCCACTGACTGTTTTAACTGATGGCACTACCTAGTGACTCATTTCAAGGATAGGGGGCCCCTGAAATGGGTACATTTTCTATTAATTGCTAATGAAATTGTGTACCGCTAGTCTATGGTTCAGTAAGCACAATCGTACGGTTGAGATATATAAATATTAAAGTCATTGAGGGCATGAGATAGAAGAGAGGGTCAAATAATGGAGTTAGACACATTACATGGTAGCATTGCTCACTTCAGCCCCACTTGGTGGTCCTCGTGGAGAGAGGGGGAAGGAAAGGAGGACGGGGGAGGAGAGGGATCTCTATTGCTAACCCAGGCCTATATACTTTGGGGGCGTGCCAGCCCACTAATTACAGGTAAGGACACACGTCACAGGAAGGGGTTGCACTATAGGTTATACAACAATGAGGGGGTGGTCTAGGGACATACAGGTTATAGGAAGAGGAGGGATTGGGGGTATACATGTGACAAGATGGGCGGATCCTAGATTTAGGATGGCAGCTTAACTTCGACCTGTTCTCTGGATCTCCATAGGAACCATTATCAGTAGGGTGTAATCCCCACCTACAGGAACCAAATAGATGACTGCAGGCCTGTCCATTGTCTTTAACAGTAGGCGGGGTGGGGGCTGGCAGTCTGGCAACTGCTCGCCCTCAGGGAGCAGGCCTGCAAGCATCTGACCTCCCCCCACAAAATTGCCTTACTAAATAAACTCTCAGATCATAAAAAAAAAAAGAAGAAGCAATTGGGGCCTTCAGACTGGCTGTCACCAACACATCAGTGGGACCCTGAGAGTGTTGTTTTCCCAGGCCCATGCTCACTGTGGGCTTCCCCACCCCATCACCTCCTCTAGCATGGTGCTGGGAATAGAGCAGATCTAAGTATGCCCCCACCTTGAGAGTGCTCAGCCTGGAGCAGAAAGAGGAGTGTGCTTGGGAAGACACTCTTTAGTAACACGCTGGGCCCAATTTTATGGGGTTCATGGTGAACACTGAAAAATAGTTAACCTTTTATCTTACTGACCATTACAAAGCCATGCATGCCACCAGAGCATCCTATTGAGTTCATCATTATAGTTAGGTGTGATTATGGTTGGGTTGGTAGCATGTTAGTCTTAAGACAATTTAGAGTAACAAGATTATAATATAGTGCTAGTGGTGTGGTTTGGGATCTCAGCTGATGAGTAACAGGACTTACCGGAGGCACTGATAGGTCTCAGTGACTCCACTGTGACGAAGCCTGGCGAGGGCAGAGTGGGCTATGATGCCTGACAGGCGTGCCTTCAAATCTGGCGCTACCCAACCACGAGGTGTCGAAGGGATCAGGTGTAAGGCATCATCAGAACAAAAAATCTTACCATAGTGAATGATGGGGGGAGTGCAGAGTGGAGATCCAAAGCCCATTAGTAGGCCACTGGAGATCCCCTTGCAGAGGAGTCTCGGGGAGGAGATGAGCCAGTCAGGGTGCGATGTAGCAATGATGAAAAATACAACTTTCCTCTAGTTCCTAAATGTTTCCTCCCCGCTCCCATTACCATGACTCGAATTCGATCTTGCAAGACTGGCTAGACCAGAGGAGGTACACTGGTACAGATAGGAACTGAAAATACAGGGAATCCAGGACGGATGAGCCCTATAGGACCAGCGGTGAGAGTGGCAAAACAGGGAGGGTAAAGGGAGAATGGGTAGGAAAGAGGGAACCAATTACATGGAAATGTGTGTGACCTCCTCCCTGGGGGACAGACAACCGAAAAGTGGGTGAAGGGAGACATCGGACAGGGCAAGATATGACAAAATACCCATTTACAAACTATCAAGGGCTCATGCGGGAGGGGGGAGCGGGGAGGGAGGGGAAAAATGAGGACCTAATGCCGGGGGTTTAAGTGGAGAGAAAATATTTTGAGAAACGATGTATAAATGCGCTTTACACAATTGATGTGTGTATGGATTGCGATAACAGTGTATGAGCCCCTAATAAAATGTTAAAAAAGAAAAAAAAAAAATCTGGCGCTACCTGTAGCAGTACCATGGAACACAAAGGTCAGATGGAGTCTCCAGACTTAGAGCCTGAGGCAAGGACTTGAGTATGAGTTATTTATGACTTGTCTGTCATTTGCCACTGTGGTGGCATGCATGTTGCTGTGATGCTAGAAGCTAGGGCACTGGTATTTTAAATACCAGCAGAGTCTCACCCATGGTGGCCAGGTTTCGGTAGCGTTTCCAGACAAAGACTGACCAGGAAGAAAGGCCTGCCTGATGATCTACCTCTGACAGTTAACCAACAACATAGGAGATGGCATTTTGTTGGGAGACGCTCAAGAAATATACTTGATTTTACCAGCTATCATGAAGAGGGCACAAAACCAAGAAGTGATTTATTCTTTTGTATGTGGGGTCACCATAATCCAGAGCAACTAATAACAATATTTACTGGGAGGTGACCCCAGGCAGGAGGGAAGATGGAACAGAGAGTGGGACAGGACCAACACCATTATAAAAGCATCAGGTCATCTTTAGTCTTCTCTATTCACTGTCCAGATTTTTGCATGCCTATGAGGCTATTGAAAATATGGCTTGGGTCTGGTGGACCTTAGCTCTCCAAGTGATATATTTGTTCTTTCAAGGTCTGCGCAGCATTTTTGTCCAGTGAAGTACCTCATTTGAGTTCTTGCCTGCCGCTTCCACGTGCGCGTTGATTATAGAGCCGAGTAGAGTGAAATCCTTGCCAACATCTGTCTTTTCTTTACCATGATGTTGTCTGTTGGTCCAGTTGAAAGGGTTTTTGGTTTATTTACTTTGAGTTGTAATCCATACTGAAGAATGTAGATTCTGATATTTATCAGTAAGTGCTTGACTTTCAACAAGCAAGGGTGTGTCATCTGCATATTGGAGGTTGTTAACCAGCCTCCCTCCACTCTGGATGCTGCGCACTTCTTCACAGGGGTCTGCTTCTCAGATCATTTGCTCAGCACACAGATTGAATAAGTATCTTGAAGAAATACAATGGCATACCCTTTCCTTATATTAAACCATGGAGAATTCCCGTGTTCTATTTGAACAACTGCCACTTGGTCTATGTACAGGTAGGTTCTGCATGAGCAAATGAAGTGCTTTGGAATTTCCTTTCTTTACAATGTCACTCCACGTGTGCTGTGGTCCAGAGAGTCGAATGCCTTTGCATAGTTAGTAAAACATCTTTTGATAGTCTTCATGTTCAGCCAAGATCATCTGATGCCAGCAGTGATCTCCCTCATTATACATCTTTAGAATCAAGCTTGACGTTTTGTAGCTCTTTGTGTTCTACTGCAACCGTTTTTAAATTATCTTCAGCAAAATGTTACCTACATGTGACATTAATGATATTGTTCGATGCTTTGTGCATTCTGTTGGAACGGTCCTGAATATGGCTGTCTTCTGGTTGGTTGGCCAGGTAGTTGTCTTCTAAATTCCTTGGCATGGATGAGTGAGTGTTTCCTGTGCTGCATCGGTTGTTGTTGTTGATTCCATACACTTCAATCGGCATTCTGTCTATTCTTAGAGTCTTGTTTTTCCTAAGGTTTTGACACCTTCCTTCAATACCATCTGTTCTTGGTCATATGCTATCTCTTGACCTGGCCAGCCCATGATGACTTATTTATTGTATAAAAGTTATATACATATACTCATACGTAAGTTATGTACATGCCTATGCATAGTTATATACCTATGTATATCTATATGTAAGTTATGTATATTCATACACTTACGTTAAATACATATGTATACACACACAGTTGGGGTCAAGTCACCTCAGACTGATGATGACCCCGCCCACCTTTGAGCAGAACTGTGCTCTGTAGGGTTTTCAAAGACTGATATTTCTGAAGTCGATCTCTAAGCCTTTCTGTCAAGGTATCTCTGGGTGGACTTGAACATCCAACTCTTTTGTTAGCAACCCAGCATGTTAACTGTTTGTACCACCTAGGACTCTACAGCATACAACATAGGCATATGCAATGTGCATAATGTGCATTATAAACTATAATGGACATATTAATCACTATCCAGTGTCTTCTCTGACTCAGAATCTGAGTTAGAACAACCATGTAGTTATCGCTAATATTGAGTTTTGTGAAAATTACACTATGAGTTTGGTCACCTGGTCATTAGTGTTCCCATCTTTCACCCTCATTGAACACTCCCGGTGACCATCACGAGCTAGTCATTGATGGACAGCCACATTTTTGTGAGGAGAGCTCAGAGGGCCGAGGGCTTTCCCCCAATTCGCTTAGCTGTTCCTACTGCTCACTCAAGGGCTCCAGCCTTGCAGTCCATGGCTGGTGCAGCCTACCTGTGGGCTGTGCTGAGTCTGCTCACAGCCATCGGGCCTGGAGGGCAGGCTGCGGACTCGGTGTTGATGAGTTATACTCTTCCTGAGGTCCCTCCTCGGGAGCACTGAACTTCAGAGACCTCCTGAACCCTGACTGAGCCCTACCCAGATGCCCTGCCTGTGACCTCACTCTGGTACCTGCTGCGAGCTCAGAGGAATGGATGGGGCTCTCTGGGGACTAGGGAAAGACCTGAGAGGTAGAGGGCTGCTGAGTGGGGCCTGGCAAGACAGTGGCTCTCAGGTGCTCCCTGCCACAGTCCCCAGGCCAGTAACTGAACTCTTCCTCCTGTCTACTCCCTGGAGGAGCTGCGTGGTGACAGTCGAATCCTGCTCCCAGCGGCTGTCACAGGGTGGGGCACGTCCCACACCTGGGTCAGGGGAGACGATGCCAGCACCACAGATTCAGCATGTGTTTCCCCACAGAGCCTGGGAAGCCCTAGGTGTAAGCACTGTTGCTGGAGGATCTGATCAAGTTAGTGGGATATGGTGTGACTTTTCCCCCACTCCCTGGGCGCAATGGTGATAGGAGGGAGTGGGGGGCAGTCCACTGCAGGGCTCACTGGAGGAGACTTGCCCTGAATCAGGTGAACAGAAATCCCTTCAGGCTTATTGCTGCATGTGCCCATTTAACACTCGGAGCATCGTTTATCTGTGCTCTGTAAGGGAAAAATCCTTGTGGGTCTGGACGAGAAAAAGAACTTGAAAATGCAGCTTCGTGGAGCACAGTCGAGGAGTGAGTGGCTGTGAACTGAGGGCTCCGTCCTATGTTATTGTGCCTTCTCATGTCCACTCTCCTAGAGAGAATCTCTGCTGGACAAACGGCTAAGCTTGTTTGTTGACCCCAGTAGGTGACGCTGCCAGAGAAAGATTCGGTGATCCACTTCCACAAAGATTGCTGTTGTCGTTGGGGGTTGTCAAGTCCATTGTAACTCATAGGGGCCCTGTCTGTGTACAACGTAGTGTGGTGGTCCTACACCACCGTCACAATTGTTATATTTGAACCCATGGCTGCACCTGCCGTGTCAATCTATCTGGTTGGGGGTCTTCTTCTTTTTCACTGTCCTTCTACTTTACCCAGCAGGATGTCCTTTCTAGGGGCTGGTCTCTCCTGAGCGCATGTGCAAAGTACATAACTTGAAGTCTTGCCAGCCTCGCTTCTAAGAACCATTCCACATACACCGCTTCTAAGACAGATCTGTTTGTTATTTTAGCAGCGCATGGGACTTTCGATCTCCTTCTCCAGCACCATAATTCAAATGCATCAGTTCTTCTTCATTCCTTGTTATACCGTAGCCAATTTTGACATGCTTATGAAATGATGGAGAAAACCATGGCTTGGGTCAGGCCAACCTTAGTCCTCCAAGTGACATCCTTGCTCTTTAACATTTTAAAGAGCTCTTGTGCAGCAGATTTACCCAATGCAACAATGATTTGATTTGATTTCTTGACTGCTGCTTCTATGAGAATTGATTGTGGATCCAAGTAAAATGAAATCCATGACAACCTCAATCTTCTTTCTGTTTATCACCATTGGTCCAGCTGTGCGCACTTGGGTTTTCTTTACATTGAGTTGTCATCGGTAGTGAAGGCTGCGATCTTGGAGCTTCATCCGCAAGCATTTCAAATCCTCCTCACTTTTAGCCAGCAAGCTTGTGCCATCTGCATCTTGAAGGTTGGGAATAAGCCGTCCTCCAATCCCGATGCATATTTCTTCCTTGTGTAGTTCAGCTTCTTGTCACGTTGGCACAGTATACAGATTAAGTATGGAGAGAGGATGCAAACCTGTATACTGTGCCAACAGTATACAGATTAAGTATAGAGAGAGGCACACCTTTCCTGATTTTAAATCATGCCTCTTAGTCCATGAGCGAGTTCCACATGAGCAGTTACGGGCGCTGCAATTCCCAGGTCTTTCCTCCCTCAGAACCATGGATAGGGCTGAATTGCAGACTTTCCATTAGCAGCTAGACACTTAACCATTGTGCCACCAGGATGCCTTACTTCTACGTTAGCGATTGATTGTTTATTTCTGGCCATTTGTTTAGGAATGGAGTTATAAAAGACCCGAGGCGAACACTGGACTAGGGGGTGGGGGTGCTGGTGGAGGCGCTGACTGCTGCAGTCAGCTGCTCAGACGATTGGTGGCTCTCTGGGACCTGCAGAAGGAACCTTCTGGTTCCGTTACTTGGCATTCAAGGCCTTCATCATGGGCTTACACTGCAGCCTCTAAGTCTCTTCTGTGGGCACCACCAGCTCCCGCCACAGCTGCCCACTGGCTCTTTCTAAAGCTTCTGTTCTCCCACCTTGGGGCTGGTGCTGCTACTGCTACTGCTCCTTCTGTGAGGCCCTGACGGTGGCCCTAGGCTTTGCTCATTTTGTTCATGTGTGCCATGACTTTTGTAACATTCACAGATCACTGATTTACCTAGAATTTGCTTCAAATCCATTCTCTCTGCATATTTAAAGGAATTCATTTAATGAATTCTGCAAATAGAAAATCCGCTTCATGCCATAAAGTGAATAATAAAGCCCGTTAAAAACAAAACCTATCGCTGTCCAAAGCTGGTGGTGCATCCCGAAAATGCTGAGCTCAGGGCTTGCTTTCTCCTTGTTGAAATGTTAGAGCGGCGTGAGGACCCAGCAGCCCCACATGGAGCCTCCTCCTCAGCCTCCTCAGAGGATCCGTTAGAATGGAAGGGGCACTGGCATGGTCCCTTTCTGCAGCAGTCTTTAAGGCTCTTTTGGCTACCTCTCAAAATCATCCTGGGTCTGCCTATTTTGGAGAACATGGATAATAGCGATCTTATGACCTCTCCAAAGCCCTGTGTGAGTGCCCACGGCCTCCCACAGTGGTGCTCTGTGCTCGCCCTGCCTTTGCCCAGGAGTGGTATTGCCTGGCATCCACTCACATACCTTTGCCAGTGGTAAGCTGTCCAGCCCTAAGGTGAGCATGTAATCTGTGTCCACACCCCTGCCCAGGCTCTGCCCCCTGATGTGATCCCCAGGAAACGCAGGAAGTGAGGGCTCTTTAGCCATGCTGGTGACTCTTGGGGTGTTCTGGGTGGCGAGGAGTGGCATAGGTTTGTGTGACTAGTGACCTGGTGGAGGGACACTATGGGTGATGGCATCTGAACTGAAGCTTCGAGGCTGCACTCTTGAGGTTTGCCCAGCACTGTCTCTGCCTGTATTGCTGGGTTCATTCCAGGCTCCCCCCAGGTGGTATCTGTGACATTCAGTGCCTTTGGCCTCTTGAGCTCTCAGGAGGCTGATCTGTACAGTGGGGAAATGATGGTCATTGCTGCACAGGGTGGAAGTGAAGATTCCGTGAAGTACAGCTCGTGAAGTACTCGGCCCTTTGCCAGACACAGGGAGGGCTCTGTGGCTTCTGGGTGGGGCTGGGCTGAGGGACAGCTGGTAGTGCCATGAGTCTGCAGTTTACAGAGTGGCTCAGTGTGACCGTGCCTCAAACACAGAGGACTACCGGGAGGCAACGGTTTACCTTAAGCACTCAGAGTAGGAGAGCACATAACCCCAGGAGCCACAAGTCAGGGTGAGAAATAGTCTGATGGCAGTGCCTTGAGGCCACCGAGGAGTCCTGTGCTGGCTGAAAGTCAGAGAAGGCTCCTTGTTGGTGGTGCCTTGAAGGGCCGGAGACTGTTAGCCAGGACTGGGCAGCCTTGGGCTGCCCGGTGACAGCATGGACCATCTCTCTCCCACTCTTCTCTCCCCCAAAGCCCTTCAAGAAGAGACTCTCAGCTGGGGTACAGCTCGGTGCAGCATGCCCCTTCCCAGGAGGTTGGCAAAGGGAGCACTTCCCTGAAGCTTCGAGGGTGCCCCAGACTAGCACTAGGGTGTGAATGGGCAGAATGCTCTTGAACTAGCCTCATCCCAATCAAAGGACTATTTCCTTCTAGAAAAGCGGCGCCTATGCTTAATAGTTTTAAGTTGTTCTGGGTACCAATTAGACATTTAATTTTGCCATTCCCTCTGGTGCCTTGAGCATGTACGCATTTTGCACGGATTCAGTATACACGCATGTTCCCAGGGAGGGGAGGAGACAAGCAGACTGCTTTGGGGTTTCCTTGTGGTCCTCCCAGGAAGAGAGGCACTGAGGCATTCTGAGTTTGGGGTTCTCTGTCAAGGCAGCAGTGAATGGTTCAAGTATGTCAAACAAAAGTCCTTTTGTGGCCACCTGGACACAGGTCAGATGTTCTGCCATGGTGATCCTGCCTGGAGAATCCAAGGCCAAGTTAAATATATGGATTATCCCCCAAATTTCTGCAGTAATAGGGCGAGTTATTATTGATTCACAGAGCACGACAAAACATCACTGCATGAATTAGCAAACAGCTGTTTCTAATTTGAGTTTAGAACGGTACACAGAGGAACTTGTTTCTCTGTTCACTCCTTTCATTTATAATGAATTTTAATCACCGCTACAGGTGAGAAAAATGTAGAAACAAGCTTGTATCTTGTGGAAGAAACAAAGGAGAGACAGATGCTAACAGATTTCCAGTCTGTGATAAAAGGGATGTTTGCTGCACTTTACATGTAATTAGAGCACAGCTGTTTCCAGTCCCAAGTCCACGAACATGGCCGAATGTGGGCTCTGCTGTGCTTACTCCAAAGGGAGTAAAGGAAAACAGTGATTCAACCCCGAAAGCATTTTGCTTTTTCTCGAATTGAGCAAAGAACCCTTTGCTCTGGCCCTTGGCTGTTTCGTGAACAGTGATGGAGAGGTGACTTCATCAGGCGGGGTCTCTTCATGCAGAGCTGGCCATGGGTGTGGGGGCCCCAGGGGACTTGTGGGAGGACCTTCCAGAATGCCTCTCTGGCTGCAAGCTCCCTACCCTTCAGGGAGCCCCTTGCAGAGGCGGGACCAGAAAATGGGGGGAGGGGTTTCCTTCCTTCCTTGTGGCATTGCTCTTTAGCCTGGTTGATCACAGCCAGCTCTCTGGTGAGTTGATGAATGCTGGCTTTGTTTTTCTTCCTGGTCTGTTTAATTTCTGCAATAAAACTTGAGCTCGATTGCATTTTCAATATCAGTGCTAAGTAAATTTGTCTAAGGGATGGAACAGCCAGGCAGTCTGTGTGTTCTGTGGGGTCAGAGGCTTCCAGGGGAAAAGCAGATGCAGCTTTCTTCTCCCGAGTGTCTGGAAGCCCTCCGCGGGGGTGACCTGTAGGTGTGAGGGCTGGGATGCTGAGAGAGTCACTGTTTCATCCCCACCCCTTTCACCGTGACTCCAGTCCAAGCCTCAGAATCGATGCTGATGGCAGTGTAAGTTTGAGAAAGTCCCTCTTCCAGGCCTTTAGTTTCTCCATCTGTCAGAGAGTGTTGGACTGGATGTCCTGGGGTTGTAAATGCCAGGGACGCTCTAGGCCTCTGTACAAGCCTTGCTTTCTTTGTTTTGAAAACCGTTGGCAGGGATAGCTGCTAGAGCTTAGCCAGACTCCCAAGGTTATCATTCAGGATAGTGAGGGGTATGAGAACCCTCACTCTCTCTGCCCCATTTGGATCATTGTCAATGTCTGCCTCTCTTAGCCCTGTGAGATGGTGGCTAGTAGCTAGTTACATATTTCTAATCCATATACTACAGAACACTTTACAAATATTAGTAGTTTCATCTGCAAACAGCCCTACTGTTGTTAGTTGCCATTAAGTCAGCCTCAACTCACAGTGGCTCCGTGCACAAGGATATTAGACACTGCAGTCCTGCACCATCTTCACAATTGACTGCTGATCAGATCACTGTGCTCCATAGAGTTCTCCTTGGCAGATTTGGAGGAGTAGATTGATAAGCCTTTCTTCTTAGTGTGAAAGTTCTGCTGAAACACATCCAGCCCACTAATCTTCTCTGCCTGGATATGTATTAGGGACAGTTTCTGTCCTTTACAGACGAGGAAACTGAGGCAGGTCTTAACTTGCCTAAGGCCACGCACATAATAAGTGGTAGAACAGGGATTCTAACTGAAGTTGCTTATTTCTTAGCCACCAAGCACACACAAGTACGTCCAGCACTTACACAAGAACACACATGTGTCCACAAGGCCACAGACGCAGGCAAGGGGACCCTGTGAGGTCTGTTTCAACAGGAGAGTCTGATCTTCTCAGCCTTTCCCAAGAAAAATTGCACTTGAACACGGATTTTTGAAACGTTGGCTTGAACATTCCTAAATTGTGAATGTTGGCATTTTGACTATGTGGGCTGCCAGGGTGGTCCCCAGACCTCCCACTGATACTTTGGGAGCCCTGCTCCTCACAGGCCATCATTTCTCTTCCAGTCTAGCCGCTTAAAAGCCTGTGACTGTGAGTCCAACACTAGCTCTTCCATTCACCGTAGGCATGTGGGCATTGGGTAGCCACCTTACCTCTCTGTTCCCAGGGCCCTCATCCATGGATACCACCCAGGTCATTACTTAAACCTGGAGATACTGAGTGGGGAAGAAATAAGGCAGTAGCTGGATAAGATGCTGAGACAGGTGCAAATTGGATACCAGGATATATGGCACCCTGCTCACCTGTAATACTGATATGATGATAACTGCCTACCTCTACCCTACATCATTGCTCCAAATGTTAGATTTAGGATGCTGGGTGTGTACTGGTATATGTCACATGCTGTCATACAGAACAGTGAGTCTATAATTAATCATAGTACTATCAATTACATTAGCTAATCCTTTAGGAGCCTTGCTGGCATAGTTGGTTATGCAGTGGGGTTCTAACTTCAAGGTCAGCAGTTCAGACCCACAGGGACCCCTCAGGAGAAAGATGAGACTTGTTCCCATAAAGCTTTATTACCTTGAACTCAAAGGAACCATTCTACCCTGTCTTATAGGGTCGATGTGAGTCAGAATCAACTCAATGGTAGTGAGTGAGTGAATGAGGGAGTCATTCCTTAACCTTGGCGCTGTTGTAGCTGTCCGGGAGTCTCCCCTGACTCATGCTAACCCCATGCAAACAGAACAAATGCTGTGTGGTCCGGCACCAGCCCTACGATCAGCTATGGATTGAACTGTTGTGATCTCTAGTTTCCATGGGCTGGTTTTCAGTGGTAGCTCATCAAGTCTTTCTTCCTAGTTTGTCTTTGTCTGGATGCTCCAAAGAAACGTGCTGAGCATCATAGCAATTGTGCTAGTCTGGGTACTTTAGAGAAACAAATCCACAGAAACTCATGTATAAGAGAAAGTTTTAAATAAAGGTTAAGTGCATGTCAAGAAAACCCAGTGCTGCCCAAGCCCACAAGTCTAACATTAACCCATTAACTCATATGTCTGATACCAATCCACAAAGTCCTCCTCCAAGTCACAAAACAAAGGCAATGACACCGACTGCAGGAGGAAAGTCGAATCAGTGAACATGTAAGCATCTCAGTGCTGGCAGGGGTCTCCACACAGCTGCTCCAGCACCCAGGGTTGCATCGGGGTAGGTCCATAAGGCTTCTCCTTGGGGATGTCTTGCAGGAAGTCAGCCTTGCCAGCTGAAGCAAGGAACTGTGAAGGTAGCTACCCCCTGGTCCGACCATCATAAAGCAAGAGACCCGAGAACTCAAAAGGCGAGGCTCACCGAGCCATTTATCCCTCCACCCTTCAATTAGCCCCACATGTGTTTGTCAGCCAGGTTGGCACAATAAACTAACTAACTCAGCAATTCATTTTCTTTACCTAGTATTTATTAAATACTTGACAGCATGGGCACATGACCCATTGCATAAGGTAGGTGTTCTTAGTATCCTCGTCCTTTGGATCAGAGAAATGTAGTAACCGGCCTGTTGCCACACAGCTCAGTGTGGGTTCTAGGAAGCCCATAATCTCCCATGGCTGTCTGGTCGTCAGTGCCTGGTGTCTCGTTGCAATTGGCCAAGCCTCTTTCAGCGTATACAGACAGTTCTGGCTCTCTTGAAGGCTGTTAGCAACCTGATGGAGTGGGCGAGATGGAGTCCTGCCTGGCTGTGGCTTTCATTCTGGCTGAAAGGCCCTCAGAGACTGTATCTCTGCCATGGCGCCATTGCTGACTCCTGGTGACCCCTGTCAGTTTCTGAGGCAGTGACTGATTAGGAGAGTAGAAAGCCCAGTCTTTCTCCTGAGGTTTTTGAACAGCTGGTCATTTGGATCGGAGCCCTGTGCTTCACCACTCCACCACCAGGGCTCCATGCACAGACTGTATTCCAAGGGCATTTTGAGCATGGTCCTATTTCTTTATCACAACCTGCTGTGGAGGAGCCCTGGTGGCATAGTGGTTATGGGTTGGACTGCTAATCCTCAAGGTTGGTGGTTCAAAACCACCAGCTGCTCCTCAAAACCACCAGCTGCTCCTCGGAGGAAAGGGTTTTCTACATCCTTAAACCGGTTCCAGCCTTGGAAACACACAGGGCAGTTCTACCCTATCCTAAAGGGTTGTTATGCGCCAGCATCAACTCGATGGCAGTGAATTTTTGTAGTTGTTGAGTCTTTCAGAGCAAGAACTTCTCCTCTTTCCTCTCAGTTTGGGTGGCTGACTTTCCCTGCTGGTCTCTATCCCTGGGATGCCCATGGATCCCTGAACGTTTCACTTTTTTCTTCCTCTTTTTTTCTACTGTCCCCCCACCCCCCACCCCAACCAAACGAATGATTTCTTCTTTCCCTCTCTGTGGCCCCACTGGGGATGAGATCACACCCACAAGACACTGTGAGCTCCCTGGAGGAAGGCAGGTGAAGGCAAGCTGCCATTATTTCTGCTAATAGCATCATTCTAATTCAAGGTCTCAGGTGGAGCCACAGTGGCCCATGCTTGTCACCTGTGGCTAGTGGGTGAGTCTCCTTGGCCTAGTTCTGAGGAAAGAATCTCAGCCCCTTTCCCTTCCCAAGTGGACTTGTGATGCATCAGGGGTTGATCCTGTATCCTGCATGCCGCAGCTGCCTCAGACCCCTCATCCATCCCTTTAGGAAAATCAAGTCTCTAGGTGCAAGCGTGATGAAAGGTTTTTCATTTTCTCCTTTCATTAAAGTGCCAAAGAGTTCATTTGGAGCTTAAACTTTAGGCTATAATTAAGTGACAGGGAGATTAGGAAAATAGAGAATAGAATCCTAACACTGATGGGTGCCTTCTTCACTCCTCACAGTACCACGTACGTAGAGCAGGCTCAAACACCGAAACCAGAACAGAACATAGAGTTGGGATACCTCCTACTTGCCATTCCTGATCCCTGTACTCAGGGTAGACACCACTAATTGATCACAGACTTCCTGGAGCTACAAAGTCTCTTAGCAATCAATTCATGTGTTTCCTTCTTGCTGAAGAGTTGGAGATATGAAAGCACAATGGGGAGATGTACTGGCCCGTGGCCCCGCAGAACCGATTCTGAACCCACCCAGTTCAATAATGAGCTTACTCGTGGCTCACAGCTTCACCTCCTGGGCTCCAAGTTCCATTCTCTGATTTGGCTCTACCCTCTGAACTCCTCTTTTGTCATTAAAGGTAACACCTGTTTTCAGTCTATCAGCCTGTTTCCCAATTGTAGAATTTTGGGTGTGAAACAGTCTTCTTTCCATTTGTACTTTCCCATTCTACCCAAGCTGGGAGTGCTTCTGTGGATTTCAAGTCTTCCAGAACCTTGTGGGGGCTCCTGGGCATGTCACGTGGACTCATCCTATGAGATAAGAGGCACCTCCACAGATCCTTGCTAGGTAATTTCATCTCTATTGGTTTCTGCTGAGATGGCATGGGACAATGCCCCCAAGATTCCTACATGCTTTCCGGGTTGATCTAAGGGGTCTGTGAGCCATCTCTTTAATCTCACCAGAGCCTTGTGTATGACTGAATATTCTAATCCCCGATTAACAAGAGCTCGTTTGTGTTAACAGAAGTTCAAGATGGTGTTGGAATTCACTGAGAGGGCTTAGGTTTCTATCACCCTTCCTTCATAGTTAGCCTTCAGTAGCAGAGCCATTAACAGCCATTTTTCTATTAACAATCTGCTCCAGGACTTTTAGACTTCCTATCTCATATTTACTAAAACTCTTCTACCCTCTGCTTACTGCTGAATTCATAATTGATGGATACATTTTTAGATATTTGTTATAGCAGCACCTCACGCCTGGTACCCAAACCTGTATTTTTCTATTGCCGCTGAAACAAATTGCTATACTCTCAGTGACTAAAAAGAACAAAAAAAATTTTAAATTGTTTTATAGTTCTGTCACAAGTGTGATATGGGTCTTACTGGTCCAAAGTCAAGGTGCTATCAGGGCTGCATTCTTTCCTAAGGCTCTAGCACCCATTTTACAGCTAAGGCAGCTGGCATTCAGCTCTCTTGACTGACTCTGTCCAGTGTTCTATATCCCAGCCTGTCCTCCTGTCGGCTTCTTGCTTGCTATACACCAGTCTCCTTTGTCTGATCTGAAACTTTTGACCAGTAGACTTGGATGGAACCTCCACTCCAGGGATCAGCTCAGCATTTGCCCCCTCTGGACTCTGATGATCCTTTCCATGGTGTTTCCCAGCCCAGTATTGCTTTAGAAACCCAGAACTGTCTGGCCTGGGCTCACCTCACCTTATCACTCCGTGCATGAAGCCCTCCCCCAGCCTTTTGAGGACTATTTGTTCCTTTTGCAAAGCTTTGGTGACAGACAGCTCACTTGCTCTCAGTCTGTGCCCTGCCTTGCAGGAAGGCCCCCACTTTGCCTTATGTCTGTGGCTCATGTCTCTTTCTGACTAGGCCGCTCCTCCTGCAGCCATGACCATAGTCTCTGTGAGAAGAGGCTCAGGCTTTGCCTCGTGGCTCCCAGGGAGCATGGGCCTATGGAAGGCTACATTGTTCACGCAGACAAGTGAGGTGTGGTCTAGCTGCCAGTGACTGCAGTGTCAGCCTGTGAATGTGGCCACGTGAGAAGGAGCTACCTAGCTCTCTCTGCAGCGGATGTGTTCTGAAGCCCAGAGAATGCTCTTTTCCCACATAATTGAATTGTTATTGAGATTTCTCCCCTCTTAGATCCCTGCTCTGGTTCCCTCCCTGCGGCAGGCAGTAAAAGCCTCACAATGCCCATTTCCTACCGGGAATTTTTGGAGTCATTTTTAAATGACTGCAGTCTCAGCTGTCCCCCACCCAACCCATTTTTTGCTATGGTTCAAAAATATATAACAAAACCCATTTGGTGACCCCAACTATGTTAAGCACGTTGTGCCAACATCACCACTATCAGTTGCCAAATGTCCCATTACCTTAAACAGATACCCAGCGTTTCCTACAAAATGACTGCCCCTATTCTTCCCCTCCCACCTCTGGCAACCACTCACAGACTTTGGTGTCTAGACACTTGTCTATATTGCATAAGGAGGATCCTACATTATTTGCCCTATAGTGATGGAACTACTGCACTGAATGTCTTCAAAGTTCTCCCATATTGTGTCATGCATCAAAATTCATTTTTCTTCGTGGCTGAGTAGACTCCATTGTATGGGTGTGCTATCTTTTGTGTATCCTTGCTCCTGTTGACGGGCATTTAGGTTTCCCCCCCACCCCCTGCCCACTTTGGGGCTACTGTGAAGTCCTGCAATGATCATGGGTGTGCAGGTTTCTGTGTGCAGTTGTGCCTACCCTTCTTTGGGGTGTAGACTACTGATGGGGATCGTGTAGTAATTTTGTGTTTAACTTTTTAAGGAATTACTAGACTGCCCCCCCCCCCAAACTGTGCTAGTTTGTATTCCTACCAGCAGTGAAGGAAGGTTCCAGTTTCTCCCTATCCTTGCAAACATCTGTTGTTTTCTGTGAATCTCTGCTTTGAAAGTGATTTTTCTACTCATTTCCTTACATTTCAAAATTACATTTATTTTTCTAGAGGGAGGGAGAAGCGGAGGGTCTGGCTACGTCAACTCCCACTTAGTCTTCTGGGATAGCTCTTCCTCCCAAAGGAGGGAGGCAGTGTCATGTCTTGGGTGAAGGTACTCACTCTGAACCAGGTGAACCAGGTCGAAAATCTGAGCCAGGTGAACCAGGTTGAAAACCTGGCTCTGCCACCTGCTAGCACTGGGCAGGGTATTCAGCATGCCTGTGCCTTGGTTTTCTGCTCTATATTAATTAATAATAATAACAATTCTACTAATGCATTATTGGGCTTGTGAAGATTAAATAGGTTTATAGATGTAAAGTTCTAAAAGAATGGTACATAGTTACACATAGTCAAATCTCGACAAGTATTTACTTGGAAATTCAGCAGGTGCTCATTTGAACCAGACTTTTTCTGAACCTTCCATCTTTCTGAGCTCTGTGATGTTCAAGAGAACACCGCGTGACTGACAGGGGACGGCCTCAGAGTGCTCTTTATCAAGTAAGAATAGCATGACAAGAGAATAATTCAGCAGCCGAAGAGAGCTTGAGTCAGGACATAGAAAAACTTTATAAGGGTCTCCACCTGTATTTCCGAAGATCAAACTTTTGTATCATTTTATATGTTAATGGGGGTGGAGTTTTCTGAGAATGTGGAGATTTCCTGGAATAGTTGTTTTATTATGATAAAGTGTATCCACAGTTGTTCTCCAAGATGGAGTTGGCAGTGAAGGCTTCCGTGATGTGCAGAACTCATTATGGGATGGTGTGCCTGCTCGGTCTCCTTTCCCTGAGAATAGATAGTCCTTCTCCTCTCTGCATGGTAAGCTGTTTCTCCACACACACCCCACCACCACACAGAGAAGCGTGTGTGCGCGCACACACACACACACACACACACACACACACACACACGGCACCTGGGCTTTGTGCAAAACAACTTCAGACACACTTTAGGCATTGTGTTCCAGAATGTATGTTTCTACACTCTGGTGTGGTTCTTAGAAACTCTTACCTGCTTGCAGATTTCTGTTGGATAGATTTCCTTTTTAAGCTGATTTAGCAAGGATTTCCTTGGTGGGCCCTCTCTCTGTCTTACTAGGGGTTTGCCTTCCCCCTATTTTTATACTCTTCTGTGGAGTACCTGAGTGGTACACATGGTTAATGTGTTTGATTGAATTGACACAGGTGTGTCTGAAAGCAAGCCTTGGTGATGTGTTTCTGAAACGTCAGCTACTGAGAATTCTCGGGAGCACAGTTCAACTCTAACGCACGTTGGGCCACAATGACTCAGACCTGACCCAATCAGGTCTTACCGGACTCCCTTGCTACTTATCCACTAGAGTACATCTTTGAATGCTCGCACGTGTGACGTGTCTTACGGGTCAGCTGGAGAATGTCAGTGCAGTTGGAAACCTCACCCACCACTCACAGCCAAGCATGGGCCGCTGCCACTCCTCTCCAGCCTGCTTCTAGGGCACTAAGCTAAGTGTCCCCCAAGCAAAATGCTTATGGAGGGCATGGGTGGGCTGGCAGCAGCCAGGCTTGACTGTCGTGTGAATAAGGGGCTCTGAGTGGAGCAATTTGAGTTTGGGGCTTTATATGTCAGCATGCCCATTTCCCCTCCCTGGGCCTTTCAGTTTAAAGAGCCTTGTTTCTGTTTCAGTTCAGCTGATTATGATCTTAGTCGTTGCTCAGTTTCTCACTCCCAGAGTAATATGCTTTGCTTTAGTTTTGAAACATGTTTGTAGAAAAACAAAGCCAACCCGCCAACCCTGCAATGAATCATGGGTACTCTGGCATATGGTGGAGTAAGACTCTCCTTCTCAAGGCTGATTATGAGTCAGACTTGACTCCATTGCTGTGGGCTTCTCAAGCCTGGGGGAGGAACCGGGTGAATGACTGACATGGGGCCTGGGACAGGGCAGTGAGGGCACGCTGGGCCAGCTGTTTGGGTAACTGGGTACCTGGTTCTCTTCCCTGAGCCTCAGCTTCCTGAAAATGAGATGCCACCGGTCATAACCAGATAGGGCTGTGGTGCGGATTAAAAGAAATTAATTGCGATAATAGAAGCACTTAGCACAGTGCTGGCACGTGGGACATGCTCAGTAAATGTAGCTGCTAATATTATTAGCGTGAGTGTACTAATTAGTACTAATGATTATTATTGGCCAAATTGTACTTTTGTTTAACAGCTTTGTTGAAGTATAATTTACATGCCACGAAACGCACTTGTGTTAAGCATGCGGTTTGGCGGTTTTCAGCACATTTGTGGGGGTGTTGGAATACGTCCGTGCTTTCCGAATCATGCGTCCTCACAGACCCTGCTCAGGCTGCCACTCCTCTGCTTTCCGTCTCTAAATGTGTTTTCTCTGGACATTCTTCTCAATGGAATAACGGTGCTTTTTCATGGTCGTTTATCTCAACCAGTGACTCTTCTGACTCTTTGAAGGTGATTTCCCTTTTTCAGATGAGTTCGCCGAGTCTGAGACGTTCAGGTGTCTGCTCCTGGCCTGGGGCTGGACAGGCAGCCAGGAGTGGGCTTTGTACAGGTCCCTGCAAGAGTAGGTAACCTGAAGAGCTTGGGACCGTATGACTTCCAGCAGAATTCCTTGCGGATCAATTCCTGTAATGCTTGGCCTAACAGGCAGGGCCTTGTCTGTAAGGTCACACCTTTGCCCTTGTTTTACTCACTGAATTGCCAAGGGTCATAGTACCCCAGGGACTGGCTGAGCTTCAGCCTATGTCCTCTGCTTGGCAGCCTCATGAGCTCTTGAGCCTCCCTAGGCCTCAGTTGGCCCTCTCTGAACTGGAAACAACAGTGGTCCCAGTTGTCCTGATTCAAGAAGACTGCAGAGATCAAGGCTTGGCTGTGCTGATGGCTTAGCACCTGGGAAGCAGGCAACTTACCTCTCGAGGCCTCGCCAGTGCAGGTGTTTAATTGGTCAACCCACTTTATGGTAAGGGTCCTGCATGTAGATAGTCCTGCTGTCAATCTTGCTTCGGTCATTTCCATGGGCAAGCCACTTCCGCTGGACCTCAGTTTCCTTGTCAGTATTCCTCAGGAAGCAGAGTGGTACACCATATGGGTCCAGTGGCAGCTTGTATGAGTGTGAGCTTGAAAATTATAATTATAAATAGCCAGTTGATCCTGGCTGGGGGCAGGGACTAAGCCGTTCCTCCAGCTGCTTTGACTCCAGCCACCCCTTCCCTTGGGCCCCCTTTGTCTGCACCCCGTAGAGCCCAGCTGGCAAGAACTGGGAATTAGCAGACAGGAGCTCTGGGCGCCTCCTGCTGCATCTAATCTGAGGAGCTGGCGTGGCTGTGTCCTTCCCATCCGAAGGGCCTCGTAATGTGAAGCCCCTCCGGGGAACGGGTGCCCTCGCTCCGGGAGGGAATTCTGGAAGGCGCCTTGTGCTGGGCTGGGTGGCTGGGCTTCAGAGGTGGGGAGACGGCTGGGAGAGGAGTACACACAACAGGAGCCTGGGAGAGCAGCATCCACCCACCTGGACTGAGCTTTGTCCGTGTTGCCGGTGGATGCAGACAGGTCTGTACAGGCGGAAGCTGGGGCCTGGGCAGGCACTGGGCTTGGGACCAGTCTCAGAGCCAGCAACAAAGGACTCTTCAAGACCCTCTGGAGGGAAGCTGTGTGTCTCTTAAAGTCTTGGATTTAACCTGGGACAGCATAGGCAACTGCCTGAGGGTTTGGGAACCTGGGTAGGTGTTTTGCCTTTTAGATTGTGTGTGTCAGTGAGTGAGTGAGTGAGTGAGTGAGTGTGAGATAGTATTTGTGTGCATGTATGTTTTAAGCTTGGTTGAGTGAAGCATGAATGGATGCATGTGAGCAGATTATTTCCATGTGAGACTGAGTGTGGAAGTGATGACTACAGTCCTTGTATGTGAGCATGCATGCAGGTGTGTGTGTGTGCTGTTCATTCCTTTTTGTGCATGGGATGGCCTTCCCCTTCCCTTCTAGAAGGTGAGGCATGGGCTGCCTTTGGGCCAGGTCCTTCTGAACCACAGGCGAAGTGGCGGACTGGGTCTGGAGAGGCTGGGCAGTGCTTCTTTTCCTTGGGTTCTCAGAGGAAAGTCAGTACAGTGGATTCTGAGCTTCAGTCCGTTTCTCCCCTGCCCGTGGCAGCCTGGGGTCCCATTCATTCACTAGTAAGTTTTAAATCCACCCAGTGTGAAACTCAATGCAGAACTCACTCCCTGCGCAAGCTGCCCCCCACCGGGTGGCAGGAACATTGCTGGCTTTGGGGGGCGCTGTACGGTGTGCCTTTGTTTTCCCAGTGGCAGCCAGCACTTAGGTTTGTTTGCTCTCCCTGGGGCTGTGGGGGTAGCAGTGGCCTTGTCCTTGGGGAGTTTTCCAAGAGGGCCTTGCTCTCCTGCTGTGCGGATGCGCTGCCTGGTGCTTCCCTCCCAAGTTTAGGTTTCCTAAGTTCCTCTGCCACCTGAAGCCCCATCCCCAAAGAGTGTGATATAGCTGAATTTGTTAACTCGAGGTTATTTATTTTTTTATGCAAATGGCTGCCTGCTTGCCCCTGAGGACCAGCAGGATTTCCTGCCGGGATCAGGGAACAGAGAGAAAGTCAGCCAACACACTGACCAGATCATGGGGCTCATCTTCCTTTTGGCTTATGGTCTCCGAGGTAATTTCCCATAGCTTTTTCCAGACCGGCCATCCCTCCTCTAGCCTCCTTTTCTTCCTAGAGAAGTGGCCCAGCATCTTACCGTCTGGTGGGGGATCCTGTGTCGGACTAGTTCCAGGGCAGGTGGTGGTGAAGGATGAGGCATTTACCTTTGACATACTGCTGACCGTGGGGTACTGTCCCCTCTGCACATCCTCTGCAGACAGACCCTCATGCCCACTGGGTTTTGACATCCCTCCTTCCTTCACGCCTCCCGCAGTAGTTGGCCAGCCGCCTAGCCTCTGTTGAGCACGGCTAATACGCTGGATCAGTCCTTCTTTCTCTGTGGCCCTGGGAATTGCCTCTAATCTCTCTTTCTTTCCCTGCAGATGGTGATGACGACCCACAGCTCTCCTGGGTGGCCTCGTCTCCCTCCAGCAAGGATGTTGCGTCACCCACGCAGATGATCGGGGATGGGTGTGACTTGGGCCTAGGTGAGGAGGAAGGGGGCACGGGCCTGCCGTACCCTTGCCAGTTCTGCGACAAGTCCTTCATCCGCCTGAGCTACTTGAAGAGGCACGAGCAGATCCACAGCGACAAGCTGCCCTTCAAGTGCACCTACTGCAGCCGCCTCTTCAAGCACAAGAGGAGCCGTGACCGGCACATCAAGTTGCACACGGGCGACAAGAAGTACCACTGTCACGAGTGCGAGGCAGCTTTCTCCCGCAGCGACCACCTCAAGATCCACCTGAAGACGCACAGCTCTAGCAAGCCCTTCAAGTGCACTGTCTGCAAGCGTGGCTTCTCCTCCACCAGCTCACTGCAGAGCCACATGCAGGCCCACAAGAAGAACAAGGAGCACCTGGCCAAGTCGGAGAAGGAGGCCAAGAAGGACGACTTCATGTGCGACTACTGTGAGGACACCTTCAGCCAGACAGAGGAGCTGGAGAAGCACGTGCTCACCCGCCACCCCCAGCTGTCCGAAAAGGCAGACCTGCAGTGTATCCATTGCCCCGAGGTCTTTGTCGACGAAAATATGCTGCTCACCCACATCCACCAAGCCCACGCCAACAAGAAACACAAGTGCCCCATGTGCCCGGAGCAGTTCTCCTCCGTGGAGGAGGTCTATTGCCACCTGGACAGCCACCGGCAGCCCGACTCCAGCAACCATAGCGTCAGCCCGGACCCCATGCTCGGCAGCGTGGCCTCCATGAGCAGTGCCACGCCTGACTCGAGCGCCTCTGTGGAGCGCGGGTCCACCCCAGACTCCACCTTAAAGCCACTGCGGGGCCACAAGAAGATGCGGGATGATGGGCAGGGCTGGTCCAAGGTTGTCTACAGCTGCCCCTATTGCTCCAAGCGGGACTTTACCAGCCTGGCTGTGTTGGAGATCCACCTGAAGACCATCCACGCAGATAAGCCCCAGCAGAGCCACACGTGCCAGATCTGCCTGGACTCCATGCCCACCCTATACAACCTCAACGAGCACGTCCGCAAGCTCCACAAGAACCACGCCTACCCCATGATGCAATTCAGCAGCATCTCCGCCTTCCACTGCAACTATTGCCCCGACGTTTTCGCGGACATCAACAGCCTGCAGGAGCACATCCGTGTCTCCCACTGTGGGCCCAATGCCAATCCACCCGATGGCAACAACGCCTTCTTCTGCAACCAGTGCTCCATGGGCTTCCTCACCGAGGCCTCCCTCACCGAGCACATCCAGCAGGCGCACTGCAGCGTCGGCAGTGCCAAGCTCGAGTCCCCGGTTGTGCAGCCCTCGCAGTCCTTCATGGAGGTCTACTCTTGCCCTTACTGCACCAACTCGCCCATCTTCGGCTCCATCCTGAAACTCACCAAGCACATCAAGGAGAACCACAAGAATATTCCTCTGGCCCACAGCAAGAAGTCCAAGACCGAGCAGAGCCCGGTCTCGTCGGACGTGGAGGTGTCCTCCCCCAAGCGGCAGAGGCTCTCCGCCAGCGCCAGCTCCCTCTCCAATGGCGAGTATCCCTGCAACCAGTGTGACCTCAAGTTCTCTAATTTTGAGAGCTTCCAAACCCACCTGAAGCTGCATCTGGAGCTGCTCCTGCGCAAGCAGGCGTGCCCCCAGTGCAAAGAGGACTTTGACTCCCAGGAGTCCCTCCTGCAGCACCTGACGGTGCACTACATGACCACGTCCACCCACTACGTGTGCGAAAGCTGCGACAAGCAGTTCTCGTCGGTGGACGACCTCCAGAAGCACCTGTTGGACATGCACACCTTCGTGCTCTATCATTGCACCCTGTGCCAGGAGGTCTTCGACTCTAAGGTGTCCATCCAGGTGCACTTGGCCGTGAAGCACAGCAACGAGAAGAAGATGTACCGCTGCACGGCCTGTAACTGGGACTTCCGCAAGGAGGTCGACCTGCAGGTGCATGTCAAGCACAGCCATCTGGGTAACCCAGCGAAGGCCCATAAATGCATCTTCTGTGGGGAGACCTTTAGCACCGAGGTGGAGCTCCAGTGCCACATCACTACCCACAGCAAGAAGTACAACTGCAAGTTCTGCAGCAAGGCCTTCCATGCCATCATCCTGCTGGAGAAGCACCTGCGGGAGAAGCACTGTGTGTTTGACGCCGCCACCGAGAATGGTACTGCCAACGGGGTCCCCCCCACCACTCCCAAGAAGGCCGAGCCGGCCGACCTGCAGGGCATGCTGCTTAAGAACCCAGAGGCACCCAACAGCCACGAGGCTAGTGAGGATGACGTGGATGCATCGGAGCCCATGTACGGTTGTGACATCTGTGGGGCCGCCTACACCATGGAGGTGTTGCTGCAGAACCACCGGCTCCGGGACCACAACATCCGGCCAGGCGAGGACGACGGCTCTCGCAAGAAGGCCGAGTTCATCAAGGGCAGCCACAAGTGCAACGTTTGCTCGCGGACTTTCTTCTCGGAGAACGGGCTCCGGGAGCACCTGCAGACCCACCGGGGCCCCGCCAAGCACTACATGTGTCCCATCTGCGGCGAGCGCTTCCCCTCACTGCTGACACTCACGGAGCACAAGGTGACCCACAGCAAGAGCCTGGACACAGGCACCTGCCGCATCTGCAAGATGCCCCTGCAGAGTGAGGAGGAGTTCATCGAGCACTGCCAGATGCACCCTGACCTGCGCAACTCCCTCACAGGCTTCCGCTGTGTCGTCTGCATGCAGACCGTCACCTCCACTCTTGAGCTCAAGATCCATGGCACCTTCCACATGCAGAAGCTGGCCAGCAGCTCGGCAGCATCCTCTCCCAATGGCCAGGGCCTTCAGAAGCTCTACAAGTGTGCCCTGTGCCTCAAGGAGTTTCGCAGCAAGCAGGACCTGGTAAAGCTTGATGTCAATGGGCTGCCCTATGGCCTCTGTGCCAGTTGCATGGCCCGCAGCGCCAATGGACAGGTGGGTGGCCTGCCTCCACCTGAGCCCGCAGACCGGCCCTGCGCTGGCCTGCGCTGCCCTGAATGCAGTGTCAAATTTGAGAGTGCTGAGGACCTGGAGAGCCACATGCAGGTGGACCACCGTGACCTGACCCCAGAGACCAGTGGACCACGGAAAGGTGCCCAAACATCACCAGTGCCCCGGGTAAGTGTGCCCTCTTGAGCCTGTTTCCTGCTCCTTGGGGCTCTGCCGATCCTCCGTAGAAGCCGCCAACGCTGAACTGCCTATTTCCTGGTGGCATTCCTTCCAATGGCACAGGGAAGCAGCCCACCAGTGCCCGGTGGTGCCAGGGTCAAGCTCATCTGTTCTGCACAAGATTCCCTGGGTTTGAACCCAAATTTTTCATTTCCTCTCTAGCTGTGTGGTACTGCCTATGTTATTTCCCCCTTGAGGCTGTAGTTGTTGAATGTGGAATGTGAAATGGGGATCCCAATTGTGTTGACTTCATGGGCACACACAGTCTGAGCCTCAGGATAGCGGCTGACGCATACACAGGCGGCTGTCCTCTCTGCGGTACGTCTGCGGCGGACCTATTCACTCGCTCGCTGAGTCTCTTTGGACAAGTTATTTAACCTCTCTGGGCTTTCTTCTCCTAGGTTCTTTTGACAATTCAAGGAGATAATATATGCATTAAGGGCGTAGAATGTGATGGCATTTAATAAAGGCTCAATCAAGCTGTTGTAATTTCCAGTTGGTATTATGATCATCATCATTATTATTAGTACAGTTGCTGATGCGTGGAAGAACCCTGGAAATGGTTCCAATTAGTGTTATTATTGATGGATTCATTTACTAGTTGCATTTGTCCTGAGCACCAACTATGTTGGGGGTTGTCTAGGGAGCCAAGATGAAGCAGAAGTAGACTTTGCCTTCCCATGAACCAGGAGGGCCTCCAGGATTCTAAGCAGTGGATTCCACCATAGACCTAGGCTACAGGTAGGCCCACAGGGGGCTTAGGTATAGGAGCTGAGGTTCCAGGATGGTGGGCCTATAACCTGCCCAGTGCCCCTTGATGTGACCCTTGGCTGTCCGAAAGGCCAGACCTGGGGATTCCCATGGAGTTTGTGTTGCTGTTTCTGCTGCTGCTGGCGTCACTGGTGGGGAGGCAGGATTTGGGTAGGTTGTGTGCCACAGGTGCTTGTGGGAAGACATCTCAGGATGAGAGGGCGATGGAGGAAGAGGAAGAGAAGGAGAAGGAGATGGAGAGGGCAGAGGGAGAATCCTATAGTGAAGGGACCTCCTGATCCAGCAGTGTTCCAGGTGGGCATGCCGAGACCCAGGGAGCCGGCGGAGAGAAACGTTCTAATGGAGGACAGAGCTGTGTGCCCGAACTGGGCCCCAAGGTCCCACCTCGAAAGACCTCTCCTTCGAGCTCCACCCTCTCAGAGCCTTCCTGCTTCAGAGGTCTTGAGCATGGGTATTGGTCCCTGCTGCCTAGCTCTGTCCTCTCAGCTGCAGCTTGTCGCTGCTGGCAAGGGCAGTGTGTGGAGGCTTACACTTGGGCCTGGAGTCAGATGCCTGGGTTAAAACCCTCACTCTTTTTCCAGCGATGATTGGCAACCCTGGACTTCTGACCTCACCTGCAAAGCTGGAGGGTAATAGTAATAGTGCTGTCGTTCCTTGCCAGGGTGACCATGCTAAGAGGATCCTGCGGGCTGCTCTGATTCTTTTAACTAGTGTCTACCCTGATTGAGCATTGCCTTATCAGTTGTTAAATTCTCCCCCCACCCTTTATGATTGAGCCCTGATGAGGCTGTGGGTTAGTCATTGGCTGCCAACTGCAAGGTCAGCAGTTCAAACCCACCTGCCACTCCTTCAGGAACAGATGAGGCTATGTACTCCCATAAAGACTTAATAGTCTCTTAAACCCTACATTGGATTGTTATGTGTTGGAAATGATTCGATGGCAGTGGGTTGGTTGGTTGGATTTTAAATAATAACTCACCCTTATGGAGGGTTAATGATGCGCCAAGTATTTTATATCTATCTAATGCTTAAACCAGTTGCCATTGAGTTGACTGACTCACAGTGGTCCCCTGGGTGTCAGACTGGGTCTGTGCTGCTTTGGGCTTATTGCCATGAACGTTTCCGTTTTTCAGAAGTTGTTCACCACGTCGTTCTTCTGAGGCACCTCTGGGTGGACTGGAACCTCCAGCCTCAACATTGGCCACTGAGCCCAGCCACCATTTACACCACCCATTTACAGTGTCCCTTTAATATTTATAAAGCTGGTTTTACAAATGAGGAAACTGAGGTATAGAACCATTAGGTCATTTGCCAAGATTCTCCACCTTCTGGGAGACAGAGAAGGGATTTGAACCGTGTCAGGGCCTGATGCCCCCACCCACTCTGACTGTCGTGCTGGAGGCCAGGAGAGTCTTCCCTCCATGCTCTGGCTATGGCGCAGGACGGTGAGACTGGGTCTCTGGTCCCTTGGGCACCCAGTCCCACCCTGCCTGTCACTGCGTTGGAGTTATGGAAGGTCCTGATGCCACCTCCAGAGCCCAACTTTGGGCTCTTTGGCCCTCTCCCCAATCTCTCTCTCTTGATTTGGTTTTCCATGTCATTTCTTAGATCTCTGTCATCCCTGAGTATTGATGCGAAGAGTTAGTGACTGGCTGCTAACGGAAAGGTTGGCACTTCAAGTCCATGCAGAGGGGCCTGAAGAGGAAAACCTGGTGATTGGCTTCTGACAAATCCAGCTCTGAAAGCCCTGTTTGGAGCCGAGTGTACTCCGACACGTATGGGGCTGCCACGGGTCAGAATCACCTCTACGGTGTCTGGTTCCTGAAAGCCGCTGTCGCTGCTGTTGCTAGGCACCTGTGCCAAAGTTGAACTGCGTTGTAGGGTTTTCTTTTTCCTTTTTCCTTTTTTTTTTTTTTTATATAATCATTTATTGGGGGCTTTTACAACTGATGTTACAACCCATGCATCAATTGTCTCTGACACATTCGTACATACATTCCATCATTTTTTCTAGACATTTACTTTCCATTGAGCCTTTGGGATCAGCTCCTCTTTTTCCCCGGGTTTTCTAAACTGTCATCTTTTACAGAAGCAGATGGCCCGTGCTTTTTCCTACAGAGATAGGAGGTGGGATTGAACCTCCAGTCTTTTGGTTACCAAGCTAGCGTTGGGTTACCCCTTCTTAAAATGCCTGCTGCTCTCATCTCATGGCCCTGACTGTGGCCTGGGGTTGTGTTGTGACTCGCTTTGGCTCAGAAAGGGAAGCCATGTGCCCAGGGATGCACAGCCGTGTGTGGCGGTGCGGTGCGGGACTTCAGCCCTGAGGGGGTTTGTTTGCTGAGGGCCTGACAGACCTCCTTCTTCCTGCTCCCTGGTCTCACGAGAGAGGGAGCGAACTGCAAGTCACATCTTTCGCTTCCTTGAGGCCTGAGCAGATGGGCAGCAAAAAAGGAGTTAGACAAAGCCTAGGTAGCTCCCTGTACACCCTGTGGAGCCCTGCCCCCTGCCTGGGCATGCCCTGGGGCAGGGGCCCAGCTGTCTACTAGCCCACCTCCTCCCCTAGGACTTACTCATGGAAGAGCAGACTCTGGGGGCTATGCAGGGGCTTGGGGGCTGGCAGCCTGGGACCCTCGGGAGAGTATCCATAGCAACTAGCCCTCAGAGGACTGGGTTCCTGTGGGGTTGAGGCTGCTGTTGGTTGGAGCGTGAAACGCTGAGCATTCCGCCTCCCCCTCTGTTTATGGGTAATAACAGCCTCGCCCTACATGGAGGCCAGTGTGGGCAGATCTGGCCCTCCATTGCTTCATGGCAGCCCTGGGTGTCTTTCTCTGCTTGGTGGGTGGACCAGGGCTCTGACATATAGCTGAGGGAGCTTAGTCCAGGTCACACCAGCTTTCTGGCACCAAACGATGCTTGGCAGGGAGGTCTGGCCATCGGGGCCAGTGTTACTGGCAGCTTTGTTGTGTCATTGAGATTCCTTTTGAGGGTGCCCAACACATAGTAGGTGTTCAGTGAATATTTGCCGTGACCAGGTTCATGGAAACCACATGGGTAAACTAGACTGCTCTCTCCTCCTGTACCCTCCCTCTCTTGTGTCTGTGTCCCCAAGCACATTCTCCCTTTGCCCTGGGCTCCTCTCAGAGATGGCTCAGCCACAGACTCCAGAGCTCCATCTGCGAGCTCCTGAACCTGTCCAGGCAAGGGGCCTGTAGCAAAAGAGGCACTTTGAATGCCAAGTTCTATTTTGCTGTGATTATGTCTCTCAATGGGGCTGAAGCACAAGAGAAGGAAGGCCTCCCAGGGGCAGAGGTGTCAGGCTGAGGGCTGAGGGTCCTAAGGGAGGTGCAAAAGGGAGTCAGTGGAAGGTGAGGGGTGAGTGAGTGAAAGTTCTCACCTGGGTCTTTGCCCCACCCACGTGAAGGACCTGGCAGCTCAAGCCTTAGGATAATCACGTGGGAGCACTGGGGTCTGTGTGTGCTGCTCGGGCATCTGGGGGCATGCTGGAGAATGGTGGGTGAGGGGAGACAGATTTCAGTGAAAGATGGGAACGGAAGTATGTCTCTGAGGATGAACTTGGCTCTCTGTGTGAGCTTGTGAGTCTGAGGAAGTCCCTGTTGCTCAGGGTGCTGCAGAGTCACTTTGTGGGTTGGGGTGTTTGTGAGGGTCTGTGTGTGGTGGTGAGTGGGGCTGAGAGTGTCTGTGTGCTTGTATACGTGTATGCTTGCAGGTGGTGCTGCCTCTGCCTTTCCCTGGGGCCATTTCCCCACCAGGAAGGGCCCACTTGTCTGGCCGCTGACCAACTCTGAGGGGCTCTGGGGATAGCCTCTTGGTGCAACCCAGAGTTTAGCCTGCTTCGCTCCTGAGTTTAAGAGATCAGTCCTGGGCTGTTCCCATCGTGGGGCTGGACTCCCTGTGGCTGTCCCCTCCCCAGGTCACATCCAAGGTGGTCATTCTTTCTCTCTTAGCCCTGGTGGTAGCTCACACCACCCCCTTTGTACCCACCCACCTGCAGGGGTTGGCAGTGCTCATTCTGCGGGTCTACTTGGGGCTTCCTTGGGATGCACGCCTGGGGTGTGTTGCTTTCTTGGTTCCATATATTCATCCACTCATTCATTCTTTTACTCATAGAGGGGTGTGTGTGTGCGCCTGTGTGTGTGTGTGTGTGTGTCTGTGTGTGTGTGAGAGAGAGAGAGAGAGAGAGAGAGGCAGAGAGAGAGAGAGGCAGGCCTGAGAGAGAATGTATGACTTCACCAAAAGGCGCTGCTTTCTTGTTTAACACAGACCTGGAGCTGAGCTAAGGTACTAACTTGGGGCTGCCGTCTCCTCAGAAGACCTTTGCCCCTACAGTACTTTTGCTTCTTTCTGCTTGTGGTGATGCTGGACTCTAGCCCCATACCCTCTCCACACCCTGCCCTTGCGGTGTTTCCTTACTTGGTGCCTGCTTCTGGGCCTGCTGGGCTGTACAGCCCAAGGCCCTTCAAAACACTAGAGGAAAGGCCCAACAACAGCAAGGGAAGAGTGATGAATAATTAATAGCCCAATAATAATGAGAATGAGAACTGTTAGATAATTATTAGACATTCACTCTGAGCCAGCCCTTCTGCCAGGTGATGGGGACACAAGAGCTCTAAGCATCTTTTATTTTCTTGGTCTGTCTGCCCTTATAGAGAACTTAGAGTGTATTGTTTGCATAACCTTGCTCACTTGCAACTTTGCTCATATATTATTTTGCTCAAATGCTTCCTGAGTACTTACTTTTGGCTGACCAAGGGAACTGCACAGGTGGACAAAACCTTTTTGCTAGTTTGGGCTCTCTGGGTACTCATGGTGTAGAGGCGAGTCTGCCATGACAGAAGCGTGCAGATTAACGATGTGTGTTTATTGTATCCACAGGGGCCAGAGATGTCCTGAACCCATTCTGGGTGGTGACGTTTGAGAGACAGAGAGGGTGTTCTAGGTAGAGGAAATGGCACAGGCAAAGGCTTAGCGATGAGGGACCAGGCATGTTTGGGGAAACCAGGTATGGTTGGAACCTCCATCAAACTTCTGATCAATGGACTTCCCCCCTCCACCCCTGCCAGTGACTCATCCCTCATGTTGAATGTGGGACCTGGTTGCTCAGCCAACAAAACCAGCATCCTCACCTTGCCAGAGACCAAGAGAGGCTTCATCACTCCGGGAGCCAAACTTTCTCTACTAAATGTACCATAGTCCCTTTCTGCCCCCCCAAACCAAGCAAACCCACAGCCATCATCCTTCCCCCAAACAAACAGCCACACCTCTGTCTGTAGGGCTTGCTTTCATAACCACCCAGGCTTATGTGTTCAAGCAGTCAGAGCCACTCTTTGAAACTGGCCTTTCAGAAACATCGAAGCTCCTTACAGCCTCCATTGTTCTGTCCCTTCCCATAACCCCCACTCTTGCTAAAAGGCAGTTGGTAATTGTTCCTTGTGTAGATCTAAAACTGCTGTAGGCTCACATGGTTTGTGTGTGCTTAGGGTAGATGAGCACCTGCCTAGCCTCATGGTTCTTGGAGTTGGTAAATGGATGAGAGATAGGTTCATGAAAGGATGAATGAGTTGGTAGATTGGTAGATGGGTGCCTGGGTACACAGATGGATGGGTACCAGATGCATGATTGGGAGGGTAGATGAGTAAATGGATGAATGGGTAGGTAGGTGATAAATGAATGGATGGTAAATGGATGGATAAGTAGATGGATTTGAACTCATTATAAGCAAGCCCACCTCCCTCCCCTACCTTTGGGTGGTTCTGGTGTGCTCTCACTTTGGGGTGGGACAGTTTTCAGGGACCTAGTAAAGGAACATTTCCAATGTAACGTAATGATACCCCGCATCTGTTAGGAGTCAGGGGGAGATAGGTCCTGGATGGGTCAGAGCCCTCCTGGAAAATTTGGACCCAGCCCCTTCAGGAACCTTTTGCTTTTTGCCCTTCTCTACGTTCTAATGCTCTATTCCTTTCTTTTTGGTTTCCAAACAGAAAAAGACATACCAGTGCATCAAGTGCCAGATGACATTTGAGAATGAGAGAGAGATCCAAATCCATGTTGCCAACCACATGATTGGTAAGAGACCATTTTCTCCCAGCCATACTGGGACTATTCTTTGGGTTTGAAAATTGTGGTTTCAACCATCTTTTCTCCAGCTTTAAGGGCAAAGGATGGAGTCATTGCTGCTGTTTTTGAGACATTGCAAATGGGAGTAAAAATGTCAGACCCCAAAAGCTTTCCCCATCTGAGCATTCTTGTTGCACCACCCTTCACATTACAGTCAAATTTTCGACAATCTCTTCCACTTCTGAGTGAGCATGAATTTCCCTCCATTTCTGAAAAGAAGTGCTTTCTAGTTGTCAAGCACTCAGGGGCAATTAGGCTTCAATTTTGAATGTCGTGACATGAATCGATTTAACTGCTCTCATTTCCCCCACTAAGCGTGGTGACTTCCTCAGGTACATTGTCAAAACAGAATGCCTACAAAAGTTATTTCGGTATTTCTTCCTGTGCCTCTTCAAGGTGGTATTGACTTGATTTTGGAAAAGCCAGCCTTCTAGCAGGGATCTTCCAAGGTCTCCAATTTTACTTACCTGTTGTGGATGGGGGTGATCTCCCTGGGCACAGGAGGTCACCTCCCTGTAAGACACGGAGGATCTAAGGGAAAGGTAGTCTCAAAGGGTGGGGTAGTTTTGCGACGTGGAGAGCTCCTCTTATCTTGACATTATGGCCATTGGTGGATGTGTGATAACCTTCACTAAGTTTGACCAATGAGATGCAAGAGTGTGTTGATCACCCTGATCCTTTCTTTATTCTGTACCGTTTTTCCCCCTATAACGTCTTGTTGCTATCGTCTTAAGAGTAGTCACGCCAACAGACCACTACTTTACACAATTTTTTTATTGTATACATTCATAAAAACCAAGTAGGCGTACAGCTTCATGAACCACATACCTCTGTAAACTCAACACCAATCAAGAAGCAGACCTCTATCAGCTTTCCAGAAACTTCTCCTTTAGCTCCCTCAAGACTCTCCCTGCCAACAAAGATAACGCCATCCTGATGGTTAGTAGCATAGGTTGGTTTCACTTTGAAATCATATAGTGTCTACTTATTTAGTCTAGCATTGCATCTTGTGTTCATTCATATTGGCCGTCGTTTGAGATTATTTTTTCCATTTTCACACAATAATCCACATTGATCTGTTCTATGATTGGTGGGCTTTTGAATTCTTCCTTTCTTTCTTTCTTTTGTGTTGGACCCATTTCAACCAATGCAGCTCAGAATGTTCTTGTCCGTCTTTTGGTAAACCTGTGCACACACTTTTAGTAGCGCTATTTCTAAGAGCAGAATTGCTGGCGCATAGGATATGGGTATGTAGAATTTTAACTGTTGTTAACTGCCAATAATTCTTGAGTCACGGTGACATGAACTATAACAGCACAAAATATTGCCCAGTTCTGCAGCCTCCTCACTGCTGCTACTTTGTTGCATTCATTATTGGAGCTATTGTAATAATCCATTGCACCAAGGGTCCCCATTGCTTTCTCTGGCCTTTTTCCTCCACCAAACATTGTGTCTAGCAATTAACGACATATCCAAAACAAGGGTGTTAGACCAGGCTCTGTTGGGATCCATAGGTTTTCATTCATTGATTTCAGAAGTAGATCATAGTACTTTCTTCCTGGTCTACCATCGTCTAGAAGCTTCTCTGATACCAGTCTACCTTGCTGTCTGAAACACAAGTGCCATGACGCCCAGCCTCACAGCCACCACAATAGAGCAAATTGACAAATGGATGGTCATCAGCCGTGTATAAGTGAGCGTGGCAAACTGTGCTTCGAACCAGCGGTATCCGAATCTGGCTTGCTCTACTTTTTGCCATCCTCAACATTTTACATCAAACGGGCAGTCTTTTGAGATGTGCTCAGGCCCTTCCTCATCTAGCTATGGTGACACCTTGCTCCGTGGATTTGAGTATCTGTTGTCTCAGCTCTCTCCCTTTTCTAGACATCTTTTACCACCCTGAGTGAGTCCCCTGCAGGTGGTGACCTCAGCATGTGGGTGGACACCCAGGAGGATAGGGAGAAGCCAGGAAGGGCAGGTGGAATCTTGGGAGTTCAAGCTGACCTGGAGAGTGACTGCTTTCTAATTTCTTCTATTAGCAAGCCCCCTACCAAAGTATAGGATCAGAAAACATTCCTTCAGTAAGCCAGCTGCTGTGTACAATTTCAAGGGAGTGTCAATGAGGTGAAGATGAAGATATCTAAAAATATTTGCTTTTGTAGCAGGTGTTAATGTGTGTTCCTGTTTGTAAGCATGAAGGGTGAGAGCCTGGTTAATTGGACCACAGTGATTTCAAAGGTGTGTTGTTTTTTTCTTCCCCTTTCTTTCTTCATCCACCTTTCCTTTTGAACATAGCCTGGAAGCTGCATACCCTCCGATCGAGGGCAAAAGGCTTGCTTTTATCTAAAGTTGGAGCAAGAGGGATTGGTGGGCAACTGGGCCTGGGTGAGAGCTGAAGGTCAGTCTGGTGGCTGGAGAAGGCCCCTTATCCACATATTCAGCAGTGCTGTGAGCTGGCTGTGTTCCCAGGACATGTGGGTGTTGGAGGTCTGGAGAGGCGGCAACAAGTAGCTCTCGTCTCCAAGGCTGAAATGTTGGTTCAGGCGAGACGTTTATGCAATTGCAGATGTCTTCTCACACAGATGTTTTGTGTGGTTACGTGGCATGAGCTTGAGGCTCCTGTGCCAGCTAGACCCTGGGTAGCTGGCCCCATCTGTCCACATACACCCACCAACTTGCCCTTCGTGACCTCATGCGTATAATCTATCAAAGAACTCTGATTAAGCACCTGTTGGATGCAAGCTTTATGATGGTCTGTGTGGGTAATAGAGGGCTGAAGGGCCTGGCCCCTGTGCTCTGAGAGCTTACAGCCATCCACAGGGCATGCCGTAGTGCACATACTGTGCGATGCTGGAAATTCACATTTCATAAGGAGCCTCTACTATAGACCAGGCACTTATGGAGGTTATATGACTTATCTAAGTTCTTATCATCAGGAGTCAGTGGAGCCTGTATCTGAGACAAGTAGGCTCTCGTCTTTAGAGCCCCTGCCTAGGCCTGGGCTTAGGGAGGCCCTATCATCAGGGCCTGTCTGTGGGGGAGACAGATGGACATCCAGATAACTACGACGAGAGCAGTTCATGTGTCTGGCCCAGGGACCGTTGGGTCTAAATCTAACAGAAAGATCCTTCAGAAAGATGTGGGCTTGGAAGGATGAAGTGTGTTCTCTGTGGCAGAGCTGATCTTGGTCGTAGAAACAGCCTCAAGAAGGAAAGCCGTCACAGGAGAGTATGGAGGAGGCGGTCCCTGAAGGATGTGCTGTTAAGTTGCGAAGTGGGGTGTGCAAAGCTCAGAGGTAAGAGCAGAGGAGGTGGGTTTGGGGAGCTGAGAGGAACCTGGCCTGGCTGGGATGGACCATCTCCTGTGGGAACATCTTGTTAGTGGGGGGTAAGCAGTGGTTTGGACCAGCCATGGAGGGCTGTGAAGGCCGGGCCCACATCTGTTGGGCCCATGGTAGATTTTTCTGGTAGGTGCTTTCATTTGGCTTTTCTCAGACAACCAGCAGAGGTGGCAGGATGGGGTACATAGTCCCATGTGGCCTTGCTGGCAGACCTCCATAGCATCTGCCTCCTTTAGACAGGGCATGTGTTCCCAGTATCCATGTCCCTCTGGCAGTCCAGCAGGCTGCTTTGCTCGATTGTCTCCTCAGCCTGGTGCTCGTGGGCACCTGAGTGTGCAACCTTAGATTTAAACAGTAAGGAGCTGTTGAAGGTCTTGAAGTAGGGGTGGCTTAGAGCCGAATGCTTTAGGAAGATTAACGATTGCTCTGTTTTGGGGGAACACAGTGGGAAGAGAATGACTTCATCCTGATCTGGTCCAGGAGGTGAGGAGGTGGAGCAGGGACGGGATATAATTTATATTGGCTTGTGGTTGATGTGTAGCTTGATAGCACTGTACTTGGGAAGGTGGCAGGGGCTTGGTGAGGTGTGTGCATGAGAGTGAAGTAGGAACAGGAGTCCTGGTTTGGGACCAGCTTTGCAGTTCTAATAAAAACTACTGAGGATCTAGAGATAGCTTCCGTGCAGGCTAAGTGGCTTGGGTCCAGAATGGTCACCCTAGAGGTGGCTTGGGTAAAAGTTTTCCTTAGTGGCACCAAGAGACTCAATGCTGAAGCACTGGCACTGCTGAGCTTGGCTGCCATCTCATAAATGTGCAGCCCTGGGGTTCTGAGGCAGGCCCGCTAGGGATCCAGATTTTACATTGACTTTTCTGTTGGTGAGCTCTGATGTGGCCTTGCTGCCTCACCACACTGGGGCAGTGGCTGTGTCCTCAGGGACACATCTCCTTGGAACCCTTTTTCTTAGTCCTCCTCTCCTTGATGCTGGGCGGGAGTGATTTGGGTTTGATACAAAGACCAGGGTCTTTTGAATCCCTTTCAACTGCAGGGTCTCCTTTGAAATCTGCTCCCCACCCTCGAGGATGAGAAGGCCTCCTTTGCGGGTAAAGGTTGTAGGCACATCAGCAGACACATAAAAACATGAGGAGCGGCTCCTCTGCTCTGTTCTGTGGCCTCCTGTTGGGGCGGACCCGCTCCATTCAGCTGCCCCTTCCCCACCTCTTACTGCCCCCAACCTCTCCTTCTTCTACTGCAAAAATCACTCCTAGAGGTCCCAATCCAGCACTTTCTGGGGCCTGCTGAGGGAGAGCTAAAGAAAGGCCTGTGGGGGCCTTTGTCTAGCCTACCCCCCAACACGTCAGGCGGGGG
>NW_022106189.1:11363285-11364382 GCF_000313985.2 Echinops telfairi | reverse complement strand
GGGGTGGGGTGGGGCTGGATCTGGAAACCTGACACACTGTGGGTGGCTGAGACGGACTCTGGCCTCCACTGTTTGTGGGCTTTTTTCCTGTAGGCTGGACAAGCTTGTCCTTGCAATGCAAACTCGCTGTGACCCAGGTTGGAACCCAGAGGCCTGACTTCGCCTCAGGGCCCCTGGCCGGCCCTACTCCAGGCCGCACAAGCCCCAGGAGGGGCCCACGAGGAGGGCTAGGCTGGGAAGAAATTGTCCTCAGGGAATCTTGTCAGGAACATTTGCCCTCCGTGTCCTTGGAAAGTGACTCTGGACTGTCTGGCTGGCAGCCAGGCCAGAGCTGGGCTGTCTCAGTGGGGCATTAGTCATTTTCGGTCACGTCAACCCCTTTCCTGGGGTGCCTCTTATGGGCTGGGCTTGCTGACAGGGGTGAAGGAGTGGAACTAGAGGGAACCTTTAGAAAATCAGTCTCTTCCACTGCCGCCTCATGTTTAACAGGCTCCTCCCTTCACCAGCCCTTTCCTGGTTACCTAGAGGGACCTTGGGATTGTGTGTGTGTGTGAGTGTGTGTGAGAGAGATTCAGACTTTGAAATCTACAGAAACACCACCCTGCAGACATGTTATAAACTGCCTTACAGACCACCCTTTCCACAGCCATTTGGACCTCTAAGACCCCCATTGAACAGTCCAGACAACAGTATTTGGAGGAAGTGCTGGTCCACGGGGAGCTGGAGTGCACATTTTATGTCTCACCTTCATACTACAGAAGGAGCCCTGGTGGCATAGTGGTTGGGCACTGGGCTGCAGTCTACATGGTCAGCAGTTCGAAAGCACCAGCATCTCTGAGGGAGAGAGACTGGGCTTTCTACTCCCGTCAACAGTGACAGTGTCAGAAACCCACAGGGTTCACTAAGTCAGCATTGACTTGAGGCCAGTGAGTTTTCTTGTTTGTTTTGTTTTTCATACTGGAGAGAGAATCCATTCAAATATGAATGAAGTACTCCCTCAAAGCAAGAATACTTTCTTCTATTAAGTTGGCATTCTATGATGCTCACCTTCCCGACACAACTGCTGAAGACAAAGCAGGTGAATAAGCAAATGTGGT
>NW_022106189.1:11360148-11362248 GCF_000313985.2 Echinops telfairi | reverse complement strand
GACTCTTCAAACTTCAGAACTGAAACCAGTGTTATCAGTGTATCTGAGGTTGGAAAAGTAGAGATTTCTTGCTTTCATACATTAATTTTGTGGGGGTATATGCTTATAAGAAGGGGGGGGGTCTTTGTAAGTTCAGCCTCCTCTAATCACAACTTTGTACGAAGTTCCTAGTGGGATGAAGACTTTATGCAGCCCCCATCCATCTGTGTGTTACCTGTATATTACTACGATATTGAACAGGTAAATCTGACTAGAAAGAAAGGCTGCTTAGTAAAAGCACCTAATAAAAACATTGATGAATGACAGTGGTCTGATTGAGCAGCATTCCATGATGCACGAGGCTGCCCTCCATGAGTTGGTGACCTCTTCATGGCAGCTAACAATCATTCTTCAAAGTTACACATCAACTGTCATGTCACAGCTGACGAAATTCAACATTTTAAACCCATACTGCTGTCTGAAAGCTTGCTGTCTACAAACAAGGCACACTGATAATTACTGGTGATGGGAATGTGAAAATTGGATACAAAGAAAGATTGGGAATTGGAAAATATGGTGTTGGTAATAGAACTCATGCCAGAAATTGCATGATAGAATTTTAAAAGACCTATGACTTATTCATAGGAAATATCTTTTTTTTAAATGACATAAAATGGAGATTACACAGATGGACCTTTCCAGGTGGAATACACAGGGATTAAATAGACATATATGTGGAAAAAGACCATACGAAGCTTGATACTAACAGACAGAACCAGACCAGGAGCCAACTAGAGAATAGACTACTAATTGCTCATATGCAAGTTCAAATTGAAGTTGAAGAAAGTCAAAACAAGTCCATGAAAGTCAAAATATTATCTGAGTATATCCTATATGAATTTAAAGACCATCTAAGAATATATTTGGTACATTGAACACAATGACTGAAGACCAGATAAATTGAAGGTGTGTTAGTCTGGGTTGACTAGAGAAACAAATTCATAGACACTCATGTGTATAAAAAGAGTAATTATATGTTGAGAAAACATCCTGTCCTAGTCCAGATCAAGTCCATAAATTCAATATTAGCCCATTTGTCCAATACTAGTCCATAAATTCCTCTTTAGACTCACGTAGCCCATGCAATGATGCCAAATACAGGAAGATCACAGGCTGGTGGGTAGAAAGTCATGTGGATCTAGTGGAAGCATTTCAACACACCATCCACGGGTCTGCGCTAGCACTCGGTGTGTCTCAATAGCAGGAAAGGGAAAGCAAAGAGAGTGGGTCTGGCCTCCAGTGAGCTATTTATCTCCATCGCTTCTCCAAATGAGGTCATCCAGCTACAACCTGATTGACAGGCTAGACTCCACCCCTTCACTCAAGTTGACAGGAGATTATGTAACTGCGACATGGGGAGACATCAAGAACATCACACATGAAAGCAAAGGTCATTAAAAAGATAGGAAAGAAAGAAATCACAAAATGGATGTCAGAAGAGACTCAGAAACTTGTTCTTGAACAGAGGAGCTAAAACAAGAGAAGAAATGAAGATGTAAAAGCACTGGCCAGAAGATTTCAAAAGTTTAAGAAGACAAAATAAAGCAGTATAATGAAATGTGCAGTAACCTGGAGTTAAAAATCAAAAGAAAAGAGTGTGCTTGGCATTTTTCATGCTGAAAGAACTGAAGAAAACATTTAAGCCTTGAGTTGTAATATAACAAGAGGTACTGATGGGCATGGGTCTATTGGGGGACCAGCTTGTTAGGACCATTCCATAACCAAGTCGTCCCCCCCCCTATATTTTTATTACAGTGAAATATATGTAACAAAAATTTTGCTATTCTAATTATTTTTACATATACAATTCAGTGATATTACCGTATACACTTGAGTATAAGTCTACCAGAATATCAGCCGAGGCACCTTATTTTACCACAAAAACTGCATTAAAAATGTGCTGGAAGTGGTGTTAACAAACCCAGGGACAAGGGAACAACAAGTGATCCAAATTGGTTGTGAGGTGGGTGTGAGAGGCCTGGTAGGGCATGATCAAGGGGAATGTAGCAAAGAGGAATTGCTGAAACCCTGGTGGGGACTGAGCATGATAGTGGGACAGGA
>NW_022106189.1:11290618-11359002 GCF_000313985.2 Echinops telfairi | reverse complement strand
CTGATGCCGGGGGCTTAAGTGGAGAGCAAATGCTTTGAGAATGACGAGGGCAATGAATTACAAATGTGCTTTACACAATTGATGTATGTATGGATTGTGACAAGAGTTGTATGAGCCCCTAATAAAACAAATAAATAAACTGGGAAAAATGTGCTGGAAAACTCGGCTTATACATGAGTATATACGGTAATTATGCTTATCTTGATTTGCAATTATCACCATTATCCATGTCCAAAAGTTTACATCACTCTTAATAGGAACTCATTACCCTATAAGCAGTATCACTGTAATTCCTTCTGTACTTTGTGTTCCTGCTCTCACATTGTCATGAGCTTGATAAACCACATTGTTGAATTTGTCTCTGTCAAATGATCTTCTATATGGGAACATGTGTCTATCATTGTTTGCCCTGAAACCGCTTCTGGACAAACCTTACTGAAGTGTTAGTCAAAAGCAAGGGTCCTATAGTCAGTGGTACTCTAGGGCCTTGGACCTCTTCTACCCTGAGCACCCAGTAAGTATCAGAGTCTCCAGAATCACACCCCACAGTGCTCTCTTTCTTGGCTGCCACAATTTGGAATCAAATTGATGATAATTAGCAACAATAGCAACAGTGAAATGTCATAGCTGTTGAAAACTCTATGGAGCATAATTCTCAGAAATGCATGGTGGTGCTGAGTCAGAATTGACTCAATGGCCACTTGTTTATTTGGGGTTTTCATGCCTAGGAAAACATTCTTGGATGTTGCAAATGGTTAATGCATAAGCTGTTAACCAAAAGTTGATTTCAAGTCCTCCCAGAGGTGCCTGAGAAGAAAAGGCCTGGGCCATCCTACTGCTACTGCTGCTAAAATGGTTCAAATTGACAAAAATTCAATAGATTAAATAATTTTAAAATATAAATATGCACCATAACAATATGGAGGAGAGACTAAAACGTACCTGCCATGTGCCTGAAATTCACATTTAACCTAACATCCTGTATTTTCGCTAGATTTATAACCCTAGGAGGGAAAACAGGGCAGGAGGCCTCTGAAGTTACTAAGAGCAGAGGTTGGTAGCCCCTACAGATGGATTTTGGGTCTCCACTCTGCCCTCCCCTCATTCACATTGATATGATTTTTTGCTCTTGTCTTTGATGCCTGATCCTGATCTCATCGATACCTCATTGCTTCTCAGCTAGATGGCTGCTTGTTTATCTACAAGCCTTTAAGATCCCAGATGCTATATCTTTTGATAGCCAGGCACCATCACCTTTCTTCACCACATTTGCTTATGCACCCATTTGTCTCCAGCAATTGTATGGGGAAGCTGAGTGTCACGGAATGCCAGGTTATTAGAACAAAGTGTTCTTGGGGTGAGGGATTACTTGAGTAGAGGCCCAATGTCTGTCTGCTACCTTAATACTTAACATATAAATATATGTACATAGATCTGTTTCCCTATCCTTAAGTATAAATATATTTACATATATGCATGCCTGTATTTAGACCTCTATAAATGCTTATTTGCCTCCTAGTTCTTCTTTTTCCTTTTACTTTCTTTTGCCCCACTACTCTGTTTCCCCGAAAATAAGAAAGTGTCTTATATTAATTTTTGATCCCAGAGATGCGCTAGGTCTTATTTTCAAGGGATGTCTTATTTTTCCGTGAAGAAGAATATAGTACACATTTATTGTTGAACTCTTTTTGCGGGCTCTCTGATTAAAAGAGACCTCACACTTCCTGTCTGCTCCAGCTGTGCTGCGGCTAACAGTGAGCTGCGCAGCAGCGCCCACCGCTATGGTCCAGAGTCCAGAGTTATGGTAGCTTTGGGGGGCCCTTATTATCGGGGAGTCTTATTTTTTGGGGGATGCCTTATATTTCAGCAAGAGGCAAAACTGTAAGTAGGTCTTATTTTCGGGGAAACACGATATCATGTTCGGCCTACATTCGGCAGTAATTAGTCTCAGTTACATTGCCCTTGATCACGCCATCAGGCATTCTACGCCCTCCTCACCATAAATTTTAGATCACTTGTTCCCTCATCCCTGGGTTTGTTAATGCCCACTTCCTTTCCCCTGCCTCCCCTGCTCTGGTGTCCTGCCAGAACTGTTGGTCTTGTTATTTTCTTTTCCGGATTCTTTATCCTGCCTATCTTATCTAGATAAATATGCAGAGACAATAAAAAGGACAAAAACAAGACAGAGCAAAACCAAAGAACAAAAGAACAACAATAAACACCAAAAAAAATCAACCACAAAATATATGAAAAACCTGTAAATAGTTCCAGGTCTGTTTGTTGACCTTTAGGAGTGTTTTCCAGTCCAGTCTGATGGGGTGCCATGCCCTGGTCTATTTTTGGCATTCCCCAGGGATTTCATTGCTTTGCTCACCTTGCTGCTTTGTGCACACCCTTAGCATTTCACCCAGTGTACTGGGGTCAGATCAGGCACAATTCCCACACTGTGCCTCCAGTGTTGTCCCTTGTAGCACTATGGGTCAGTGAAGGACATCGTGTCTCCTCGTGGAGCCGGCCCTATGGTTCTCTGTGTGCATTTGCTGCTCTGAGCAGGAATATAGTCCTTAGGGCCAGGTGGGCCTGGTGGGCCAGGCTGTGTTCCACTCTGTCTACTACTCTCTTTGTTTGTTCCTGTGTGCTCTGAGCAGATGTGCTCCTGTCCCTGAGCAGTATCTTCAGTGCTGTCCTCTGAAGTGAATTCTTCTGGGTGGAGGGGTGAGTTGTGCATGTAGTTGGGATTGGGCCGGCCCCTCAGACCTCACTATTGGCTCCTTGCTTCATGCCAGTATGTTGCATTCTCATCTTGGGCACTGGTTCCTCTCTTCCTCTCCTGTGAAGATTTAAACAACACCCTCCCCTTGGGTGGGGTTAGTGCCCTGTTCCCCCATTGCCTGTGTCCCCCCCGGCCTTTTGTTCCCCCTCCTTTTTAGTTGGCTGCCATATGTATCCCTGGATTGGGTCTGCCCCTGCCATAGTACCTGCACCGCAACCCAGGAATGTTTGTATACAGTAGCTTTTCCCCTATCCCCTTTTGCATTTTTACACTTACCTCAGTGGACTCATGTTCTTGTCCTTTTGTGCTTGGCTTACTTCACTTAGCATTATTTCCTCTAACTCTTCCCATGTGCCGATGTGCTTCATAAGTTTAGCACTGCTTTTTAGGGATGCATAGTACTCCATTGTACGTATGCACCACAGTTGTTTAATCTATTAGTCCGTTGATGGAAATTTGGGTTATTTCCAACTCCTTGCAATTGTGAACTGTGCCGTGATGAACACTGGAGCACAGATGTCTGGCTGTGGTTTTTATCTTGCCTCTTATTGGAATATGCCCATTAGGGGGATTGCTGGGTTGTATGGTAACTCCATTTCCCTCTGTTTTATATATTGCCTAATCGATTTCCTTAGTGGCCGTACATACCTACAGGTCCACCAGCAGTGGACGAGAGTTCCTATCTCACCGCAGCCCCTCCAACACTTGTTAGTTTCTGATTTTTTGAATTGGGGTATCTTTGAGGGTGTTAGGTGGTATCTCATAGTTGTTTTAATTTGCGTTTCTCTTATGGCTAGTGATCGGGAACATTTTCTCATATGCTTATTGACCATTTGGATTTCTGTGAAACTTCTGTTCAAGTCCTTTTTCCACCTCCTTAGTGGGCAATTAGCTTTTCTTTTTGTAAGCTAGCAGAAGCTAGCAGAAGATTTTAGAAATAAGACCTTTGTCTGATATATCATTGCTAAAGATGTTTTCCCAGTACGTGGGCTCTCTTATTACTCTCTTGGTGAATTATTTCGATGTACACAGGTGTTTTATCTTCAGTATGTCCCACCTGTCAATTTGTGCCTTATCTGTATTTGTGTTCTTCCCTATTACAATAGCCTGTGTATTCCCTGCGCCAAGATTCTTTGGTTAGTCCCAATTCCCTCATTGATGGCCCTAATATTTTGGGGTTTTACCTCAAGGTTTGTGATCCAACTTGAGTTTGTTCTTGTGCATGGAGTGAGGTAAGGATCTTGCTTCATTTTTCTGCAGGTAGATATCCATTTTTTTTTAGCACCACTTGTTTGAAGAGGGCATCTGCTTCCCATTTGATATTTTTGGGCCCTTATCAAAGATCAGTTGTCTGTATGCTGATGATTTTATTTCTAGGTTTTCAGTTCTTTTCCATTGGTCTGATTATCGGTCATTATACCAATACCACGCTGTTTTGGCCACTGTGGCTGTATAATAGGTGCTAAAGTCAGGTAAAGCAAGCCCTCCGACTGTCCTTCTTCCGCAGGAGTTCTCTGCTACTTCTGGGCTTCTTCCCTCTCCATATGAAGTCAGTTTTTCCAATTCTTTTAAGAAAGATGATGGTACTTATTTCGGGATAGCATTAAACTTATATAGTGCCTTGGGCAGAACTGACATCTTTATTATATTCAGTCTTCCAACCCATGAACATGGGATATTTTTCCATTTGTTGAGGTCACTCTTGGTTTCTTGTAATAGTGTTCTGTAGTTTTCCTGGTACAAATCTGTTGGGGTTTTTTTTTAGTCAGCTATATCCCTTGATATTTAAATTTGTGCTTGGCTATTGTGAAGGATACTACCTTTTTGATCCCCTCTTCTGTTGTCTTGTCCAATGAAAACACTTTTCTTTAGCTGTTCTTTTTGAATACTCTGCTGGTGACAAATTCTGTTACTTTTTTTTCATCATTTGATATTATCTTGTTTTTCCCTTCATTTCTAAAAGGTATTTTTGCTGGATATAGTATTCTGAGTTGACTGATTTCTTCTTCTTCTTCCTTTTAGAAGTTGAAAACTATTGTGCTAAAAAGAGTTGTGCAATGATAAACACAATCAGTTTTAGAACAAAAAAAAAACCTTAATTGGAAAGAAGTCAGAACATTAAAACTAGAGAAAATTTTAAAGTAGTCAAAGGAAAATCAAATAAGGTGTTTAATTTTAAACCAAACTACATATGCATTAATCCACTTTCCCTTTCACTTTGTTAGCAAGGCTATTCACATCTCTAGTCAATGGTCAGAGGGGATACAATGAAGATTCAATCATCAAGGAAACCTTACAAATGGATTTAGGGCTTTTCCTCCCAACCATAGCTTTGTGCAAACTGGGTGTTCAGAATTTAAACTCAAATACTGATACCGCTTCTAGATTTAGATTGTATTCTTTATAATCCTTGAGTCACACAGGCTGGTGTGCTTCTTATGTTCAGTCTTAGCTGGCACCTCACTTAGATGTCTGCTTCTCAAAGTGCTTTTTAAGATGCACAAATAGAAGGTGCTATATAGTTCATGAGCATTTGGCTGGCATACCTCCTCATTGCTTGGGAGATCAGATTAGAAGATTATAGTTGCCTGCCTTTGTCTTGGTGTTTCTCTTTATAGTAGTGATCTACAATGTTTGTTCTTTTGTAATTAACTAACTTTACTCAGCATATTGTTTTCCAAGTCCATTCATGTCATAAGGTGTTTTGTGGTTTCATCACTGTTTTTTTAGGGCTGCATAGTATTCCATTTTATGTATACACTGGAGTTTCTTTATTCATTTTTCTACTGATGAGCATTCAGGCTTTTTCTAACATCTTGTTATTGTGAACTGTGCTGTGATGAACATGAGATGGCCTGTTTGTTCATGTCATGCCTCTTACTTCATTGGAGTATAAACCAAGCAGAGGTATTGCTAGGTTGTAAGACATTTCTGTTTCCAGTTGTTTTAGGTAGTGCCATATTGCTTTCCACAATGGTTGTCCATGTTTACCCACCCACTAGTAGTATATAAAAGTTCCAACACTTAGCACCATCTCCAGTATTTGTTGTTTTCTGTTTTTATGAATTGGGCTATCATTGTGGGTGAAAGGTGATATCTCATTAGTGTTTTGATTTGCATATCCTGGATGATTAATGATTGTGAGCATTTTTCATGCTTTCATTAGCCATTGGATTGCCATCTTTAGTGAATTGTATTTTGCAAATTTTTAAATTAGGTTATTTGGGTTTTTTTTCTTATTGAAATATTGCAGAATGCTATAGATTTTAGTAATTAATCTCTTTCTCTGTTGGGTCATTGCTAATTTTTTTTCCCAGTCCATGGGCACTCTTTTGACTCTTTCGATGAAGTCTTTTGATGAGTATGTCTTATTTTTAGTAGGTCCCAGTCGTCTACTTCGTCTTGTACTGTGTGTGCTTCGTTTATAATAGTTTATAATATGTATACCTTAAGTTTGTCCCGAACTTCTTATTGATGATCCTTATAGCCCTGGGATGGACATGTAGGTCTCTGATCCATTTGGAATTCGTTTGGGGTTATGGAGCATAGGGCATGTGACCTAGTTCAATCCTTTCCTGATGGAATCCTGTTTTTCTAGCATCATTTGTTAAAGAGGCTGTCTCTTTCCCATTTAATGTTCTTTGACCCTTTGTTGGAAATCATTTGTCTTTAGGTAAATGCATTTATTTTTAGGTTTTCTTTTCTGTTCCATTGATCTATGGGTCTATCATTATACCAATACCAGGCTGTTTTGAACACTGTGGCTGTGTAATAAATTTTCAGGTCCAGGAGTGAGAGGCCTCCAGCTTTGTTTTTCCTTTTCAGGAGTTCTTTGCTTCTCCTGGGTCTCTTTGCTCTCCAGATGATGTTGGTAATTCAGTTTTCCATTTCTGTAGAGATAAAGTTAGGATTTGGACTGTAATTGTGTTGGGTATATAGATTACTTTTCACAATATGAAATCTTCTTATCCAGGAACATAGGACATTATTCCGTTTGTGTATGTCTCTTTGGGTTCTTGTAGCAGTGTTTTATAGTTTTCTTTTTCCAGGTCTTTTGTTTCTTTGATTAGGTTTATTGCTAAGGATTTCCTCTTTTCTTTGTCTTTTATAAAAACATTGTTTTCATGATGTTATTTTCAGAGCTTTCCTTGTTGATATATAGGATTCCAATAGATTTTTGCTTGTTGATCCTGCTACTTTGCCCAAACCCTCAATTGTTTCCAACAAAACTCTCACTTCTTCTTTGGGTTTTCTAAATATGAAATCATATCATCAGCATATAGTGATATTTTTCACCTTTTTTTTTTTTGGCCAAATGTATTCTTTTGATCTGTTTTTGTTGTATTGGCTCTGGTTAAGTCTTCCAGCATGATGTTGAATATTCAAGATTGGTTATAGGGGCCATCCTTATTTATGTTCTCAGTGAAAATGTTTTCCGTTTTTCCCCATTGAGATTGATGTTGGCTGTTTTTTTTTCATATATAGCCTTTATTATGTTGAGGATTTGCTCTTACATTCCTCTTTTGTTGAGCCTTTTTTAAATCAGAAATGGGTGTTGTGGATATTGTCCACTTCCTTTTCTGCATTGATTGATATGATCATGTGGGTCTTATTCTTTGTCTCTTTGTGTGTGTCTGTTTATGAGGAATATTCCTCTGTAGTTTTCTGTCTGTGGGTCTTTACCTGGTTTTGGTATCAGGGTTATGCATGCTTCACAGAATGAGTTTGCTGTGTCTTTCTCTATTCTAGACTAGTTTGCATAGAATTGGTGACAGCTCTTCACTGAATACTTGGTGGAATTCCCCTGTGAAGCTAGGGAAGGATATATTTGAAAACTACAGCCCGCTACCTCTAATGACTATCCAGACCAAGATTTTCAATAAATCCTAGCCAACTGAATTCAAGCATCAAAAGATAATACATTGCTATTAAGTGGGTTTCATATAAAACATGCAAAGATGGTTTAATATTAGAGCTTATCCTTATCGGTTTTCTTTTGTAGGTGGCTCCTCTTCCCCACCCCCAACACCGTTTCCCCGCTAGCTGCAATCAGGATTTTCTCACTTTCCCTGAAATTTCCTTGCATGAATATAGATATTATCCTATCACAGACAGCATTCATTGATTCTGAAATGTTCTTTTTGAAGATGAATATGATACCATTTGTTCTTCCTGACACAGTAAACCAAAATAGCGAATATTAGTATATTCCATCTTACTAATGCCTAACATATCAATCTTTATGAGTTCAATTTCATTGTTAATGACTTCCAAATTTCCTAGATTCATGCTTCACATTTTAATTATAAATAACTGTTTGCATCTGCGTTTGTAATTTAGAGTTGTGCCCCTCATCAGCAAATAAAAGTTATGAAGGCTTTACTCAATCTGTATCATATTATGGTATACTCCACTTAGGGAAGAAAGCTCTTTCTTAATTATATTTTGAGTGTCTTCCAACTCAAGGACTCATTTTCCATCAGTATATCTGACAGTGTTCTCCTGCTGTTCGGGAGGTTGCCAGTGTGTCATTCAATGGTCCACTGCTCTTCATAAGGGTTCCAGTGTTTACTCTTCAGACTTCTTTGCGGTCTCTTCTTGTCTGGAAACTCTGCTGAAACCCTTGTGTAGCCCTAATGCTATTTGAAATACTGGTGACATGCCTTTCAGCATCGCAGAAACACTCTAGCCAGCACAGTATGACAAACTGACAGACAAGTAGGGGGGTCTGATAGTAATTCTAAATTTAACTTTTTGAGAAAATGCCAAATTCCACAGAGACTGCAGCATTTGACATTCCCACCAGCAGTGGACATGCATTCCAGTTTCTCCATATCCTCACCAACACTTGTTATTTTGTGTTTGTTTTTTATAATAGTCATCTTACTGGTGTGAAGTTTGATCTCATTGTTGTTTCAATTTACTTTTTCTAATCACTAATGATGTTGAGCATTCTAAACAGTTTTATTGACATATTAGTCACAAATATAATTCATAATTCAATATCAAAAATTGTACAATCATTACCACAATCAATTTTAGAACATTTTTGATACACATTTTTATTAGCTTCCCATAACCCCAACCTCCCCAGTCATAACCCTATAAAACTATTAATCCAGTTGCTGTCCCGATAGATTTATCATATATACTCATGTATAAGCCGAGTTGCACATTTTTTTATACAGTTTTTGTGGTAAAACTAGGTGCTATGGCTGATATTCGGGTCGGCTTATACTCGAGTATACGGTACCTATCTTGGATTTCATATATAGAAGAACATACAAAACAAAACCCAAAAGAAAACCAACAGTAATGACAAATAAAACAGAGAAAAACCTCAATAGATAGAAAGAAGAAAATATTAAAAAATGGAACAAATTTCATATGGGTCAAAAGGGAGCTCTAACTGCAGCTGCAGTAACCCACTCTCCAGTGTGCTCTGTCTGATGGCATGACCATACTTCCCTGGGTCTGGTCAGAGGAGATTCTGCAGAGGCTTCAATCATGTGGGAACCCTACAAGTGGGTTTTGGGCTTTCACTGTCATCCATAGCCTTCTGCAAACCGGATATTCAGAAAGTAAGCTCTCGTACTGTTCCCTCCTCTAGATTGGATTTTATTATTTACAATCTTTGGGTTACACAGGCTGGTGTGACTTAGATGATCACTTGTTTTAAGACAAGCCTTCAAGACTGCAGACAATATTCTTCTTGATTGCTGGGCACCATCCGATTTCTTCACCACACTTTGCTATGTACCCATATCTTTAATGATTTGTTCAAATATCAAGTAGGGCTATGATTAAGTTCAAGCTCCCAAATCACTTACATATCTATACAGATCCTTGGTTCACTTTAGAAAACGAAGCCATTCACTTAGCCATTTATATGTTTTCTTTGAGGTCTTGCTATTCAGGTCCTTGGCCCACTTTGTAGTTGTGTTATTTGTTTGTAAGTTTTTGAGACTGGATCAGCTTCTTGAATTATATCTACATGACTTCACAACTTTGGCCAAACTTGAGCATTCCCCAGCAATTATTCTTTGAGTACTTTTCTCAACCTCTGTGTTGTCTCTGTCTGGAATTCCAATGACATAAATATCAAATCTTTCATTATAATCATAGAAGTCCCTGAGGCTCTATTTACTTTTCCTCCTCTAGTCTACTTTCTACCTTTTATTCAGATTGAGTAATTTTATTGTTCTTGTAATGTACTCAACATTTCTACTGTGTTCTTAGTAATGCCGTAAGTCTATGCATTTGATTGTGTTATTTGCTTATTATATCTCTCATTTCTAAAATTGTCATTTGATTCTTCATCATATCATTTATTTATTTGCTGAGACTTTATATTTTTCCACTAATTTGCAGTGTGCTCTCAATTGGTTGTGATCATTCTAAAATTTTAAATGATTCTTTTAGAATCTTGCTAATAATCCTAATATCTGTCATCTCAATTTTAGTATATTTATTACCTTTCCCCCACTAAGTATAAGATCTTTCTGGGTCATGGTACGATGAGTGATTTTTGGACCAAAGCTTTACATTTTGTGTATTGTTACAAGAGTCTGGATATTGTTTATTATTCAAACCTTGTGGTTTTAGCTGGTTTCTTTTTTTATCAGTGCCACAGAGAAAGGATAGCACCATCTTATTACTGCCAGATGGGGGTAAGAATTCCGGGTCAGTGCCATACTGGGTCTCACACTGATTCTGCTTTGGCTTGGAGAAATGAAGGGGCCTTGAGCTTGTTCCTCACAGGACTCCACTGTCTGCAGCGTGTGCATGGTCTGGCCTGGTGTCAGGTGTTGGTGGTAATCCAGGCTTCTTGTTGGTCTCCATTGACCTATATGGAGGAGCCTTGTTACTGCTTAGCAAGGATGCAAGTGCTGCCCTACTGGGCTTTGTCTCACATTCCCTTCTGTTGGGAAGAAGAGAGCCTAGGGTGCCTTGTATGGATCAAAGCCTAGTCTTTCACTATGGCCTATCTTGGCATGGTTGGGAGTGCGGAAACACCTTTTTATTTTGTCCTATGATGTTTGAATGCAGTAAAGGGATTGTTGTCTGAAAGTTTGAGAAAACTTTTGCCAGCTGTCCCTTTCTTGATCCTTTGGCTAAAGAGAGCAGACTTTTGTCTTTTTGGGGTTTTTTTTCTGTTCCCGTTGGGATTTCTGGGTTTTATCTTCTTTATCTCCAAGTATAAAATCTATGAGGGAGGGAAAAAACCTAGGACGCGCTCTTCTGTGTCATTCCTGGGGTCTATAGGCTGCCTTCCCCCTCCCCTCTGTAGAATCACACACACACACACACACACACACACACACACAAAATGTTATAAGGTCTTTGTTTTTTTGTTTTGTTTTGTTATAATGTGTTTGTTTGAAAGTTGTATTTCAAGGGAGAATAGAAAACTACCTCCAGGGAAGGAACTGAGATTCTGAATTTGTGGGACATCTACAAAACATGGCTTTATTCTTCCTCCAGTTCTGTGTTAGGTTGGTAAGTCCAAAAACTTGTGGGGAAACTTGGAGCGAGGGCTTTGAGCATTTTTAAAGTCATCCCTGGGGCCAAGACCAGTTTTAAGCTTCTTCTCTTCCACCCTCTCCTCCCTGAGCACAGGGGGAGAAGAGTGGGCCGTGTGAGGCTCTTGTTTCACCTCACCGTGCCCATTGTAAGCAATGTAAAAGTTCCTCCTTCCAACATTGCCTTTTAGTTTTTCTCTTCCAACGAGTCTTCTATGGTTTTTCCCTTCTAGGAGCTGTTGATGTGGACAAGCTGGGGTACCAGTTAGGCTCATTGACAGTTCAACCAGGAGTTGGGCAAACTTGGGCAATTATTGGTGCTTATGGGTCAGGGAGAGTCAGACAGAGTTGGAGCTATGTGGCAGAGCAGTGGCTGGAAGCATCCTGAGAACTGGAAGGGGAGCATACCAGGACTTGATTGGCCATCTTGTTGTCTTATCATTTCCAAGGAGGACACTCTTAAACAAACATAAGCTTTGTCACCTGGACGTTCTGAACTGCAACCTCCCTTCCTTTCTCCCCCTCCAGAGCCTGGTCTCCGAGGCGTAAGAGGAATCATAGTACTCGGACTGATAAGGGAGAGTGATGATGCTTTTTGCAATGGCAAGGCAAATGAAAACATGACAGATTGTTTTTGAAAGCATCAAATGCAAATTGTCAACACAACCATATTTCTGGACTTAGCAGTTGAATGTGTGAATTAATTATGGCTCCATTAAGAAGTAGACCTTTTCTTTCTTTCAGATGAATAAATAAAGTGGTGTCACTGCTTCCCAACCCTTTCACTTTGGGACCAGGGTTCTGCAGGCTGCTCTTTTCAAGGAGGGGCTGGTAGAAGTGCGAGGAAATCTGCAGCACAGACTTGTTCTCCAGCAGCAGCCTCATTGTTTGGTAATCTGGCTCCAGGACCATGGGGAGGGTGAGAGCCCTATCAAACATGTATAGTCCAGAACTACGAACCATGTTTCTGCTGATGACATGAATCCTTAGAAATGCTGAAGTTGAGGTCAAGCGGCACTGGGCCTCGGTTACCTTTCTGTGTTAATGGACTGTGCATTGTGTGGACTCTTTACCACATACAAGGCTGTAGTGGGTCACAAAAAGCACCCACAGAGTCACTTCCCCAGGGAGGTCTTAATGAACATTTCTAATTAGGGGTGACCACTTGCTGTCCATCAACTCTGGTAGCACACTGTGCACCATAGAGATTTCACTGACTGGTGTTTCAGAAAGAGATCACTAGGGCTTTCTTTTAATATACCTCTGGGTGGACTCAATCTGCCAACCTTTTGGTTAGCAGCTGAGCACTTTCATCATTTGCCCCATCGAGGAAGTTTCCTTAAAATGCCAGAAACAAAAAGAACAACTCAGGTGTCACTTTCATAGGGATTTAAACCCTCTCGGCATGTACCTTTAAGGACTGCTTTACAACAAATAATAATAATAATAACAACAACAGCTTGCTGGAAAACATTCGAGCCCCTTTATCTACAGTGTTGGGATCAGAACTTGGTTTCAGATATCTGGATCTGTCTTCTGCTTCTGGGCAATCTCTCTCTTTTTTTCAAGTGACCATCAATACCTTTACTCCCTGTAGAAGCCCACACATGAGCTCTGCTCAGGTTTGCACAGCCTTACCATTTTGGGGGCACAATTTCTGCTTTTCTGCCTCTCTGGAATGGCAGATTATTGCTCAGTTAAGAAGGGGGCAAAAATGTTGAAGTGCATCCTCATGCTCTCTCTGTTTTCATCCTTCATCTCATGGCTTCTGTGTCCTGGTTTACAGGCCAGCAGTTGCCGGGACATGTGGGTAAGGGCCAATTATAGATGGCTAGTGCAGGCCGCCTTCTGTTTGTTGAAAGCATTGAAACGCTTCCTCATTGGCTGGCAAGCGGTGTCTTCTCTGAATCCCCTGGGGGAAGGCCCGACCCAGCTGCTCTGGATCTCCCTTGGATTTCAGAGTTCAGGAGGGTGACCGTTGATCCGTCAGGAGTACCAGACAACACAGCTAGGGACAATAGTAGGACGGTGATATGCTCCTTAAAATGAAAGCTCTTGCATTTCAGTTCTGCTTGTCACCTTGCTCCACTCATTTCCCCCTCTGTCCTACGGCGTGTGCTTGCTGGATTCCAGCGGCATGTTTGGCCTAATGCCACATCCTTCCTCTTCAGCTGGATTCTCTTGGGTCAGTCTCACTTTTTCCTGATCCCATACCCCCAAGCCTCTGCTTTTTCGGTTTCCTACTTCTATGGGATGCTGATGAGCATTGCTGGAAATGCAACGAAGCATTACATAAGAAAGAATCTATTTTGATACATGTTATGACACAGATGAACCTTGAAAACATTATGCTGAGTGAAATAAGCCAGAACTAAATGGACAAAATTGCATGACTTCACATATTAAATACAAGGGTAAGTCAAGAAGTATCATTACAAAAATACATGCACAGGTTTATTACAAGAATAAACAATAGCTCATGTTTAAGTACGTCTGCAATCAGTGGGTGGCTGTAGACATGGTCTTTCAGTAATACACTTGTCTTAGTCTCTATGAAAAATGCAGTAAACCATACCCAGTGTCATTGAGTTGAGTCTAACTGATAGTGACCCTATGTAGGGATCTTGGGACTATAAATCTTTTTGAGAACAGACAGCCTCAGCCCTCTCCCAAAGACCTGATGGTGAGTTTAAACTGCCAACCATGTAGTTACCAGCCTGACACTTAACCTGGAGTACCACTAGGAGCCCTCATAGGTCTGTTGGAATGCCTTTAAAAAGAAGGGCCAAGCAAAACAGTGACTTCTGAGGTGAATCCGCTGGGCCAGATAAATTCAAGGCAAAGACGTCAGCTCTGGATGTCATGGTGCCCAGTTTCTATTGCTTTGCAACAATACCTTTTTGACTTACTTTAGTATCTTGACTTGGCAAATGTATAGACATAGTAAGTAGATTCCTGGTTACCAGGGGCGGAAGAGAAGGAGGAATGGGGAATTATTGCTTACAGAGATGCTATGTGAGGTGATAAAAAGTTTGAGGAATAAATAAATAGTGGTAGTAGTGAAAAACAATGCTATACATGTGACACTCAACACACATATAAAATCGATTCTGTTGTCTTTGAGTCAGTTCTGACTCCGGATGGACCATAGGGTTTTGGCTGCTAACCTAGAGGTTGGTGCTTCAAAGCCACCAGGCTCTCCCAGAGCGAAAGAGATGGTCTCCTTCTGCAGCGATGGAAGCCCTGCGGGGCAGTTCTACTCTTTTCTGTAGGTCCCTCCGAGGAGCAGTGTACTTGATGGCACTGAGATTGGGTTGGCTTCGTTTTTACGGAAGCAGTTTGCCAGACCTTCCTTCCCCGAGTCGCTGGGTGGACTTGAACTGCCCACTTTCAAATTAGCAGCTGATTGCAAAGCACTCGTGCCACCCAGGCTGTGTGTGTGACTGTGGGGGTTGGGGGGTGGGGGAGAGAAGGAGGAATGGAGAGGGAATCTAAAAAAGAACTTATATTGCTCTAATTCTAATAGCAAAATGGTAGTCATTTCTCGTAGGAAGTACCTTCATATTTACCCTTCTGTTGCTTCCATGTTGTTTACAACTTCAGGTAGTAGTTGCTTGGTCTTCCCTGACATTTTTACAGCCGCTATGACAACAGGGCTGGCATACCAGCTACATATGTATCCACCTGTGATCACAGCCCGTTTCCACTCCCTTCATTCTGAACAGCGCTCCAGCCCCTTCCCGCCCTCCTGTTCTCTCTGATCACACACGTTGAATGACACTGGGTTCAACACTTGGCAAATGTTCCCACATTCCTGCCATTACCAAGTAGAAGCGAAGGAGTCACCTTTTGGACAGTGCATTCCACACTCCTATTTTCAGCGTGAGGCAGTTTTGGGAGTTCTGTCATTAGCACATCTGCCTTTCAGTTCACAGTCTGGTGGCCCTTGTTAAGTAGAGAGCTAAAAACGGACGCTTGTCTGGCAGCCCGGTTAGTTTCCTCCGCCTGTCAGAGGTGTTTCCCTAACTCGGGAATGCATCTACCTCTCAGAATGGTGCTTTATTCATATGTGGGGTGTCTGCAGTCTCCCCCGCTCTGAGGGAGGGTCTGTTTTTATGTAAGATTTCACTAAAAAGGTCTGAACACGTTGCTCCAGCGCACTCTGTTTCTAAGGTTGACCTAGTGGCCGCTTCTTCCTGGTCCGTCAGGGCCTGGAAGTACAAAGAGGTGGGGCAGGATCAGTTCTGTTTTAGGACAAGTCAGGGGTTCCCATTTGTTAGAACATCTAGGAAGGATTTGCTGCTCTGCCCAAGTGGAGATGGTCAGGGCTGGAGAGCCATTCAACTCACCAGAGGCTGAGGCTCAATGAGGGCTGGACCTGCCCAAGGTCACACAGATGGTCAGAGGTCAGGATGAACGCAATCCAGATGGTCGGAGGTTGGGCTAAACGCAAGCCCGGCCCTCCTCACACTCAAGTTTCATCTCTTCTCCCATTCAGTAAATTCTTTTGTGTGTGCACTTTATGTGCGTTCGTCCACCTATTCATTTAACAAACAAAGGCTCCAGACTGGCCCCTGGAGTCAGTTTCCAGGGGAGTGGACATTCTTCACGAGGTATCCTAGGAGATCTGATGGATGTCAGTGGAGATCCGTGCTTTGAGGGTCATTGGTGAGAGATCTGGGTCCCCAATCACTGGGGTGTCAGCAGACGCACTGTCTCCTGCCTGCATGTATTCTCTTGTTGGTCCCCCACTGCCAAACTCCAAGAGATTTTCCTGCAGCTCAGACATTGGTACAATACAAGTAAACAACAGGGCCCATTCCTGGGCCCAAGCTTTGGAGATTTCTGATTCCCCTGTTCGCTTGCCTATGAAAAGGGACGGCTCTTGTACTGCTCCTGGAAAGCCAGGTTAGGTTGGACTCTTTATCTGGAAGATTTGGAGAATAAGGGTGGATCTGTGTGGCAGTGGGGGCATGTTTTTTTGATATAACTTACTCCGTGCTGGATAATTGCTCATAACTTCCCTCTACAGCCACGTCACTGGCCTGGCTCTGGTGCTCTCAAATTCAGAGGGCATACCAGCTGTATAATTTATGGGCCTAATGAGAAATTAAAATGTGGGGCTCCATATTAAAACTTATTAAGAATTTCAAGACAAAGACAGCAGAGCATTAAACCAAACATGAGGCTACGTGTGTGGGCTCTCTTCCCACTGCACAGGCCACACACTTGTGAAGCCAGCACCCTTTGGAGGCCCACCTGTGAGTGGCAGGAGTCCCATAAGACGTGGGGCTGCAGGGTGTGGTTGTGCAGGTGTTTATGGCTTGACTTTAGGGGGCGCTATTTACATCCTGTTCTCAGCGGCCAAGCAAAGGTCATTCCAGCCAGCACCTGCCTCCCTTCGGAAGTTGGAGGATTGATTCACAACTAACTCTGGAACAGACATGCCACTTGGGGACAGACTAGTGTCCTCACATCCAGTCTCCTGCCTCTCCCTGGGGTTCTGAACCTCCCCCCTTTCATCCACCCTTTCTCCTTGGCGCTTCAGGGACACATTTCTCCATGAAACATCGGTGCCTGGGCTCCACGTGGCAAGCGCTGCTGAGGAAGCTTTTGCTTCTCTGTGCTGCTCACCCGCCAGCGGCTCCACTGTTAACCTTTGGGGTTTGTTCACAAAATAGAAACTCTCTTTGTAGGTCAGTTTGTCAGTAATTTTGGCAGCCGCAGGGCCACCAAGGGAATGAGGATTGGTTCCCAATTGTCTCTCCTGCTCGGTTTGAAGCCCTTCCCTGGGAGGAATGCTCACCCCTGCCGGAAACAAGACACGGTTTTCTCTGACCTGGTTTTGAATCGGTAGGAGTGAATCCTATATGCTGGGAATGTATGGCCGCCAAGAAGGAATGTGGTCCAAACCTGGCTGGTGGGCCTGGACTCACTGCTGGGCCCTTCCAGTCGGGCTGGGTTTTCCTGGCAGGTGGTGTTTGACCTGGGCAGGCAAATTGAAGGGTTCTGCTTGAGACTGGCATCCACAAGAAGCTCAGTGGGTGCCCTTCTGACAACCTCCTGGTGCCCAGTGCTACACATCCTGCTGGAGGTAGGGCACGTCCTTGGCAGTCGCGCTTTCAAGGGTCTGGCAGTGGAACTGAGGCTTAAGAGATCAGGCCAGGTACAGACTGCGCAGAATTAGTTACTTATCAGAGAGAACAGTGCTGGGTGAGTGCTGAAACAGGTTCAAGAAGCAGTCCAGAGAAGTCAAGGAGGACTTCCTGCAAGAAGTGGTGACGGGCTTCTCCCTGGCCCTTTCTTGTTCATTAACTTAGGGGCTTCTAAGGAGTAAGTTCGTTGCTTCAGGGCAGAGAGCTGGGAGAGCCTAGACTGGGTTAGCCTTTGGCCTAGAAATTCACTCCCACCCAAACAATAATGTGTGTAAGGCTGAGTCAGCTCTGGAACAAGATTCCATGGCGATAGGCAAAGGTTTGCAGGGGAGGACTCCAGATCAGCCAGAGAGCTGGGTGAGTACCAGAGAAGGACACCTCTAAGAGGGAGAAAAGGAGTAGCCAGGGTCCTAAAGGTGGGCGGGAGAACATTTCCTTAAGGAGTCTTGAGAAATGAGACCCTATTGCTTCTCGACCTTTTGGCTAAGATCTAGTGGAGAAATGGACCTTATCTGAGCTTGCTAGTTTATTGTCACTGACCTGGCTCCTGCTTCTTCCAGGCATGCAAACTGGGGGTGCTTTTTGGCCCTAGGCCCTTAGGGAAACTAGACTTAGTGGCTCTTTCCGAACTCAGGCCTTTTTGAAGTCTTTCCAGATAGACCCCTACCTATATTATTGATGATGCATGTTTATTGAGAAGGCTGGCTTTTGAGGTCATGCTGTGAGTGGCTTTTATGGGTCTGAGACCTAGCTGGCCCTTGGTGGTTTATCCCTTGAGCAAGTCATTTCCCTGTATAGAATCAGCACTCCAACTGTAACCTGACTGAACTTCTTACAAATGGGGACATTGAAGAACACAGAGGTGAAGTAACCTGCCCAAGGCCATTTACCCAACAGATGTCAAAGCTAGGGTTACAACTGGGGTTCTGGCTCCTTTGTCTCTGTGTACTTTAATGGACTCTCGTGTGATCCTTTAAAATAGCCAGTTCCCATTGAGTTTCTTCCAACTCATGGCACCACCGGATTCCCATGGAACACTCATCTAGAGAGAGCAGTGTTCTGTCCAGTGGCCTTTCCCACCTTCCAGCTCAGAACCATTGACCTCTCACGGTAGTCACACATGAGGATTGTATCTAACACCCCGATTCTGTGGAGTTGCATAGACCAGTACCCCACCCCCACTCCCGTTTGCCTTCTTTCTGTAAATCCCATATCAGAAAAATGCACCGATGCGGCATCCATTCGAGACCCCTCTTGCTGAGATGGCCGAGTGTTCAGAGGGAAATTAATGAAATGAAGTTTGGAGACAGCCAGTAGGGCAGCCCCTTCCAAGGGATGATGATTTATTTCAGCAATGTGGTAGTCATTAGTATCTTTGGTGTCGAAGCCCCAGCACTCGAGCTGGGTCTGTGGCTGAGAGAGCCTTTGGGGCCATTATGAGCTAATGGCTCAGTGTGGGCAGAGGAGGCCTGCAGTCAATCTCACTGCTGGCAGGCAATAAACGTCGCCTGGTTCCCTTCCTGCTCCCCTTAAGAGGCAGGAGGCCTGGGCTCACGACTCCCCGCTGGGCCTCCAAACATCCTGGTGTTGTCTCCATTGTTGTGGGGCCTCTCATGTCATTTCTTGGCTTGGAAAGCAGGCTCAAAAGGTACCCAGAGTTTTGTCCACCTGACCCAGATTTTAGAAGCCAAAGATTACTTTGGGGGCTCTTGGTTTGTTGGCATGGCTTTCTGCAGGGTTGTGTAGAGAGAACCCAAGTGATGCGGGATGACTTCCAAAGATCTGTCTACCTTGCCCACTTTTATTAAGATGGAACTTCCATGTGGGAATGGTGGTGGCTCCATGAGAGAGTTCTTGCCTTCTGTATATGCAACCTAGTTTGAGGCCCAGCCAGTTCACCTGGAGCTCGGCCAGCACATACCTGTTATTGGAGGCTTGCTCAGGTGTTGTCATAATGCTGAACATGTTTCATGGGCGCTTCCAGACCAAGGTGGACTAGGAAGAAAGACCTGGCAATCTACTTCCTAAAGTCAGCCAGGGAAAACGGTCTGATCCACATGGGATCATGAGGATGGCGTAGGACCGGCCCGTTTTGTTCTGCTGTGGGCCCCGTGAGTGCAGCAGCCACCCAAAACTACGAGAGCAGCAAGGACAAGGCGACAAAGGCCACAACTTTAGGAGTCTAGCATGGGGCCGTTTTACATTTGTCCACCCCTGCATCCAGTACTCACAGCTCAAGAAATCGACCATTTTCTCTCCCTCCAGCACGCTCTCTCATTCCCCTTCCCAGTCTTAGCCCCCGCAGGTCACTGCTATTCGAACCTCTGTCGTCATGCATTAGGCTTTGTGTCTGACTTCTCCAGCTTACCATGACGTGACTTCCATTTATCTGTGCAGTTAATCGGTAGTTTGTTCTTTTGTGTTGTGTCCCACTATATGGATATGCAGCAGTTTTTCCACTGGTTATTGCTAGATGTCTGGGTTGTTCTTGTAGTGTGGCTAAGGCCACCTGGATGGATGTCTACTGTGGTCAGAGGTACCCATTTCTCTTGTTACCAGAAGGGCTGGCTTGATGGCAAGCGTTCATCTTGACACAGCGCAACTGTTTCCAGAGTGCTTGGTACAACCACCGTGTACACCCTTGTCCTCTTCAGCACCACATGGCCATCCCCTCTGTTCTGCTGGAGCCACACCCCTCGTCTCCTGAATACTCGAAGGCAGCGGTTCTCAACCTGTGGGTGGCGACCCTTGGGGGGTGTGTGTGTGTCGAATGACACTTGCACAGGGGTCGCCTGATTCATAACAGTGGCAAAATTATCATTATGAGGCAGCAATGAAAATAATTTTTCTGGTTGGGGGTCACCGCAACACGAGGAACTGCATGAAAGGGTCACGGCATGAGGAAGGTGGAGAAGCACCGCCTTGGCCCAGCCATTGTCATCCTCCTGTCTTTTTCTCATTCATGAGCCGCCTCCTTGTGAGACTAACTGCCCCCCCACCCCCACCCCCACCTCACCTCTCCACTCCTGCCTGTTTTCACTGGCTTCATAGTACCACTCACTGTCTGGAATCCTGTCATCTGCTCATTTGTCTATCTGTGTGGTGTTTGTCTTACCTGCTAGGGTGTCACCAGGAACCTTGTCTATCATGTTCTTCCCTCTGTGCCCAGTGCCTAGCCCAGACAGTGGCACGGAGTGGGTTTCAGTCATAAGAATAAGAAAGAATGATCTTGTCTTTCTCCAGCCCACCTGTCATCTGTCATATGCACTTTGTCTTTCTATCCTAGCCCAATACCTGTGAGGCAGATAAAGTCAAGATTATGATCTCTATTTACCATGGGAAGTGGGACATTCAAGAGCCCGAGTCTGGACAAGTCGGAGACCCCGGCTCTGAGCTCGGAGTACCTTTTTTCTGATTGTTTGAGTCTTAGCTCTGGTCGGAATCTTGGTTCTGCTACTCATTTTGCTGTGTGGCCTTATGCAGATTCCTGAGCCTCTCTCATTTTCAGTTTCCACATCGATGAGATGAAGGGATGAAATCACCTATCTACCTTTAAATGTGCAGTCTGGTCCCCCAAGAACTCAGTGATTGGAGCCTCTTCGATGACTTGGCTTCACCTGGAAATGGGGACAGTTTGCAACTAATATTGTGTCTTGGCTTTTAAAGATTGCCTATGCCCCCAGCTTTTTTCTCCAGAGTATTGGAAGTTTGACATTACATGGGGAAGCCAGAGCCATAGGTCTCCATCTCCTCCTCCTCTTCCCCGCCCCCCCATCTTGGTTTGCTCATGTTCAATCTATAAGCAATTTCAAAGGCAAATGAATGTGTGTGTGTGTGTGTGTGTGTGTGTGTATGTGTGCTGCATATTGAAGGAAGGGTTTCCTTTCATGTGTAAGTGCCAAGGTAGAATATGAGGGCGTTGGCTCCTGGCTCAGAAACTGTGGCATCCTTTGCAACAAGGCAGCCTCAAATTCCACGTTGGCCTCATCAGAGGTTCATGATTTAAAGCTATTAGGTTGAGCATCCAATGATTTTTTTAACCCACAACGATGACAATTTCATATAGTTCAACCAAGTATCAAGAAGCAACCATGGACAAGGACCAGAAACCCTAGCATCGGTAATAAAACATAAAACTCGCTGTCATCAAGTTGATGCTAGTGCAGAGTGACCCTATAGGACAGAAGAAAACCACCGTAGCCCAATTCCTGAGAGGCAGATAGGCTTTCTGGGTTTTAAGACTGTAACTTTTTATGGGAATAGAAAATCCCGTCTGGTAGTTTCGATCTGCTGACCTTCCTTGCATTTAACCACTATGCCACCAGGCTGAGCAGTAAATAGTATATGGTTGCTGCATCAATTAGACATTATTTCCAGCCAGCCCTCATATTCTCGTGCCCCCACCCCACCCACCCACATGCCCCCATCCTTGGTGATAGCAGACTAAAAGTGATTGGAAGCAAAACATTTTGCATTTCGTTAGTAACTAGGAACCAATAGCCCTTTCATTGTGCTTACTAGGATAGTATGGAGAGGAGGAATTCATGCTCTGCCTTATGTTAAAAGAAGAGGCTCCAGTCATTAAGCATTTCTTGGCACGTCCTGCTTGGCCCTGCTTTGGAGAGCTACTACTGGGATCTGTCAGCAGTAAGGCTCTGGAAAGTTCCTCCAGGTGTCACCCCTTTCTCCTTCACATGGGGTTTCACTTTGGCTTTTCTTCCAGTTTCCCTCACTTGCTCTGACTTCAGGAATGATTTTCCAAGCATCTAAGGACTTGGCTTTGCCAAGTCTTGGGGCAATTGTGCAATGACAAAAATTATAATAATGCTGAAAATAGAAAGGGTAGCTACTGTTTCTGGAGTGTGTCCTGTGCTCAGGCACTTTCCCTGCGTTATCAGTTTTCTCAGAAAATATTGCTAGAGTTCTCATCTAACCCATGAGGAAACTGAGGCAAGGCTTAAGAGCTCACAGCTAGAAAGGAAGGGACACAGCCTAGGTTTTATTCTGTGCCACCTAACCCTGAATTGGAGTCCGTGGCCCTTGCAGCCCTTTAGTAAGTTTGACTACTAACTAGGATTGGCAGTTCAAGTCTACCCAGAAGTGCCTTGTAAGAAAGCCGTGGCAATCTCCTTCCATCAAATCAGGCGTTGACAACTCTATGGAGCATAGTTACACACAAGGCACGTTGGGATTGCTATAATTTTGTTTGACCTCACACAAATGGTTTTAACCGAGAATGTATCCTTACCATCTTCTGTGCTTACAGGCGGTTTTGTTTCCCAAATACACACGTTCTAGGAGAAGCTAAGAAATAATTTTCAGGAAGAGGATGGCAGGGGAGGCTGGGTACCACTGAGAGGCGTTTCTGATAAGGAATTCCAATGTGACTCTCCCCTGCATTTCGACCAGGGAAGAGTCCCAGGGGCAGGAGCCACTGAGAGGCCCTTGTGTGGCACAGAGGAAGGAGGTCCGAGCTATGCTGGCATTCAGGAGGTAGCAGGGAGAGGTGGCTATGACTCATCAGCTGTTTGAGTTTCTTGTAAGGAATGAGCAAGATGAGGGCTGGAGGACCAGTCCTCTTCCTGGCTGTCACTGTAAAGCTCCACTACATGCTGAGAAGCAACGGTAATAGAATCTCTTAGCATTACTGCAATGCCTTAGAATGGTCGGATTCGGGATTTAGAACACCACAGAGCCTCAGACTTTTGAGAACTATGGGGCTCTAGACAATGGTCTCACACCCGTGTGCCCGTCACAATGTGGGTTATACACTGGGAACCAGCGCCCTCTCGGCCAGGCTCTCCAAGAGAAATACTCTGCAAATTGCAGGTGGAATTTAAAATTACCAACTCAAAATAAATAAATAACTCACTGCCACTGAGTTGATTCTATCCCTGTAGGATAGAGTAGAATTGCCCCTTTGGGTTTCTGAGTCTTTAAATCTTTAAGGGAGCAAGTAGCCTCATCTGTCTCCCATGGAGTGACTGGTTGGGTTCAAACTGCTGAGCATATGGTTAACGGCACAATGCGTAACCCACTGTGCCATCAGTGCGCCTTAAATTGTCTGCTAGCTGCATTAAGAAAATAAAGGATGTCTGCCTTAAGCATGGTGCTCTTTCAAGACCAATCATCGTGGGATTGAATTGACAGCAGCAAGTGGAACAATTAGGAATTGGGGAAATAAGTTTCTGTTAATGGAGGAGGAGCCGCTCTCAGCAGAGAAGAGTAACAGTGGTAATCAATGTCACTGAATTGTACGTGTAGAAATGGGTGGATTGATGCATGCTTTGCTGTGTATATTTTCAAGAGCCACAAGAAAATAAAATCTTAAAACATTCAAGCAAATAGGTGAAATTAATTGTAGTACTAGTGGGTTGCACACTGAGCTGGTAACCACAGGTCAGCAGTTCAAACCCATCAACAGTTCTAAGGGAATATGATTAGGCTATCAGTTCCCGTAGAAATTCCAAGTCTTGGAACTCCAATGGAGCAGTTTCACACTGTCCTTTAAGATCACTGTGAGTTGGAATCTACTTGACGGCAGTAATATTCCTTTTTGGTATCCCAAATAATTATTAGTGTTACATGTAATCAATGTTCAAATTATTGATAGTTAGGGGTTTTTTTAAGTTTCTCTTTTTTGGTGTGCATTTGGTCTTACAACGTGACTCAGTTCAGACTAGCCAATTTCCGGTGCTCAGTAACCGTGTTTGGACAGGGCTATCTTATTGGGCAGCACAGCTCTAGACAAGAGGCTTCTGCTCTTTGGAGAACATTGTTATAGTTAGTTACATTAAGTGGGCTAAAGGTAAGGTGACCAGACATCCTGCTTTTGGCGGGACAGTCCCTATTTTTAACAATTTTTCCCATGTCCCGCAATGTTTTTAAAAAGTCCCGATTTTTGGAAAGAAAGCACGACAAACTAGGATATACAGTTTCTGGCTGCCATGTGACTATTTTGCCAGGATATGAGTTTTATCAATGGTGTCCCGCTTTACCAATGTTAAAATCTGGTTGGGCTAGCTGAAGGACTCATAAGAACCTTGTGTACAGTACAGTAAGACACTTCCCAGGCCTGAGCCAGCTCCAAGACAGGTTACAGACTGAACCATTTGGGCAGATTTTCAGAAGTTGAACACCAGGCCTTTCTTCCTAGTCTTAGTGTAGAAGCTCTGCTGAAACCTGTTTAGAAATCCTAACAGCATACAGACCACTACTGACAGCTGGGTGATACATTGGTTGGGAATTGAACTGGGAAGGTGAGATGCTGCCAGGAAGCCCTGCAGGCCAAGGCCACCAACTGAACCACTCCTGTCCTTTGGTCGAGTATTTCTAATAGCATTTGGAATTTGGAAACTGGCATTCCCAATTTGAAGAGCTCCAAACACCTTACCTAACCACTTGTGTTGATCACAACCGCTCTGAGGGGTGACCCTCGGAGAAGTCTTTCCCTGCCCAGAGAGCTGTTCTGGCAGGTCTGGTGGAGCCAGAAGTCTAGTGTGAGAGTCTAGAGCAGCAGTTCTCAACCTGTGGGTTGCGACCCCTTTGGGGATCGAATGACTGTTTCACAGGGGTTGCCTAAGACCATATTTCCGATGGTTTTAGGAATGGAGACACCGCTCTTCTATCCGCCTCGTACACATATGGAGTAACCACAACATGAGGAACTGTACTGAAGGGTCGCGGCATTAGGAAGGTTGAGAAGCACTGGTCTAGAGCTGCATAGTGACAGCTCTGGGCTGTGCTCATGCATGTGGTCTGCCATGTTCTGCCCCTCGGCAGTCCTGAGGACCGAGGGTGGTGGGGCCTGTGGACCGTGTCCCTGCTGCCATCATCCAAGGCCGCCTTCTTGGGCTGATGCTGAGCGAGCGCTTCTCCTCTTTGCTCCTGCAGTCATGGGGAGATAAAAGCGGGAGCTGTGAGGATGGCAAAGAGGGAGCCAGATTATATTTATAATATTAAAGTGAGTGCAGTTGTGGCTTGCTGTTCTCCAGGGTTCTTCACAAGCAGAAAAACACAAATTAGCATTTTTCCATTTCCATATCTTGACTAGGAGAATCGCCCACTCTCAATTAAGACCTATAGCTTTTGGGATGTATGCAACAATTTTATAAAATATTTACAGCAAGATTTGCATTTTACATGGTGTTACAGTTTTTCGTGCATTTAGGAGAAAAGGCTAAAGCCTGAGCGAGGAAACAGCTTCTCTGGAGCCAGAGGAAGAAAGCTGGGGGCTGTTGTTTTTCTTGCCTCCTTTGCCCAACTGGCCCAGACTGGAGTTGTCTCTGGTCATTGCCTAAGGCTGATCTGCCCAGGAGCTGTTTGTTAGTATCAGTTCAGAGCCTATGGCCCCTTTGACAAATCCATCACTTCACCTTTAAAACTGTGGGAATGGTGCTGTTTGTGGCTTTGTGCAAGATAGGGAAGAAGAAACACCGCCCCTCGAATGTAAAACATGCTGTAAAGGACATAGCTTTTTCCTGGATCATCTGCAGTTGTATATTTTATGTTAATTTTACCGAAAATACTGCACCCCTGCCAGGTTTAGTAGCGGCTCACTGTGATATGAATAATTTCTAGTGAATCATTTTTTTCTTCATTTAAGATTTGGCACCTTTTTAAGATTTTAATAATAACAACAAGGAGGAAGATTTAGAACAAGTGAAACATTAGTGCCAAAGAAATTCACGTTGAGCGCTAATGTAAAATAGCAAGAATAATTACATGGAAAGCAGTTTCCACAGATGTTTTTCCTTGTAATGTAATAACTATTTACTAAACTGTTTATTTTAGGCCTTTGGTTTATAATAAAATATTTATACATTCTCTGCTGTAATAAAACAATATTGACAAAATACTATAGAGGTTTAAGAAGACAATTGATATTTTTATTTTCCAGCAAGTACAGGGGGTCAAAGTTTGGTCCTATTTTGGTGGCTACTTCTAAATGAGCACAGCTGGGTTTAGCTACTAAGTTCATTCCCTAGTTTGCTGGCTGGGAACTGGCTAGGTGTAAAAACTGTTATTTTTTTTAGCCAATTGTTGGCTATGGATGTTGTTGAGTATTTTTCGAAGACAATTCTTACCTGTGAAGGGCTAGCTATCAGACCGCTTCTTCTCCCAGACGTAAAGCTGGCCAAGGGGGTCTGTGGCTTAGGAGGGCAGAGAGATGCTTTTGAGTGTCACTGTGGGATTGAGATTCAGGCAGGAGCCATCTGAGGGTCCACTTATCCCTGAGGTTTCTATGAAGGTTTGACTTTCATCCAGGGGTGGATTACCCAATAAGCAAGGTAAGCATAGGCTTCCTTGTGCTTATTGATGCATCTGTGAACAATTTTACATGGATTTGTCTACATCTTTGATGTAGTGTACAGCATGGAAAATTCTTCACTGTCTGTTAGTAAGCATAGACAAGCTTGTGCTTACTGTGCTTACTGGGTAAGCCGACCTTGCTTCAGTCTTCTGCCTCTCTCTGTGTGTGGCCAGCGAAGTGTGGCAATGCCCCAGTGGTGGTTGGCCCCCCTTGAGCCCCCTCTGGAGCTTAAGTGGCAGGGAGGAGAAGGAGGAGTTGGAGAAATGGGAGAGCGCCCCCAGCCCACCTCTGTACTGCAGTCCGCAGCTGTGATGGAAAGACCACAGAATGGATAGGTCCACCTACTATTGTGTGAACATTGTGCCTGCCAGCAATGGCTAGGGGCGGGAGAGGAGGAAGGCTGAAATCAAGCTTTGAAAGAGACTGGGCCTCAGCTGGGTGTGAGGAACAGCAGTGCGAGGGGCCCTGCTTGCATTAACCATCTTTCTCCTAACCGCTCGGCTCTCCCCAAGACGAGCGCGTCGGACTGGCCTTGTTTCTGTGAGTGTGCAGGAAGTTCTCTGAGCCTGGTGCTGGTCCTGGTGTATTTGATTGTAATTTTCTTTTCATGCGAGCGTTTCTGTGTAATTGCTATTTGTGTGTCTACCTTGGCCTGTCTGTGGCTTCATTTCTGAGTTTTTTATTCATGCGTGTGGACGTCTTTGTGCCTCTGTGTGTTTTGGTCTGTGTATTATATGTCTGTCTACTTGTTTCTGTATGTTTCATATATGTGGTTTGGGTATCCTTGTGACCTCACGGTGACTTGGTTTCCTTTTGTAAAATAAGTGTCTGTGCCTCTAGGAGTCGCTGTGTGGGTGAGAGAGACATAGACAGACAGAAGCATGCATCTCCCCTGTTGGGAAGGACACCTATCTCAGGAGAACCCGGGAGCTTCCTGGCTCAGAAACCTCTGGCTCGGTGGTGTGAGTACATAGGCATTTCTGCACTTAACTCTGATGAAACTGCTCTCATCAGAGACAGGCAGGGAGGAGGCCCTGAAGGGGCTGGCGGATTGGAAGACGCGTGGAAACTTTTAAAGTGAGAGAGACCACTGGATCTAAGGTTCAGAACATCCAGTGTAAACCTGAGATGTTTGCTGGTTTTGATCTTCATGGGGAAAAAGCCCATTTTCCAGGGGGTGATACTCTGAATGGAAGCCGAGCTAGAGAGATGGTTCTTAAGGACATGCCGTGCATTAGCAATGCCTCTATATTGGAGTTACCCAGCCCTGGTGTGGCCTGTCTGCAGTCATGGGACATTAGAGGCCGCGGAGAGAGTGGTTGACATCCTTCGGGGTCCCCAGGCCTGTGGTAGAACTGGCCGATCAGAGTCCATTGATGAGCTTCCTACTGATCTCCCACAAGGACCAGGGAGGAACAGGCTTTCTTTGCCTCTAGCAAAGGTCTTGGTCTCCCATCTAATGGGAAGTCATCTTTCTTCATGTGTTTTCCTCAAGAACCTCTCTCCCTTTTCCAAAGCAATTTATTGTCTTCCTCGCCCCACACCAGCAGCCAGTGGTCTTTGTTCTTCTCAGGGCTCCAAGGCCATGCTTTGGTCCCTGAGAGCAGGCTGGGCCTCAGACTCCAATTTCCCACTTTATAGACAGTAAAACTGATGCACAAAACTGTGTGTCTTGATTTTGGACACGTGGTTCCTGTCCAGTGAGGGAGGACAGGAGGGGTTACAACACACCAGAAGGGTCTCCAGATAAGAAAGCCTTGTTTATCAGGGCTGCTGCTGGGGTAGTCCTGGGGGTGAGGGCTGGGCAGGACTGAGCCTCTAAGGACTGAGCCTTTAAGGGACGGGGGGAGAGGTCTGTCAGTGGCAGAGCTTTGCTCTGCTGCTTTGGGGTCAGAGCTGGATTGCTGGGGACAGGAAGATAAAGGAAAAGCAGCAATCGCCACCAGGGGTCCCCCTTCTCCTGGCTCCCCCACGCAACTTTCCCTTCTCCAAGTTCATCTTGGTCCAAACTTTAAAGGGTGTTGGTTTGGGGAGGGCACATATGATATCTTGATGCCCTCTTGTGTCATGTTGGGGTACCAACTTCTTCCCCCAAGCATCACAGGCTATCTCTGCTCTAATACCTCACTAGCCTATTTTGTATATTTTGACCTTGTTTTGAACATCTGCGGAAAATTGGGCATAGGAAATGGGGAGCTGAGGAGTGACGATCAGGCTGTTAGATAGTGATCTAAAATGAGCAAGGAGGAGTGAGAGACAGGAGCCCCGGGGAAAGACGTGGGTGATGCGACCTAGCTTGTGTGGTTTGAATTTGCCACCTGCTCTGACTTTTTGTCTTTTCTCCTGCCACTCCCTGCCCGATGTGGGTAGTTGTGATAAGCTTTGCAGCCATGAACTGGTACCCAGGGCTGCTTTATTCACATGTTGGCTCCTTAGCCAAGGATAAACAGTGCCCTCCTGCAAGTGACTTTTGTAGAAGGGCTCTGTCTCCACTTTTCTCAGGAGCTTGCGTCGAGGAGGCTCCAGGGGGGAGCAGGTCCCAAACTCAGCCTCAACTTCTTTATTTGTTGAGCAGAGGACAGCGCTGTGGTGGTGCTTCATTTGCAGATTGGTTTTGTTCTGTATAATTCCAATTGAATTGTTCCTTCATTTTCTTTTTTTTATATTACAGAGAGAGAAAACACATCAAGCAATATATTTCCCTTACAAAAGAAAATATACTGATAGCGCCAATAGAAATCACCCTTACTCTCACCTCCCAGGGAAAATCACTGTTCCCAATTTAGGGTTTACCTTTTCTGACTCTGGATGTTCAAACACATAATCACAGCTTTAATAAACATTTTCTTTGAGCATAATTGTTAACCGGAAACATACACAGATCAGGCATTGTAGTGCATAATCATAATGCATGGAAACTCCAGAGCCTGCCTCGCTCACTTCCTGTGTCCGCATAGACACCTGCACACAGCCGTCTGTGTGGTGGCTGCTTGGTCTATCGTTGACAAGGCTACTCAGGACATTCGCCAGTGGGACTTTCAGGGCTTCCGTATTAGAAACTACCTTTTATGAGTCATCTGTGCTTACTAGCTGGGTGACTTTCACCTTCTCCTCAAGGGACAGGATGGTCAGAATGGCTGTGGTGGAGGGTTCTTACTGTGTCCCTGCTGAGGAGCCCAGGTTGTGGAGTGGAGATGCTGGCATGGCTTCAGTTTGCCAGCTGGACCTCATCAAATGCGGTGTTAATTACTGGGCGGCCCCTGGTTGTGTGAGCAGGCGGAGACGCTGGGGCGCACTCCTGAAACAGGGTCACCTTGAAACAGACACTTCCAGGGGAAGCGAAATCGAGGAGCAGGCCACAGGGATGCACAGGGCCAAGACACCACTTCCCGCCAGTCTCCTCCAAGTCACCTCGGCACCCTGGACCACTGTTGCGACATGCGTGGGCTCCTTCTGCCCCATGTGAGCGTGCTCTGTGTCTCTTCATCCCCGGTTTAATTGGGGTGAGCTGGGAGCAGCAACACCCCTATCTGTGGATCCCCTTTCTAAAAGAGAGCAGGGCACAGAGACAGCTGGTGATTGGTGCCTGTCTGAGGAATCTGGCCTGTGGGAGAGCTTGGGAATGGAAATGAGGCTGGGAAGGGGAGGCCGCCTGGATGCCACATAGGAGCCTGGCGGGGTAGCATCTTCCCCCCGCCCCCCACTGGCTGGGAGGCGCTGCCCCATGGCCCCAGCCAAGTAGGCTCAGGGCTGCAGGCGAGGCAGCGCCAGGTTGGAGGAGAATTAGGTTATTGCATTTCCTCTGTAATTCTTCATCAGGGCTCTGCCTGGATCTGCTGCTGGAAAATCAATGTGTTCTGACTCCATAATTTCCCAGGTTGCCTTCCTCCAAGTACATTGTGCAGGGAAAGGTGACATCTCCGGTCACGTCTATACGGACCCTATACACACACATACACACGCGTGCACACGCACAGAGGCCCTTTCCTCCCTTCCCCTCCACCCCCCAGCCGATCCCCACTCAGCCCGGGATTCACTGGGAATTCACAACCTTTGCTTTTGTCAAAAACACTCATTTGTGTTTGTGCCAGTCCACTAATGGCGGACGCCAAGGTCTGGGAGCCTACCTCTGTTCGTCTCTCGTTATGGCGAGGAATGTGCCGTTAATAATGCATCTGTGGAACTCAGCTGTGTGGGAGCCAAGTAATTATCCCACTGTAGCGTCCTCGGCTTGTGTCATCACGACTGGGGCTTCATTAAAAGCCCTCACAGAGACGGTGTTGTGTGGTGCAGCCTGTATGTATATCTTTTCGTTTAAATTATCAGCCTTGCTATGGCTCAGAGGTAATTTGACTTTTTGAAACCGCTGAGCCCCTGTGAATTCCCCTCCCCTTCTCCCTCTCGCTGCTCTACCAGCTGATCAGCCCCAGAAGAACAAAAGGTTTATCTGAAGCTATGAAGCATATATTCACCAGCTTCTGGCGTCTAGATAAAAAAAAAATCAAAGTACTCCATTGAACATGTTAATACTGAGCAAAATGCACACAGCTAGACACTAAACCTTTACAGGGATTTGGGCATTTGAAAAGTGATACTCAGCTCAGGTCTTGAGCTGCGTTTCTTAGCCCAGAGTCAAGCGAGGAGGAAAGGAGAAAGGAATAATGTTTATGAACTAATATTGAAAACGGCAAACGAGCTGCTTAAGAGCTTCCCACCTTTTGTCTTAGCTCTTTGTCTGATTTGGTTGGATGGGCAGTCAGAAGGCTTGCATTGCAGGATGGCGCATCGCAGGGAGGTGAGTTTCCCTCTCTGCCGTGGGCTTCTAGCTACAGATGACGGAAATGTTCAATGGGAAGAAGGGTTGTGGTGCTTCTTGGCCGAAATCCTGTGAACTGGGGTGCTGGCTCTCGTCTTTGTTTCTCTGTGGCCCCTTTAGGCCTCAACAGAGGAGGGTTGTAGGTGACCTCAGAAGGAGGCCTTGTCCAAGTATACTTCTGTACTGAACAGTGCCGTCTTGGGGACTTCATGCTGTCATTCGTTTCATAGTTCCTTCCACTCCCGGTGGAGACGAGCTGCCAAATGAGACTGGCAGGAGCAAGATGACCAAGTTTCATGCATCAGTCTATCACGGAGGTAGTACACAGGTGCTACTTTTGATTGGCAGTCTATCCTGGGCAACATGGTTGTATCGTCCCTGTTTTTGTCTGTCAGATATACTTACTGAATGCTGGTGTTTGGCTCTGGATCAAGGAATGGCCTGGAAAAACATGGGAATTGTTTTTGCCTTCAGGAAGCTTTGAACACATGTGGAAGCAGGTATAACTATAAAACCTGTCTCAGATGATAAGGCAATTTATGATTTAATCTTTGTGTAGCAGGCTGGGTCAGGGAAGAGAGAAGGGCAGAGTGGTGTAGTCAGACGGAGCACGCTGGAGCTCAGAAACCAGCTTAGTAGACGTTAGCATATTTGTGAAGCCAAGAAGGATGAGATGCATTTGCGGTAGCACCTACTCAGATGAGGGGAAAGAGAGAAAAAACACACTCATTTTCATTTTGCGTGGTCTGCATGGGGTCCTGAGGGAACTCTGCCCTTTGAGGATAAGGCTTAGCCTCCATGTGTGCAAGACTGGAAGCCGGCTGCCACCCATCTGGGCAGAGGCCTCAGGTGTGCTCAGAAAGGAAGGGACTGCCCTGGAGCCCTTAGCAGAGATGTTAGGTCCCCATGGCCCTCTGATAAGTAGCCTCTTAGATTTGAGAGTTAATTCCAGACCTCAGCTCTGAAGGCTCCCCATACCCCCACACACACACACACACACACACACACACACACACACACACACACCACAAGAGCAAGAAGGAAAGAGTCGCACAATCTCACACTCTGCTCAGCCTTGAACTACATTGACTTTGTTGGTCTTATGAGGAGCCTTGGGGTTCTGTGGCTAGGCATTGGGCTACGAACTACAGCGTTGGTGGTTCAACCCATCAGCCATTCCACAGAAGAAAGATGAGGCTCTGCTCCCATAATGATTTACAGCATGGAAATCCTATCCAGGGGTTCTACGAGTCAGACTCAACACAGTGCCAGTAGGATTCATTGGGCTAGTTTACATTTGCCAGATTTGTGCCATATTCTGCACTGAGTGCTGGGGATTTCGAGCCAAAGCAGCCAGGACCTTCACTCTAAAGAAATACCAACCATCATCCCTGATGGATGAACAGGCTGTGAATGACCTTAGCTGCTAACCAAAAGTTGAAGGTTCGAATTGACCCAGAAGAAAGACCTGGTGATATATGTCTTTAAAATCATCCATTGAAAACCGTATGCAAACATTGTAGAAATGGCAAATACTCTATTACCTATATGCTGACTACAACTTCAACGTACACAAATGAGCCGGCACACTATGGAGCACCGTTCTACTCGGATGTACACGTGGTCATCATGAGTCAGAGTCTTAGCAACTGCTCCTCTGAGTGCTATTGTCGTGTGCAGAACAACCCTGTGGGAGAGAGTAGAATTCCCCTGTAGGTATTTATAGGCAGCACCTCTTTACAGGAGGAGGTGGTGGGCTCAGCAGAAACTCGGAGGCATCGGTGAAGGCTTGATGTTCCTTGAGACTCTTCTTGCTAGTGTCACCAGTAACTGTTGATTGGCCACTGGCTGCTGTTTACCACTCCTTGGATAGTCTCATCCTCAGGTGTGTCTGATGACCCAAAATCAATGGTCTTCAGCCCTGGCTTCCTTCTCTCATATTTACCCACACAGCCAGCATCCACTGGCCTTCCCGCTTACTAAGTCTAGAAGTACCGTTACCTTTTCCCGCATCCTTGTATCAAAAGTCCTCATACAGCACTTCAAGAGACATGGCCTCTGTGGGACCCTTTGCCTTTGCCCATAGTCCCTACTCACATGGTTCTGGTACTTCCGTTGTCCATAGCCCGCCTTTTCTGGCCAGCCAAGCACTACCTCTGATTCCGGCCTGCAACATGGCAGGCTGTTTGCCAAAGATGCTGCATCCTGTATGCCTAGCACATGTGGCAAATGGCAGTCGGCAGCGCACTGTTCTCTCTGCTTTGGTTGGTTCAAAGCACAGGGATAGTTTCCAGGGCCTGTCTGACATGGCCAGAGGGAGACTGACTCAGGTGTAAAGAAACCAAGCAGTCAGAAACTGCATGTTGGTCCCCAGGACGTGCCTGTCCTTGGTCAGGAGTCTCCCCCCCATTGCTTGAGAAAGAGGTCTGTGTGCATTTGCATTTTTGGTAAACCATTTTGGGAATATTTTGAACTTTCAAATCTCTACAAAGGCCACTTGCCTTCCATCCAGAGCCAAAGACACTGTTCCTGGTGAAGTTACTCCTACCAGGAATGAGGTCGCCCCTCCTCCCAGGCAGCTGGGGCTGAGTTTCCCAAAACAAAGTGCCTCAGCGGTCCTCACCATTGAGGACTCTGAGGTGAGCAAGAAAAAAAATCAGCCAAGCTTTGTGCATCTGGAGACCAACTCCGAGGGCCCGGCTCCCGGTTCTCCCTGCTTCGGAGCTAGAAAGAAAGAGGCGGAAGAAGTGTTTGAATATTGTGCTGTGAAGGGAACAGTCCTGCAGCGAGGCAGTTGTGATATCAGAGCAGACCTCCTAAGAGATCCCCTGGCTCTGAGCTGTGATCCACACGCCACATTCGCAGACAGCTGGTCGCCCAGCGTGGGCTGCGCCTGCCGCTCCGAGCTGGCACACTGGCGGGGACCAGGTAATGCTCTAATTTCCCTCGTGCAGATGCGGCCAGGAATATCTTAATTTATTGGTGTGCTGGCATGCAGGAGGGACTGCTGCTCGTGCAGCCTTGCATAACTATTAGCAAAAAATGGAGCTGATAGGGGCTTGACTTCTCCTAAAGTGGGTTTGAAATAATCATCGCCTTTTGTTGTGTTTGGAAGGGCTTGAACAATTCTTAATTATTTAATTATAGATGTGCCAGCAGTACACTGGGAATGGCCTTGCCATTCCAGGATAGTGAGCAGAGGAAAATGTTTAGTTACCGGCGGGGGGAAAGGTGGTAATTACATCGCAGTGTCGTTGGTATTGTGCCATGCTCTTCCGTCAGGCATGTGGGCAGGGAGGGGTCTGCTGGGCCTGGTTTTGGAAACGCTTAGGTAATCATGGCTGCATCCACAGCACCACCACCTTCCTCTGAATGGGACCGCTAGCATTGGCCGAGCTCATTCTGTGTCATTTGTGCTGTGCCCGCTTGGACAATAGCAAACGCTACTGTGCCCGTATTACAGATGAGGAAACAGTCTCTGGGTCTTGCCCAAGGCTTCATAGCGTTCTTGCATCGGAGCCACAACCTCTGTTTTCCTTTGATACCACGGCGTCCCACAATCCCTGCCTTGCCGCTGGCAGGGGCTGAGCACACTCCACTCCACTCCACACTCTCTCTAACAGCCTCAGCCAGCCTCTACAACTTTGGTGACTGCCTGAATTGTATGTGTGGTTCAGTGGCACTTTTCTCCTTTCGGACACCTTGTAATTATCCCATATAAGCACACATTGTATTCATATCATTAATTTTGTTTGGGCTATTACATTTGATAGATACATTAAGCATTATATAGTTCTCTTTATACATGAAATTGAACAGTCAGCCAGCTAATTGCTGGTAATTTGTGTTGCTAACAAGAGGCAGAATGGTGGTATAACATTAGGCTCAACAGTCAGTTAACAAATTTGCCGATTCAGATTGTAAAACATGCCCTCAGTGGCAACGTCAGGCTGCATCTCACATGTGATCAAATTTTTTAAAACATGCAATTAAGGAAAAGTTCTAACCCCCCCTCAAGAACCGGGTAGCATTGACTGGCTAGCTGTTTGGGAGTGATGGGGTGCTATTTGATGGCGGGTTGGGGTCTGGCTACCCACTCACTCATCAGTAGATAAGAGATTGGGAAGGAGCCTGGGAGCTAATGGAGTTTTCCGTTGCTCTCGGGAGCTGAGAGGCTGAGTTACTGCCTCTGTCCTGAGCACCGCTGCTCTCGCTGCTTCAATAGCAGGAATCATTTCGATTCTCCGCTTCTGGACAAATCACTACTCTTTCCAGGATGATTTGGCTTGGTGATTGGACCAGTAGCCTAAACATGATCAATAGGTATGTTTGTTGATTGTTCACTGGTGCTGTATCACACTGTGCTAAGTACAAGAGTGGATGCAATGTCCACTCTGTGTATCTTAAAAACAATTTCTAAGTCAAATCAGCTCTGATTCATCTAGACCCTATGTGTGTCAGAGTTGATCGATGCTTCATGCGTCTTCAGTAGGCGACTGGGTTTTTTGTGTGTTTTGTTTTTGGAAATAGATCGCCACACCTTGCTTCTTGGTACCTCTGGGTTGACTTGAACTTCCCACTTTTAGTTAGCAGCTGTGCAAGTTAAAGAGTTGGCACCATACAGAGGCTTTTTGAGTACCGTGGTCTTCTGTGGGTAATGGAATTTTAATAATACGTACAATGAGAGTTGGCTGTTAGTTTGCTGCAGGAGGGGATCAGAAAGTCCATGGAAAAAAATGGAACTATAAGATAATTACACTCCCCACAAAATGTGTGCATCCCCTTCATATCTTAACTTCTGAGTACAGCCGTAACAAAAGTACCACAGGTGGTAAATTTAGAGAACAAAAACGTATCATTTCAGATTTCTGTAGCTACAAGTTTGCGTTAGCAGGTCTGCTCTTGGAGAAGGCCTTCTTTGTCTCTCACTGGCTTACAGTATCCGCAGGCCATCCTTGGCCTCCCTGGACTCTCTCTGTTGTCACAGGGTCTCTCCCCACCCCCACCCCACCCGTGTTTTATTACTACCCTTTATTTTTTTTTTCTTTTTTAACATTTTATTAGGGGCTCATACAACTGTTATCCCAATCCATACACACATCAATTGTGTAAAGCGCATTTGTACATCGTTTCTCAAAACATTTTCTCTCCATTTAAACCCCCCACATTAGGTCCTCATTTTTTCCCTCCCTCCCCGCTCCCCCCTCCCGCATGAGCCCTTGATAGTTTATAAATGGGTATTTTGTCATATCTTGCCCTGTCCAACGTCTCCCTTCATCCACTTTTCGGTTGTCTGTCCCCCAGGGAGGAGATCACACACAGTTCCATGTAATCGGTTCCCTCTTTCCTACCCATTCTCCCTTTACCCTCCCTGTGTACCCGTTATAAGACACCACTCAAAATGGAGTAGGTGTAGGCCCCTATTCCCGTATGCCTTTATAAGTGTCACAAAAACCAGGTCCCATAGGGGGCCATATTCACAGGTAAAGACTAGCATACTTTTTGGGGAGAACGAAGTTGAATTCATAGCAGGCGCCAACGGACCGTTGCGATTTATCTTACCCTGTGTATGAGCACTTTTGTAGGTGGTCCAAGTCTTTGTAAAGAAATTTATGCCATTAGAATCAAACTGAGAGGCTTAATGTTTCCACACCTAGAAATAAACTTATTTTCAAAGAATTTTGAATCCCTTAATTCAGTAATTTTGTCCCTGTGACCTTTGCCCCACCAGGCCCCCTCACACGCACATTGTAAACAGCATAATCACAAGACACCTCCCTATGTCCAATGGCAGTTTCATTTGGAGGATCCAAGTATCACGCCCCGGTCAGCTTCTTGGACATACTGTACTAGCCATTCTTTCACCTAAGAGTGGAAAAAATAGAGGACGTGAGAAAACTCCTCATCTGAAGCTGGCTAAAATGCCTCAGAGACGTCACCAGGCATTTCCAGGACGGACTTGAGAGTTAAGCTTGCCCTTTCATTGCTGCCTGGGTTTGTGGTGCAGAGTCGTTGAGGGTGCCTCATGGTCCTTCTTGGCTGGGCCCTCCCTCTGTTATCAACCAGCCAGGGACAAAGAGAGAAAGGGAGAGCTCAGTTTTGAGTAGAGGATTTCCATAGATGAAATAGACACATATAATTTAAGCAAGACATTCCCATCCTTCTGTGGAGCTGCAGCTGGTCTTGAACTGCTGACCTGGAGGTTAGCAGCCAGCTTGTAACCCTACACCATCAAACCTCCTTAAAAGGACACTAGTCGTGGGTTGGATCTACATGTGACCTCCTCCCTGGGGGGCAGACAACGGAAAAGTGGGTGAAGGGAGACGTCGGACAGGGCAAGATATGACAAAATAATAATTTATAAATTATCAAGAGTTCATGAGGGAGGGGGGAGCAGGGAGGGAGGGGAAAAATGAGGAGCTGATGCCAGGGTCTTAAGTGGAGAGCAAATATTTTGAGAATGATGAAGGCAATGAATGTACAAATGTGCTTTACACAGTTGATGTATGTATGGATTGTGATAAGAGTTGTATGAGGCCCTAGTAAAATTATTTTTTAAATGGCGCTAGTCTATTTCATCAGCATAGAAAAGTAATACATTTTCATGGAGGGGGGAAATTCAGATAATCTAGATGAATATAAACTCCCCATTTCCAAATCTAGTCTGATTTTTATGTGTTCTCCAGGAATTTTCTGTGCATTATTCAAATAAAGCCAATTATGTTTGTGGTTGTGCATCTTGTCAGTAGTAGTTTTAGCGTTTTACCATCAATAGCTTTCCATATTGACTCATTTGATTGTACTTCACGTTTAAAAGACTATACACAGTGTGGCACAGTGGTTCCTGGTTGGGCCGTATCTGCAAGCTCTGAGAGAGACAGGGTGCTTTCTACTCCTGTTAGCCATCACTGTCTCAGAAACTCACAGGGCCGTTCTCCACTGCCCTAGGGGTGGCTGTGAGTTGTTATTGACTCGATGGCCGTGAGTTATGCAGATTATTTAGGGGGCCAGTGGTGGTGTAGTGGTAGGGGTCTCGATTTATAGGCTGGAAACCCAAGTTCAATTCCTGATTGATGTATCTATAGCTTAGCTGCCATCTGTGTGGCAGTAAAGGCTTGCATGTTGCGATCATGTTGAACAGGTTTCAGCAGAACTTCCTGACTAAGATTGACTAGCAAAGTGAGGCCTGATGAGAAATCAGTACCAACTCTATGGCTCACAATGGTCTTGTCCTGTTGTTCATGGGCCCCTGTGAGTCAGCGGCTGACTGGGAGATGACTAGTAACCACAGTTTTATTGTATGGTGTCACCATTATTTATTTAATCACCTGGTACTAGATGGAGCAAATGTGCTTTACAAAGTACCTTGAGAGCCCTTGGATGCTCGGGAAGGCTTCAGCAAGGAGGAGATATTGATAGTAGAATTTGAAGAGTGAGTTGTTGATGGCTGCTGTATGGAAGGAAGGGCACAGGGTGGGAAGAGGAGTAAGAGAGACTCAACAACTAGGAAGGAGCCCTGATTGTACCGTGGAAGCTAAGCTTTCCATGCCTGTGAAGATTCACATCTTCAGAAGCCTGTAGGGGCAGTTTGTACTCTATCCGTAGGGTAACTCTGAGTCAGTTAACTAAATGGCAGTGGGTTTGAACTCTTGGGAGCAAATTGGAGAAGGGACGAGGACAGGTCTCTCATTACCGACTTGCCCGGAGAGGCTATTCTATGGAGCAAGTGTGTACAGTTGGTGAACGGAGTAGTCCTTCAGCCTGAGCTGGAGTTGGGCGCATTGGTACTCAACAGACCCGGGGGAACGTGGGAGCATGGTGAGTTGAAGGAAATAAGACAGATGTACAAATGATCCAATATTTAAGCCAAGGATCCCAGTGTGTTAGCTAGGGAGACAGAAAACCTAAACATACCCCCCCAAAAAACCAAAAAACCAAACCCATTCAGCTTGTTGGTACCTCTGGTTATTTCTCAGGAAATGTTGCATGGAACCCAGACGTCTAGTGACATGTCAACTCCTGACAGAAACGCAGGCTGGCAGGTTCCGTATTTTAAGCCGAGTGCCTGCCTGCCAGATCACATTTGGATTGAGTGGCTGGCATTCCATGAGCCTGGCTTAATAGGATTGAAAGAAAAGAAATGTTACTTTTCATCACACAAGACAACAAAGAGAAATGGGGAAACGAAAATATTATTTCGTTTGAACAAATTACAGGGAGACTCTCTGGGGTACTTTCAGGGAGTTAGATGAGAAAAAGCACTTAAATATCATTCCATCAAACTAAATTTTTAACCACAATTTTTTACAGATAAAATGTATTGGGAGGATTCAAAGAAGATTAGAGCCCACCTAAGAAACGGTATTCAAATTTTACCAGCTAATAGAGGCCCAGCAAAAACTGCTAATGCCTGTAACTTGCCTCCAAGGGACAGCGATTTCAGTATTCTTATAAAAACACATTGAGCTGATTTCATTTCGATGTCTCTGTAGACTTCATTCGTGTAATTTCAGTAAGTGTTATAAATGTTATTTTAAGTATTATAATGATAATCCCTACTGACAGTAGGGCTGGGCCTCTCAGCTTGCATTACTGAGGTAATGTTTACCTCGGCTAGCACATAATTGTTTGCTTTTTTTCACGGTCAACTCTGCTCCCAACTGCTTCATCAGCCATGGAAAAGGGAGAGGACCTCACAGGCTGAAGCTCTTTGATTACGTGAGGGGACTGGGTGAGTCCACATCAGACAAGCGAGCGCCTCCCCTTTCCTCTTTGCCTTTTCATTGTGGGGGAGTGGAGCGAGCATGTGTTTCTTTCGTTCTTTATTGCCCCAGTTCTTCAGGAGGATGGCTGCGGGCTGTGGCAACTGCAATCATTTACTGTTATAAATATCACGACTGAGCGTAAATCTTCTCATCTCAGGACCTCTGGGGACTCCTTTCTCTGCTGGCGGAGGGTCCACCCAGGCCTTGGGCCCGTCCTCTGGTGGGGCCAGCGGACTCCAGTTTGACTGAGTGTGCTTCCTGATCCCGCCAAGCATCCTGTAGACTCCTCCACTTTCCGCCCCCTGGAAATAAGATTGCATTAGGTTTTTATGAAAGTGAAACGTTTCTACTCTTGAATGCTGAACCTCAGGGGCTTTCCTGGGGCATTGTATGACCTTTGCCTCTCTAGCTTCTTAAACAAACATGTGAATCCAAATGTGAATTAGGATGAAGCAAGGAAGGTTGATAGGTAGTGCATTTGGAAGGGTGTTTGCTTCTGTTGGTCTAGAGTGTCTCAGAGCCTCCTTTCCTATAGCCCTGGCAATGGGAAATGGCTACTTTAAGCTAACTGGCAGCCTTGTGCCTTTAAATATATTCAACAAACATTTACCAAGAGACTGCTATGCACCAGGCTCTGTACTGGCCCTGGCATATGCTAGTAAACAAATATTTGTGCGTGTACAAACTTCATGTCATTTCCTGTCTAAATAGGAAAGATTAGGATAAAAAGGTAAACAAGCAAATATGTAATTACAAGTGGAGAGACATGTTATTAGTGCAAGGATGGAGAAAACGGAAGCAGATGTCAGTTCAGACAAGGTTTAAGGTAGGAAGAGGAGACAGCCGGCTTCTTCACCTGGGCGACAGTTATGAGGCTGGAGGCCCCAGAGCTGAGTGTACTGAGCCACCAGGAGTGTGCCTTCCAGGAGGTGGGATAGGCGAGCAGAGCCTGGCTATGCTGAGCTCTGGGCCATGTCAACAAGTGGCTTTACGCCTTGAGTGATAGTTTCCTATTTTTGTGTTTTTGAAGAGGTTGCTTTGGCTGCTTGGTAGAGAACTAGGGTCATGGGAGAGCAAGAATGGAAGCTGACGTCTAGTTGCGTGGCTACTGCTGATGTCTTGGCTGGAGATGATGGTGCGTGTGGTGGCCTTGCATGGGAGGAAGAATCGACATACATTTTGGAGAACAAGCTAATTTGTAAATGGCATGCTGGGAAGGACAATGTGTTGGGTCAGGATGACCACAGCGCTGAGTTCCTCCTGCTGGCCTGGTGCTTAGTCCCCACTGGTGCCTTACTATGTACTAATATGGAGCAGGGGATTGGGCACTGGCCTGTTCTTCCCAGGGTGTCCTTTCCTCTCCCTTTATACCAGCTGTTCTCACCCTGTGGGTTGAACACCCCTTTCACAGGGACCGCCCAATTCATCACAGTAGCAAAATTACAGTGATGAAGTAGCAATGAAAATAATTTTATGGTTGGGGGGGTCACCACAACATGAGGAACTGTATTAAAGGGCTGCGGCATTAGGAAGGTTGAGAACCACTGCTTGGACTGTTTGGAACCTGGTATGGGGGTCCACTGGTGCAAACTGGAGCAGGGGCTGACTGAACTCTCCCGTCCCCCATGCTTGAACCTCAGTTTCCCCAGATCCTCTTGGAAAGCAGATGGAAGATCTTTCTGTATACTGGGACCTTTCCCTCCTCCTCTTCCCATTCCCACTGACAGCCCTTCCTACAGCCACCACTCCCAGGCTCCCCAAGGCCTGCAGTATAATTTAGCTCAAGCCTTTAGTTAAAGACCAGGGCCAGGCAGTAGGTAGTAGATTCTCGAAGTCCTTAGGGCGGTTGCTTGACAGGTTTCTGTGGTGGGGGGTGGGGAGCAAAGGAAAAAGGCAATGGAGTGACTGATAATTAGAGCATCCTTGGGGCTTCTGGCTGGTCCAGTTAGCTCAAGAGGGGCCTCATCACTGGGGCCTGGTCAGCGGGCATTTGCCTCCCTAGATCTCTGAAAGGTGGGCTGACTTGCTGGAGTCAGACAGTCACCGGCTGGGGAAGGGGCAGGGATTAATTGCTTGGACACAATATTCCCAGTGCCCAGTTTTGCGCTGAATTAACTTCCAAGAAAGCATCCAGTATCCCTTCCTCTTTCCCTTGAGAGATTGAAAACTAGTGGAATCTATCCATCTGTGTCGCCTCTATTTTTTGCTTTCTGTAGAGCAGCTGAGGAATTGGGGAACGTACTTGCCAAAAGTCCAGGTGGAACACGAAACTCTCAGGTGTGGTAAAGAACAGAGGAAGGACGGGGGGAAACAGTGTTTTTATTTCCCTGAAATGCATCGTGCCCACAGACCCTCGGTCCCAACAAAAAACAGATAAATAGTTTAACACCAGAGCATTTTGCTCATGCCAGGAGCATACTGCATTGCTGGCAAAGCTGAAGAAGGAACTGAAAACCGGAATCTTTCTGGGAAAACGAAGTCCCAGCATCTGCTTTCTTAAAGCGGGCCTGGTCCGGGGTTATTAGATCTGCATGGTTCCATTTGTGCTGCTGTGAGGGTCCAGACCCTGCCCGTTGGCATACCTGGCAGCGTTGTGGAGCCATGAGGCCCATCCCCCAGCAAGGAGCCAGGCAGAAAGGATGGAGAAAGCAGGCGGTGGGGAGGGTAGAGACAAGGCGGGTTGGGAAATAGAGAAACAAACTCTATTTTCTGCTCCTCTGTGGTGGGAGGGCTCCCGTGGCCCACAAGCACACGGAATGAGGCAATCTCAGGCAGGGATGAGTGTCTGTTGTTCCCTGGAGCGGAGGCTCCAAAGCCCCGAAAGCCCTAGGTTTCACTTCCCTTAATATCCTGTTTTGGAAAGTGCAGATGTGGGAAGGTGAAGGAAATGAAGGAGACCCATAACAAATGGAAGCAGCCCTTAAAGCAGCACACAGGGGCGAGGGCAGCCTCAGGCAGCCGCCCTGTGTGAGCTGGACAAAGGCACCTCTGGGTAGGGAGAGAGGTGGTTTGTTACCAAAGGGAGATGGTCACTGTAGAAAGAAAGATGCAGAGTCCTGTCCAGTTTCAGGGAATGCTTACTAGAGCTGACACCACTTGGGTGGTTTCAAGGACACACCCTTGGACTTGGTACACCCTTGGGATTCTTTTTAGTGCTCTGTCTCTACAATCCCCGTAAAGCCGCTTGAACTGGGGTCTTCATCCTGTCCTGCTAGCTTCTCCCCGTGGGGTGAATGCCTGCTGCGCCCAGGCCAGGAAATCATCAGTGTGTACAGAGCCAGCTGTGGGACAGGGAGGCTGAGAGCCCAGTCTCTTAATTTTGGCCAGTGAGAGACCCCAGGCCCCAGTATCTCTTGTGTGTCAGAATTAGTGAGCATTTGCATACCTGAGAACTGTGTGTGTGTGTGTGTGTGTGTGTGTGTGTGTGTGTACGTGTGCGTGTGCGTGTGAAGGATGGATTAGAATATGGACAATCCCGTTTTCAAGGAATCCAGAATGTAATTAAGAAATGTATTGCATCTGTAAGATCCCATTGAAGACAGAGTCCGGTAGATAATCTGATAGTAAGCGAATGACTGTGACACTACTCAGGGCAGACAGTGAAGAGAGGGGTGACGGTGAGACCGGGTAGAAGGCTGGCTGGGCAGGCTTCCTGCAGGAGGGGAACTCTGAGCCAAACTCAAGGAACAGGGAACGTTTCTAGAAAAAGGAAATGACCACCACAGCAATCATGATAACAAGCCTTTATATACTTCTTACTACTATATGTCAACATTGTTCTAAGCACTTTCTGTATCTAATTCTCACAGCCATTTTAAGAGATGGGTACTGTGAACACCGCCACTTTACTTTAAAAAACAAAACAAACAAACTTCATGCCCATCACTTGAGTCCTACTTATCATGACCCTGTAGAGCAAAGTAGAACTGCCCCTGTGGGTTTCTGAGACTTTAAATCCGTGGTTCTCAACCTTCCTAATGCGCTGACCCTTTAACACAGTTCCTCATGTTGTGGTGACCACCCCCTCCCAACCATAAAATTATTTTTGTTGTTATTTCATAACTGTAATTTTGCTACTGTTATGAATTGGGTGACCTCTGTGAAAAGGTCGTTTGACCCCCCAAAGGGGTCACGACCCACTGGTTGAGAACTGCAGCTTTAAATCTTTACAGAAATAGATAGCCTTGTTTCTCTCCTGTGAAGCAGCTGGTGGTTTGAACTGCTGACTTTGTGGTTAACAGCTCAGTGCGTGGCCCACTATGCCACTAGAATTCATGTTCTCACTCACTCTCTTCTCTTGGCCTAGAGCCCAGCTAGGTCTGAGGACCAGCCAGTAGCCAGCATCCCCCTAACCATGGAGGAAATGAGGACCCCCCTTATTATTTGGAGCAATGTCAAGAGCAGAGGGGGTGATGGGGGTCATATCAGACCGCAAGTGGGTGTGATGGAAGGGTCAAGACCTAGAGATGACTGGGGGCCCCAGCAAGAAGCTATCGGCCCCCCCCTTCTTGTGCCCCTGTAATGGTGCAAGAGAGAAGCTCCTCTGCACAAGCTGCCCTATTCTCCCTTCTACCGTGCAGGCCACAGCCCCCTCTAAGACATTCAGTAGCTCTAGTCCATTTCATCCCAGGGTGGTGCAAGCAGCTAATGTGCTAGACTGCTAACTGGAAGGTTAGAGATTCGAGTCCACCTAGAGGTGCTTCAGAAGAATTGTATTAAGCAGCCTTAAAAAAAAAGTTTTATTGTTTGTTTTCTTTTGTTGCTTTGTTTTGCTTTGTCTTGTTTTTGTGCTTATTATTGTTTCTGCATGTCTATCTAGATAAGATAGACAGGATAAACAATCTGGAGGAGAAAACAATGGGACCAGTAGTCCAGGGGAATACACGGGAGAGGGGGAGGCAGGGAAAAGGAAGCGGGGTGTCAACAAACCCAGGGACAAGGGAACAACAAGTGATCTAAAATTGATGGTGAGGAGGGCATAGGATGCCGGGTGGGGCGTGATCAAGGGCAGTGTAGCCAAGAGGAATTACTGAAACATGAATGAAGGCGGAACATGATAGTGGGACAAGAGGAAAGTAAAAGGAAATAGAGGAAAGAACATGGCACTCTGTGATGCTCACCTTCCCTGACACAATCGCTTAGGACAAAATGGGTGCATAAGCAAATGTGGTGAAGAAAGCTGATGGTACCCGGCTATCAAAAGATATATTGTCTGGGGTCTTAAAGGCTTGAAGATAAACAAGCAGCTGAGAAGCAACTAAACCAACATGGAAGAAACATGCTCACCTGTGTGACCATGAGTGCCGATGGGATCAGGTATCAGGCATCAGAGACCCAGAACAAAAAATCATATCAATGTGATTGAGGGGGAGGGCAGAATGGAGACCCAAAGCTCATCAGTAGACAATTGGACAGCCCCTTACAGAAGGGTCACAAGGAAGAAACGAGCCAGTCAAGGTACAGTATAGCACCAAGGAAACATAAAACTTTCCTTTAGTTCTTTAATGCTTCTTTCCCCCTACTATCATGATCCCAATTCTACCTTACAAATCTGATTAGACCAGAGTGTGTACACTGGTACAGATAAGAGCTGGAAGCACAGGGATTATAGGACAGATAAAACCCTCAGGACCAATAATGAGAGTAGTGATACCAGGAGGATAGTGGGAAGGTGGGGGTAGAAAGGGGGAACTGATCATAATGATCGACATATAACACCCCCCCCAGGGGGGATGAACAACAGAAAAGTGGGTGAAGGGAGATAGCAGATAATCTAAGATATGAAAATAATAATAATTTATAGTTTATTTGTGAGGGAGGGTGGGAAAGTGAAGGAAAAAATGAGGAGCTGATGCCAAGGGCTCAAGTAGAAATTATTTTGAAAATGATGATGGCAACATATGTACCAAGTGCTTGATAAAATGGATGGATATATGGATTATGATAAGAGTTGTATGAGCTCCCCCCCAAAATGATTGTTTTATTTGTTTTTAAGGTAAAGGCCTTTTATTTTGATAGAAACATAAATCTCTCTGTAGCTGAGTATCTGTTCTGTGCTAAACTCCATCGCAGCCAGATCCCTTGGATCCAGTCTAGTGCTCTTACACTTTTATTGCTGATGAAAACATTCTCAGAGAAGATGAGCATCTTGCTCAAGGCCACAGTGCTTATAAAGACAGAGCAGGCCTTGAATTTGGGGAGCTCAGTGCCATGAGAGCAGGGAATGTGGCCCGCAGAGTGCAGTCTTAGGGGTTCTGGAACAGATCCAGTGTTCTGATGGACAAGTGGTCCGTTTATGGAAGGCTGGCTGTAGGTTGCTGTGACCCAGTCTCTTTTCCTCAAAGTCGATGGGCCATCAAGTCCCTGTGTCTGCGAGCCTGTCCCCAGCTATTGTCCAGGCACGGCACGAATACACTTTCTACTGGTAGGCTCAGATTAAGTAGATTGACTTCCTGAGGACTCAGGGTGGTGGACAGTACCCAGCCCTACCCATCATGTGCCCCTGCCTGCCTCCTTCCCCACTATTCTCCTGCGCCCACCTTGTCCATCAGTCAGGTGTCTGGGGACAGGGACTGCATCCTGGAATGGTAGCATCGTTCCAGTGTCCGTCTTTGTACATTGTTGGTGCTCAGGGGAGGCTGGGAAGGAGTCTGCTCAGTTCTGACCATTTCCTTCGGAAAAATGAAGAAGCAAACACAAATCATTTGATGTCAGTCACTTCTGACACATGGTGACCCCATGTGTGTCTGCATAGAACAGGATTGCGTTTTCAAGTAGGTGACCGGTCTTTCTTTTGAGATAGCCCGGGTGGACGCGTGCCTTCCAGCTTGCAGTGAGTGGGCTATGGTTTGCACATCTGAAGAGCTAAGACAGTTCTTTCTGTTCCCTGGCTGAGCACGGAGTTTGACAAACCAAATGAGCAGGGTATTCACTGCTGCAGTCTGTTCGGACCCATCCTGACCCTGTGGGTCCCGGTAGGTTTCTGAGAGTGTAACTTTCGATGGGAGTAGAAAGCCGGCTTTGGTCCAGCAGAGTAGCTTGTGGTTTTGAACTACTAGACCAAGAATTGGCATTTTAAAAACCACTTCAGGCAACTCAAGCACTCATTACAGTTTGAAAAGTACCAACCTAGAAGGTACTTCACCCAGGGCCAACTCTAAAAAAGGTAGGACAGAGAGCGCCCTCACTGAACACCCTCCCGCCCCCCACTTTCTGACCCCAGTGCCACCAGACAGTGTGGCTTTAATTTTCTCATCTGTGAAGAGGGGCTGAGGGAAGCAGTGGGACCTTTCTTTCTCCTTGGACTGCAGAAGCGGGGGGAGCTGTAACCACATCTGGTCGATGTTCGTTCGGCATTTAGCATGCAGCCTGGCCAGGGGTGGCCCCCAATCAGTATGTTAGTAGCTTTTCAAGAGCCCAGAGTGAAGGGGCTGCAGTGGATAGGAGGGGGAAGCACTGATTTGTGAAGCTCCGTTTGCTCTGGGCTTGATTAGTGGGGCTTCGTAACTTGGGAGTGAAATGCCAGCTAGGTATCCCCTTGGGATTACCACACAGAGTTAATGCTTGTGATTGTAACTTTTTTTAATAGTTAAAAAAAAATGTGTTGAAAGCAAGTAAAACCCCTGATGATCACAAATAAATTGGCTAAGTTCTCTTAGCATATCCACTTTCTTGGGGGAGGACTGGGTATTTGAATGGGAGTTGCTTTTCCTTAAGGAGGGGCGCAGGAGGTGTCGCAGGCCCATCAGGAGTGCTTTCTGGACTCTTTGCTCTGCAGGGTGGGGGGAGGGGCGGTGTCAGAGCTGAGAGGGGTGCCAGGAGGGGACTCTACTTGCAGGGAAGGGCATCAGGACCTCCCAGCGTCTTGAATGCCTCTGATTAGCAAGTCGGGCGGGAAGAGGTGCTAAAAAGAATCCTTCCCGCCTCCTCCGCTGGCATGTTTTGAAGGGAGTTCAGTTATGAGACTATTAAAATGTTATTTTGATAATTAAGCCCACAGCTGTTCCGAGGGCGGCAGGGGCAGGCAGCAGAAGGCAGCTTGGCGAGAGGAAGCAGACAGTACAGACTTGGGGTGGGAGGAGAGAAAGGAAGCAGGCAGAGGGGGTGCTCTGGGAGTTGAGGCGGGGGCCCTGGGGCAAGGCTGGCTGCAGGCTCCTTGACCTTCCTGCACTATGGCCGAGGTGGCCACTGGGCCCGGTGGCTGGCAGGACAGTGACCCCAGCAGACCCCCTATCTGAGGTAGGTGAGCTGCCTCCCACTCCAGGAACCTCACCAGGTGTGAGCACCGCCTATGAAGTAGCTGACAGCAATCTCTGGATCAAGAGTTTTGAAGGGCAGCAGCAGCAACATCATATTCTTGACCCCTCCCCAGACCTACCAGATCAGCAATCTGGAGTGAGTACCAACCAGCTCCTTGTATTTTAGCAAATCCTGCAGCTGATTCAGATGCAGGCTCTGGTCGGAGGATCCTGGCTGGAAAGGCTCTCTAGCACGTGGGTTCAGCTTACAAAGGAACTCTCAGAGACTGGTAAGGCATGCGGAGTGATGTCTCTTTAAGGGGAGCATGGGAAGGACAGCATTCCCTCCCTGGTGCTGCCAATTGTGAGGGTGCTTAGCTGCTGACCAAAAGGTTGAAGGTCCAAAGCTAGCTCCCCAGAGGTAGCTCTGGAGAAAGGCCTGGCTGGGTGATCGACTTCTGAAGAAACCCCTGTGGAACACAGTTCCGCTCTGCTACCTACTGACTCACCATGCGTCCGAATTGTCTTGACAGCAGCTGGGTTTGGGATCTAGTCATCTTCTTCCGTTGTAGTCCTGGGGAAAGGGTAGCTCAGAGAGGGGGGAAGGCTTGACTAAAGTCACACAGCAAATCAGAGAACACTGGAATTAGAAATCTGCTCTCTGGAATCCAGCTCTTTCTGTTAGACTAGCTTGCTAAATGCTGAGGGTAGGCCTGAGAGAGGAGTTTTCAATCAGACGTGATGAGGTAAGTTCGTCAGTTCATAGCATGGTTACCAGCCTGGAGTTCCCCTCATTCTTCAGCCTTGCGGGGTTTGATTACCAACAAATGCATCCATCTACTCACCTACCCACCTATGTATCCATTCACTCAACCACTGCTGACCCTCCCTTTCATCAATCTATTCATTCATTGCTCATGCATCTGTCCACATGTTTGTCTACCCTTCCAACTATTCAGTTTTCCATGTCACCCACCCACCCACTCCCACCCATTCATTTATCCGTCTGTCCATCACCCCGCTAACCACCCACCAGTTAACCAAGCCTGGTTGGTTTTTCTCTATCCCATCTGTATGAAGAACCTATTGTACCAAGCACTTTGTATCAACCTGAACTGTGAGGAAATTAAGGTAATCCTGGCCACGTGACCAGCCATTTTCCATAAGATATGGCCCAGGTTGGATCAGGGCAGAGGTAGACTGCCCTTGTAGCTTGGCTGATGGTCTCCTATCCTCCTCTACCTATTTCTAGTCTCCCTCCCCAACATGTATTCTTAGAAGACCCCACAGTCCCTCCATTTCCCACTGCCACCCCCTCAGTCCAAACCTTCATCACTGTCCTGCTCAGCTGTGGCAGTGGTGTCTCAAGTAGTCTACCCTCAATCTATCTCTTCTAACTTACGTGTCATAATTCATTTTATGAAAATACAGCACTTGACCATGTCATTCTCCACTTAAAAAACTCCAAGGGCTCTTCATTGCTTAGAGAACAAAGCCCACAACTTTGCTCTGCCATTTGATACCTTCTGGTTTCCAACGTGCGTTCAGCCAGAGTGAGTGATGTGCTGTTTCCAGCAAATTTGCACATTCTTCAGTTTCTATGTTTTTGCACATGCAGTCCTTCATCCCACAGTGCAAACCCTTTCCGACACCCAGGCTTCTCTGCCCCTCTTACTCGGAGCGTCTACTTTTGTCTCTTACTGAGATGGCACATCCCTCTGTAGAAGCTTGTGCTACCTCTTGTCCTACATCTTCTCCTGTCTGGCTCTTGTTCTCGAGGCTTCTGCTCATGATGGCTTTGGGTGGCAGCTGGGCTGTGTCTCTGTCTGCCACGGCTCAGGGACTAAGGCTGGTCACACAGTAGATGCTGCTTCTCCTGTGGCGAAGCTCAGGATTTAGTTGTTTGTGTTTGAGATTCATGTTGTGAATAATAGATCTAGAAAGACCTGTTGGAGTCTGACTGTTGCATTTAAAGGTCTTAGACCCTATGGTTTACTCCACAGCACCCATGGAGCCTGGTACATCTGGGTGCTCATGAAAAAGTTGTGAATGATAGAATAAATGAAAAAAACTACCCTCCCCTTTAATATTGTTTGTATTTTCAAAATAAATACCATGAATGAATGAAGTAAGAATATTAAAAAATTTTTTAATCATTTGACCTCAGGAGGTGCCAGTTATTCAGGATAGCAGGGTCACGCTCACTTGTCCCTGTCCTTGAAGTGAGCTGTGAATTTCAGTGGGCAGGAGTTGCGTCTTATTCATTCTTGAACCTCCAGTGTCTGGTAGTGAACCAGGAATTCTCTTCTGGAATATATTATACTCCATTCCCCCACTTCCAATTTGTTCCCTGCATTGGACTTTCTGAATGTATCTCCCTATTCGGAGTCTTAGAGGTGTACAGCAAGTCACAAGATTCTGCACCCTCCACCGCACCCCTAACTTTTGACATACTTTTCCCAGTGTTAGGCCCCTCTCCGACATTCAACACTTGTTCTTCATGACTTAGACATTGTCCATCTCTTGTGTATTTAATGTTCTCAAGTTAAATGCCCCTTTTTCTTGCCTTCTTATAGATCCACCCCTCCCTCAGGTTGCAACTGCTTGCAATCTCCTTCCCCTACTGGACTGTGAGCTCCCAGTGGGCAGGACCTATGGTCATCTAGTCTACAACCAAAGACTGCTGCTTTGCATGCCTATTTATTTATTTAGAAAACCGTTTGATTGGCATATAATTCACAAACCATACTGTTCAATAGTTCAGTCATACAGTCACCACCACAATCAATTTTAGAACATTTTCTTCATTCTTATACTCATCATTATTAGCTCTCCATTCCCCTCCCCAAACTCCCTTGCCATACCCCCAAGGAACCATTAATCTAGTTATTGGATCTACAAATTTGCCTCTCCTGGGTTTCATATACAGAAAAACCTTTTAGAAAAAAGAAAACAGAATAAAAACTAACAAACAAGTAAACCTGAGAAAAATCTCAATGGAAGAGAAAGCAGAAAATTTTGAAAACCAGAGCAACATTAAAATGGGTCAATAGGGAGATCAAATGACATTACATTTTAACCTAACTGCGCTTACCTTTGGCCCTGCTTGATGTTCACCCTCATGAAGAGATAAATGAAGCTATGGGTACTATAGCAAAGTGTGGTGAAGAAACTATATAGTGCCCAGCTGTCAGAAGGCATAGCATCTGGAGGCTTAAAACTTATCTGAAAACAGCTATCTAAGTGAGGTGTCAAATACATTCACATGGAAGAAGCACACCAGCCTATATGATCCCCCAAAATTGTAAATAATAAAATCCAAATCTGAAGGAGGGAATGGTATTAGAGCTTAAGTTATGAACAGGTGATTTGTAGAAGGCTCTAGCTGACAGAGGAGCCCAAATTCCATTTGCAAGGTCCACACGTGCATTAAGCCTCCCTCTGACCATAGTTACTGACAGCGAGCACTCTAAAGTCAGCTAAGGCAGATGTAGTTAGATTAGGATGCAATACTATCTAATTTCCCTCTTGACCCATTTTAAAGTTGTTTCCGTTTAAAAAAGTGAAAGGATGCATGTTTTTAAATGAATAAATGGAAAAAGAAACATGGTGTAGGTGGTGTAGGCAGTAAATCTTTAGTGAATGAATAAATGAACTGTACCTACTAGGCACTTAGCAAATGTTTGTTGAATGAACAAGCAAATGAGTCATTAGAGAAGGATGCTGAGGGACTTAGAACGTTTGGCTGATGACGATTTTTACTTGGGCCCCTCCTGCCCAACAGTCTGTCCAGCCATCTCCCCAGTCCTGCCCTCAACCCATTAACTCCAAAAGACTGTGGACAGTCAGTTGTGTGCCCTTCCTGTGAGCTTCCCCTTGAGCATTTGCAAACAAGAGCTGTGTGACAGGTGAGGAAGGGGTCAGGTGACAAGTAGGGTGGAGCCTGCTCTGATCTTGGGCCCTCCTGACAGAATTGTCTTTACATTTGTATCGTCTTTTCAGCTCCACAGCTTTGGAGTCCAGCCCTGATCTGGAATTATTTTCCAGAACATCTGTTTTCTTCCTCAATCAATATGCTCCCTGAAGAGGGCCTACTTGTAAAATATTATATATAACATCAAACATGCTATCTGAATTCAATTAAGTGATTTGGTTGGGGAAGAGTTTGTGGTAATTAAGCATACTGTTTTGGAGCAAATTGTAGCAAACTATTTCATTCCTCATTAACAGGCATCTCTCTTGGATCTCCATGGACATTTTTTTTTTTAAGTTTGGTGGGAGGGTGGGGGGGGGATACCAGGAAATATAGAAGTAAGATAACACCCCACTCCAGATAGATAAAGAGAGCTTTATGTCCCATACCCCAGCTTTCCTGTGCAGTGCTACCAGACAAAGTCGCCTTCCGAGTCTTAACCTTCTGGTCTGTAATAGAACAATGAGAATGAATACCTATCTCCCAGAGTTGCTATGAAAATTAAATGAGATCATGAATGAAAGAGCCTGGCATAGTTCCTGGCACACAGTGGGTCTTCATTCCAGGGTCACCATGGTGTGAAAGGGCATTGAGGCTGGATGATTTATGTCCCATGGTGTCAGGGCCAGATTGGAATTCCTTTTTCTACCAAGGCGGGACCTGGAAATGTGTCTCAGAGGATTTAAAAATTGTTTCCTTCCTGTTTCGTTTGTGAGGTTCTGGGAACAGGAATGAAGAGCCTTCTATTCCCTCATCCTCCTCCACCACCACCCCCCACACTTTTTTTTTTAACCTATAGTCCATAGCTCAGACAGGCTCAGTGGGAGTGGGCAGGCTGTGCAGTACTTAGGGACATGGCATATGGAGTCTGACCCCTGGGTCAGAGCCTGGCCTGCCACTCAGTAGCACTGGGATCCTTTGGGCAATTTTCTTAAACTCTTGGTGCTTTAATTTCCTCACTGTAAAATGGGGCAAAAGAATTATTTTCAAAGAAAACAAAAGCACTTATATAAGACGTATTTTATTGACTTTATAGAATTGTTGTGAGGATTGAATGAGTTTAATAAATATATTTAGACCAGTACCTAACATGCACTAACCTCCCCATAACAAAACCCATAACAAACTTGATGCGATCAAGTTAATTCTGACTCATAGCAACCCTATAGGGCAGACAGCGTAAAACTGCCTCTGCAGGTTTCCGAGGCTGCCGATCCTTATGTGACCAGAAAGCCACCTCACCTCTTCTTTCTCCTGAGGAGCAGCTCAGGAGTTAGAGCTCCTGGCCAATGTATGGCCCATTATGCCACCAGGACTCCTGAAACACCGAACACACGTCAGGTTTTGTTATTTATTTATGTTTTCAATTCAGAACGCCAGCATATTCAGGGCGTTGTGTTCAGTAAGCACCTCTCTGTTCGATCTGAGGACACAACTACCACCCAACACAAAACATTTGTGTTCTCAAATTCACACAGGCACCGAGGCGGGGCTTACACTCTATTTTCCAAGGGCCTGGCAACAAGCCTGCAGTTACTTTCCTCGTCCAGATGAGGAAACGGAAGCTCTTTCAGTAACCTCACAGTAGCCTAACGGGCAGTGAGGAAGGGACAGTGCTGGATTTGTGCCCAAGCCTACAATCTGCAGCCACTCTTTTTCTGTTCTGCTGTCCCACCACCCAGGAAAACGCAACCCCATACTGGACATCTACTCTGCACAGAGCACTCTCCTAATCTGAAGGGTCATTGGATTTTTACAAATCTTGAAGGTTCTGTGCTGTGATCTCTTGGGGGCAGTCTGACCTTAACAGTACCTGAAACCTGGTGGATAGTTTCTGATTGGTTGGGCCTCAGTCACATGCTCATCATTAAATCAATAGCGTCATCAAAATATACTGAGTGCATTGATTGGCTGTGTCTGAGTCACATGGTCACCTAGTTCCAGCGGGCAGTGTTGACCTGTAGTGGAGGATCCCTGAAGGACACCTGGTTCTTCTTCCTGGAAGAAGGCATAATGGACATCTCTGGGAGTATTTTAGGGTATAGAAAAGACCCCAACCTCAAATATTATCCAGTTATTCTTAGGTACTATTGAGTCCGTTCCAACCCACAGTGACCCTGTGCACAATAGGATAACCCCCGACCAGTCCTGCGCCACCTTCACCATTGTCCTTGTGCCTAGGGAGCCCATTGTTGCAGTCACTGTCACTCCGCTTCACTGAGGCCCTTGCCCTCTTTGCTGTCCCTCTACTTTACCAATCATGAGAAAGTCTTCCCATTCTTGCCTTGAAGCCATACATCTTCCAAGACGGGTTTGTCTGTTCTTTTGACAGTCTATGATACTTTCAGTATCCTTTGTCAGCACCACAATTCAAATGCACTAATTCTCCTTTGGTATTCCTTATTCAATATCCAACTTTCATATGCATTTGAGGCAATGGAAAATACCATGGCTTGGGTCAGGCACACCTTTCATCCTCAAAATAGCTTCCTTGCTTTTCGGGAGGTCTTGGCTAGCAGATTCACCCAATGCAATGGGTCCTTCGACCTCTTAACTGCTGCTTCCATGAGCATCGAAGGAGAATCCAAGCAAGACAAAAATCCTTAAGAACTCAAATTTATCATGGACCTATTGGGGATTTTGCTCTTTATTTGCATTGAGTTGAAATCCATACTTAAGGCTGTACTTCTTGATCTTCATCAGTGAGCACATCAAGTCCTCCTGGATTTGAGCAAGCAAGGTTGTGTCACCCACCTGTCTCAGGTTGTTACTAAGCCTTCCTCCAATCCTGGTGCCACGTTCTTCTTGCAATCCAGCTTCCCTGATGATTTGCTCCGCATACAGATTGAGTAAGTGCGGTGAGAGGATACGACTCTGACATCGTTCCTGATTTTGGACATGCAGTATCCCCTTGTTTTTGTTTGTACAACTCCCTCTTAATCCAGGTACAAATTCTGTAAGAACACAATGAAGTCTTCCAGAATTCCCATTCTTCTCAAGGTTATCCGTAATTTGGTATGGTCCACACAGTCAAATGCCTTTGAATTGTCAATGAAATACAAGAAATATCTTTCTGGTGTTCTGTGCTTTCAGCCAAGATCCAGCTGACGATAGCAATGATATCCCTTGGTCACGTCCTCTTCTGAATCTGGCCTGAACCTCTGGCAGTCCCCTGCGAAATTGCTGTTGGATAATATTCAGCAAAATTTTACTTGCATGTGATATCAGTGGTATTGTTCTGTAATTGAGCCTTCTGTTGGATCAAATATGGGTGCAAATATGAATCTCTTCTAGTCAGTTGGCTAGTAGCTATCTTGCAAATTTCCTAGCAATTTCTAATCTTCATCTGCCTGTGGAAACATTTCAGTGTGTATTCCATCCATTCCTGGAGCCTTGCTTTTGCCAAATATTTTCAGCGCAGCTTGAATTTCTTCCTTCAATGCCATTGGTTCTTGCTCATATAATACTTCCTGAAATAGTGGAATGTGGACTGGTTCTTTTTGGTACAATGACTCTATGAATTCTTCCCATCTTCTTTTAATGCTTCCTGCATCATTCAACACTTTGCTCATAGAATCTTTCAGTATTGCAACTTGAGGCTTGAACTTTTTTCTTGCGTTCTTTCAATTTAATATATGTTGAGCATGTTTTTCTTTTTTGCTTTTCAAACTCTAGGTCTTTGTTTATTCCAATATAATATTTGGCTTTTTTTGGCTTCTTGAGTTGCCCTTTGAAATTGTCAGTTCAGCTCTTTTAAGTCAGCGTTTCTTCCATTTTCTTTCTCTACAACTAAGAGCTAGTTTCAAAGTCTCTCCTGAAATCCTGAAATTTGATATATTTTTCTTTCCTTTATTTTTAGCGACATTTTGCTTTCTTTGTGTGTAATGTTCTTGATGTCAGTCCACAGCTTATCACGTCTTTTGTCAGTAGTGTTCAGTGCTGCATCAAATCTGTTCTTGAGATATTCTCAAAATTCAGGTGAGATACACTCAAGTTTGGATGTAGGCTCTGGTGGACTTGTCTTAATTTTCTTCAGCTTCCACCTGAACTTATGTATGAGCAATTGATGGTCCACTTCACGGTCAGTCCCTGGCCTGGTTTTAGATGCTGCTATTGAGCTTCTCCACAATCTCTTCCCACAATTTGATGTTTCTATACTCCATGTAGAAAAGTCCATGTATCGAGTTGCCATTTGTAAGTTGTTGGTCTTGCAAAATTCTATTGTGTGATCTCCAACTCTGTTCTTATCATCAGGACCATATTTTCTAACTACTGCTCCATCCTTTTTTCAACCTTTACATTCCAATTGCCAGTAATTATCAATACATCATGATTGCATAGTTTATCAATTTCTGACTAAAGACATTGGTAGACTTCTTCAATTTCTTCATCACTAACTTTAGTGGCTGGCGCATTAATTTGAATAATAGATGCATTTATTGGATTTTCTTGAATTGGGATAGATAAAGTCCGATCACAGAGAGCATTGTACTGTAAGATGGGTCTTGAAATGTCCTTTTTGACAGCGAATGCAACACCATTCCTCTTGATCGTGTCATTCCTCTCATAGTAAACTGTATGATTTTCTAATTCAAAGTTCAAACTCACTGCCAGTCCATTTCAGCTCATTGGCACCTAGGATCTTGATCTTTATCCACCATTTCATTTTTAAGACTTCCCATTTAAACTCCATTCTCACTTTGCACGTGCCACATTCTGATTATTAGTAGAATATTACTGCTGTTTCTTCTCACTTTGGGTGATCCTGCTGGCAGTAGAATTACCAGTGACGTAGTTTCCAGCAACACACAAACTGGCAGACAAGTGCTAGTGATTTAAGGGAAACAATTATTAAATCTTAAAGGGGACAAGAACACAGACACAACCTTCAGATGAAGGAAGGTCAAAATGATGTCCAAGGATTCAGTCAGGATGCTAGTTAGAAAGACATGGAACAAGGGAACCATCAGAAATGCCTGATTGGTGGCCGGTCAACACATAACAGTTACAAGTGGGACTGCAGACGCAGGAACAGGACCAAGATGGGAGCACATGGAGCATGTCAGATAGAAGAGTTTACAAGATTGGTCCAGAGCCTTCCAAACAAGGTAATCAGGGTAGCCCTGATAGGGCGTGATTCATGACTATGGGACTCCTTGTGCTGGCCCCAATACTTAATCCCCATCAAGGCCACATCCAGGCAAACCCCTAAGAGAGTTGCTCCTCCCTGGGGTGGCTGGAGAAGGGTGGAGGTCATCTACTTTCCAAGGCACTTCTGCCTGAGGGCAAGATTATCTGCGTCCTTGGATAAGGTTCAGAAGGAATTCAGTGGACGCTTAATCTGTAGGAGGCCTCTGCAGATGGAATTTGGGCTGTCACTGCCAACCCTGGCCCTCTGCAAACTGCACTGCTCAGAATCTGAGCTCTAATATAAGAGTAAAACTCAAAGCCCACTTCAGGGGAGTATAGGCCATCTTTACAAATGTTCCCACAGGACATGAGTAATTCGAGGTGGGTCTGAGATGGAATCAACTTGAAGTCAGTAGTTTAAACACTTAAAGTAGGATGTCAGGAGCTGGCTACCTCACACTAAAGAAGAAATTGGTGTGCAGGCATTTAGGCCCCTGTAAATGGCCAAGAAAGGATGGTGACTTCTGGTGAGGCCAGAGTGGCCCCCTTCTCTTCAGCACTGGCTGTCCATTCGTTGAACCTCCCAGATGGGCTTTCTCATTCCAGGCAATCCCTTTCCGTGGGGGAGCATTCAAGGTGGTAATGGACTGCTTCCTCAAAGCTGCCTGCGGTCTGGCTCCTGACTGGCCAACATGAATGATCCTGCAATGGCAGGCTTTGCTCTAACTGAGAGATTTCTTTTCTTTGAACCCTCCTGGAGTTCTGTCTAGCACTGGCCCTGTGGAGCTCTGTGCAGTGTTTTCTGCATAGAAACCCATGGATCTCCTCTGTTCCTGTTTTGTGGAACTATTTGTCAGCCTCATGGGAGGATCCCTCAGGGAGCTTCAGACCTCCTTTTGTTCCTGAGAGGGGATGGATTGGTTAGGGGAATGAAAGGATTGACTACTGCCACCCTGGGCCACATCAAAGCTGGGTGAACTGGCTCATCACCTCTTCAGAAGCCCAGGGCCTCATCTCAACCCAGCCTGCAACTTGCTATGTGCTCTTAGGCAAGCCTCCTCCCCTTCCTGTGCCTCAGTTTCTTCATGTGTCCACACAAGGACAGGGACACCCTCCAAAAGATAAGACGGCACATTGGGATTATGTCGTCATCTTTGTCCCTGCTCTGTGACCCTGTGGGATGTTACAGTGAGCTAACCCATTTCCCACCCATGGTTGCAGCTGGGGAATCTCAGAGCACATGGTTCTTAGTTAGGACGGATGCCTCTCCCTTTAGAAGAGTCAGCAGTGACATTTCTAGAATAATTGCCCCTCTCAAGGTTGCTGCTTCCCTTGCCCCTCTCTCTCTTTGCCTGCCTGCCATCTGAGGTGAAGCCTGGCCCGGCCACCACCTCCTGGCGCTGGCCGCTGAGCCATTAGCCGCACTTCTCACTGGCTGCGCATCAGCACAGTAATCATTTTCAGATTTACAAGCATTAAATATTTTAATTTAATGCCTTGGCTCTCTTGTAATTCATGCACTTAATTATATGATAATTACTCAAATGAAAGAGATACAGCTGCTGCCATATCAACTCTGAGCAAAGACTTGGTTTTGAATTGGACTGGTTTGGGGAGGTGGGTCACCCCTTCAAGCATCCTTACCACTCTTGTCCATTTCCCCCTTTCTTTTCTCAAGGTTATGTGTAGTCTATACCAACCCCTACTCCCCCTACCAGTGCTGATGTTGGGCTGGGGGAATGACTCATCTGAGCCCATCTGCCCCAGGAACTGGGTGAGTGGGTCCTGCCCTGTCCAGAGAGGTCTAACCAGCTGGTCCGTTTGAGTGTCAGCCCATGGAGGTAGGGGGGTGATGCCTGGAATTCCTGCAGTTGGTGGGACGGCCTGGGGGGAACCGTCTTCTCCTGTAAGGGATACCTGGGGGTAAAGAGGATGAGGAGATGTCCGAGCATCTCTGTGCTGTACATAGAGAGAGTACTGGGCCTCCTGCTACTGGCCACCAAGGGGTTTGGCAAGCTAGCGTGTGGGACAGGTGTTGGATGGTGTTTTCTAGTGGTTATATCTTTCTGACTCCCATCATCCCTTCCCTCTCTTCTTCTATCTCTTCCTGTTCATTTTTTAACTTCTCTTTTCCTGTTGACATCTACAATGTGTTTAGTGCCTGAAATCTCTGGGGTAGTTTGTAAGAACGATCATTATTAATACTTGGCAAGTATTTCAACTCCCCCTGCCACCACCCCACTCACAGAGTGTTCACCTAGCCTCGCTAGATTTGGGAGAGAACCTTTAGAGTTGATGGCAACCACAGATTTGAGAATCCGGTGTGTTGTCTTGAGCCAGGCCTCCCTGGGCTAAGTGAGAGATGAGGCATTTCAAAGGCCCTCTGCAAACCTGGGCCTGGATCCTGGGGAGAAAAACTGCCTGCCCTTAGGAGGACTCACAGGGACGCCCAAGTTGTAGGAATCTTGACATAGTGATGATGTTCTAGCCAAAGCTTGTGAGGAAGCATTTTATCTTCTCTTGGGGCAAGAGGTGGAGTTAGGAGGGTGAGATTCTCAAGCCAAGAACAACATGTTTAGGCTCCTGGAAGTCTCTTGGTTTTTACAGTGGGAACCTGTTGGTCCACAGGAAGACGGTGGGCACTCTGGGTCCACATGTTTCATAAGCTTGGGAGAGCTTGGTGATGCACTTCTACAGAAATGCACGTTTGCACTGAAAAGGGTTACAAACGTTCGCCCTGTATGCAGACAATTTTCAGCTAGCTTACAGCAGCTGTGGCACCGTGCTGATAGATTAAAAGCAGCAACCAGCCCCAGAATGAAGTGTATTAGAACTCCTGCTGTGTTGAGCTGGGGAGAGGCCCACACAGCTGTCATCTAGGCCAAGTTTCCAACTGAAACCTCAAGAACAGGATGGAACTCTGAGAAAAGTTAGCTTTCTAAATGAGGTGACCGGCTGTTAATCAGGAGACGGGGGAGAGGGGCCATGGAATGCTGGGGGGTTGCAAGGTGAAGGTGAAATTCCTGGGGCTGTCCAGCCCAGATCAGGAAGTTTATACAGAAATGGGACTCCTTGGGCCAGGCTGGGGCCTTGGAGCTGACTGGCACACCAGCACAGCCTCTCTGTATGGTTTGCACCAAGTAGCAGGTGTGAGAGCTGAGTGAACCAGAAATACATCTAGGTATTTCTACTGTTTCCAGAGGATACCAAGAGCTGGTGTCGCTGGACCATGCCCCCACCCCACCCCCACACACCCTCCCCACCAGGGTTTTAAAATGGCAAGTGGCTCTTGCCCTGGAGGGATGCTCAGGTCCACTTGTGCCCAGGAAGAATTCTGGCAAGGGCCAACAGCCACCCTTGGTTCCCGCACCTGTGGTTTGGTGACCCAGACTTTTTGACCCCAATATTCAGGCCTTGAAGGGCTGCGTTCCCCTCTGAAAATGAGAGATGCGGGGCCCTGGCTCTGGCCACCTAGGCTGACTCAGATCAAAGAGGTAGTGTTTCCCTGATCACAGATTCCACCTGAGAGCCCATTGAGACCACCCTTGGGTTTAGAAAGCCATCACACTGGGGAGGAATTGAGATCTGTTCTTATTTTTGCATAAAGCATCCTTTCCCCCCCAAGGGGTCAGGTGAGTCCCCACTCTGCAAATAATAATAATAATAGTGATGAAGGGTCCATCTAAATGGTTACTACCATCATGATTATCAATAGAACAGCACACGCCCCTTATTCAGTTGCGTTTGTGTTTGTCGTGTACATCTGTAATGGATTGATTCTATCCCGACTTAGTTAACCCATCAGGCCAGAAGTTAATTTGGATCCTAGTGACCCTATAGGACAGGGTTTCTTCATCTATAAAATGAGGATAATAGAGCTCCCTCATTGCTTCTTAAAGATTCAATGAGCTAACATGCAGAATACTTACAATTGTATTGGGCATGGAAGGACCCAGTGATTGTTAACAGTGTGCTCAAATCTCCCTTTCATCTAAAATAGGCTGCAAGAGAAAGACTTGAAATCTTATATGTTAATTACTTGTCAATAAAACTGTTGAAAAATTAAAAACTCAAGTCATGTGTCTTGACTCTGGAATACATCCATAACTTCCCAGCATTCCCCGAGCTCCTCCCATGATAGGGAGGTTACCGATTTACAAACTCTACGTTCTTGGCAGTTCTCCCCTGAGATTTTCCGGACTTCCTTTTTAATGTGAGACCCAAGGACAGTTATTGTTGCCATCAGTGAGTGGTTTACCTAGTGTTAGTCTCTCTGCCAAGGATTTTACATACTTTATCTCACCGATCGTTTGCAATCTTAAGGAGTAGGTACTGTGTTTAATGAGGGAACTTTATAATGAGGGACCAGAGGACCTCAACGTTAACTTGTCGAAGATCACACAGATCAAATGGACTTCCTGAGACTGAGACTAGGTATATCTGGTGGCAAATCCCATGTTTTAACCATGATCCTTTCCAAGCAAGCTCAAAACAGACCAACAATTCTTTGATCTTTTTCCTATCTCCTCCCCTTTCAACCCCACCCAGCCCACTTTCCCACAATGGTTTCTTCCCATTGGGGTTTTAATTGCACGGTTTGAAGTGAGTGTATAGGAAACATGACCCTCTGGTTGTATATCCAGTTTCTCACTGTACTATTAAAATGACAGGATGCATTCTGTCTGCAGGAGACAGAAACCACGCATCAGTGTTGTACAGTGTCTTAAATTAAAAGTAATAATCTCATAAACTGGTTATTGTGATTTTTCCACATAAAGCAGAGCATGTGCGTGAATTGTCAGTCGGGTCTCAAACCAGCAGAAAATCGCCAGCAATTACCAGGAGACTCGGTGAGCAGAGCCACTGCAGTCCTGCGGTCTTCAATTTAGGAGAAATAATGAATGCATCCAGCGCACCTCCATTTTCAGCAAGTGCTGCATGGATTATAAAATTTATTATCAATAAAATTATTCATTTGTGCCCTAGATTGCACTTAACGCACCTGAAGTGAGAAATTAGAAGTGTGTTTAATTCTGGGCTGAAAGAAAATACAAGTGCAGCAAATTTGCAGTAATCGGAGAAAGTTAATGCCCAGCAAAAAGGAATCAATTCTGTTATTGCTTTTATATTTTGGAAGAGGAGGTAGGTATATCTCAACCGAAAGCATACAGATTCACTTGGATCCCTGGTTCTAGTGTTGCTTTCAACGAATAAAGAGAAGTGTGAATTGAAGGGAAATATTACAAGCACGAATAGTGTGTATATATGATCTCTGGTACTTAGATGTAGATGTACTCGTGTCTGTATGTCTGCCCCTCTCTCTCAATCTCTTCCTCACGTGTGCGTGCATGTGTGTCTAAGCACCATGATCAGAGGGGAAGACAGCCCTTCAAGGCCTGACAATTGGGTTCAAAAAGTCTGGGTCTCCAAGCCACAGGCCACAAGAACCAAGGGTGGCTGGTGGCTCTGCCAGTATTCTTTCTGGGCACACATGGACCTGAGCATTCCCCAGAGGCAAGAGCCGTGTGTGTGTGTGTGTGTGTGTGTGTGTGTGTGTGTGTGTGTGAGAGAGAGAGAGAGAGAGAGAGAGAGAGAGAGAGAGAGAGTCAGTCAGTCCTGGATTAAGCACTTGACTTAACTAAAAGGTTAGAACACCAGCCGCCAGTTGCTGTCGAGTAGATGTTGATTCATGGTGACCTCGTGTGTAAAAGTGAAGCTGTGCTTCTTCACAGGGTTTTCATTGTGATCTTTCAGAAGTAAATGCACAATCTTCAGAAGCACCTCTGAGTGGACTTGAACTCCCAACCTTTTAGTGTGCATTCACGTATGTAAATCATTCATACCACTAGAGACTCTGTGTGTGTGTGTGTGTGTATATAAATATATACATATACATGAAGTGGTGTACTGCTAAGTATTTCACCGTTAGCTAAGTGGCAGGGTTCTTATTTGTATTGGTTGCTGATTTCTGTGGTGTAAATACTCCTGCCATGGTTGATGTCAAGGTCACAACATGATTTAAGTGAGCATGGTGGCACAGTGGTTGGCTATGTGTTGGGCTAGGAACTGCCAAGGTGGCAGTTCGAAACCACATGCTGCACTGCAGGAGAAAGACAGGGCTTCCGTAAACAGTTAGAGTCTTAGAAACTCGCGGGCAGTTCTACCCTGTTCTGTATGGTCGCTATGAGTTGCCATTGATTCTATGGTAGTGAAATGTAGAGTTAGGAAGAAGAGTGCGCAGTCAGCTCTCAGGAACTATACAAGTTGTCCCCAGACTACCGCTTTTTTACACAATACATAGATATATACCCAATATATATTTTACATACAGCAGTTTAAGATTATAGTATGCTTTATATGTATGTGTGTGTGTATCATTACTATAAATTGTGTCCATCAGTTCTGATCCCTGAGCATCATCTGTGTGATTTTCCCCAAGTGTCAACTTCCTTTGGTGACTTGGTAGGTAAAAAGCAGGCTTTCTTCCTCAGAAACACGGTGACTTTATTTCCCTTAAGTTCCGAATGCAACACGCAAAAGGGGGGAGAAAACAAGAGGAGGAGGAGAAGCCGGCCTGGTCCCCCCCTGCATTAGCAGGCCTGGTTTGTCGTCCGTGCGCTCGGTAGCCCGGCTTCGGTTTTTACCCAGCCATTGTTCTTTTGTACATTTGCACACTGTGGCGCGTCTGGGGAATTTCAGCAGTTGGAATATACATGAAAAGAGTTCCGCTCCACTTTCATAAGGTCCCTGGACGGCTTGGACAAGGCCTCCAGGCCCCATGGTAGAGCGGGCACCACATTCATATTCTCTCCCATCACCACACACATGATAGCACGGAGCCCAGACCAATCGAAAACTTGACAGTAAGCCTTTTGATTTTGTGGGGGAACCTTCATCACGCTGCGAGAGGGAAGGGAATATAGCCCAAACTGGACTTCATACTGTGGCAAGCTTGAAATCCCAGCCCAACCGCAGAGCTGGCTGATTGGAATAGTTGGAAACTGTGTCCAGGAATTCAGCTGCAAGAACTTGGCTCCCGGCAACTTCTGCCTTTTTGAAAGAAAAAAATGTCAACTGGGAGAGCCACTTGGGGCCTGGGTTTAATCTATGCAAGCAGTAAAGATTCTCAGAAATGATTGGCCGAGCTTCCCTAATATTCTTCCAGCCCTTGCCGACGTAGGGACTCAAGTGGGCAGAGAGGCAGGCCTGGTGGCTCTAGGTGACTCCTGTCACCGCGGTCACGGTGATGCCAGTTAGCACCAGCTCGACGCTGTGGCTGTTTTACTAATCACCAACCTGCTGCCTGTGAAATCGCCCAGCGTGAGGTGCAAACAAAGCCCCATGTTCCGATGGGCCCCCCCACCCCAGGCTGCGGTTGTGGGGTGACTTTCTTGCCATGGCACTTTTCTGAGTACACCCTGTACCGGGGCAAAACCAGCCAAAGACCAGAGAAAGGCTAATGCTTAATTCTTGGGTGCATACATGGTCAATTCACAGCAGTGGCGCCGGTTGTGCCTCTCCTGGATTCACTCCTCAACGACCCCTCGGAAGAAAGGCCTGGGGACAAAAAGTGATGGAGGTTTTTCTTCCTTTTTTCCTGCATTTTCTTGTTAAAATGGGATGGTGGTTCACAGAGCAGCAATCATACACGTTTTGTTTCCTTCTCAGTATAACATCAGGTATCTCACTTCCTCCCTGCGTTTCCTGTTCCAGTCCACTTCCTTTCCTTGCCCTGCTGAACGTTCTCCTTGGGTAAATGTGGCTCTTTTGATCTGAAAAGGTCGATTATTCCAAGGTGTGGATCTGGTGAGCTGCTTGCGAACAATCCTCCTTGAAATCCTGGCGAACAGCCTTACTCCGTCTCGTCAGCATTGCTCTGTGTCACTGTGCAGCAGAGTCCCCGGGCGGTCCACATGTCCACACCCTCAGCTGCTAACTGAAAGGTCGGAGCCCATGTAGAGGGGAATTGGAAGACTTAGGGACCTACTTTTGAAAACTCGGGCACGGAGCACTCTAGCTATGGCGCACGGTCCTAGTCTGACACATGCTGGCAGTTGGTTTTGGGGTAGGTTCTATGAGCCTGCACGTGTTGGATCCTGTTATGGACTACTCCCCAAATGGAAGGATTTGGGGTGGCATTTCTCAGCGGCATCCTGGTGATTTTGATATGGACAGGAGACCTTGCTTTCAACACGCCGATGAATACAGCTAGACAGGGGTTAACAGAGTCAGATTTATGAATGTGTCCTTAATGAGAAAACACAATTGTGCGTCTCTTTTTCCCAGACCAGGTTGCTAAATCCAAGTCCTGTAAGTGGAGAAAAAAATCATGCTCTAGGGAGAGAGATGAAGCAGTGATGTTGAGACAGTGATTGAGTTCAGTGACTAGGGTAGGAGGCGACTGGAGTGATTTCTGAAGAGAAAGTCTGAAGAAGTTCCCTGGGGCCTTTTGGTAGGGAACCCTCTAGCCATCTTCAGGGGGATCTTCTTTCTACTCATCTGACCCAGGACTGATGGTCTCATCCACTGTGTCTCATCATCACGGAAGATGTTTCCCTCTTCTTTCCTCCCCTCCCTCTCTTACGTTTTGCTTCTCACAGTCTGCCCTACCCCAGGAACACCTCGCAGAACCCTGTCGTCCCTTCAGGGAGCCTGACGGAAAGTGTGGCCATTTGTTGGGGAGAAGGAGAAAAAAGCCGGGGGTAGCCATGGCTCTGAGCTGACCCCTGCCTTTGTCCTTCTTTTGTGATGTGCCCAGTGCCCCCAATCTAAACACATAGATGGCATTGCCAGGCCCCTCCGACGGGCACCCCTTCGTTACTCTCAGATATACCTTGGTGCTTCTGGATGCCAAGACTATTCAGGGAAGGGCAGGAACCTAGTAATTTCTCAGCTGGAGAGCGTTGTAAAAATAAATGTCTTCTGGAAGTTGAAAGGTTGTCAAATACACACTGAGCCTAATTGGGTTCTCCAAATGTGCAGTTCTGTTGATTTCATGGAAGATTTTGTGTGTGTGTGTGTGTGTGTGTGTGTGTGTGTCCTCAAACAAAATTAGACAAACAGCACTTTTGAGATGTATAGATTTGTTGTGCCAATGGACCTGCCCTGGAACTATCACTGAGCCAAGAGTAGAATGTCCCCAGTCCTCAGAGGAGGCTTCCCTCAGAAATGCTGCTGGACCTGTGCCTTTTGTTTCAGACCAACTTCAAGTTGGGAAGTGAGCATGGGCCGGGGCCAGTCTCTTAGACTAGTCAGCAGGCAAATGAAAAGCTGGAGCAATGGCCATCAACAACTCATTCCTCCCTAAAAAATGAACATCATAATATTCGTTAATGCCTCTGGTGTATTTACGTGCCAAGCACAGTTTTAAGGATATTAGCTCATTTAAATTGCCCTGGCTGTTAAGCACCATTGGAGTTGACTTCTAATTCAAAGTAACCTTACATATCAGAGTAGAAATGCCCTATAGGGTTTCCTAGACTGAAGTCTTTAGGGAAATAGTACTTTCTCTAAAGAGCTGCTAGATAGGTTTGAACTGCCAACCTTTTGCTTAACAGCCAAGTATTTAACCATTGTGCAACCAAGGCTCCTAAAATCATCCCTTGGAACTACGCAGAGACTGGGAGAACCAAGTATAGTGCATTCAGGAACCTCGCTCACAATTGCAGAGGTTTGGAGCCTGTGAGGTCCGTATACAAACCCAATGATGCACACCTGCCTGAGAGAAGTGACTGGGGCGCACACTCATTTTTTTAAAACAGCCCTTTCTCCCTTTTTGCTGTTCAAACCTGACATCAAGTGGGCAGAATTGGGCACACAGTTTTGAGATCGGAGATCACTGTGTTCGTGGGCTGATTTTCAGAAGTAGATCAACAGGCCTTTCGAATCCATCTTGGCCTGGCATGTCTACTGAAGCCTGTTACGTTTCAGAACATCTCACCTCCACTGACATGACTGTGGCCGTGTATGAAGTGCATCAGCTGGGAATCCAGCCGGGTCTCCCACTGGGATGGCAAGAGTTCGTTTTGCCTCAGTTTCACTGACAGTCAGCCTGACTTCAGAGACCCTCCCACCCCACCTCTGGGAACTGTGCTCCCTTATGCTTTCTCCCAGCCCATCCTGGGCTGTTTCCTCATTTGCAGATCAAGGCTCCTGGGGCTCGCTGCCCTTACACTGGAGCCCTCAGTTCTCAGGCCCAGGCCCCCTGCCCTAAATTTAGCCTTTAGTCCTGGACTGACTTAATTTCAGGATAGACACTGATCCTGTCAGGGACTAGGGCTGGCGGGCTCCAGTGGAAGCTCTTTCCCTGGAATCACTGTTTGTCCGCCTCCATGCTTACTGAACTCACTCAGGACAAGGGCCCGGGATCTCCTTCTGGAGCAGTTCTGCTCCGCGCCATAGTGTGACTATCGACAGACCCTCACAGCAACATTCCTTCGATTCTTGGGGGAGGAGCCCATGTGTGCCCATCCTGGTGACCCTAGGGCCTATAAGGTGCCCACCAAATTCACCCACCACCTCGTATCTCCTCCAGTCCTCGACCAATGGAAGTGCCATTCCCTCACTCCGTTGAACCTCCAGCTGCACCACCTCTTGTCCCCACTGCCAGATTGTGGGGTCAGCACCACCTCTCAGAAGCTCCCAAAGCAGATTCCCCGATCCCAGCCATGGGGTTCTTTCCTCTCATTCCCGAAGCCCTG
>NW_022106189.1:11285546-11290518 GCF_000313985.2 Echinops telfairi | reverse complement strand
CCTGACAATTGTTCAGCTGGGACAGGCAACTTGGGGAGGAGGAGCCGGCACTGGGCTGCAGCGTCTGGCCCTGCTCCTCCTTCCAGGCGCTCATTTGTATGCAGAAGGGATTAGGTGGAATTTACCATGGCCTCGCCCTGGGGAACTGCTCACACCCTAGGAATTCACTGGGATGGCAGTGTGCAGTTGGTAAGATTAAAACAGGCCCTTCTGCCACCAGGCACGCCCTGGTCACCCTCCAGGCCGCCAACATCGAAATCATTCTCATTTATAATGGTTTTGATCATCCAGTCTCAAAGAAGACCTGTCTTGTGTGACTGTGGGCACCAAAATGGGCCAATGATTGGGAAGAGGAGAGAGCAGCTGACAACAATCAGATGTGAGAGACTGGGCACTTGATCTGGGCTCGTGGCTTTTTTCTGCCTTCTTCCCACCAATATTTTTACAGCTGTTGACATATATTGAGTTACATGTGCCGGGGCTAGATCCCCGTGGTACCGTTTCAAAGATCTGTTCACCATAAAGTGTGCTGTTCTCAAGTAAATGACTGACTTCAAGAAAGCAAAGTAGTTTAAATGTTACTATAAATACAGAAGCTAAGACATTTTAATTATAATTTTTGAGTTATACAGTGTTCTGTAAGTACACCAGGCATTTACAGAAGAACTTGAGTTGAGTTTCAAGACACGGTGCTCTCTTGTGGATAAGGAAGCAACTGCAGGTGCAGATTCCATGGCCTCGTGGCGGGACCTTGGTTTACCTACGGCCAGGAGGGAAAAGATGATGGGCATCTTGGTACAGTAATACATTCCACATGCGTTCATTGAGCCTTCTCTATGTACAAAGTATGGAGTAACAACTCCACCCTCACGTTTCTTTTCCCACAAGAGGGAACACCCAGTCAGTCAACGTACGAGCTGTTTGAATGGAGAAATGGCTGTGGGAGCATTAGGAAGGGGACAAAAGGTGACACTTCTCCTCTGACTGGAAGAGTGGAAAAAACCACAGGGAATATTTGGAGATGGACAAAATGCTTCAGCGTGGCTGCAAAAGTTCTAAACATGGCAGATTAACTGCCCTGATTCTGTGCATGGCTCATCTTCGCCCTGTTGCCCTTTCAACCCCACGCTACACACAAGAAAAGATCCATGGGGCAAAAGGATATCAATGGGTTGGTGGATTTGAAAATTCAGCCCTTGGATGGCATGGACGAGGATAATTCGTGTGTGAGATGAGAAGGACACTAAGGCGTTTCTGTCATGCTACTGTAGTCTAAGGTGACCAGACTTTAACATTGGCAAAGCGGGACACCATTGAGAAAACTCATATCCTGGCGAAATAGCCACATGGCAGCTGAAAACCGTATACCCTAGCTTGTCGTGCATTCTTTCCAAAAATCGGGACTTTTTAAAAACGCCACAGGACGCAGGAAAAATTGTTAAAAATCGGGACTGTCCCGCCAACAGCGGGACGTCTGGTCACCTTACTGTAGTTTCAGTGGGAACAGTCCTCCTTGTTCTGGCCCTGGTGTTGAGGCACTGAGTGATGGGGAAGGAGGTGGATCTGAGCTGGTCCGTGACCACTATTTATCTCACATACATCCACATAGCACTCGTTCATCCACCCTTCTAACCATCTATTCGTCCATCTACTGATCCGTTTATCACCACCATCCTTTTCACCATTTACCCTGTCATCTGTCCATCCATCCAGACTTTTGACCGTTCATCTAACCACTTAATCATCTGCTATTTTCCACTACCACCCTCTCCATCCTTCCATCCATCCTTTCACTCACTTATCCATTCTGTCCATCTACCCCTCGATGTACGATTCTCCACCCACTCATCTATCCATTCTTCTCTCTATTCACCCACTGGTCCTCATGCCCATCCATCCATTTACCACAATCTAGTCTATCCCCTATCTGCCCATTTACCCACCCCTCCATCCACTCATTCATCATCTGCTCTGCCACCTACTCTACATCTACATCTGCTCTACACCTGCCATCTACTCATGCACCTGTCTGTGCAACCACCAAGCATTCTCTCCACATCACCATCTATCCACTCATCCGCCTATCCACCCATCATAGCCCCAAATACCTTTTAGCGTGGGGATTAAATGGCGAGATTCTACAGTTGGATTTCCTACATTAAGATTCTCTATCACCATTGTTATTTAATCCCTGTGTTAACCCTTTCACCTGTTAAATGTAGGAAAATCAAGAGAATAACAAAAGAGTATCTTAACAGTGGAATCAAGTATTACATGCAAAGGGCTTAGTGTGTGGCACCTGGCACATAAGGCTCAGTAAACACTGCTTATATTTATTGGCGACACTTACATGCCAGGCACTGTCCCACACAGCCTGAACACCATTCCTTAATGCGCAGCCTATACCAGGAGCCAACCCACTAATGCTCAGGTAGAGGCAGAGGAGGGTCCTCCTGGGTGGAAGGGGCTTCCTTCTGCCTTGTACCACAGTGCTTAACCATTTGCACCACCCAGGGGCAAAGTATGTGGGCAGCTTCCAAGTGTGTAGAAAATGGGATTAAGAGATAACAGGATATTTCCATGAGCTTCCTATTTGTTCGGTATCATCTATTCGTTTGGAGTCCTAGGATGGCAAAAATGGCAAATGCATGCAATCTCTAACGGAAAAGTTGGTGGTTTGAGCCTACTTAGAGATACCCTAGAAGAACAGCCTCCCATTACTTCCAGCAAGCCAGCCATCAAAAACCCTATGGAGCACAGTTGTACATTGACACCCATGGTGCGCTCATCAGGAGTCAGAATTGACTTCACAGCACCTCGTTTTAAAAATATTTATATTTTAAAACAGCGTTATAATAAAATAGTGGCATCATACTGAATGTGCTGCCGCTTTAATCCGCAAGGAACCAGATGCTGTGCAGACACACCTTTAAGCCTCATAGCATGTCTGTAAGGAAAGGCAGCCTGATCATTTTCCAGTGGTGGAGCGCAAGAGTGCACCAAGCCCCCTGCTGCCCTCCGCTCCGGATCATTCTGCTGGTTCTTGGTGCTCTCAGAAGCAGAGTTTGAGATTTGAAAATGAATAGTTGATCCTTAAAACTAGGGTCAGGAGGGAGGGAGGCGCACTACTCTTAGACCCATTGTACAGCTGGGCACAGGCCTGCTGGTGCCCCTGGTCTTGGACCTTCTTCTTGTCCTTTGTTACAGGTTTTCCAACAAAAGGGGCTCCAGGGACACCAAGGGTGGGAAGCCCTTGTACACCCCTGGTTTCTCTGCATATATACAAGGCCTCTTGTATGTCGTTTTCACTTCCTGCCCTCCTGGAAGCAAGCGCGCGTGCACACACACACACACACACTTAATTGCCCTTTTGCTTTAGCCAGAAAGCAAAAATGTGTCTTCTCAAATATAGACTGACATGCTTCTCTTATACATTCTTGGGCATTACTATTGATTTTTGGCTGTGGATTTTGAAATCCTATTTGTAGGACTCATGAGATTTCCTGGCCGCAGTAATAATGCATTGTCATTCTTAATATCTCAAATCTCTGACACAATATTCATATCCAGCTGCTGAGAAGTGGCGTCAGCACAGCCTCAGGGGTGGCGCCTGGACATGGCGCCTTGTAGGGCTGTCTGGGAGGCTGCTGGCACCCCTCTCTGCTTCTAGCCTAGCTGCTCATGGGAAAGCCACACTGACCAACCCCAAGTAAAGGAGCCTGGGATGACAAACCGTTACCACACTTGACTGAATCAAAAGGTTGGAGGTTCAAGTCCAGACAGAGGTTCCTTGGAAGAAGTACCACCTGCCTGGTTGTCTACTTCTGAAAAACTGGTCACTGACACACAGGTGGTGGCCCTGAGCTGGAATCCGCTCTACAGCAGCAGGTTCAACTGGAGAGGGTGTCCTGAAGGCACAGCTTGAAAGAGCAATTTATTTCAGCCTCCCTTCACTGCACTCCTTGATTGAGACCCAGAGAAGGGCAAGGCCTTTTGAGTTAGTGGCAGGCGAACTGGAGCCCATGTCTCTCTTACCTGATAGTTCAAAGGTCACCACCTCCATGTCTGCAGCAGCACACACACAAGCAAGGGGAGCCGTATTCAGGTGGAAAGTAAGAGTTATGGCGTCCCAGTAGAGGACACATGCCCCGTCCATTATTGTCATGAAGAACTGCATCCTGGAGAGTCCAGAGACTCGGAGTTGTCCAGAGAAGCCCCCAAAATCTCAATGTTGTTACACAATGTCTTGCTTTTTAAATATGGGCAATTAATTTAAAAGAAAACAAGTACACTGTGACTCCTACAATTGAACTGCAATATGGGTTGAGGTTGGGACAAGCCACGCATGGGTCTTTGCCAGAGCTGTAGGCATCCTCACTGGGCCTCATGCCTGTGTACCTTGCCTTTCATCTACTCCAAATACCTTCCCCCACGGAGAGCTTCACTTGGTCCCTCCCACTTGAGCAGGGCCTCTACTGCTTTGGAGGGTTTCCGTGCCCTTCTAGTGGAGAGAGCCACCGCTGTTCCGCCCAGCCCTTTCCCTTGATTCCACCGTAAATGCACTTAGTGTCTTGAAGCTTGTGCAGGCTTGACCCCACCCCCTCAAGCTTACTTTGTTCTTTGATAAGAAGACAGAGCTTAGCCTCCAGGACCTTCTGTGCTGCCCTGAATAGGTTCCCACTGCGGGATTGTTTTTATAGCTCTTGGAATTGATGCTGTTTTAGACCATAAGAGTAAAAGATACTTGAGTGCGTCTTAGGAATAAACTGGTGTATGTGCGGTGGGGTTGAGTTCTGAGGTGTGATGGACGTGGGTGCCCACAGCTTGGAAAAATGAAGGATGCCTCTGCAGTTGAAGGGAGAGGCTTTTGAGATTTGGGGGTAGACAAGCTGATCCTTGAGCATTTGAAACAGGGTTACTGAAAATCTGTGAGCTTCGGCAAGGCTAATAACCATGGAGTTATATATATATA
>NW_022106189.1:11277872-11285407 GCF_000313985.2 Echinops telfairi | reverse complement strand
ATATATATATATCCGTTTAAACGTTTGCAAAATGCTGGATAGAAGACCTACAGTCATTCTTCTAAACTTGCAGTTGGTGATTGAGCCCACAAGCTAACTAGTATAATCTCACGAAAAGTTTCTTCATTTATAGGACGGCGGTGATCACAAGTGTTGCGTTGTAAACTGGTCTTGCTGAAAGAGAAGGAGATGAGGTAGCAGGACAGATCTGTCTACAGCCCCTCCTTCCCGACAATCTCTGTCTCCAGGGCTCTAGCACAAGCCTAAGGACTGATGGCTGGGGTAGTGCTGGGGCGAGCCTCTTGTCCTGCTCCCACTAGGGGGTGAGTTTTGAGCCATCTAGTGGAGGCCACAGAAGCTCTTTGCCCGTTCTGGGTGGAGACTGGCCTGAGCTGGGAGGAGGATTCCTCGGCCAGTCACCTTCTACTTCCAGACCTGCTCACTGAGCAAGCTGAGCACTTTCAGCCCTGGTCGTGGTTGCACACAGCAGAAGATGTGCAACTTGCCACTATGTAAACGTTTTTGTCTCGTTTGATCATTTGAGCCTCTGTGCCCCATGGCTCCATGTGAACCATCTGAAGTGGACCCGCATCTCTGACCATAACTCGAAATGAAACTAGTTGTCAGGGAGCTGTGGCTTCAGGCCGGCGCTGCGGGAAATGGGAAATGGGGCCTCAGAAGAAGCCACGGGGAAGGTAAGGAAAAGAAGTCACCAGAGCTGAAATTTTAGCCAGGAAGCCGGAGCTAGGGCCTGGCTCTAGGTGCCAAAGAAACGGAGAAGGAGCCCTTCACACTTGCGGACAGTTTTCTGGTTTGGGCCTGGGTTTGCCTGGTCTCAGGAGCAGCGTCAGTGGTGGCGGTTCTGTGCGAGGGGAAGATTGTATGCCTCCCTGAAGGCGGTGCCTGCCTCCTCTCCCTTCTCTGCCTGGCACTCCCACCCGTCTCCCTTTCTCCCCCCGAGGTGCAGATGGCCACATTTGCAGGTTAACTGGAACAGCTGGAGAGGCATTATTAGTTTCCTGCTGCTCCTTCATATTTGCTTGGATTTTTTTTTTAACAGCAACATAATTTACAACTAGTACACTGGTGTCATCGTTGGCATGTTCTAAATCCGCATCAGATTTATGTAATGCTGTTGCTTATCAGTGAATGAAGTCATAATTATTGCTTTGTACCATTAAATAGCATAAATATATAAACTGTTATACAAATTGCAGCAAACGTTTCCTCTGGGGAGCTCTAGACCAAATTTTAATGTCGTGCATTTGTCTGGGATGGCAGTTTCTATGGTATATAATAATGTTGATAAATTTTACTGTAGCAAGTGACATTTTAAAGCATTAATTTTGGTGCTAAAAAAAAATCTGAAGAATGCTTCAACGGATCTGGGAGATGCCCTGAGAACTGGGTGAGGTTGGCTTTTTTTTTTCTTCCTCTCCTTTAAGAATACAATGGGTGACCTCCCAGTGCTCCTCGCCACACAAGATCACCCCCTCCTCTCTCAACTCCCGAAGGAAGGAAGCGAGCAGATCCATTTTCCATTGCAAGGATGATAATTAATTTCAAAAAAGTCAAGGCGATTCATTTCTCCCTTCAATTCGAAGGATGCCAGGGAAAGTAGAAGGAGACTGCGTGGCGAACATAACATCGGCGGGGAGGGTCCTCATGGTAACCTCCTTCCCAATTATGTAAATTCTGTGTGAGGTGGAGAAAAAAAAATCCCCATCCTAATTAGAGATGCAACACCTGGCCTCTGACAGTTTCGGATGCCAGCCCTGCAGTTGCATAGCCTCCTAAAGCCATTCTCGTCAAGAACGACTTGTGCAGAAAGCCCCAGGACAGCATGTGGCATTTACCTGGTGTGCTCTTTGGAGAGCCAGGTGGCCGTGGAGGAGGCTAGAAAGAGAGCATCGGCCTCCACCTCCAGGAGAAGGCGAGGAGCCTTAGGGCTGCCTCGTCCTGGCCCCTTCACCACCCTGAAGCCAGCCTAGGAGTGGCCGAGTGTGACTCCTCCCTCCATATCCTTTGCCTTGGCAAGTTGGCACATTCCTGTGTCCTGTCAGGACTCAGTGAGTCACCCCTACAGGACGGCATTTATTTAACCATACATGTTCTCCCAGTATGTGTATCTTTGTATGACGTCTTGACCTAGCTACAGAAACTCTCACATGCTTATTCCTTTATATTCTCCAACTATTGGATAATCCTCTGAATGGTGGATATGGGCACCAACCCTCATCAACATAAACCCAGATAAACCTTAGGAATGATGAATCCCGTCACCTTCATTTATAGCCGGGTCTATGAGCGACTTACCTAAGAATACAGGGATTCTTATAAAGAATTACTGTTTCTTATAAAGAGTTACTGTTTGGAATCGGAGATGAAATGCTTTGAATGAGAGATGAAGAAGGAAAATGAGGTCTCCTTAAAAATGTTACTTTTTTTTTTTTTTTTTGCTTAGAAGATGTTTACTCTGAGCCTCCTGCATGCAAGATACTGGGCAAAGTCTTGATCACTAAAAAAAAATTAAAATAAATCATCTTTTATTTGTAGGTGTAATAACTTGGAATTTCTTACAGACAGAACTTAGATCTTAACGCATGTTCATAATTTTAGCACCCAGCCCACTACTCATACATAACCCAATTTAATTACCTTTATCACTATACTGCCAATAGTAATTATCAATCATAGTCAGAAAGCTAGTGTTGTTGGCATTGTAGTTGGACTGCCTGGTGTCCGTCACTCACTGTGAGCTGCAGATGTGGCTGGCACCTCTATGTTGAGCTCTCGGCTCATCCCAGGTGTAAAGTGTTTAGCACATACCTGGCACATAGGACAAGCTGATAATCATTAGCTCTCTTGTACTTTGTATGTCAAAGAGCCCTGGTAGCACAGTGCTTAACATGTTCAGCTGTTAACCAGAAGGCTGGAGGTTCCAATCCACCAACTGCTCTGTGGGAGAAATACGTCATGTTCTACTTCTGTGAAGATTTGCGGCTTTGGAAGTCCACTGGGAGCAGTTCTACTCTGTTCAGTAAGGTTGCTGTCAGTTGGAATTGACTTGGTGGCCAAGGTTGTTGGTTGGGCCAATGTTAGAGCTGTAGCAACAGAGGCCTTTTGAGCCCAGATTCAGCCAAGCCTGGTGGAGCCAAAATGGGCTGTGGGGCAGGAGGCCATAGACTGAATGGTCACCGCAGATTTTCCCGGGGTGCAGGACTATAGCTCAACACAGGAAAATCCACTCTGCCCTCCCTGCATATGCGGGAACTGCAACATTGTCACTTGATGCTACTGGAAAACCTTTTGAACATGGATTCTTGCATTAGCCCGAGGTTTCTTTTCTGTAAGGGGCTGGGCACAAGAAGTGGTAAGTGGAATGGCTGTTCATCCTGGCTGGCATGGGGCAGACAGGGCTGGAAGTGATGCCCATGCCAAGTTCAACTGTAAACAGGGTTGAGGAGATGACCGGCAAACCCTGTCATATCCCAGGCCTACCCTTCCAAGCCTACCTCCCCACTGCTTAACAGCCTACACTCTCCCACCAACAATGTTGCAGACACTGATTCAAACTTCTGCGATCCACTCCAGCCACTGTTAACTTTTGTGACCTGACACTTGGAAACTTAGTATTTCCATCTGTAAAGTGGGATTAGGTAGTGTGCTTATGTCCAGTTGACTCACGGAACCGTGAGAAACGTGGATGCAAACCTGTCTCGTTGAGGCCAAGGTGAAGGATGGTCTGTGGCACTTTCATAAGTTTTGTGACCTCAGATGCCTTGGTTTTCTCATCTGTAATATGGAACGAATAGCACAAACCTTATCACGTGACTTGGAAAAATAACTGGTGATTGTAGCTGGCGTAGTGTCACATCTAATAAATCAGCCATTGGGGGTGGTAAGCCGGGGAGGCCGGGACCATGTCTCCTCGTTCACCTGCCTGTCACCAGCATGCTGCTCTGCATGTAGATAGTCTGCAGAGTAGATGAACTGTATCACCTCCTTAGACTCACTTCTTGGGTGTCTGACCCCGAGTTTGAGCACAGGACAGGCCCTTCCCCTAGGTCAGTGCAACACCCCGTCTGGCCTGGCACATGGTAGTGCCTGCGGAGCATTTGCTGGCTGGAGCGAAGCACCTTTTGCTCCTTCAGAGACCCATCCTTGAAACACTTTCCTAACACCTGCATCTCAACATGCCCCTCCAAGGCCACCTCTCCCAGGAAGTTATTCGTTCACTGAAACGGTTCCCACATCTTATGGGAAGACATTCTTCCTTCTTGTGTTGCTTGGCCCCAGGCCCAGTGCTGTATCCAATCCTCTTATGGTACTGACCACCTCCTGCTGATGGTTGCTTCTGTGTTGATCCCCCAAGTGGACCAGAGGGGTTTTTAAACTTTTTATTGAAACTTAGCATCCATCCAGTAAAATATAGATTGTCAATGTACAGCTTAATGAATTCCCACAAATTCCCCAGATTGAGAAACAGAACACGATGGCTCTCCACTAACCCCCCCTGCCCCATCTCAGGCACTGCTTTCCCCCCAAAGCCAAGCACCAACCTCACCTCTGCCAAAATACAGTATGTTGTCCCTAGCATCGTGCTTGGCATTTATTAAATAAATAAATGGGTAGAAAAGTGTGGGGATGGGCCAAATAATATAGGGTTATGAATAATAATGCTGTCAGTATAATAACCAGTAACCAGGAGCTGAGGAGCCCCAATGTTGTGATGAGATACGCATTAGGCTTCTTAGGGCAAGGTCAGCAGTTTGGGCCAGAAGCTCTGAGGGAGAAAGATGAGGCTGTGTGCACCCTTAAAGATTGACAGCCTTCGGAGCCCAGTGAAGTTGTTCTGCTCTGCCTCACAGGGTCACTATTATTTGGAATCGACTTGATGGTAATGACATCAGTTTGACTTTTTAAACAATTGGCTGTGGAGCCACTTCTGATTCATGGGGACCCAGGTGTGCCGGAGTAAAGCGTTGACTCCCTGTTTTTCAGAAATCAATCTCCAGGCCTTTCTTCCGATGCTCTGCGGGGTGTACTCAACCCACCAACCTTTGTGTTATCAGCCAAGTAAGTTAGCCATCTGTGTCACTTAAGGGCAACTATTGATACAGCAAACCAAAAAAATCCATTGCCATCTAGTCGAGGCCGACTCGTAGGGAGCCCACAGTTCCACAGGGTTTCCAAGGCTGTATGAACTGTTTATAGACCGAGATGGCCACATATTTTACCCACAGAGCTGCAGATGGACGCAAACTGCCAACCTTTTGGTTGTTAGCCGAGTGCTTAGTGACTGAGAATTCATAATTGCTATAAAATATTGAAGTTAGTTACTATAATACTGGCTGACATTGTTGCATTCTTTCTCAATTCTGATCAGTGCCGTCTCATATAGCCCTCACAACACCTGATGGGGTAGAGTCCCCTCTGCTTTTGCAAATCCGCGTGGTCTCTGAGTGGCGCCTGGCCTGGCCTGGGTCTGCCTGATTTAAGCCTGGCACTGGCTGCCGACCCTCCTTGCTGGGTCACAGCCCTGGGCAGTCCCTTCTCAGGGGCACTGAGCACAGCCCTCCTGCTGCCCCGCCCTCAAGGAGCCTCACTTTTCCCGACCGACACTGAGCCATCCCCGAGCCTCTCCAAAGGACAGGGCATATTTCTTTCCAACCCTCTGAAGACCCAGCCTGCACTGGAGGGCTTCATCATTATGCAAATTAGCCGGATTGGATCCGCTCCACAGAGGACTCCCAGGGCAGCAGAAGGACAGAGCTGCCTCCGTAGCGGGGATTGAGCCCCAGATTAAACCAGCCGATGGGATGGGTGGAGCGGGGGTGAGTGTGGATATGGTGTGGGGGCCAAGAATTGTCCCCTCTAGGGAGACTACAGGAGTGGGGGACTGGGGACAGGCACTGGGGAGGCCTTGTACTCAGCAAGGCCTAGCCCCCTGCTTCGTCACCGAAGATGAGGCTGAAGGAAGAAAGACATTCTTTTTGGATTTACTCTTTGTGTATTGAGCCCTTTTATGATTCATCAGTAAGTAAATACAAGCTGAGGGAGTGATTTGTTTCTAACAAGCTTATAAAATACTGGCGTCATTTGTGGGTTTATTGGAGTGCTGATTATAAACACTCCCCCATGCCCACTCCTCTATGTCAAATTAACATTCAAAATACAAATATTGGATCTTTGGATCACTTTCTGTTATCTCTTTGGAAGCTGGCGATATGTGAAAGGGGCAGCCGTGGGCCCCCAGCCTCTGATCAGAAACATGGAAAACACATTAAAGATGGCAGGGTGCAGGGAGAGCCCTCCTTAGGTCTGCAAGGGGTGGGGCTGCAGGGCTCCTGAGCCCCGCTGCTCCTCCTCCAACCCAGCTCGTCCAGTCCCCCCAGCCGGCCCTCTTCAATCTTGAAGAGGATAGTTCTGGGCTGGCAGCGTCTGACTGGGTGAGTCTTTTGAACTACCCTCTCCCTGAGGGTGGCCCCACCTAGACCTAGTCAGAGGAGGCAGCTGCTAAGTGTCTGACTGTGGGACTACAGTATATAGTTCTCCTCACGAGGAAGTCACAAGCCCTTATGCCATGTCTTACACACTTAGACCCTCACCTCCTCGCCTCCTGGACCTCACCTCCTCTCCTCACCCCTCCTCGCCTCCTGGACCTTCCCTCTTCTCCCCATACCTCCGCATCTTGACCTGGACCGGCACCTCTCCCCACTCTTCCGACTTCATGGGTTTACAGAGTCAGGCCAGACGTATTCCTGTGTCCTCCCTCGTGCCAGACTGCAGCACATACCACCTAGCACATGCTCCGTGCTGGGTCAGGAGACAGAGTGGGCGGTGGAAGGTTGACAGGGGTGAGGATAAGAGCTAACATCATCTGAGCACTTACTAAGGGCACTCCGAGCTCTCACGCTGCATCATGTCACTTGGGCCTTGTTTTTTGTTGTTGTTGTTTTATTTTATTGGGGGCTCTTACAGCTCTTATCACAATCCATACGTATTTCCATTGTGTCAAAAACATCTGTACATATGTTATCATCATCTTTTTTGAAACATTTTTCTTTCTACTTGTGCCCTTGGTATCAGCTCCTCATTTTTTCCCCTCCTTCCCCCATGAACCCTTGATAATTTATAAATTCTTCTTCTTTTTTTGGCTTACACTGACCGCTGTCTCCCTTCACCCACTTTTTTGTTGTTCATCCCTCTGGGAGGGGGGGCCATACGTCAGTTGTTGTGATCGGTTCCCCCTTAATCACCACCCTTCCTTTACCCTCCTAGTATCGCTACTCCCCCTATTGGTTGAGGGGTTTATCTGTCCTGGATTCCCTGTTTCCAGCTCTTATCTGTACCAGTGTACATATTCTGGTCTGTTCAGATTTGTAAGGTAGAATTGGGGTCATGATATTTGGGGTGGGGGGGCATTAAAGAACTAGAAGGAGGTTGTGTGTTTGGTGCTATACTGCACCCTGACTGGCTCATCTCTTCCTTGTGACCCTTCTGTAAAGGGATGTCCAAATGACTACTGATGG
>NW_022106189.1:11263014-11276790 GCF_000313985.2 Echinops telfairi | reverse complement strand
TGAGATGCTTACACATTCACTGACTTGGCTTTCCTCCTGCAGTCAGCATTGTTGTGTCTGTTTTGTGAGATGGAGGAGGACTTTGTGGACTGGAAATATTGGTTAATGGGTTAATGTTGGACTTGTGGGCTTGGGCAGCACTGGGTTGGGATGTTTTCTTGATGTGCACTTCCCTTTATATAAAACTCTCTCTTATACATATGAGTTTCTGTGGATTTGTTTCTCTAAAGTACCCAGACTAACACATCTTTCCTTGTTTTTCATTGCAATCCATGCTTATTGCAGGTAAACTAGGAAATACAACCAAGCAAAAATAAGAAAATCATATCGTGCATCCAGGGAGGCCCCTTGCTACCCCTCTTGTGCCTGTCCTCCTAGGAACTTGGATGGGCATACGCTCAAATACAGTTATTCTCACTGCCCCCCTTTCTCATGGGCTGTGTCTGAGGTGGGAGATGGTTAGTCTAAGGGGAGAAGGTGCCTTCGGCGGTCACAGGGTGGCGGATTAGCACTGCTGGTCTGTCTCAAAAGAGCTCTTTTTGCTTGTACCCTCTGCAAGTGCCTACTGAGGGGCTTTGCCGGTCCCTGTCATGCCCACGTGGGCCATGGAGGCACCCCTAGACTGAGAGAGAAATGTGGGGTCAAGTGCGGAGTACACCCATGGAGAAGGAATGCTGTCTAGGGGTGTAAAGCGCTCTGCTGCCACCCACCCCACCAGGGGTCTCAGAGGGTCTCAGGTAGGCCTGGGTGACACAACCGATTCTGCAGGTTGGCCTCTCAGACTCCTCACCACCGAGCCACTTGCTGGTGTCTTCTTGCCCTCTGTTACCCCAGAGTTGCCTGACAGAGTTAGTAATAACGACAAGAGGAGCAGCAGCTTACCTTTCTGAGCTTGACTTAGAGCAGCGGTTCTCAACTTTCCTCATGCCGCGACCCTTTCATACAGTTCCTCATGTTGTGGTGACCCTCAACCATAAAATTATTTTCGTTGCTACTCCATCACTGTCATTTTGCTACTGTTATGAATCGGGGGACCCCTGTGAAAGGGTCATTCGACCCCCAAGGGGGTTGCATCCTATGTTTGAGAACTGCTGTCTTAGAGGGAAGGCAATATTCTGATAGGCTTTCTTTCACGTAGGAGGAACAATGATTCAAGAGCTCACAAGTGGCAGGAGCAGGTGTTTGAGCTGAGCAGTCAGCGTCACAAGGAAGACTCAGCCTTGCTCCATCACCCACTTGGGAATGGCCAGTGGGAGTATCCCAGGGGAATTCTCAGAGCAGGCCCGAATCTGTGGTACTGGGGCCTCGGGCCTGAACTTGTGTGTCTGGGCATTGTCCACCAGAAGAACCACAGGCATAAACGCCCCAGGGTCAGTGTCCAGAGCCACATGGAAGGGGTGAGTTGGATGGGGGTCAGGACATGAATCTATTAATCAAACATTGTTTGCCCAGTCCCGTGACAAAGGCTGGGCAGTGTTCCGTTCTGTTGTACATGGGCTCGCTACGAGCCTATTGGGAACTGACCCAATCTCAATTAACACCAACAACATGAAAATACTAGATAGGCAAGCTAATTGATCTCTGTCCTCAGAGAATTTTTAGCCTGCGGACTGTTTGGTTACAAGTGACATAAATAGGTAACTTTCAGGATCCTTTAGGTGCAACTCTTAGAAACTTGTGCCTAAGAGGGCAGAGGGAAGGCATAAAAGAGCAATCAGGAACGAGCAAGGCTCCTAGGCCAGGAGGAGCTGTGGGTGGAAAGGCGGCTAAAGAAGGGGGCTTGTGGCATGTGTTCATTTTCTAGGGCTCCTGTTACAAAGTGACTGATAAAAACATATTTATTGTCTCAGGTCTGTAGACTGGAAGTCTAAAGTAACCTGTTGGCCAGGCCATGCTCCCTTGGAAAGACATTGGGGAAGATCTTTTTTTTTATCTCCTGGATTCGGGGGGTTGTGTGTGCTGCTATCCAGTCCACCCCTCCCTAAACCCGACCCCTTGCACACTGGGACAAAACGCTGCCAGCCCTGCACTATCCCCATGATGAGTGTGGTTTGGACCACTGTGATCAGTAGGGTTTTATTGGCTGTTTTCAGAAGTAAATGGGTAGGCCTATCTTTCTTGTTGTTGATGTTTTTAGGGGTTGCTGAGTTAGTTCTGATTCAGTGACCGTGTGCACAACAGAACAAAACATCACCTGGCCCCATGCCATCCTCGCAATTGTTCCGTTTGAGTTCATTGTCACGGCCACTCTGTGAATTCATCTCAGCCGGGCCTCTTCTCTTTTTTGCTGCCCTTTCACTTTACCAAGCATGATGTCTCTTTCGCGGGACTGGCCTCTCCTGATAATATGTACAATGTATATAAGTCTTGCCGTCTTTGTTGCTAAGGAGCATTCTGACCGTGCTTCTTCCAAGACGTATCTCCTTGTTCTTTTGACAGTCCATAGTACTTACAGTATTCTTCACCAGCACAATAATTCAAATGCATCACTTACTCTTCAATCAACACCCAACTCTCCGGTACATCTGAGTAAGGTGACCAGATTTTAACATTGGTAATGCGGGACAAAAGCAGGATACCATTGATAAAACTCATATCCTGGTGGAATAGCCACATGGCAGCCAAAAACCATATACCCTAGCTTGTGCATTCTTTCCAAAAATCGGGACTTTTTAAAAATGCTGCAGGATGCAGGAAAAATTGTTAAAAATCGGGACTGTCCCACCAAAAGCGGGACGTCTGGTCACCTTACATATGAGGCAATTAAAAATACCACAACTTAAGTCAGGCACACATTGGTCCTCAAAGGGTTACATTCTTGCTCTTCAATACTTTATAGTGATCTTGTTCAATCGATTTGCCCAGTGCCATGAGTTGTTTGATAGCTTGACTGCTGCTTCCATGAGCATTAATTGTGGATCCAAGCAAGAAAAAATGCCTGACAACTTCAGCCTTTTTTCCACATGTATCGTGATGTTACTTATTGGTCCAGTTGTGCGCATTTGGGATTTCTTTACATTTAGTCATAGTCAGATATTCATCAGCAAATGCTTCAACTCTTCCTCCCTGTCAGCATGCAAGATTGTGTCATCTGCATATTGAAAGTTGTGTTCATAAGCCTTCCTCCCATCCTGATGCCACATTCTTCTTTATATAGTCCAGCTTTTCTGATGATTGGCTCATCAAATAGATTGAATATGTAGGGTGAGAGGTTACAACCCTGACACACCTGATTTTAAATCATATAGTATTCCCTGGTTCTGTTCGAACAACTACCTCTTGATCCATGTACAGGTTGTACATGAGCACAATGAAGCATTCTGGAATTTCCATTCTTCTCAATGTTATCCATCGTTGGTTATGATCTACATAATCTAATGCTGTTGTACAATCAATAAGACACTAGTAAACATTATTCTGGCATTGTCTGTTTTGAGCCAAGACATTTCTGACATCAGCAATAATGTTCTTGTTCCGCGTCCTCTTCTGAATCAGGCTTGGATCTCTGGCATCTCCCTGTCAATGTGCTACTGTACCCATTCTGAATGATCTTTAGCAAAATACTACTTCTGTGTGATGTTAACGATACTGTTTATTAATTACCTCATTTTGTGGGGTCGCCTTTCTTTGAAATGGGGATTAATATGTTTCCTTTTCATATTTGTCTTCTGTAGTCGGTCTTTATCTAGAAGCTCTGCTGAACCTGTGCATTATCATAGCTGCGTCTCGGAGCCGCAGGCCTTCCTCAGCTGCTCAGCTTTCTTCCCCTGATGGCCTTCCTCTTTGTGTCTCTCTGTGACCTCCTGTTTTAGAAGGACACCGGCCAGATTGGATTAGGACCCATCCTCCTGCAGGATGACTTCACTGATCTTCAAAGACCATATTTCCAAACAAGATCCCAAAGCTTAGGCTCTTTTGGAAAGGCACAACTCAATCCATAAAAGAGAGTGACAGCAGGTTCTTGAGCAAGCGGATAAAATGATGGCCATGGGGCCCAGGAGGATTAGTGGGTTCAAATGTGCTGGATGGGGCTCAGGAGGAGAGGCCCTGGAGGCATGGTGTGGGGAGGTCAGGCAGGCAGGGTAGAGAACAACATGCTTTGCATTGAGTAAGCTTTTATGTGAAGATGTCTTTTCTAAGAAGGAGGAAGGAAGGGTACCAGGCAGAGCCCTACAGAGGGGTGGACGGACCTGCTTACATCGCATCACAGTTAATGCTGGGCCAGCCTGGAGAAGTGAGGGGACTCCCCAGCCTCACAGCAGTTCATCCAGCTCCCCTTCTCTCAGCGGGGCTGTCGGTGGCTGTCAGTTAGAGCTGTTTCCATGGACTGGGGCTGGGGGCAACCCAGGCCTTCACCTTCAGGGGCAGAGACGGACCAGCCAACGTCTGGGAGCTAGACCTCCCTAGAAGGAACAACACTTCATTTGGCCTCTGGCTGTTGGACCCGAGCCACCCTGGGTAAATCACCAAGTAAAGGCTAAGTAAATATAAGCTTGAGGGATCAGATTGATAAGTGTGAGTGGATGATGGATGGATGAGCTCCTGCCAACTCAGCTCCACCTCATAGTGACCTTAGAATCACAGAACAAAATGTTGCCTGGCCCTGCTTCCTCATATCAATTATTAGCCCAAGTCCATCCTTGCAGCTGTCTTGTAGCCCCTCTCCCCTGTATCCCCACTGGCCTGTGTCTCACCAAACATGATATCCCTCCTGATGATGTGTCCAAAGTAAGCAGAGTTGGACTATGTTCTGTTGTGATCCTTAAGGATTCCGTTGCTAATTTTTGGAACTGGATCTCCAGACCTTTCTTCCTAGTTTGTCTTCATTTCGAAGCGCCGTGGAAACCTGCTTACCATGGCGACTATGGTGGTATTTGAAATACCAGTGGCCTAGCTTTTAGCAGCATCACAGCAACATGCAAATCACTGCAGTAGGACAAGCAGGGATATGGTTGGGGGAATCCATTCAGCCTCACGTTTTTTCAATCTGGGTCTGACGGACTTGCCCTCCAGGAGGTAACAGTGTGGCGAGAGCTGTAGAGAGAAGAAGCCGGTGAATGAGACCACAGAGGAGCAGGCTGCATGTGCTGTGACTGTCAGCCCTGCTGTCTCTCTTGTGACTTTTCAGTCGATCTGAGAATGGCTTCCCCATCATTGACTCGGTACTTGTATTATTACTGGAAGCATGTGACTACTTTGAAGGAAGTATCACTGCTTTGAATTTATTCATTTATTCCATGTTGCGTGTAGATTTCCAATTTTAGCTTCAATTTTAATTTCACTTGGGTCACAGTAAAAACCTGGCTCTGTGAGGTGTAGCCTGCAGGCGCAGGATGAAGAAACCACACACACCACTTAGTCAAGCCTTGCGCATCCAAATGCTCTTCCTTTCCTTCGTTGATTGCTGTGTGACTAAGCCACCTGACAAAGGGAAGGAGCAACAGGCTGAATTCCTGACTTGGTCTTTTTCTCTCTCAGCCTTGACAGCAGCAGGTGTCCGCTGCTTGCTGGCATCCTGATATTTTTCAGAGAGACGTAGGCAGCCGAGGACAGGGGTAGCGGAGTGAGAGGTGGCTCCGTGGGAGTGTGGCAAGCTGGGCTTCCAGAGGAGCTATGGATTCCCTTCACAATGCAGAGTTACATTATTTGGGTGACATACTTCAGAGAAAAGCATCGCTCTTGAACACATCCATGTTTGCCATATTCTTAATTGCCCTAGCCAAGTTGACCACATAATTATCGGTTAAAGGTTTAAGTTGAAGTTCAAATACAATCACATCTAAGCTGTTTCCCACACAGGGAAAGAAATAGTCAGTGTGAACAAGTAAATAGAACTAGGTATCCTTTATCATATATTATTATATTTTGAAACATGCAAACATTTATTAAGCACCCTGCTACATGCCAGACAAAAAGAAGCCCTGATAATGCAGTGGTTAAGTGCTTGGCTGCTAACCAAACTGTTGGCAGTTTGATCCCAGCAGCTGCTGTGAAGGAAGCATGTAGCAGTCTGCTTCCATGCCGATGACAACCTTGGCACTCCTGTGGGGCGGTTTTTCCTCTGCTATAGGGTCACAACGAGTCACAACTGGCTTGACAGTGATGGCTTTGGATGTGCCACATGAGCTATTGGTGTTTCGGTTTAGAACTCTTGCCTTACATGCAAGGGACTCGGGCTTGATTCCCAGCCAGTGAGCCCAAGAACAGCCACCAGTCGTCTGTCTGTGGAGCTCTGTGTGTCACTGCAGCCATACAAGTTTCAGTGAGCGTCTAGACCAGCGGTTCTCAACCTCTGGGTTGCGACCCCTTTGGAGGTCGAACGACCCTTTCACGGGGGTCACCCAATTCATAACAATATCAGAATTACAGTTATGAAGTAGCAATGGAAATAATTTTTTTGAGGAACTGTATTAAAGGGTCGCAGCATTAGGAAGGTTGAGAACCACTGACCTAGACTAAGGTAGATTAGGAAGAAAGGCCTGCCAATCTACTGAATATACTGCCAGAGAACTCTCATCACCATGATCCGATCTGCTACCCATCTGGAAGATGGCATTTCATCCTGTTTTTCATGGGGCCACCATGAGTTGGGGGCTGGCTCAACTGCAGCTCATAATAACACCATGTTGTAGGCTCTGGGATTGCCTTGCTGAGCAAGACAGAGGAGTGGTCACTACATGTTTGCTTACAGTAGAACATTCTGGGATGACAAAACTGTTCAGTGCTATTTAATTCTGTAACCCTTGGCCACATTGGGTACTGAACACTTGAAACGTGGCTAGTCTGTCTGAGGAACTGAAATTTTAAGTACTACTTAATTTTAATTAATTTCAACTTAAATAACCAGAAACTACCCGTTTGGACAGCGGGAATATTGCAGAAGCATGCTCTTACAAACCTTTCAATAAGGTTCTGTCATTATTTCCTAGTGCCCATAGATTTTTGCTGAGGGGTTGTTGAAGAGGGGGCCCTACGCAATGTCTCTCTGTCAGGTGCCATGGCATCACTTCCGACTCATAGCCGCCCAACATACAGCAGAAGAAAATACGCCTAGCCATGGTCAGTTTCCACGTGTCCGCAGACCCTCTGCTTTCCCAAGCATGAAGTCCAGGAGGACCAGCCACTCCTGATCGCAAGTCTGAAGTACATGAAACGATCCTCACCATCCTAACTGCTAAGGCGCATGCTGGCTGTACTTCCCCCAAGACAGGTTTGTTTGTCCTTCTGGCGGTCCATGGTACTTTCAGCATCCTTAGCAGCTCCATAATCCACATTCATCGTTATCTTCTCCAGTCGTCCTTCTTCGCTGTCCACTTGTCACATGCATCGGAGGCCATTTAAGTCCTCTGGCTTGGATCAGGCGCATTGTAGCCCTCAAGTGTCCCCTACACCCTGATGACTTGTAGGAAGTGGTGAATTTCAGTTTCCAAGTTGAAGTCTTCATACTTTAAATATTAATAATGATGGGGACAATCCCTTCTCTGCCTAGATAGGAACCTGCTTGCATTCTGTGTGTGTGTGTGTGTGTGTGTGTGTGTGTGTGTGTGTGTTGTGTTCCTATGAGGGCGTGTGGACAGCTGTCTGGATTTGGGATGCGTTACCATGGCTCAGTGTTTTAAAAACGATTCTGCGTAAGGCAAAGTGACAGCAGCAGAGTAAACCCTCCTAGTGGAAGCAGGGGTAATTCATGCATCCCCGTCAGGGTCGGTGACAATAATGGTTTTGCATCTGCCTGTCATGTTAATTGTATATTATTATAGGCCATTAATCTGAGGATTATTAACTCTAAGGATTTTTAGGGAATTGACTTGTCAAAAACTTGAATCTGAAGCTCCTTGGTAGTAAGTATTTGGTGTGTTAAGGAAGAGTAACTATTTAGCTGATCCTCGGGGCAGGATGCAGCTATTAGCCCTCGGTCCTTTGAAGGTGGAAGGGTATGTGCATGAGGAGGGTTCTTGGCTGCCTTCAGCAGTGTGTGCTGAACCCAAAGTCTCACATTCTAGAAGCAGCAGTTCTCAAACTGTGGGTTGAGACCCGTTTGAGGGTTGCACAACCCTTTCACAAGGGTCGCCTGATTGATAACAGTAGCAGATTTACAGTGATGAAGTAGCAACAAAAATAATTTTATGGTTGGGGGTCAGCACAACATGAGGAGCTGTATTAAAGGGTCACGGCATTAGGAAGGTTGAGAACCCTTGAGGCCAAAAAATTCTAAACTCTTCAGAACTCTAAGACATTTCTTTCTTTAGAGTTCTGTGAAGGGCTAGTCTCTCCTCCGATGATCTGTCCTTTCAAATATCCCCTAGTTCATTCTCTAGCTTTTCCCATTAAGTAAGTGAGACCGTTACCTGCAGTCTCTTGGTTATTAATCCGGGGTCTGCTTTGTGAGGCCTTTTCTCTTTTTTTGCCAAAGACAAGCTGAAGGCTATAGGTCCTCTACACAGAGAGCTGAGAGGTGTGTCCTGCCTGCTGTCCCAAGAAGTTAGTAAGTGAGGCCTTCATTAGCCACCTAGTACTGCCTCAGGGCTGGGCCCCTGGCAGCGTGGAATTGCTAACTCCAAGAGACCTTCATCGCAAATCTTGTCCCGGTGGTTAAGCCTGTGAAAGTCTTGGTGCTCTGTGGCCTTTCAAGGTGTGGGCAGGCTGGCCAAGGCTCAATGGAGGCTATGTGCACCACAAAGGACAAATGCCTTTGCTCCTCGGAGGATCAGAGAGGCAACAAAGTGAACTGGCATGGCCCAATGTAGAAAGCCGTCAGGGGCTTCAGCTGAGCAAAAGCGTTTGAATCTAGATACAAGTTTTGCCTTCCCAGGATGGAGAGTAGATAGGAACACTGAGATTGAGGGCTCTCCCCTCTCACATGGTAGACTTGGGTTTACTTGGCAACCAATACACCTTATGCACAGCCCCCCACCCCCATCTGTGTGTTGCTATGGAGGAGGAGGCCTGTGGGTTGCTATGATACTGAACAGGTTTTCAGTGGAGTTTTCACACCAAGATGAACTAGGAAGAAAGGCCTGGTGATCTGCTTCCTGCAAGCAGCCAGTAGAAAGCCTATGAATCTTGGCAGTTTAGTCACCGCCGATCTCGGGAATGGCACGGGACCAGAGAGTGTTCAGTGTCATTATGTGTGGGGACACCGTGATGTGGATCCACTAAGCTCACAACAGTGGCAGAGGAAGGAAAACAGGCAAAATGGACACAGAAGCATTTCCGAAACGGGAACAATGTGCCTGAGCACCTGCCGTGCTCCAGTTTATAACGATGGACTGTGGATGAGGGTAGACACATAGGCCACTTGACCTGCCCTCCAGAAGAGCCACCGGATCCCCTGCCCAAAGCCCTCACTAATGCCTGCGTGTGCCATCGCACAAGACCTTGTCATGAAGTTGAACCATGGTAGCTGTGATAGCGGTGCTAGCAATGGCACTCGGGTCCGTTTTCTTGATTGCCCTCCCTTTCTCATTATAACAGCCATGTGAGGTAGAAGACTTTCTGCCTGTTTCACAGCCAAGGAGACAGGCCTGGAGAGAAAGTGCTTGGCCCAGTGTGGGTCTGAGGTAGAGCTGGGAATAACCCCCAGATGGCTCCATTCTTAGCCTCACCCCTGAGAGGACCTAATCTTGATGAAAGGAGGGCAGTGGGGACAGTTGGGGGCAGTCCTGTTTGCTGCCCTCAGGGGAGTTTACCTGGAACCTTTATCAAACTGAACTGACCCCCAGCTAACATCCACCTGAAGGCACTCTTGGGAGCAGTTGGTCAGTGGAGCCACCTGGAGTCTCCTGATTTGCGTTGTGTAGGAGAAGAGTGAGCAAAGCTCTTCAACTTGAGACAGCAGTGTCCTAGAGCCGGGGAGGGAGGGAACAGATGGCCGCTCTGTGGTGGAAAGCCCAGGGGAAATGTGAGGGCACCAGATGAGGAGGGCAGGTCTACAGCCGTCCTCCTTCTCGGCCTTCCTTCTCAAACACCACCTCAACACCTGTCCCATGGGCACCTCTGGTTAGCGTCTTGGTTTGGGACACACCTCTGGCAGAGATAGGCTGAAATAAAGCAAGGCTGCTTAGGGACCCAAGATAGGTGGAAACCACACGCGTAAAGCTGAGAGTCCATTCCTCTGGTGAACTTGAACTGTATGCTGGCTGCTTGCAAGAGAGCCCAACCCTGTCCAACAAGAGTGAAGTGATGGGGCTTGGGGTGAGAGAGCAGCCTCATTTGCCTGCACAGGGAGATAACAGCATCGTGCTCCAAGACGGGGAATTTTGCTCTCTCCCCATTTCCTGTCACCCAGCGACCTGCATTTGGACATGTGCAGTGAGTATCTTGTGGTAGGAGTGTGGTCAGAGGGGGATGTTGGTAGGTACCTGGGTAAATAAGTATAAATAGTTTTCTTTCTGATATGTGGCTGGATTATTTTCCAGTTGATTTCAAGCTTTGGCCCCAAGTGGCCCACAGATCAAAAAAAGATAAGGGTCAGTTACAAGGTTGAGCTCATTCTCTGTTGCCATGACAACTGACCTCAGGCAACCCTCGGAGGACTACACCCAGCTCCCCAGGTGATATTTTTACTGTCCACGCCATCAATCCCAAGCCTTTCAAAACTCAGACTGCCTAATTGTCAGGGCTCTGTTTTGAAGAGGCACCGGGTCCCCTATGAGACCCCAGTTCAGGCTGCCAGAGCTCATTTATAAGCCTTTCTGAAACACGGGGGACCATGAGCGAGGTCCCTACAGGCCAGAAAGGCCTGGAAAGGTGCCCCCGAGGGGAGGAGGAAGGGCACAACCCATCCTCTAGGATTAATTAGGGAAGTACTAGCCTAGAATGGGGGCAGAGGTGGTGGTGCATGCCTTTAAGCTCGGATCTCGGGAGTGAGCAGGGGTCCAAGCACCCTAGAATTGGGGTGTGGGCAGTGGTGATGTGGGTGGCTTGGGAGACCTTTAGCCACCCTCAGAGGCTCCACATCATCTTCATCCCAGTTGTAATAATAGTTTTTCACACTGTCACTATTTCTCAGTCTTCTCTAAAGCATGAAAGGGGGAAAAAAAAAAGATTCAAGAAGACGACCTACCCTTTTTTTGAGATCCAGAAGGTTCAGTCTCAGTAAAATCAGTGGAATGGATTTAAAAACACAACTTTAGATAACCAGAGTCTAACAAGATTGGTGACCTATGCTCCTTTATGCATGCCCAAGGCCCTCAAACTTTAATGTGCATCTAAATCGCTGGTGATTTAAACCACGTAGATTCGGACTCCGCAGGGCTGGAGCGGAGGCCTGAAACTCTACATTTCTGCCCAGTCTCCATCGTCGCTTCAGCTGCTAGAAAAGGACCACACTCTCCCTAGCTGGATGCCGATGCCAGAAAGCTGCCAAGGCCTGGGATCCCAGGATTAGCCCCTGCCCCTAATCACTTGCTCCCCGCTCTTGTCTTGCTTCTGTTGATAGACTCAACTCATTCCATTTTGTTTTGACCCTCATGGACTCTCAGCCCTGGCTTGATTAATTCCTGTGTGATATTTGACTAGTGATCAAGAGGTAAACAGGCTGGTCTAGCACCCAGATATTATGACCTGCCCTCTTCCCTTCTGCTCAAAGGGCTTTTGTTCCTTATAGGGCCCAAAGACCGGCGTTCCCAGTGTTCCCATCAGTCTGTCTCTATTTCTTTTCCTCACTTGTTCCCTGCTATTCATTGGGATGCTACTGTCTGAGGGCTCTCCCGGGTCCCTGATCCTTTACCCATCACCCTCTCACTTGGACAAATGCGGAGCGAGCCCTTTGCTCCTTTCTTCCGGGATCTCTGCATGCAGGCTGGGCCCTGCTGGCCATGCCTAAGCCCCAATCTCCACTGCCCTAATTGCTGGTGCTGGTGTGGACGATGGAGCTGTTGGATTTAAGTCTGGCAACATTGGTGATGAGAGTCCACCTAGAAGTTTCTCACAAGACAGGCCTGGCGAGCTGATCTTCCCTATGGAGTCGCCACGATTATGAATCAACTTAACAGAAACTAACCTGGCGGGGTGCTGGAAAGGATGGGGGAGTGTATTGTAGGGAGGAATGGCAAAGAGGCCTATGAGCAAGGTCATTTAGCAGACTTAAAGAAGTGTGGAGGAACAATGATGGCAGCAAGTGCAGATGTCTGGGGTGGGGGGAGGGCAGAGGACCCCACTAAACTGCTGCCTTCCCCTCTTTCCCATAGAACCCAAGATTCAGAGAAGCTACGTAACACACCCACGTACACACAGTGAGTGATGGATGGAACTCAAGTCCCAAGTATTGCTGGTTCTAGGTTGTGTGTTCTGAATTGCTGCTTCCTGCATGAAGTTAGCCAATTAGGCCCCCCACCAACACAGTTGCTGGTTTCTCTCTCTCTCTCCAAGATAGGTCTGCGCTGCATTGTGACACCATTCCTAGGCGAGCCGCCCTGGGTGGGGGCCCTGCTAGAGAAGGGCCAAGCAAGACCCACCAACATGGAGGAGGGATTGCTCTCAAGGCAGCAGAGCTCAAGAACAATGCCCTGCCTGCTCCCCCTGCAGCCTGCTGCTCCTCCCTCCTGGGCAGCAAATTATGGCCTCAGAATGTGTGCGCAGGCCTGCCTTTGACATCAGTGAGACGCACCTGAGCTTCACCTTCAGGATTCTGATAATCAGCTCTCTCTCCTTCTGGCTTCCCCCAAGACCCGTATGGAAATAAGTATGTGTCTGCCAGGGATCAAATGCTTTTGGAGACAAAAGTCGGTACCGGGGACATTACAGGGAGCTATCATCTCGGCACGATGCTCTTCCACAAAGCCCGCCGCTCCTCTTTTGGGCTGACACAGTTTCAGCCTGAAAGGTTCCAGCAGACTGACTTGGTTTTAAGCAAAAGCATATCCTATTATTTTTTTGAGAAATGAAGTGTAAAATTAACACTTATTATTCCTGCACACAGGATGAAAGAGAGAGGAGAGGGACTCTGGGATTTTTGTGCTTGCTGTGTTGTGTGTTTGGCAGTTCGTGGTTTTATTTATTTCTATTTTTTTTTAAATCATCATAAATCAATAGCGTTCCTTGCACCCGCCCCAACTTACAGGGGCTGGAGGAGAGCTCTGGCACTGTGAGCAGTTGAAATCTGCATTTCACCATACAAATGGGTGAGGCTGCATAATTCACTTGAATTACGGGGCTCTCTCTTACGGATGCCTGTCATGTGCCGTATATGTATGTATAAATATCAATAAAATAGAGTAGAAAGGAGGGGATGTGATGGTGTATCTTAGCTCACACAATTTTCCAGCTCCCTGCCATGCTGGGTGAGAGGTGGCTGGCCGGGGGTGCGCACCCTATGATCTGATATAATCCAGCAAAGTTACTCCCTCTGTGTGACCCCATGTCTTGGGGATGGAGGGAGCGGTTGTCGGTGTTGGCAGGAGGGAGCGAGAGTGGGTGGACCCCATCTACAACCACGGGCACTTTTAGAGGGGGTCACAGAACGCACTGAGGAGTGTTTGTCACACTAACTAGGACAGCCCCTCCCCCCACCCTGGATAGTTTTATAGGCAGAGGTGCACATAATGGAAACCCAGGGGAGCCCCTCAGAGCCCCCTCCAGCTGAAGAAGCCTCAGCATTCAGAAAGAAGATTTGCAAATCAAAAGGTCTGGCCTCCAGGGGAGGTGGGAACCCCTCAAGGCTTTCCTATTTTCCACCCACTTTTACCTTTAGTTTCTTTTACTCTCCTTTTCTTGGGAGAAAGAGGAAAGGACTGGCGATGTGTGTGTGTGTGTGTGTGTGTGTGTGTGTGTGTG
>NW_022106189.1:11248038-11262914 GCF_000313985.2 Echinops telfairi | reverse complement strand
TGTGTGTGTGTGTGTGTAGAGGGTGTGTGTGTGTGTGTGTAGAGGTCTATGTAGGCTCAGGGTCTAATTAGCCCAGAACCTTAACCAGGACCCTGGTTTGGGCCACCGTGTAGCCTGCCTCCCCAGCTGCCTGGCTGTGCACAGATTTATGAACGTGGGTATCGGGTGGAGCTGTAGCTATGAATCAGTGGCGAGCGGCTGATGAATTGCTGTGGCACTCAGAAAACGGGAAGTAACTGTCAGACATGATTTCTCTGATTTCTAAGTTTCAGGAGCCTTCTTTGTCCTTGCATTGTTAGTGTATTGGATAGGGGGGAAGGGGGCTGTTGGGGGATGGCGTGCCTAATGGTTAAAGGCCTCCAACCCGGCAGAGAGCTACTAATCCACACTGCCAGCTCTCATGAGGCCTGGCTGTGGGCAGCTCTTCCGTGGATCCCAGTCCCCGCTGGGGGCTGTAGAAGGAGAAGACTTCACCTGTGCCACATCTTAGTTAATGGGATCAGAAACACTCACAGCTTATCATTAAATGAGCCCAGTAGCAGCCCATGTTGTCCAGGGAAGGGTGGGGGTGTACACTGGGAAGACCAGGGCTGGCTGCCTGGAGGTGGTGTACAGATAGAAGACATTCAGACACTTGGGCTGTTTTCCTGCCGTACTCAGCACCACTCTGAGTGTGTTACTTCAGCAGGTGATTTGACTTCCGTGAACCTGTTGCTGGTTCCGATCAACGCAGTGTTCTCAGCAAAATTGGGTTGGTATTAATGTTCAGAGATGAAAGAAGTCCTGGGGGCTCTAACCATCCCTTTGCTGCTAACCCTACTCAGTGGCTTTATGGGAGAAAGATCTGTCAATCTACTCCCGTAAAGATGACTGCCACGAACACCCCATGGGGCAGCTCGACCCTGTCACACAGGGCCACTGTGCATCTGCATCGGAATAGATCTGGCACCTAACAACAATGGTAACATACTTGTCATAAATTATTATAGCCTTTATATAGTATAGCATTCTAGCACCTTTAATATGGTTGTTCCCTTGCACATGTCCAAGAGTGTGCAGACTCTCGTAGAGCAGTGATATCAAATGTCGTGGGGGTAGCTCACTCATTCACCGAGCCCATCTTCACTGGCAGCACGGGAAAGTGGTATTTGTGTGTAGGGCGGGGGGCGGGGAGAGTGCATGTGTGCATGCGCACGTGTGTGCCTGTCAGAGGTCTCTGGGGCAGACTCCCACACTGTAGGCCATCTCTAATTAGGATCGGAGGCTCCCCAAGGGAAGTGGAGGACGTGCGTGGGCCTGTGCGGCAAGTGTACCAGGCCCACCCCGTGTCCCAAAACTTGTCAATGAATTCTTTTTTCATGAGTATAAATGGAAGCTGTGCTCCAGTCTCTGTCAGGTGCATGTGGCCTAGTTGCCAGGGCTCCAGGGGCTTGAAAAACACCCGGTAGATTCCAGCCAGTGGTCTATGTGGGACAGGCCCACTTGCACACATTTGTGTATGTGCCTCTGGGGTGTGATACCCTGGGGCATGGGGACGGCTGGACCAGGGGAGTGCCTGCTGTCCCTGCCAGCCCCTGCCAGGGCCTGGGGACCCAGGGACTCGCCAGGAGCCTCAGCCCATCTGTGTTCATGTCTTGCCACCGGCAGAGCCCCTCTGCTGCCTAATTCCTGGCTTGGAGGGTGATTCAGAGCACCTGGTGCCTTCTGTGAGGCGGATTCCCTAGGGGAGGCTGAGGGAGTGTCCACGTCCTTGACTGCCCCAGATAATATTCCAGCTAGCATCACCACGACCGGCTGAAAACACTTATGGAGTACTTGCTGTATGCCAGGGCCTGTTCTTTTGTCTTTCTAGCGATTAACCCATTGCCTTCCCACATGCACGATTGGAGGAAGTCTGTTACTGAGTGCTTTAGAAAAGGAAACGGAAGTCCAGAGAGGCTGTGTCACCTGCCAGAGATCCTTGCAGTTCCAACACTGGGGCAAACTCTCCCACGTGCACTGACCACTGGGCCGCCTGGGTTACAGCCACCATCCCGCTGCCGCTGCCCGTGTCCCTGTGCCAAGGACACAGGCTGCCCTTGTACTGAAGATGAGCTGATACTCAGGGAACTTAGCTGGGGGAGGGTCCAGATTTGAACCTAGGCTGGCTTGGGTCCATTGAGGGCCCCTACCGAGCCCCAAGCTGCCTCACCGTGGCATGATGATGGCCCTCAGTGCCTTTGTGTGAAGGTTTGAGGTCACAGGAACTCCCAAGTGGGAAGACTGAGCGCTGTTCGGATCTGCAAGCAGGAGTGAGACTTTTTTCATTGTCCACAATCCATGGGGCTGCCATCTGTTTCCAAAGGAAGAACGCATATTACTGCTTTATTGTGATGTCTTCTGGGGGGTGTCCAGCACACACACAGTAAGACCCCAAAGTGCTCCAGTGGCTGCCCTGCTCCTACCCCCACTAGGTGCCCCCCACTGCTCCCTGTCCCTTGAGGTTCTAGGCACACAGGGACATGGGGGTGCTTCTTGAAGTCCCAGCACGACCAGACCTTTGCTCTCACCCGTCTTCTCAGAGTGCTTACACTCTCGCTGCTCCTGTCCTCGTATGGTGGGTGTCGTGGTCACTTGTATTTGTTGTTTCTCTCCCCCACCACTAGGATGTAGACAGGGCATGCTCCATTTCGTTTCCAGTGGAATCCCGCCTCATAGCAAAGTGCCAGGTATCTCTTGTTAGATGCATTGGGCCACCCCCAGCTCATGCACCACACACACCACAAAATTAAAAGCCGCCTGTCCTGCATCGTTCCTGTGACCAGCCGTGGAGGAGATTGTTGTAATCCATAGGGTTTTCCTGGGATGATGTTCAGAGCTAGATGGCCAGGCCTTTCTTCCTAGTCCATCTTGTCCCGACACTCCACTGAACCTGTTCAGCATCCCAGCTACATGAGAGCCAGCACAAAGGGACTGCGGGTAGCTGTGCTTGAGGTGCAAACGTGGATCTCCTGCATGGCGTGTGAGCATTCTACCATTGTCCACAGATGTCCCTGAGTTTAGGGCTACTGGGCTGTTACTGTGCAAATAATAAATGTTTGAGGGACCTAGACGCCTCCCTCCCTACTGCGATGTGGTTGGGATTCCTCACTGTTGGCCATTGTCTGCATGACGTGTAGGAGATATGAGAGCCACTGATACCTTCACAAGTCAGATATTTGGAGTTGGCCCCCATGGGTCTAGACGCCTCCAGGGGCTACACCACTCAGAACAAAAACACGCCTTGCTGATGGGGCCCAAGGAGAGGTTGACACTGGGATGCTATTGGGGGCCTGGTGGACGCAGGCCAGGGAATTTGGGATGCAGGCTCACTGACACCTTCGGTTTCTATTGCAGAGGAAGGCATCAACCACGAGTGTAAGCTGTGTAACCAGACATTCGACTCCCCAGCCAAGCTTCTCTGCCACCTCATTGAGCACAGCTTCGAGGGTATGGGCGGCACCTTCAAGTGCCCCGTGTGCTTCACAGGTAAGGCACTGCTCCCAGGGTCAAGGGAGAGGGACAAGGAACAGAACCCGGAGACCCAGCCCTTTGATTCTTTCACTCTAGCACGCCCCCTCCCCTTCCCTTTGGGAGCCTGCGGAGGCCCAGGATCTGTGGGGATTTCTCCAGATCATTGCCTCCCTCCCTCCTCACAGAGCTGCCTCTCCATTCTCCTGCTCTCTGGCTACTCCTCTCACCCTGCACAGGAGGGCTGGAAGTCCTTTCTCTGTTCTAGTCTCAGTCTCCCTGCCATTGATTCAGCCACATTGGTCTCCAGAGCTGTCCAGCCTCTGCACATACCTCCTGGCTCCCTCCTCTGTTCTAATGTGGTTATAGTAGCCCAGCTCCCTCTCGGCTCCTGCCCAATCCAGGTTGGAGGGGGCAAGGCCAGCCCTTCCAGCGAAGTGCCTGGTCCCAACCCGTAGACTGGCTGCCCGCCCAGCGAGTGGCTGTCCTGGCCCAAGGCAAATCTCAGGGGCTCTGAGGCCCCTCTTGTTGCCCAGATGGCAGCCGGTGTGCGTGGGGGAGCTTGGCCTTCCCCTGCCTCCCTGACATCTGCTGTCTGCCTCGGCGGGAAACCCACCCTGGGGAGAGTGCCTGGCGGGAGGGGAGCTCTGAAGTGCTCACCTCCCAGACACACAGCTGCTTTGGGGGCTGCCTCCTGTGTTCACCCAGGGCCTGAACGCTGTGTGTTCCTACCACTGCGAAGCCAGAGCGGCTACCTGCTGTATGACGGGCCGGAGGAAGGGCTATGGAACCCCCTTCACATATGGTCCTGGGGTTCCTGAGAGTCCTGGAACACCCTGGTATCTCTTCCCACTCTATCTCAGGAGGCCGCACCCATCTGTTAGCATCGCACCATGGGGGCTAGCTGGGGGCCGGCACCAAGGAGCCCCAGCAGCCAGGTCTGCCAATCTAGGTCACTGACAACCAGCTCCGCCACAAGAATAGTAACGGGCATGTGTTGAGCACCTCTGAGTTCCAGACCCTGTGCTCAGCTCCTCTCATTCACATCTTGGTCCTGCCACCTGTTGGCAACAGAACTTAGATGCGTCATTTAACCCTGGTGCCTCGGGTTCCGCTTTTGTAAAGTAGGATGGCCACAGTGCCTACCTTACAGGCCTTTGCTGTCCTCAAGGTCTTCACAAGTGGAAAGCACCTGGTACGTGCTGATGGAGGTCATAAGATTGGCAGCTGACATTCATTCGTTCGTAGCTGGTACAGATGGTTCGTATACTCAGTTGCTCACTATAAGTTGGTGGTTCAAGTCCGCCCTGAGGCCCCTCTGAAGAAAAGTCTGGTGATCGTTTTCCAGAGAATTGAAACTTGAACCTTACTGCCAGAGAGTCGGTGCTGACTCATACTGACCGTATGGGACAGGGTAGAAATGTCCCTGTGAGTCTCTGAGACCGTAACTGTTGACAAAGCCCCATCTTTCTCCCACAGAGCAGCTGGTGGTTAAGAACTGGGGACTTTGCAGATTGCAACCCAGTTGAAAACTCCACGGAGCACAGTCCTACTGTGACATGCCTGGGGTTGTCACGAGTCAGAATCGACTGGATGGAAACTGGACTAATCTTACCGTCATTAGAGTAATTACATGCCAGGCCATCTTTTAAGTACTTCTTCTCTTAAATGTTAAGTATTAAACTATTTGATCTTCTTAACCACGTGGTATAGGGACCCTGGTGGCATATTGGATTACCGTTGGGCTACTCACGACAAGGTTGGCAGTTCAAACTCACTAGCCACTTTTTGGGGAGAAAGAGAGTTTATACCTAATGAGGTACATGCTTTAATGATCACCATTTTTCAGACAGAGAAACTGAACCACAGAGAGGTTAAGTAACTTAATTAATGTAGCACAGTCAGTAGTGGCAGAACTCAGCACATATGGCTCCAGAGCCTCCTCTCAAAAGTGCTCATAGTGTGCCCCATAACTCATTGTGTGCTAACTGTACCCCTGCCCAGCTACATTGGCTGGGAAGAGCTGGGCATCCTCAGCCTCTTGCCCCTGACCACCGTGTCTGTGTTCAGTCTTTGTCCAGGCCAACAAGTTGCAGCAGCACATCTTCACAGTGCACGGGCAGGAGGACAAGATCTACGACTGCTCGCAGTGCCCACAGAAGTTCTTCTTTCAGACCGAGCTGCAGGTGAGTGCCCCAGCTGCTCGCACATCCCTCTGCAAGTGTATTTGGGTGTTTGATTCCCCCTTGGCAGCGAAGGGGCTCCAAGATTAAGCCACATGGGACCCTTGTGAGTGGTCTGTAAGGTGTAGCAAAAGAACTCAAGGCACAGGCAAGAAGGCCCCAAAGCAAGTAGAATTTGATGCTCACGGGTCCTAGAGAAGGAACAATAGCAGGTTCAACTCAAGGACACACGGTGAGTGCGGGGCACTACAGATTAGCAACAAACTGCACCTTGGTTTCTGCACAGTACCTAAATTTTGCTTGAAGTCTACTTGGTCTTCATCGGTCAATGTACTATGTTTCTGTAAAGATTTCAGCCTGGGAGACCCCTTGAGGCAGTTCTATTCCGTCTTATAGGATATCCATGCATTGGGATCAGCTTGACTCGCCACAGTTATGGTCTCTGACTCTTTCTCCCAGCCGTGCCTCAGACAGGTTCCCATAATAGAAACCCTGTTGCTATGTGTTTCTGGGAGGGGCCATGCCTCAAAGTTGACAAGGAGTTGTGTGCATAAGCAGCCAGCTCCACAATGATTTGTCAGAAAAAAAGAAGCAGGAAAAAGCATAGGGAGGCTGCAAGAAAAGAGCTGTATCAGGTTCAAGGGCCGTAACACTGAAGACAATAAGAGGCCCAGAAGGCACCCAGTGGCAGAGCCAGTGGCAATATACTATGAAAGAATTCCAGCGCATGAAGTGCAGAAAAAGGAGCACCTATCTCACCTATGGCGGTTAAGGACTGCGTTCCACATAGCAACAGGATTTCTGTCATGGGAACCTGTCTGAGGCGTGGCTGGGGCACATACCCTGTGACCTGTGACAGGGCAGGCCCCACCTCACTGTGATGCCCACATAGCCAGGCCTGGGCTGATGCTAGTCATTGCCTCGAGGAGGTACAGAGGGTAGGCTGACTGACCTCTGACCGTGCAGGGCACACTCCCCTGTATTGAAGATATGCGCAGGGTCAGCCATGGGATGGAAGATGAAGAGTGATTGGGTGTGCCACCCAAGCAACCTCCTCATTTATACACTGCCTGTGCCCATTTCCTATTGCCAAGTACAGTCTCTGCCCTGCCTTACCCTACCCACCTTACCTGCTTGGCCCAGCTACCAAAATAGGCCTCAGGTCCCCTGACAAATGAGATTTTTTTTTATAGCCCAGCTCTGCAGGCTTCCTTTAAACACATTAACAAACATTTTTTAAAGGTGCCATCAAGTCAGCTCCAGGCTTTGGTGACCCATGGGTGTCGGCAGAGAACCTGTGCTCCACATGGTTTTCAAGGACGACTGATTTTTCAGAGCTAGATCCCCAGGGTTTTCTTTCTTGGAGAGACAAACCACTGACCCTTTGGTTCGTAATCAAGCGCTGAATCATTTGTGCCCCCAAGGAGGTCCTGTCCATCTACCTAAGCTGTGATTGGGCTTTCCCATCTTCTGAGTGAGCCTGCACATTGTTCTGCACACCAGAATCGAGAGGGATAAGCCTGCCTTTGGAGCTTCCTGGCCCTCAGCGTCCAGCAGTCCACCTCTTTCACACAGCTATGTTGGGGCCTGGGTGGGGCGCTTACTTCAACTCCACCCTCCAGGGCTGCACACAGATGGTAGCAAAGCCCAGAATGGTTGTTTCCTGGGTGAACCCATTCACCTTTAAGTTATATCCTCAAATCCTGAGAACTTTGGTAAATTATAGCCTTAATGAGCCACTATTTTCTGCAATTAATGATGTTAATTACAGACCATTTAAATGTGAAAGTGTTGTAGCAATGCCAAATCTATGCAAATAATGGCTTTCGTTAAGTAGCAGGAATAGCAATTTTCTGATTTTTTTTTTTTTTTTTTTTTTGAGACAAGGGATTTTTTTTTTCAGGCATTACAGTTTTCATAGCCATTATGCCGAGAAGCTCTGCTTGTATAGAAAAGACCCGTGTGCTGGTCACCTGGGATGACATTGTGAGGATTTGGGCAGGACCCTGGGAGGCAGGACCTGGCCAAAGTTTCTGCCCTTATAGAAGCCTTGACTGGCTCTCCCCACCCGGGGTCATTTGAAATCATATGCAGAGACTCAGGGCACACGCGACTCTGAGCTGAGGTTCTGGAGAAGGATTGTGTGGCGATACTGCTATAGGCGGTAGGACAGGACCACTCATGTTGTGACTAGGAGCATAAGACGGGACTAGACTTTGCTGTTCATTTGGTCACAGCATGTGTATGAAGGGCCTACTCTGTGCCAGGCACTTTAAGGAGGATTAAGAAGACAATGGTGACCAGGCAGAGAAGCATCCACAGGATCTCTGTTCCTGAGCTTCTGGTGGACCCCCTCTCGTAGTAGACAGTGGGATCGAGTGGAGTGGAGGTAAGGTGGGCACGTCTTGGTGTCTGTGGTCAGAGAGGGCCTCTTTTCAGAAGTGGCATTTGAGGTGTGGCCTGTGTGGTGAGAGGGGCCACTTACAGAGAGTGTGTGTAAGAAATCGTGAATTAACAAATGACTGGGACTGGCATGAATTGGGCCTGTGGCTGGAAATAGTTGAAGCATCAGAAGTGCAGGGAAGACAGCTTAGGAATTTGGATTTTATTCCCACCAAGAGGAGAAACTAAATGGGGGAGATGCACTACTTAATCGACACACTGACGGAGAATGTAAGAAGTTGGATCTTTGAAAGACACTGTTGGAGAGAGCAGTCACACGCCGGAAGATGTTTGCAGATTACATATCTGATAAAAGACGCCTACAGAATATATAAAGAAGTTTTCAAATTCAGTAATAAAGAGGATCAAAGAAAAAGCATTAAAGAGTGAGCAAAGATTTAAACAGACATCTCACCAAAGACAATATCCAGATGCTCAATTTCATTCATCCTTAATGAAGCTGAAAACCACAGAGTGAAGACACGACAGGCCTATTCAAGTGACTACAACCAAGTCAAAACTGAAAAGCCCAAGGATTATGAAGATGTCGAGAAACTGGACCTGACCCAGGTCACTGATGGAAATGCAGGTGGTGTGGCCACATGGCAATGTGGTGTGTGCCTTTCTTACAAAGTGAACCATAAATGTGAAATAAGACCAGCAACCCCACAACTACTTACACAATAACCTCTACATGAATGACGATAGCGGCTTCATTTGTAAGGACCCAAACCAGCGAGTCCTCTGCTCTTGGGAATGGATCAGACCTACATCCACACAGTGTCACACAGTACAAAGAACTACTGATAAGCACAGCAACATGCGTGGATCTCAACTGCCATATGCAACAAGCCAGACTCAAAAGCCTCTTTACTGTAAGGATTGATTTACCTGACATACTGGAAGAAGGCAATAATAAAGAGGAACAAAGAGACAAGTAGTTGCCAGGGACTAGAGGTGGGAGGCAAGAAATAGAGGAGATTAGAAGAGGTTTCTCTGTACTACCCCATCACATACACACACATACCGTGGCATGGAACCAGGGACTCCAGCCTGGACAAAGAGCTGATTGCTGCCCTTGGCACTTCCTGGGGGCCTTCCTGGGCCTGTTCACAAGGAGTAAATGAAGCTGGGTTTCAGCAGAGATGGAAGACCATTGTCTTCAAGCATTTTATGTTCTTTTAGATAGAGGAGGATTTTTAAAAATGCTTTGAGTGTCCCTGGACTTCTATGAGGCAGACATAAGGAATGTGGATTTTGGTCTGTGATAATCAAGACTCAGGCATCACTCTCTGGAGTTAAGTCAGCAAGAAGAGGAATTTGTTGTACGCTCTTGGGGACGACAAGAGCGTAACGTGGTATTGGATCTCCAAATACCCTGTTCCTAGGAATCAAGTGTAATTAAACCTGGGCAGCGGCACTCCTGTTTTCTCTAGAGACCGCCTAGCCCCTTCTCTGTGCTTCTTTGTGTCTTGTATTGTTCTCTCTCTTTAGCCGGAGTTGCTGGACTGTTCCATACAAAGTGGAAGGTGGCTTACTCTGGGTAAGCCATGCTCAGACACTCTGGGTATTTCAACCGAGGGGATTTAACATGTGGATTGGCAGTCAGAAGGAACATCTAGATAACCCAGAAGTGTTACAAGAATGTTTCCAAAAGTGCCTGGAAAAATTGAATTAAAATATAATGAAATTTTTCCACATACCTTTTGAAGGCCCCTTTAATTGCAGATTGCAGCTACACCTTAGGTGCTAAGATGCTAGATCCCTGGAATAAGGACTCTGATTGTTTAAGTAAAGTCAGTTGTCCACTCTTGCTCCAGTGAGCTGGACAGGGCGTGGCGTCACACAATCCAAGCCAGCAAATAGAGGGTGTTCTCTGGGGAGAGGAGCCTGGGCTGCAGAAACTCTGTCAGCTGCATTAAAAACCTTCTGGAAATAGAAAGCAGATGCTGCCTCATGGGGGAGCCCCTGTCGGTAGATGTGTGCCACTGCACGTGCACAATAAGGCACAATCTGTGTGTGAGTGGTTCTGTAATTGAATCATGGCTCCACCCCTTACCAGCTGTGAGCCTTGGTTTCTCTGTGTGTAACGTGTGCTATTGATAGTTCCTAACTTACAGTATCGAACAGCTGCCTGGCACATAGGAAGGGCATCAGAAGTGCTATCAGCCATTATGACCAACACTCATTTCTTAGACGATTGGAGGACACAGGTAGTGATTCTAAGAGATGATTTTGTGGAGTTCCCCACACTTTGGGTTTGCCATGAGTTTATGGTTTCTGTCTTGAGTTTGAACAAAGCCGGCTCCAAGTCCTTCCTCTGTGGCACTCAGCCAAGCCTCAGGGCCATGTGCACACATAGGAGTCCCACACTGGAGCAGTGGGCCCAGGTGGACCTGGCTTCGTCTCCCTCCTCTGCTGCCACTGAGTGCTGTTGCCTGGAGCCTTCTCTTTGGACTGTTTTCCTCAGCTGTGCATCTGCGCTGTGGAGGGCGGCGGGCAGGTTGGGCGGGGAGTGTGGGAGGCCCTGCAAATGTCAGGACTTGGGGCCTTGCCTTTCCAGCCTGAGGCCACAACAGATGAAGGCCTGGGGTTCTGTCGGCCCCCTGCCAGGGGTGAGCCCACCAGGACAGGGGCAGGCTCTGCCTGGCTGGCCCAACTGTCTCTGTAGGCCATGTTATCCGCAGATGCTGGGCATGGGTAGCACCTCCCTTGCCCCTTCCCAAGAGCCTCAGAGCAGCCCGCTCTTCACCATCGCTTTAACCATCTGTCCCTGGATTTGGGGTAGAGGTCGCCTTACCCTGAGAGTTCACTCCTCCCTCCCTGGCACAAGGAGACCGAGGAGAGGTAGAAATTGGGCAAGAAATAGTCCCAACATCTCAACCCCTGGGTGCCATTATGGGCCACGCCCTGCTCTAAGCATGTGCATGGGCAGCTTCAGCACAGCCCAGGGATTCTTGTCTCCATTTACAGATATGGAAGCTAGGGCTTTAGGAGACTTAACATGATTTGCCCAGGGTCATGAGCGGGTGGCAGAGCCAGAGGTTAAGCCAGATTCTCTTCACCACCAAGGCAAGCAGAAACCCTCCGAAGTTTAAATAAATTGCCATTTATATGAGCTAATAGATTTAAATGAGGCCTGCAGTACAGCTCTATAAAAAGCCTTCATTGTCAGGGGACCCAGAAACTATTTTAGTAGTTGGGCCAAGAAGGTAGCATAAGTCACAGTAACAGGGGATATAAAAAAATCTGCTCTGGGGTGAGCCCAGGTGGGAAGGCCCTGGGCCAGGTGTGCTGCTGGGCTGAGAGCCGGGGGCTGGAGGGTTCGCTGCACACCCCCCTGCTGTGGGCAGCTAGGGCAGGGGGAAGAATCCGTGCCATCGCGGAGACGGTGAGTGAACAAGAACCTCCTTGACACTTTGCGTGGCAACCTGGGGCTTGATTTTGTGATGTAACAGGGAGTAGAGGCTTGAGGTCCCCTCCTTGATAGAGCTGATGGCACCCTGGAGATAGTGTGGGTGCCAGGCCCAGCACAGGGTGCTCCTTGAGAGACTGGCTGTCTCAAGGAGGCGCTGCTCAGCTGGGAGCACTGGCGGATCTGTTCCGTTCCTGGAATCTGCACTCCCTCATTGACAGCTCAGGGGCTGCAGGAAGCATTGCTCTGAGCTGGGCCTGTGGTGGCAACGCAGTCAGCCCAGCGTTGAGCGGGCACATTTAAAGGATTAGCTCATGCTGTTTGCTTGTGTGTACCTAATCAGACCGCTTCCAGCTAAATGATCACAATTGATTAAAGACAGAACTAGGTATTCTAACAAGTAACATGGGGTGAGCCTGGCCCTGCTAGGCTAGATCCTGGGACCCAGCCAGGGGAGGGTTCTGTGGACTTAAGATGTAGCCTGAGCTCCAGTTGGGACCCTCCCTATCCAGCCCAGAGAACACTGGGTTCAAGCTTCTCTGACATCCATTATTCACTTAGCACACCTCTACTGAGCACCTACTATGTGCCGGGCATGATGGTAGGGCCAGGAGACAGATTAAAAGATGTCAACAAGACTCAGACCCCTGTTCTCACAGAGTTTACCTTCAATAAGTGTACCAGTTAAGTGATTTTAGACAGTGATGTTCTGAACATAGGAAAATACTCTGTCCTGACAGAGCGGTGGTGTGTTTGGGGTAGGGGGAGGTTAGGGAAGGACAGGAGCAAGCGATGTTGTCTAGTTAGCCACCGACTCATGGTGACTTCCTGCACTTTGGAGCACAGCGTTGCCCCTTCCTCCTCTGTCATGTCCAAGACAGTTTGCAGATTAGAACACAGTGATCCCCATAGGGTTTTCACTGGTTGATTTTCAAAAGTAAGTCACGGGGCTTTTCTTTCCCGTCTTACTCTGGAAGTCCCAGTGAAAGCAGTTCATCATAGCAACATGCAAGCCTGCACTGTCAGGTGGCTGTGCACGAGGTACATTGGTGAGGTCTCAGGAACCTGGTTTCCCACGTGGAAGGTAGGAATTCCACCACTGCCCTCCGAGAATGGTAAGGGTAAGGGGGTCAGGGGCAGTTTCTCTGAGGAAGTAGCATTTTAGACAAGGCCCAAAGCTTAAGAAGGGGTCTGCTAGGGGAGTTGTTGGGGCACCTTCCAGGAAAAGGAACAGCCAGGGCAAAGAGTCTTAAACAGTGTTCTAGGAACAGAAAACGGATAGTGGGGCTGGAGGAGGTGAGCAAGAGGGCACAGCTGCCTTCTCGTTGCATCCTTCTGGACCGTTCTGCTCCTGCCTATTCAGGGAGGTGGATGCTTCCCAGAGGCGCCAGTGCCTGCTGATCCTTCTGTTCTAACGCCTTTCTTCTGGTCCTTCGGGCCCAGCTCAGATGACCCTTTTTCTGAGAAGCCCTCCTTGATTTCCCCTCCTTTCACTTCCTTCTCTAGCCTTTTGGTCCAACCCCAATCCCATTTGCCAATATGCATCCCAAGTAGTTATGTCTACACCTGACTGCCCACGCAGAGGTGAGGTTCGGTTTTTCCTCCATTCATTTATGCACTGCCATATTGTTTGAGGGAAAGAGAACGACGGCGTTAACTAGGAAGAGAAAGAGGGAGGAGGGTCGCAGTGTGCAGGTTCTAACAAGAGCAGGTAACTGAGGAGCCGATTTCCTTGCCTCTTTGTGCTGCTGCTGTCAGCCCAGCCAGATAATTATAACTAATAATAATTAAAAACTAGAAGTGCTTTAGGCACATACTTAGCATTTGACTCTTTGGCTGAGCTTTCCGTGAGAAGCAGTGTCTTTCTCTTTCTTGATTTGACGGCAGCACTTTCTCCCCAGTCTCACCGTGGCTGGGAGAGCAGAGGACCAAGTGCACACTGGACCTGGAGGTGGGGCAGAGGGGCCCGGTGGCACCCCGCAGGGACTCCCGGGGCATAAGAGCCTTGGGCTGCATTGGAGACAGCCACCTACGAGGCCAGGAGCCCAGGGATGGACTAGGGCCGTGACTGACAACTGCCCCTCCCCAGGTTGCCCTGTTCCCTGTGCGACCTTTGTGCCTCCGGCTTCAATTTCCTCATCTGTCAAATGAGCGAAGACCTACCACAAGTTGGTAGGAAAATGAAGAGTTTGTACAGAGCCCTGCAGACTGTTGGGGAAGGCCACCGAGAGGGATTGTTTTGTGTGGCTGCCTTCCCCTTAGGGCAGAAAATCAAAGTGTTAAATGTGGCACACTCACAAGGCGGTGCTGTGTTCACAGTGCGTGGCCCACAGCCTGGCTTCCAGCCCCAGCCTCTCTATTGAAGGGCTCTCTGGACCTTGGCAAACGGAGGGTAGTGTCGGCACCTTCCCTTCCCTGCCTGGCTCAGAAGCAGGTCCTTTGAGGGCACCGTGGTCGCCTCGCCGTCATCGGTGAGCCTCAAGCTTTGTTCTTGCCTTCGCCAACTCATTATTCTTCCCAGTGGCACCAGTGGGCACTGTTGACTGGTGAGGACAAGTGTGTCACTGTGGCTGTGTGTGGCATGGCACGACATCTTGTTAGATACCTCCCGGGCACTGTCCTTCGGTCTCTCTGAGCCTTGGTTGACTGACCTGCAAAAAGGGACAAGACCTTTCCTTCCTGCCCATAGTCAAGTGTGTGGTTGTTCGGACTCCCACCCCTTGGGGTGACACCTGAACTTCTTGAGAGTTGATGTGGCAGTTTGCGGGTCTGCGTTTGGAGAAGACTTGGGGTGGGAGTGAGCCCTGCCTTGGTTTCTTGCCTGCAGGAGGCCCAGAAACCAGGCCTGAGTTTTGTGCTGCAAAGTGGGAAGAACTAGACAGCATTTACTGAGCTCCCTGCACGGCACGAGGGGCGGGGGCAACACAGGTCTCATTGGACTAAGACCTCCCAAGACCCCCATGAGTATGGCTTCCGTGCTTACGGTTTCCACGCTATAGGTAGGTAACCTGAGGCACCACGGTCACACCGCGGCGAGGCGGTTCTGGCTGTAGAGCTCCTGGCTGCTCTGGACAGCCCTGGGTGAGCAGCGATTGCCCTTGGTACCTGCAGCCAGGCGGAGGAGAGCACCTGCATCCAGGAAGTGCTGCCATGAGGCAGAAGTCTGTGCTCTGCTGTACTTGATCCCCCAAAGCATTGGGGATATGCCCACCTCAGAGAAGAAGCATGTGGAGGCCCAAGGGCGGGGATGGGGGCACTGAGGGCCAGAGGACTCCCCCTGCGCCCCACCCCACCCCTGACCCTAGACACACACACACACACACACACACACACACACACACACACAC
>NW_022106189.1:11130874-11247938 GCF_000313985.2 Echinops telfairi | reverse complement strand
ACACACACACACACACACACACACACACACACACACACAGCCTGGCTTCAGGCAGAGATGGCTCTTGGAATCAGCCTGAGGCTGTCCGTCTGCCCACTGGAGCTTACCATTCATGCCCTCAGGCAGGGGACCAACCAACTTTAAAGTGGCACCTTGCCATCACGACAGATGGGCACGGGGGAGCCACCGGAGCTGCAGCCTTTGTGTATGCTGAGAGCCCAGGCCCTCACCAGAACAGTCCCAGCCAGGACCAAATGCCTTCAGTTTCTCAGTAACAATGGCATTACCAGTAATAGTGGGCACAGATATACTAGCCTCTGTGCTCTCTCTGTGGCAAAGAAGCACCCGGTGCACAAGAAAGACAGTGCTGTCACCAGAGAGTGTGGGCCTCAGAGCTGCCACTTGCTGTCCGCGCAACCTTAGGCATATGACCTCTCCTCTCTGAGACCCTGGTCCTCACCTGGACAATAGGCCAACACGCCTCTCTCTGAGGGTGTTCTTGTCAGGATACAGCACAGTGTTTGTCAGACACTGAGCACAGTGCCAGCCTGGTAACATCAACGGGGGTAAACTTACTACACAGTTTCCTGGGAGGGAGAAACCCTTTTAAAGAGGTTTAGCCACTTACTCGACATGTCACACATCTAGTAAGAGACAGAGCTGAGCCTGCAGGCTGCAGCCTTGGGCTAAGGGGCTAGGGGTTGGTGTAGAAAACACTCATAACCCCAGTGGCAGACGTTAAATGCAATCCTTTACATTGTTTATTGTGTGTTACCTCCAGATTAGTCCTATGATATAATTACTACGCCCATTTTATGCAGGGGAGGCTGAGGCACAAGCCTAAGTCACACCACTAGGCAATAGCCTTGACCACGGCATCCTGACTCTAGAACCTCAGGTACTGACCACTCCTAATCCTGGCCATAAGCTATTGTGGCCCTTTGTCCAGGTTAAAAACACAGCCTGACTTTCCCTCTGATAGAAGTGGGGCTGGCTCTGTGGCCACCATGCTGGGGGCTGGGAGGCTGGTGTGCCTGGCCCCACCAGCTGAGCGATAAGAACCTCATGTAGAAGACTAGATTGCACTCTTTGGTCAAGCAGGAACAATTATTGATGACATTTAGAAAGAAATTAATGATGAAAAATGCAAGTTGGCATTTCGGGAGCACCATTCAGCAGCCTCCAGTCAGCTCTCACAAAGAGGTGAGGGGGAGGGGGCCGGGCACAGAGGGAGCGAGGGAGGAGGTGGCAGAAAATTAATTTTGCTGTGTCAATAATGAGCGTGGTCCCACTCGCTTTGCTTTTGAAGTGTAGACAAAATCAAACATAGGCTGGCTGGGGCTGGTCAATGAAATTCATGAGGTGGCTCTGATATGGGCAAGGGTAGCTGACAATTTCAGGTGAACAGGGAGAGGATCGGAGGGAGTGGCCTTAGGCCTGGGCCATTTAGTCTCCAACCCTGGGGCCTCTCGTCAGCCGGATGATTTAGCAAGCTGGTTCAATGTCCTGAGCCTCTTCATCAGCAGAACGGGGCAGTTGAAGGAAGGAAAGCGAATATGTAACAGGCAGGTAGCCTAGCATCTGCCAGTAGTACTGTAATCAACAGCAAACCGACTGCCATTTAGTAGATTCCAACTCATCGTGAGCCTCACAGACTGAGCCGAGCTGCGAGACGGGTTTCTGAGGCTGTGCTACTCAGGAGAAGAGAGCCTCATCTGTGTCCCTTGGAGGAGCGGAGGCGTTTAAGCTGCAGAGCTTGTCGTTAGCAGCCCAACACTGAGCCCACTGTGCCCCCAAAGTTCCTGGCACAAAGGAGTCATTTAAAATACCTGTGCACCGGCAGAAGGACAAATCTGTCTAGAGAAAATACAGCCAGAATGCTCCTTAGAAGCATGGATGGCAAGACTGGCTCATTTGGGCATGTCATTAGGAAAGACCAGTTTCTAGAAAAGATATCATAGTAGAGTCCGTGAAACAAGGGAAACCTTTTATGAGATGGATTGACGTGATCACAACACTGGCCTCCGGTACACCAGCAGCCATGGTGAGGACCCAGGACAGGGCAATCATTCATCCGTTGTGTGTAGTCACCGTGAGTCAGTTGCAGCTTGATGGCGACTAAAAACAGTAGAGTCTAGCTGTTACCATGTTTTATAGACACCTTCCAGTGTACACAGCTTCTCTAAAAATGGCGCTTAGATGTTAATGCATCACATATATTCGAGTTTCCTTGTATGTGTTTTGATTATTAGTTTATTTCTTGTGGTATATCACATACAAGGGGCCGTCGAGAGTTTCTGGAAAGGGGGATTGAGAGAAAACGGAATTTTCCCATGAATTTCTTGAATCCCCCTCATACTGGAGCATTTTAGGATCTTTGGGGTCTTAGAGTAGATGAACACTGGTAGAAAGTATGGTGGAGGGTGAGGAGTAAGCAAGGTACTAAGGTTGTCTGAAACAGGGACTGGGATCCTCTGGGGGTGGGGGTGGGGAGCCTGACAGCCCCTTTCCTCACCTGCCAGTGCTCCAGAAATATGGAGAAGAGCCCCTCCCACTGTAATGGCATTGTGCACCTGGATAGAGTGAAGATGGAAAACTCACAACCATCGTCCAGGGATTTAGAGCCTTTGAACCATTGCCTACATTTCAAAAAAGGTCATTCTCACATCGTAATGTTTAACAGTTATACTTTTACGTTACTGTTAGATGCCACTGAGTCCTTTCGACTCATAAGGACCCCTTATACACCAGAATGAAATGCGATCCCGTCTTGCTCATAAACATCACGGCAGTCGGTCCTTATAACATCTCTTCTAGTAAGATAGAGGAGCCCTGGGGCACAGTGGTTTCCCATTGGGCTGCTAAACACAAGGTCAGCAGTTTGAAACCACTAGCTGCTCCATGGGAGGAAGACTTTATACTCTTGTAAAGAGTTAGTCTTGGAAACCCACAGGGGCAGCTCTACCTTGTACTATGGGGCTGCCGTGATTGGAATCAACTTGATGGCCGTGAGTTGGGTTTTTTGAATATTAGTAAGAGGCGCAGAGAGGTGAACTAACTCCATGAGTCACAAAGCTGGTCCATGCTGGACCCAGGCCAGTGTTCCCAGAATCTAGTTCTTTACCACCACACCCAAAGACTAGATTTCTTGATTTGCCTGGAAATCAGACTTGCCAGCCACTGGATCCCAGTTCTTATGGCAACAATAATTGTCCCCCTGTAAATATAGGGGTGCCCCCTTAGTCTAACACAGCCCCGCCTGGCCTGCCTCACATAGGTCGTGGCCCCTGCCCCTGCACATCACGGTTTGCAAATAATATTCAAATGTTGACCTGGATCACTAGAGGAACTCTTTACCAGTTTGCAGATCTGAAAACTGAGGCACGAAGCTGGGGTTTAAAGTAAGATCCTGGCTAGAAAAGCAGAGTTCATGGTGGGGGGTTAAGTTTATCTCACCTATTTGGGCTCCTCTGCTGAAATCAAACCTGTACATTCAGTCAGCTTCACTCCAGACCCATGGCCCCATCTCGTCTCCTCCATATTTACTCTTGAAATGTCTATAACAAAAATTCATGGGCTATCCCTTTTCTCCTTTTTTGTTGTTGGAGTTCTCAGTGATGACAAGACTTTGTAGGTAGTATTAGTGATGATGCTATTAAACATTGGTTTAGCATCTTGTCTGTCACTTTGTTGTGTTATGGTAGCAAACATGTTGTTGTGATGTTAGAAACTATGCTACTGGTATTTCAAATGCCAACAGGGTCACCCGTGGTAGACAGATGTCAGTGGAGGTTCCAGACTAAGACACACTGTTTGGAAGAGGTTGGGGTCTGCTTTTACAAAAGTGGGCAGGGCAACCTTATGACTAGCAGTGAAACATTATCTGATATAGTGCTGGAAGATGACCCAGTCAGGTCGGAAGGCTTTCAAAATACGCGTAGGGGAAAACTGCCTCCTTAAAATACAGTTGACCTTCATGTGGATGGAGTAATACTTTCAGTAGCTCCATTTGCTAGTAGTGTAGCATGACTCAAAATGGGAAGAAACAGCTGCAAACATTCATTAACAATCAGATGGTGGCATGTACCAAGTATGAATCTAGGAAAATGAAAAATCATTAAAAAATGAAATGGAACACATGAAGATCAATGTCCTAGGCATTAGTGAACTGAAAAAGACTGACGTTGGCCTTTTTACCCACCTTGGCAGTTGTCACACTTATTTTTCCAGACATCTTTTAGAATCACTTGGTGGTTAGTTTGGTTGAAGTTAGAATGGTTGCTGTGCAGTTACACAGCTCACGGAAGGCCTTCATCTGCTTCCGGTTTGCGCAGCTTCCTCCACTTCCCATCACTCCACATTCCAACTGGACTGACCACTCGTCCTGCCAAGAACACACCACTGGTGCCCAAGCTTCCAGATCTGGCACTGGCTTTGGCTTCTCTGCTGGTCAGATAGTTGGAGATGGGGTAGGGGAAGTGGCTTTCTGATGCCCCTATAGGAAGAATTAGGTGCTTCTTCTACTGCATTTTGTACATTCCCTTGTTGAAACAATCGTTTTATCATATTGAATTAATTTGCAAGTCTGTTTCCTCACCACGATAAAAAATTTGAGGGCAGAGACTCTGTCCTTTCAACTTTGTATTCTCATGCTTACCATCATGTTTTGGCTCAAGATTTAAAAAGTAAAAAAACCAGAAACCCAGACCTGTTGCCAGTCAGTCAGTCAATTCTGACTCATGGCAACCCATATATCAGAGAGTAGACCTGAACTCCATAAGGTCTTCTTTGGCTGCTGTCTTTTTTTTTTTAAACAGTTTTAGTAACACTTCATCCATGTGTCATACAATTTAAGAATTCAGTCATATCAAGAAGAATTATACAATTATCACCATAGTTGATTGTAGAACATTTTCTTCTTCTTTGTACTTATTGTTATTCATGTAATTTGTTTTATTTCCTAATTGTGGAAAAAATACACACAACTAAACATTCTCCAGTTTAACAACTTCTACGTGTATAATTCAGTGTCATTGAATCGTAGGATAGTAAACAATCCTGTGGTTTACTATAGTGTCACACTCATCAGCAAAGAGAACATTTAAAAATCTAATTGAAGTATAAGGCTCTCAGTGACAGGATAATATTTATATGCATACAAGGAAGATCTCTTAAGGCATCATCAGAACAAAAAAATCTTACCATAGCAAATGAGGGGGGGAGTACGGAGTAGAGACCCAAAGCCCATTTATAGGCCACTGGAGATTCCCTTGCAGAAGGGTCTCAGGGAGGACACGAGCCAGTCAGGGAGAGATGTAGCAACGATGAAAAATATAACTTTCCTCTAGTTCCTAAATGCGTCTTCCCACCCCCACTATCATGATCCCGAATTCTACCTTGCAAGCCTGGCTAGACCAGAGGATGTACACTGGTACAGATAGGAACTGGAAATACAGGGAATCCAGGGAGGATGATCCCTTCAGGACCAGTGGTGTGAGTGGCGATACTGGCAGGATAGAGGGAGAGTGGATTGGAAAGAGGGAGCCGATTATAAGGAACTATATGTGACCTCCTCCCTGGGGGACGGACAACAGAAAAGTGGCTGAAGGGAGACAGTCGGGCAGGGCAAGGTATGACAAAATAATTTATAAATTATCAAGGGCTCATGAGGGAGGGGGGAGCGGGGAGGGAGGGGGAAAATGAGGACCTAATGCCGGAGGCTTAAGTGGAGAGGAAATGTTCTGAGAATGATGAGGGCAATGAATGTACAAATGCGCTTTACACAATTGATGTATGTATGGATTGTAATAAGAGTTGTATGAGCCCCTAATAAAATGATTGAAAAAAGAAAGCAGACCCAAAAGAGTACATACCATCTGATTTCCATTTACATAAAATACAAAAATAGACAAAAATAAACAAAAGTACTATTCAAATTTATGCACTAACCACCAATGCCAAAGATGAAGAAATGGAAGATTTTTGCCAACTTGTGTGCAGTCTGAGATTAAGGGAATATGTGACCAAGATGCATTGATAATTGCTGGTGACTGGAATTTGGAAGTTGAAAACAAAGAAGGATTGGTAGTTGGAAAATATGGTTTTGGTGATAGAGATGAAATGAGACCACATGGTAGAATTTTGTAAGAACAAAGACTTCTGCATTGCAAATACCTGTTTTCAACAACATAAATAGTGACTATACATATGAATTTTACCAGATGGAATACACAGGAATCAAATCAGCAACATCTGGGGAAAGAGATGTTGGAGAAAGTCAATATTATTGGTCAGAACAAGACCCGGGCCGAGTGCAAGTTCAGGTGGAAGCTGAAAAAAATTAAAACAAACCCACAAAATGTGACCTTGAGTATAACACACCTGAATTTAAGGCCATCTTGAGAACAGAGGTGATATACTAAATACCAATGACTCAACACCAGAGAAGCTGTGAGATGTCATTCTAAAACATTACACATAAAAGGTTCTTAAAAAGACAGGAATTAAAGAAAACATCAAAACTGATGTCAGAAGAGACTCTGAAACTTGCTCTTGGATGTTGAGTAACTAAAGGGAATTGAAGAAATGATCAAGTAAAAGAACGGAAGATTTCAAAGGGTGACTCAAGTAAACGGAAGATTTCAAAGGGTGACTCAAATAGACAAAGTAAAGTATTTTAAAGAAATAGACGCAAGCCTCCAGTTAGAGAACTGAAAGGGAGGAACATGCTTAGTAATGCACAGTCTGAAGGAACTGAAGAAAATAAGCCTTGAATGGCAACATTGACAAAATTTGGAATGGCACAGGAAGTATCAAAAAAACTGATTGACATTCAACCATTTTAGAAGTAAGCATATAAACAAGAACAATAGCACTGAAGGAAGAATTTCAAGCTACACTGAAGTCCTTGGCCCACCCCCACCCCAAAAAACACACACATAAAAAACAAGAAATTGACAGAATCCCAATTGAGTGTTACAATAAATGGATGTAGTGCTGGAAGCACTCACTGGTCTGTGCCAAGAAATTTGGATGGCTAACCACATCCAAGTCATCCGAAAGAATGTGGAAATCACCACTTGCAAATCAACGTTTTCTGCAAGCAGTGTAAAAAATGATTGCAAGAAGTGCATCGATGTGGTTCGGTGCCTTCAAGTCTATTCCAACCCCTAACCACCCTGTGCACAAGAGAACGAAACCCTGCACGGTCCTGTGCCACCCTCACAAGTGTTCCTAGGCCTGAGCCCATTGTTGCTCCTCTGTGTGAATCCATTTCATTGAGGGCCTGCTTTTTTCAGCGCCCGTCCACGTGACAGAGCATGAGGTCCTTCTCCAGGGACTGGTCTCCCCAGACTGTGTCCAAAATATGTAAGACAAAGTCTTGTCTTCCTTGATTCTAAGGGGCACGTACTCTGGCCTTACATCTTCCAAGACGGATCAGTTTGTCCTTTTAATAGTCCATGCTATTTTCAGTATTCTTCTCCAGCACCACAGTTCAAATGCATCAACCATTTTCTTGGTCTTCTTTAATCAGTGTTCAACTTTCACATGCATATGAGGCAATAGAAAGTACCATGGCTTGGATCAGGTGCATCTTAGTCCTCAAACTAACATCCTTGCTCTTTAATACTCTAAAGAGGCCTTGTGCCGCAGAGTTACCTAATGCAGACTGCTGCTTTCATGAGCACTGATTGTGGATCTAAGCAAGACGAAACGCTTGACAACTACAATCTTTTCTCCATTTCTCATGATGTTACCTATTGGTCCAGTTGTGAGGATTTTAGTCTTTACATTGAGTTGTAACCCAAACTGAAGGCTACAATCCTTGATCTTTATCAGCAAGTGTTTCAGTTCTTCCTTACTGTCAGCAAGCAAGGTTGTGTCATCTGCTTATCACAGGCTGTTAGTAAGCTTTTCTCCAAACCTGATGCCACTTTCTTCTTTATATAATCCAAGTTTTCTGATGATTTTCTCAGCTTACAGATGGAACAAGTATGGTGAGAAGATTCAACCCTGACACACACCTTTCCTGGTTTTAAAACATGTACTGTGCCCTTGTTCTGTTTGAATAGCTGCTTCTTGATCCATAGTCAAATATTTCACGTGAGTACAATGAAGTGTTCTGGAATTCCCATTCTTCTCACGGTGATCCACAGTTTATTATGGCATGGTCAGTAAAACACAAGGAAACATTTTTTCTAGTACTCTCTGCTTTGAACCAAGATCCTTCTGACATCAGCAATGATATCCCTTATTCCACGTCCTCTTCTGAATCTGGCCTGAACCTCTTGTAGCTCCATGTCAATGTACTGCTGCTGCAAACATTGTTGGATGATCTTCAGCACAATTTTATTTGCATATAATATCAATGATATTGTTCTATAATTTGAGCATTCTGTTGGGTCACTTTTCTTTGGATATCTTCCAGTCCTTTGGCCAAGTCTTCCAGATTTACTGGGATAGATGAGTGAGTGCTTCCAATGCTTCATCAGATTTTTAAAACATTTTAATTGGTATTCCATCAATTCCTAGAGCTTTGTTTTTTGGCTAATGCTTTCAGTGCAGCTTGATGAGAAAATTCATCATGAATGTGGACTCATTCTTTTTGGTACAGTAACGTTGTATTCTTTCCGTCTTCTCTTGATGCTTACTGCATCATTATATATTTTTCCCATGGAATCTTTCAAGATTTCAACTCCAGGCTTGCATTTTTCTTGTTACAGGTTCTTTCAGTTACAGGTATACTAGTGTCTTCTCCCCTTTTGTTTGTCTTATTGTAGGTCTTTGCATTTCTTTATAATATTTAGCTTTGAATTTCTATTCAGCACGTTGACCTCACCATTTCTTCCCTTTGTTTTAGCTACTCTAAAATCAAGAGCTAGTTTCAGAGTCTCTTCTGACATCCACTTTGATCATTTCTTTCTTTCCTCTCTGTAATGACCTTTTTTTTTTTTTTTTCATGCATGTTGGTCTAGATGCCCTCTCACAGCTCATCGGGTCTTCTATCATTAGTGTTCAATGCATCAAATCTGTTTTTGACTTATTCTTGAAGTGTAGTCGGTAGAGACTCACGTTGTGTTTTGGCTCTCCTGGGTTTCTTTTAATTTTCGTTAGCTTTATCCTGAATGTACATATGAGTAATTGACGGTCTGTTCCAAATTCAGCCCATGGCCTGGTTTTAACTGCTGATATTGAGCTTATGTTACTGTGCACAATGAATAAGACCCCAGCAGAGGTGTCAGGAAGGACAAAGGTACTGCTACGTCATCTGACCCCCCAATACTAACAAACAACAGGTTTTATACTGTACCATTAAAAGGGAGTTGGAACAGGTGCTGGTTACTGTTAAGCTAGTGGGGAGATGTGGTTTTACAGAGAATGGTTTCTTCTGGGAACGGGTTCACGGTAGCATAATGCTTGGAACAGTTTATGGTTTTAATGTGTGCTGGATTTTTAGCTTGAAAATGGCTATCCTTAGGGTACTGTGACATTCCCCTCTTCTGTTTATAAATCTAAAATCTTTTAATACCTACTTTATTGTTCTTGTTGGTCTAAAGGGGAGTAAGAACAGTAAGAAATTTGACAGCTTCAATTCATGATTTATCAAACTTTGCAAGCCAGTTGAGGAGGCAGGGTCCCAAAATTAGCAAAAGGATTAATGGCCCAGCAATTCCTGTCAACAGAGTTGTTAGCCAAGGACTCCAATTAAACAACTGGTGATACCAAGATTGCTGTGCTTCCCATCGTCTTTGGTGATCGTCTAAATGTGTGTGAATAGCTTGTAGACATCCTAGAGTAGCACCTAATTGATTGGCACAGAAGCAACAGGATTCTCCAAGGACAGCACAGAGTTCCCTTTGTGAGGGAACTAACAGGTCTAGCCTTTGGCAGTTTTGTAGTACGACTTCTGTGAAGAGAATTGACTTGTCCATGCAGAAGTCCAACTGCAGTCTGAATACTGTCTATATCTTGATCTATCTGCTGGCAAAGCAAGTCTCCCTTTACAAGGGCTGCTGTAGACAGTGCGGCTGTTCCTTCAATGCTGAGCCCTAACAAAAGGGGAACAATTAGGGAGTGCTTGCTTTTGTTGTATGGCCTCTCCTGGGGCCACTCCGGGGGGCTGGAATAGGTTGAGGTCTCCGAGGCCATTCTAAACATACACCTGGGGAAGTATCTGGACAAGGACACATAAGTGTGCTGTGTCAGTTTTGGTCAAATCAATGCATCACTGGAGGCCTTCTGTGCAAGCAAGCAAATAGCCTGGAGGAGGAGGCTATGAGAGGGTGTTCATGCTTAAGACCAAATCGGGATAGTAAGGAGACAAGGCCAAATTATAGGTAAAAGAATATAGGCAAGTTGCACATCCTTTTAAATCTCCCAGGGTGAGAGTACCAAACTCAACCGTGCACAAGCCTTAGGTGTTTGTAAGGTGCCTTGATGGCCTATTCCTATGTAGAATGGGGGTCTTGCTCAGAGACAAATCTTTTTTTAAAAATCATTTTATTGGGGCTGATACAACTCTTATCACAATCCACACAAACATTAATTGTGTAAAGCACACTTATATATTCGTTGCCTTCATTCTCAAAACTCGCTTTCTGCTTGGACTCCTGGAATCAGCTCCTCATTTTCCTTTCCCTCCCCACTCCCTCATGAACCCTTGATAATTTATAAATTATCTTATCTTACACTGCCCGGCGTCTCCCTTCACCTACTTTTCTGTTGCCCATCCCCCAGGGAGGAGGTTATATGTAGATCTTTGTGATCAGTTCCCCCTTTCTACGCCCCTTTCCCTCCTGGTATCGCCACTCTCACCCCTGGTCCTGTGGGGTTCATCTGTCCTGGATTCCCTGTGTTTCCTGTTCCCATCTACACTGCTGTGCATCCTCTGGTCTAACCAGGTTTGCAAGGTAGAATTGGGATCATGATAGTGGAGGGGAGGAAGCGTTTAAGAACTATGGGAAGGTTGTGAGTTTCATTATTGTTACACTGAAACCTGAATGACTCATCTCCTCCCCACTACCCCTCTGTAAGGGATGTCCAGTTGTCTACAGAAGGGCATTGGGTCCCCATCATGTGCTCCCCTTTCACAATGATCTCCCCCCCACCCCACCCCAAGGTGCTTGATACCTGGTCCCCTTGACCCTTCATGCTGGGACACAAGTCAAGCCTGAGTAAATTCAAATACATAGATATTATCCAAACGTCTTTCTCAGATCACCATGCCATAAAGCTGGAGATTAATAAGAGGACGTCCAGAAAAGCAAGGGCAAACAATTGGAGGATGAACAATGATCTCCTGTGACATGAATGGGTACAGGCCCAGATTAGAGAGGATATTAGGAAGTTTCTAGAAACTAACAAGAACAAAAATACAATGTATCAAAACTTATGGGATACTGTGAAGGCACTTATCAGAGGTAGCTTGATATTAAATGCATATATGAAAAAAGAAGAGAGGCTTATGACAGATACCTTAATACAAAATCTCCAACAACTAGAACAGAGTCAGCAGAATAACCCCTCCAATAGCAAGAAAAAGAAATAATAAAAATCAGGGCAGACTTAAACCAGTGGGAAGACGAGAACAATGCAAAAGATAAATACAGCTAAAAGCTGGTTCTATGAAAGGATCAACAAAATAGAGAGACCGCTGGCAAATCTTACCAAGGATAGAAAGGAGCAAACATCAATAGCCAGAATGAGGGATGAAACAGGGCAATAACAACAGACCCCAATGAGATTAAAAGGATAATCAGAAAGTACTATGAAGGTCTGTATTCTAATGAATTCAGAAACATGGAAGACATGGATAAATATTTGGAAAAACAGTCTCTCCCTAGATTATCTCAGACAGAGATCAAGAACCTCAACAAACCCATAGCAAAAGAAGAAATAGAGAGGGTTATCAAGAATCTACCAACAAAAAAAGCCCCAGGGCCAGATGGCTTCACAGCAGAATTCTACCAAGCATTCAGGCAAGAGTTGACACCAATCCTCCACAAAGTATTCCATAGCATAGAAAAGGATGGCAAACTCATTCTATGAAGCCAGCATAACTTTGATACCCAAACAGGGCAAAGACCCCACAGGTATAGAGAATTACAGACTAATATCTCTAATGAACATAGATGTAAAAAATCCCTAACAAAAATTGGTCAATAGAATATAAAAGTATATAAAACATATCATCCACCATGACCAGGTAGGATTCATCCCAGGAATGCAGGGATGGTTTAACATCCAAAAATCCATCAATCTTATACACCATATAGAGAAGAAAAAGTATAAAAACCATATGATAATATCCATAGATGCAGAAAAAGCATTTGACAACATCCAACACCCATTCCTAATTAAGACACTCATGAAGATAGGATTGGAAGGTAAGTTCCTCAAGCTGATACAAGCTATCAATGAAAGACCAACGGCCAGCATCATAGTTAATGGAGAAAAGATAAAAACAATCCCACTGAAAAGGGTACAAGACAAGGATGCCCCCTGTCCCCACTTCTATTCAATATCGTTCTGGAGGTTCTGGCTAACAACATAAGACAGCAGAAGGACATCAAAGGGATCCAAAGCGGAGAGGAGGAGGTGAAACCATCGCTATTTGCAGATGGCATCATCCTGTACATTGAAATCCCCAAAAGCTCCACAGATGGAGTTCTTACAGCAATAGAGGAATATGGAAGAGTGGCAGGATACAAGATCAATAAACAGAAGTCAGTAGGTTTTCTATACACATCGGACAGGACCATGGAAGAGGGGATTAAGAAGGAAGTACCCTTCACAGTAGCTAAGAACAAACTGAAAAACCTAGGAATATATTTAACAAAAAAACTAAAGACCTATAACAAGATAAACTATAAGACCCTACTACAGGAAACCAAAAGTGACCTCCACAAATAGAAGAACATCCCCTGCTCGTGGATTTGAAGGCTCAACATAGTAAAGATGACAATCCTACGTAAAGCACTTTACAAGTTCAATGCTATACCAATTCAAATACCATCAAACTTCTTCAAAGAATTGGAAAACCTGACCACCAATTTCATATGAAGAGCGAAGAAACCCAAAATTAGCAGAGAACTCCTCAAGAAGGACAAAGTTGGAGGACTCGCCTTACCCGATTTTAATGCCTATTACTCAGCTACAGAGACAAATCTTAACAGCTTGAAGCTACAGCCCCATGAGTAAGGTTAAGGAAAGTGTGTGTTATATTTCTTGGGTGGGAAATACCTCGGTTCTTGGCTTTGCAGGAGAAAGAATTCACGCTGAAGCCTGGTTTGTGATCTAAGTGGGTTTTTATAAAAGACGTTTCAGGCATCACAGTAAACTGAACATAGGCACCCTCATGGCACTGCACACCCACAAGTAGCAGTCTGTGGTCAGGAAGAGAGATTGTGGGCCGGCCGAGCGCAAGGCAGAGGAGCAGCTAGAAAAGAGGGCCATGATCTCCAGCTTCCAGCCTTTTCAGCTGGGAGGTGTGGCCCACGGTACTGGTTGACCCCATTGGCTGAATTAAGCCCACCTGGCCTAAATTGGGCCAATCCAGGTGTGCCACACCCCCTGGCTTGGGGCCTGAATTGGCGCCTGCCCTTTACCCTTCATCGGGTTCCAACTTCTTGTAGGGGGCCCGTAGGCATGGAGAGGAACAACGCCTTATCTTGCTACCTAACTGTGCATAGCAGACAGCATGGAACAAGTAAGGTTGAGGGTAAGACTGGGGAGTGGGGTGGAGGAATGGGGAAAGGGTGGGACTTCTGGGAAGTTTGGGGGTCCACCCTTCACGTTTCCTAATTTGGTTAGGTCGGAAGTGTCACGGCCATCTCTTAGGTGGGGGTAAATTGTCATGGCGCTAGTGGGTGTGATTTTAATTATAATGCACCAAGGTTCTTTAGCCTATTTTTCTTTTCACCATGAATGTTCAAGGTGGGAGAGAGTTCACTAATCACAGGGTCCTTGAATTAGTAAATTTTACTGCAGTTTATCAACTGAATTTTTCATGACTACTCCCTGATTCTTAGAGTGTTTTTCTCAGTGGAATTTTCCAGCTGTTGTGTTCTGTCCCTCAATTTCTTCCCTGAGGGGCGAGGAGCCTCAAACTTTTGGGGGTACTGGGTGATGACTCATTAGCTCCTTCCTGGTGTATTCAGTCATGGTGGGGAAGCCTTCTTTTCACCTCCTATCTGGCCCTAGCCCTTGGGGGTACTGGACTCTACCACCAACTGGATATGCTGTTGACTGTAAAGGGAAGTGCTTGCTTGATCCAAGGGGTCCCGTTGTGTGGGCATTCAAGTATATCCCTCTTGGTCTCTTACCACTTGGATTTTGTTTGCCTGTATATGGGATGAGGCAAACTTTACTAGTAAATCGAACAGGCAAGGTTCAAACAGCAGAAAAACTACAGCTGTAAGCAGTCCTAATTTTGCTACGAAATCTCACCTCAGCAAAGAGATTGGGAGCTCAGGAATTAGTGAAAACTGGTGAGATATGAGAACTCCCTCCCAGCTACCCAGCAGGGGTGGGATTTTTTTAATGCTTGACTGGCTTACCATCAATGCCTACAATAAAACAGAAGGAGGAAGGCCAGAGGCCGCAAAAAGATGGACGTACTGAGTTAAGTCCTGTCACTAAGAGATGCTAAGGACTTAACCGGCAGTGATCATGGTCACCCTGGCTTTTCAGAAGTTAGGGGATTGCACATGCTGGAGCACTTCTCAACCCTGAGCCCTTAGTGCCTGAGGCTGCTCTGCCAACCAGGAGGCTGGGACCTCCTCCACATTCCCATGAGAGTGAGGGGGCTCACAGGCCCAGTGGCCAACTTGTCTGCACTTGGGACATGGCATTTGGGGTACATTAGCATGTTTCTTTGGGGCGCCGATCTGGATCTGCTGGTATGGGTGCTCGGCAGTTACATTGGGAGTGCCCGGCTTGCTGCACCAATGCTCTCCCCACTCCCCCCTGGGTTCCCAAAGGCAGCAGCTTACCTTATGCAGCAAGAGCCTCAGCTAGGACTTGTGTCTTTTTGCAGCCCCTCTCTGTTACCTCCATAGCCTGATTAGCATAGAAGGGAGGAGCCACTTCCAAGAGCTGGGATGCAGAGGCCTGGGATCCCACTGGCATTTTCTGTAACTTCCTGTGGATATCAGGGATTGACCAGTTAGTAACACCAGTTTTTACAAATAGAGCTACCTTGGGGGAATCCAGAGACAAGTCCTTACATTTCAGCACTTTCTTTCCTGACGTGTGCCGACGAATCAGCCAGTGAGCTCTTTCTTGCCTGAAGAGATCTCTCTCCTCAGAGGTAAAGACGGTGACTAACAATTGCTGACAGTCGTCCCATGTTGGGTGGTGTGTACGGAATACAGATTCTAAGAGGGAAGTCAGGGCTTTGGACTTTTCAGTGAATGGGGCATTTTGAGACTTCCAGTTATATATGTCAGTGGAGGAAAAGGGCATATAAACTAAAAAGGAGCATTGGTTGAGTCGGAACCATTTCACAGAGACTGGGCAGGCTTGAAGAGAAGAGTAAAGGCAGTGAGACTCGGGGTGGAACTTGGATCAGGGGAAAGGGAGGGATTCAGAGTAGCAGGGCGTCTGGGATAGTGCCAGGAATTTAATGGGAGATTGTAAGGGGCCAGTGGCAGTGGTGAGAGGGTAGGAAGGTCAGTTGAGGAATCATCAGAAGGAAGGACCAGGGGAACCAGCGGCTGGGTGGAGGGACTAGAATGAGAGGGGTCAGTTGGTCATTTTAGGGGTACTAAGATGTGATACAGTGATGGTTTTGGAGGGTGCAGTGATGGACCCATGGTGGCAGAAAATGGGCAATTGGGAGCCAAGAGTCTATATAGGGAAATTGATCAGGGTCAGAAGTAATAACAATATGGACCACACCTCTAACATGCCAGTGTCAAAGGTGGGCCATTCCACTTGGCACAAGGTGCGGAGCTTGCCTTATGACATTTTAGATTATCCATAGTCACTGCTGGAAAAACCTTCAGAAAATTTGGACAGAAGGCAGCCAAGAGCAGTGGGTGTAGAGGATTTTTGTCCCATGACAAAAGGTTAAATTAAAGAAGTAGGAAAAGACACAAGAGATAAAAATTAACCTCATCAGAAGCAAAAAGGTCCCCAGCAAGAGGAGGTGTCAAAGAAAAGATTTTTAAAAATCCACCCTGCACAGAAAAGGCGGCCCTGGATAATAATCTTATTCTTCTACAAGGCTAAGAAGGAAAGAATGAAATTCAGTCTGGGAAATAGGCATAGAAAACAATTAGGGGAAACACCGGGTAGCCAATAAAATGGTGGCACAAAGCATATAAAGGAGTCTAAGGAGGGACTTTTGCAAGGGAGTCCCATCTTTAGGTGCTGTCACTGCAAGCCCAAGTGTTGAAACTGAAAGGCTCAGCTGCAAATGCTCAGTGACGAAAAGAAGCAAGACACCAGAGACTGTTCCCATTTTCAGGTGGACACACCTAGGGATGGTATTCCACAAAGTGAAACCATTCAGGTGTCCGCCTTCTCATGCCCTTCTCAGGGTGGAAACCTATCTTAAGCAAAGATTTTGTAGCTTAAACCCCAAGCCATGTCAACTTCCTTGAAAAAGGATGTTGACTCATCGTTGCACCAGTGCGACTTGACCACAAGGCAGGTGGGAGCCCACTCAGCCTCTGCTGGTTGGTCCCATGGAGCCAAACAGATCAGCCTGAACAAGCGTCTCCACTGCCAGGAGACTTGAGACTCAACCAAATGACCAGGATACCAGATGAGCTTAAGTCTGTTCAAGAGTTAAGCCTAAACAGCCCACCCTTGCATCCAAGTCTTGTGGACTGGAAACAAACCAGACCACGATACCAGACAGACACTTGAGTCTTTTAAAGTCGGCTCCCAAGCAGCTCTTGGATGAAAACGTGTCCTCCCTGACTCGGCTGGAAGTGACGCCTTCTCCATTTGGAGCAGTCCGAGACTAGTGAGTGGAGATGCGGAGTATCTCACGTGGTGCCCCTCCTCCTCCCCACTACTCAAGTCTCGCTCTGCCCAGTCAATCTGGGGTTGAGGATCTCGCTGGGGCCTCCAAGTGTTAAGGTGCACTACAAATGAGACCTCGACAGGAGTATCCGGAAGGACAAAGTTTATTGCTGGTGGGGTTGACTGTCAGAGTGTCAGCTATTGCTTAAGCCACTCTGACACGCATATGCTAGCGAAGAATGCTAGTTAAGAGAGTTGGAACAGGAGCTTGCTACTTTTAAGCTAGTGGCAAGATGTTGTCCTTTTACAAAGAATGGTTTGTTCCAGGAACTGGGGTGGGGTTCCTAATGCTTCGGACAGTTGGTGGTTTTCATGTGTGCTGGGGCAGGGTGGGGGTTTTTAGCTTGAAAAATGGCTATTCCTAGGGTGTTGTGGCACTTCTTCATCTCTTCCAACAAATGAAGTCATTTTGATTTCTGTGGATTCCATATGGGGAGGTTCATGTATATGGAGAAGCCTCTTGTGTTTTTAATAGATGTTTGCTATGAACAAGTCATTGTTTTTGCAAAATTCTATCCTGCAATCTAGTTTCAATTCTATTGCCATATCAATATTTTCCAACTACTGTTCCTTCCTCTTTGTTTCAAACTTTCCAATAATTATCAATACATCTTGATTGCATATTTGTTCAATTTCTGACTAAAGTTGTTGATAGAATTATTCAATTTCTTTAGCACTAACTTTCGTGGTTGGTACATAAATTTGAATAATATGTTTATTGAGTAGTTTTCTCTGAAGGTGGATGGCTATACTCCTTTCACAAATGGCATGGTATTTCATGACTTATTTTGCCATGTCCTTTTAGACAGCGAATACCATGCTTTTCCTCTTGATTGTGTTATTCCAGGCATAATAAATCATGTGATTTTCTGATTTAAAATGACCACTAATGCCTAGGATATTGACTTGTACGCATTCCATTTCATTTTTGACAACTTCCAACTTTAGTAGATTCGTACTTCGCACATATCTTGTTCTGCTCATTAGCGGATTTTCGAAGCCCTCTCTCTTACGTTGAGCCGTCCCACATCTGCAAATGAAGATCCCAAGACCCCACTCCTGCAGGCTTTCCTGCACTCAGGTCACCATGGTTTGCTCCCCTCCCAGAAAGCAGTTCCTTCCAAGTCACATTTGGGGACCTTGCAGCAGAAGGCCCCATCCGCTAACATGGTCTCTGGCATTGCTCTACTTCCTTCATTAAGCCCTCAGTATCTGACAATGTTCTGAAGTTATGTATAAGTTATGCTTAAGTGACTGCTCCCTCTGAAGTGGGGGGCCAAGTCCTTCTTCAGTGTTCTTAATCTGGAAGCCCCACTGACACCTGTTCACTTCGGGTGATACTGCTGGAATTTGAAATACCAGTGGCATGGCTTCCAGCATCAGAGCAGCACACAAGCCACCATTGACAGACGAGTGGTGGAAGTACATTGACAGGAACTGCCAACGATTCAAGCCAGAATCAGAAAAGGAAATAAAACAAAGGGTATCATTTTAATGTCAGCTATATCTGCTGAAAGCAGAGAATACCAGAAAATGTTTGCTTATGTTTCATTGACTATTCAAAATTATTTGACTGTGTGGATCTTAACAAATTATGAACAAGATCTTATCAAATTATATGACGAGTCAGTTGTTCAAACAGAAGGGGACTGGGGTCATGATAATGGGGGTGAGGAAGCCTCAAGAATCCAGAGGAATATTGTGTGTTTCAGTGGTGCCATACAATGAGGGGGAATGAACAACAGAAACCGTGTGGGAAGGGAGACAGTGGTCGGTGTAAGATAATGAAAATAATAGTAATTTATAGTTTCTCAAGGGGTCACCGGTGGAGTGGGGGAGCTAATGCCAAAGGCTCAATAGAAAGTAAATGTTTAGAAAATGATTATGGCAACCTATGTACAAATATGCTTGATACAATTGATGTATGGTTTGTTATAAGAGCTGTAAGAGTCCCCGATAAAATGATCTTTTAATTAATAAAATGTACTTGTCCATTCTAGATTTATCCATTGCATGTCTCCTGGAAATTTTCTTTACTAACAATACGGTTTTCTATAAATAAAGGTGATTCACTTTTGAGCTTTAAAAAAAAAAAAAGGAAGAAGGAGAAAAGAACACAGCATCAGGATTGGAGGCAAAGCTTATTAATAAGATGTAGATGACACACCTTGCTTGCTGATTCTCTCTACCTGCTCTTCGATCAGCACTGAGGTCAAGATAAGGGCCAACAGCTGCAGTTTTCATTACTCCTCCCTCCTACTTTCAATTTCATGTCAACTGGCTTTCTGTCTCTTCCCTACTCTAAATCAGCATGTGTGCTTATGCAAACACAAAGACACACACCATGGGTGATCATAGCAGGACACAGATAAAAGGTTTACCTTGTGGAAATGAGTGTGCCCTGCCCTGTGTTGGGTGGGAAAGAGTTGGGCAGACCATTTGGGTCATGATGGGGCAGTGAAGATAATCCCAGAAGATTGGTGGAGGGCAGACAGCACTTCAGTCTATTGTACAGGAGCAACTGTGGGGGCCATAGAACCCTTCCTTCCTGGGCGGTGAGGATCGCCTTTGCACTTCGCTTTGCACCAAGCTGTCCTCCCTCTCTGAATGAACAAGGGTATGCATTTAAGTGCTTTCACGAGAACTGTAGCGATATTTAAATAGCATCAGTCTCAGCTTCGGTTTTGATCACTGGTGCATGCACAAAATTCATCACAACAGATTAGGTCCATCCTCAGAACTTCTAGCCCTGCATGTGGCCTGTGGGTCTGTCAGCAAGAAGGGCTGGGCTATGCAGATTCCACAGGTCATTTGGTGTGTGTGTGGGGGGGTATCACCATGTTTATTTCCGAAGCGAGGTAAGCAAACAATGTTCAAATTATAGAGCAATATCACTGATATCATATGCAAGGAAAATTGTGTTGAAGATCATCCAACAACAGTTGCAGCAGCAGCTCATTGACATGGAACATCAAGAGGTTCCGGCTCCATTCAGAAGAGGCTATGGAACAAAGGATAGCATGGCTGATGTCAGAAGGATCTTGGCTCAAAGGAGAGAATAGCCAAGAAATGTTTACTTGTGTTTCATGGACTAGGCCAAGGCATTTGACTATGTGTACCATAATAAGCTGTGGATAACCTTGAGAAGAATGGGGATTCCAGAACACTTTAGTATGCTCATGTGAAATTTGAACATGAATCAAGGGGCAGTTGTGTAAACAGAACAAGGGCATACTACATGGTTTATATCAGGAAAGGTGTGTATCGCGGTTTTATCCTCTCACCATACTTGTTCAATCTGTGTGCTGAGCAAATCATCAGAGAAGCTGGATTGTATGAAGAAGAATGTGGCATCAGGATCGGAGAAAGGCTTATTAACCTGTGATATGCAAATGACAAGGAGGATACGCTTGCTGACAGTGAGGAGGAATTGAAACACTTGCTGATAAAGATCAAGGATTATAGCCCTCAGTTTGGATTACAACTCAATGTAAGGAAGACTAAAATCCTCACAAATGGACCAATATGTAGCATCACGATAAATGAAGAAAAGATGGAAGTTGTCAAGGATTGCCTGGATCCACAATCAATAATCCTGAAAGCAGCACTCAGGAAATCAAAAGGCTTATTGGATTAGGTAAATCGGCTGCACAAGAGCTCTTTAGAACAAGGATGTTAGTTTGAGGACTAAGATGTGCCTCATCCAAGCCATGGTATTTTCTATTACCTCAAAAGCATGCGAACGTGGAACACTGATTCAAGAAGACAAAGACAAATTGATGATGCATTTGAACTGGGGTGCTGGAGAAGAGTAATGACGGTGCCATGGGCTGCTGAAAGGATAAACTCGTCAGTGTTGGAAGAAGTAAGCCAGAGCGCGCCTTAAAGTCAAGGAAAGCAAGCCTTTGTCTTACATACTTTGGACATGTTGTCAGGAGAGAGTAGACCCAGGAGAAGGGCATCATGCTTGGTAGAGTCGAGGGGAAGGCCCTCAGAGGATGGACTGATACAGTGGCTTCATCATTGGACTCAGGCCCAAGAACAATTGTGAGTACGGTTCAGGAGCACGCACTGTTTTGTTCTGTGCATCTGAGCTGACTCGAGGGTAACTAACAGCAATGACAACCAAGCTTGTTGAGAGGACCACTCTCAGAATTTCTGTGGGAGTAGCACTCTCTCCAAAAGGGTTAATTTCCCAGGAATTTTGAGAGCGATGGAAAGGTTCCCTTTTCGCAAAAATATGGAGGAAATTAGATGTGGATATGGTCACCGTTTTAAAATATCATTTGTAAAATCTAAAAGAACTAGGTTAGTATAGGGACTTGGACACATGTGTTCTGTGTAATTAGTGACCGTGTGACCTAGATTTTCTAGTGCAGCCCTGATTTTAAATATTCCAGCCAGCAGTTGGCTACTTGCCCTGATTTTTGGTTTGTGAGATATAGCGACTCTAGACAGAGTTTAAGGAGCCTGGTGGTGTAATGAGTTAAATGATGGCTAGCTAACCTGAAGGTGGGTAGTTCAAACCCATCAGCTGTACAGCAGGAGAAGGTGCGGCTGTCTGTTCCCCTGAATATTCACAGCATTGGCAGCCTGTGGGGCAGTTCTACTCAGTATGAGCTGAAATCAGCCTGTGGTGGAATTGTAGTAAGTATATGGTCCTTGGTTTGCTCATCTCATTATTATCATCATCAAATAATTAAGAGTTGTAAAGTGCCAGGAAATAATCAAGGGAAAGGACCGCCACACACGCATACACACACACACAACCTTTTTGTTGTTGTTCTTTGACATGGCAAATATTTAATGTCTGCAGAGGTGCCTCCTCCCACAGCCTGCGCTGTCAGGACCAGTTGTCACAGTGTTGATTCTGCCTTGTGGGCATGAAGCTGTGTCACGGCAGAACTGGACTCTATAAAGTGACTCATTGTATTAGAAGTAGGCTGCTAGGCCTTTTTCCCCACAAGTCACTTCTGGGTGGATTTGAACCTCCAATCATTCGATGCATAGCACAAACCTTCAACTGGCTGTGCACATAGACTGTCACCAAGTGGGATTTGAAAGCCATCGAGGTTTCGGTCCTCTCAATTTGGAAACAATTGTAGCATAATTCTTTTGGCAGTATGCCTCGGGCCTTTCTGTGGGGTGAGCAGCCCCTCGCCCCACAGTTCTTCAGGACACGTGTTTTGTGCCTGGCCCTGGGAGCTGTGCTGTTGACGAAAGCCCAGGAAGACCCTGCTCACAGGGAGGCATATCAGAGGCTAAGTCCACTTGACACGTGGCATGTCCAACTCTGGAGGCTGTGGCTAGCTCCCTTCTGCCATCCCAGGCACAGGCAGCACCTGGTTACTATCATCTGCACCCCTACCAGCCCCAGAACCAGAGCCTGGGGGGTGTTGCCCTTGGGACAGCCATGAATGCTTCGGCTCTTGGTGGGGAATCTGACCTTTCTTCCCCCAATCTGCCTTGTCCTTGGCCAGGGTGGGGGTGGCGAGGGGGGGCATCCATTTTTCTTGCTCGTGTCTTCCTGCTCTGTCGTGGAGGCTTACAGAACAGGGTGAAACCTCAAATAGTCACTTCTTTTTTTGGCCCCCAGTACAATGTTGTGAGCCAACACTAGAGGTATAGGAGGGGACCCAAAAATGAGGTTCCTGCCTCTGGGAACTTACAGGCCAGCGAGGGATCGTAATTTTATGTAAAATGAGATTGCCAGCTCTCCTGACTAAAACTAGAGCTCGGGCAACACTGGAGCACAGTTCCCTGTGGCAGTGAGCGCCCGGAGCTGAAGAGGTCTGCCTGTGCTTGACCAACATGCGCTCTGCGGCCTCCACAGGCCCCTGAGGGCCCGGACCCCACTGGTTCCCAGCATGCCTGGGCCTTTCATCTCCAGGCCTCGGCCCAGACCAGTGGCTTCACATTATCAGAGGTGTCCTCCGGCCCTCTAGGACTGAGTGCTGGGAATTCATATGTTATTCATGGAATTGACGTGAACAGTGGGCGTGATTCCCAAAGTTTTCCACGTGTTACCTCTTTTTTTCTTTTTGACCCATGGATGTGGCTTTTTTCGTTTTGATTTTTATTGCCGTGAAATGCATATAAAAAGCATTGTCCGTTTCAACCGTTTTGATGTGCACAGTTCAGGAATTACAACCTATACGTGATACAACGCTCACCACGGTCTGTGCCCAGGTGCTTTATTCCTCTAAACAGAAACTCCATACCTCTTAAGCAATACCTCCCCTCCCCCTTCTACCTGCCCCTAATCACCAGAATAGCTGTGGGCTCAATGCATTTGCCTACTCTAGATCGTTCTTGTAAGTGAACCCTTTTGGTGGAGCTGAGTGAATCCACGCAGCGTGTTGTTGCCAGGGTCCACCCCTGCTGTTCCGCATATCAGGGCTTCATTTCGCTCTACGGCTGCAATATCCCAGTGAGTGATCACATTTTTCTCATTAACTGATGGTGGGCATTGGGCTGTTTCTGCCTTGCACTGTTGCTAATAGTGCCGCACTGAACGCTGCTGTCATGGTTCGACTTTGCTGTGCATGTTCCTATAGCTGGAAGTGGAATTGCTGGGTCTTATGCCCAGATGCATTTTGAGGTGGGAAGAGAAGCTCCTTCCTGTTTGGGTCTTGGAAGTCCATGAACCCGTCACCGTTCTCAGTGCCGTTTGATCATGCCTGCCTCAGGCTTTGCAGTAGGCAATGCACCCCTGTAGCATCTGGTTGTCAGCATCCCTTTTAGGGCCCTGAGGCGGGCTCCCTGAGGACAGAGGCCTTTGTTCCCTTGGGTGTTGAACTGTCTCCTGGAGCTGGTTCCAAGCAGGTGCTTGGCTCATATTGTTAGAATAGTTTTCCCAGTGACCCACCAGGTTGGCATGGCCAACACAGCATGCCCAACAAAGCCCACAGAAGTGATCTCATCATCACCTGGTACTCACTCAGTCCTTAGTCCTAACTCCTGGATACACCATTTCCTAAGGGGCTTGCTCGTTGGAGAAACAGCAGCAGTTGGGTGGCCAGATTAATTCAGGGCCTGCGGTTAGCCATGGGTGCTGTTGAGGGAGGGGCTAATCTAGAGGGTCCTTGCTTCTTCCTTTGCTTGTGGCAACAGCTATAAAACTCTCCCTGTGTGGCCGGCCTGCGATTCTGATTCTCTGCTCGCAAACAGATTGACTAGGGCGTTTGCATTCGGAGTGCCGGCTCCCTGAGGCTGTGGTCCCTCTGGGCAGGTATTATTAGTCCCCTTGTTTTGTTGGGTGACTCTGGATGGGAGCCTGTTTACGGGCTGGGCTCCTAATAGAAGGCTTTGGCTCCCTCCTAATAATCTATCCTCTGGGGATTTTTATTTCCAAAGCACAGCAGTCCCCCTCCCCGGGGAGTTTCTGGGACTCTTTTTTTCAAAACAACATTTTTCTCCCACATTTTCACGGGAGGGAGCTGTCTTCTGCTCGTAGAACTGGGTGCTGGCCAGGCTGGCCTTAGTCTTTTGTGCCTCAGAAACTCGAGGGTTCTGCCGAGAAGAGGTTCGAGAGTGATTCTTTCTCCATCTGGAGCAGTGGGGAGAACAAGAGAAGCCTGTGCCCAGCCTGCGCCTTCAGAGAAGTGGCCTGTTGGGATGTGGCACTTCCTGATAAGCCCACTGGTGACTTGCAGGTTCTTAGTATTTGCTCTTGAACTTGATTCTACAAGAAAGAAGCAAAGCAGCAGTTGCTGTGGAGTCGGTTCTAACTGATGGGGACCTGGAATGTCAGAGTAGAACTGCACACCCCGGCGTCCGGACGTAGGTTCCTCGGCCTTTTCTCTACCAGGTGCCTCTGGTAGACTCAAACCTCTGGCCTCTTAGTTAGCAGCCAAGTGTGTTACAGACCCTGCAGTACGCCCCTTTACTGCTTGTGTTAGTCTGGGTAGACTAGGGAAACAAATCCACAGAAACTCATATGTGTAAGAGAGAGGTTTATATAAAGGGTAAGTGTACATTAAGAAAGCATCCCAACCCAGTGCTGTCCAAGCCCACAATTCCAACATTAGCCCATATGTCTGACACCAATCCACAAAGTCCTCCTCCGTCTCACAAAACACACGCAATGACACCGACTGCAGGAGGAAAGCCGAATCAGTGAATGTGTAAGCATCTCAGTGCTGGTGGGGATCTCCAAATGGCTGCTTAAGCACCCAGGGCTGCATCGGGGTAGGTCCATGTGGCTTCTCCTCAGGGAAGTCTTGCAGGAAGTGAGCTTTGTCACCTGAAGCAGGGAACTGGCTAAGGCAGTTGCACCCCGGTCCGACCATTAGAAAGCAAAAGAGCCAAGAACTAGAAAGGTGAGGCTCAGGGAACCATTTATCTCTCTACCCTTCAATTAGTCTCACATGTGTTTATTGGCCAGGTTGGCACAATACACCTTAACGATCTCACCACTGAAAGTGGGATCTCCCTCAAGGCTAGGAGTTCTGCACATGCACTCACATGAGAGATAGACATCCCTGGCTAAGCAGGCACAGTGCTCACTTCCTGCTTCCCGAGAGTGGCAGACGACAATCTGCCTCACTGTCTGGGAGGCAGGGACAGAAGAGCCCTCTTCACACACCCTTTCAGGTTCCCTGTGCCTAATAGGATAGGCATTGCAGAGTTTTGTCCAGACGAGTGGACCACCAGCTTCCTGAGAGCCTTGACACCAACAAGATGCAGCCCTGGCCTGGTCCCGTGTGTAGGACGGGAACCACTGGGAGTGTGGGGCACATCCACATTGCAGCCTGGGCCATGGGGGAGCAGCTGCGTCACCGGGCAGGCATTTACAGGGAACCTCGGCCATCATTCACCCCTCATTGTAATGATGTGCATTAGCTAAATTGTGTTGTGAGCATTCGTTCAGCTCAGGCTCTGGCGTGCTCTCGAGTGCGCTTACCGTTTGTCAGAAGTGCAAACTAGCGAACAGACGAGCCTTTAAGACAGGCCATCTGTTCGTCTTAGACCCTTGGACGATTGTCAAATGCTTCTAAAAATAAGTGCTCACAAGCAGAGAAGGGCTGCCCAGGTGATTCACAGCAGAAAGGGGAGCAGGGCTGCTTAGGCTGGTGCCCTCCCCAAAGGGAAAGACGAAGTGAAGTATCTTTGGGGAAGGAGGATTTGAGGAGGGCCTGGGCAGGGAGGAGAGAAAGGTGAGTGCCCTCAGGGCCCTGTTGAGGCACCTTTTGGGCTGGAGGTGTGGGCTTCTCCCCCTGGCTTGCAGCTCCTCTAACTCTGCAGCTCACATACCTTTGCTGACTCCCCATGGCCCAGATTTAAGGGCAAGCTGCCTTGTCTGGCATCCAGGAGCCTCATCAATAAGGTCCCCGCCTTCCCTTCCAGGCTCGTCTCCATAGTACATAGCCTGTGCCTCTGCCAAGCTGAATTATTCATTGTTCCCCCAACATATGCTGCACTTTTCACATTTCATAGGCAGAACGGGGCATGGATACCGTGGGCTCTGCGGGCAGATGACAAAGGTTCAGGCCTGGCACTGCCACCTCCAGGCCTAGGACCTCAGGCAAGCCAGGGCACCTCGTTGGGCCTCAGTTTTCCCATCTGTGAAATAGGAATAATGTTGACATTACGTTGTTGTGAGGCATCAGTGGGTTCTCCTGGATGGACTGTTGCGAACTGGGCCTGGCACACAGTAAGTGTGCAGTCCCTGTCCGCTGTGTTCATCAACACTCTCACTCCTCCCAGCCCAGTGCAAGGCCTAAGGCATCCTCACAGGGCAGCAGGAAGGCCAGCTTCTTCCTCCAGCATCTCCCAGTTAGAGGTCCGTTTTGTGAAATCTACCTGTCCATCGACCATGACCCTGAACAAGGCTAGGATATGCCTCCCATTCCATCTACCTCTACCCTCCACTGGCTCTGTGTCCATTGAATGAACAACTAAGAGTGCCCCACTGCATCCTTGCTTAGTTTAAACCTGCTGCCATGTTCACCTGGAAGGCCAGGCTCCCCAGAGGTGGACTAGTGGTAGGGCAATGGGGATGAGGGTGGTGGAGGTGGAGGGTGGGCCGCAGCATGGTTTGTGTCTCAACTAGGAACCAGAGGGAGGGAAGGTGGGCAAAGGGAAGCCATGTGAGTGCTGCAGCTGAGTCCAGGAGAGCAGGGTGGGTGGGATATGCTGGGTCCACTGCAGCCTTCCTCTGCTACAAGATGAAGGATTTGTTCACAGGAGCCCTCTACTCCCACCCATCCCCCACCCCCACCCCCAACACACGCTCACTCAATGGGACTGTGGACTTTCCAGAGGAGGAGCTTGGGCTTTTTCACCTCTATGGCACTGCCCACCTAAGGCCTGATGTACAGTAGAGGCTGCCCTCCAGGGGCTTCAGTAAAGGAACTCGGTGAGCGAGGGAGTGAGCAAGCGATCAAATGTGTATTTTCCCTTTCTTCGTGGAGTATCCCTGAGATTGCTCACTCTGTTCCCTGGGAAGTAGAGAAAGAAAGCGATCATGCCTATTGGAGTTCTAGAGAAAGGGGTTGAGGGAGGGGAATGAGGGTGAGTCCCCCCAGATGGCTGCTGCTCAAGTCTCTGGGCCATCCCAGGACCCCACCCCCAAGAACAGTCCTGAGACCGTGCCAGTGCTGGGGTCATGGACTTCCCCATTCAGCCATCTGACAGGAGGAGCTGGGAGGGGCTCAGGTGACCAGCCCATCAAACCTCTATGAGGCTCCCGCTGCACCTGCACACTCAGAGCAGGTTTGGGGCCAAGGGGCACCAGCAGGAAAGGGACAGTCGGTGCCTCACAGAGTCCTGGCTTGTCAGGAGGGCAAGTGTGGACACACTAATGGGAGCTGTTGAGCACCTTGTCCGCACACCTGGCATCTCTTAATGACAGGGTCCCCACCTTGGAGGACAGGGTCCTATCTAGATCAAGGAATAAGAAGCCAACCTGTGCCCTGAAGAAGGCATCCTCGGGTGCAGACTACAGTGGGCAGAGGAGAGACACACAGAAGTGTGGGTGAGTGTGAGTGCACGTGTGCCCATGCGTCTGGCTGAGTGCACCCATTAGCATATGTGTGAGAGAGAGAGTGTGGGGGTAGATGTGTGCCAGTGTGGGAGTGTGGGGGTGAATGTGTGCACATAATGCGTGACAGTGGGTGTTGGGGCACTGTGTCGCCACAGGGTGGCAGAACTGCCATGGGACCTCCACCTGTGTGTCAGTGCTTGGGAAAGATGGGCCTCAGACCAGCCTGTGCTGGGTCACGTTGGGCACCAAGATAGCTTTGCCACTTAGTTTTCAGCAGCGTGTGGCAGCAGCCACAGTGAGGACTCAGGAAGGATTTTATGAATGAATGGACGTGTTGGTGAAATGCTGGGCCTCTCTCCAGAGGTCAAGGGCATGACAGAGACCCTGTGCTGATGTCCAAGGCTCTACTTAGAAGCCCAGATAGTACATAGTACAACTACAACATAGAGCTTTCTGTCTCGCTCCATGCCGTCCTGTTGCCCATAACTAATGGGCCACACCAGGAACCTGTATCTCATCTGTGCATGGATAGATCTGGCCACAGCCAGCCACACCCACCCCTCCAGTTTTATTTTTTTCACCTGTTTCTCTGCCCCACACCTGTGTCTCCCTGGCAGGCAGAACTGTCCATGCGGCTGCCAGCCCTCCCCTCTGGGCACTTTCCAGACTTCCAGTCCCTCTCCCCACCCCTCCCTATCCTTTATAGTACTGGGCAGTGTTCATCTACCGGGCCTGTAGTGTCTTTAAAAAACGATTTTCTTCCCTCTCCAAAGGGGCTAAATATAGCACAGGCATAAACAGAGAAATAGACATTAAGCCGAAATGCCCTTGTGAGAACCATGCCGGGTGGAAGGAGCTCTTTAAGAAGGCTTGATGAAGCTCCCCGCTCCTCCAACCAGAGCCTAGCGCTGTAGGGAAGAGCAGGGCTCTTTTAGGGTTATTGAACTGAGTTCATTGTCGCCGTCTGCCAGGAGTCACTGAGCACAGGTATTGTGTGATTGGCGAGTGGTGAGACCTATGACAAGCAGTCTTTTCCACCCTTCCGGAGACTGCCCTTCCCTCTCACCAACCCCCAGCCCCCAACACACACACACACACACACACACAAAATATTTTTGGGTGTCCTTGACTAGCTGCCCCATTGAGCTCACACAAAAAGTGGGATATGTCCCCAGTAGACACAGGCTCCTGGAAAGATTGGGCCCTGCTGGCTTTGGCCCCTCTGTGCCCAGCTTGGAGCCTAGCACCCAGCAGGGTTGAATCACACATTTCTAAGTCGATTCTGTATCTACCTCCTTAGCCACGTAGTTTTGATTTTTCCATCCCTGTAACATTCTAGGCTTTTACTCGTGCACAACTTCAGGGAATGGTGTTTTTTCCCCTATGTCTCAGCACCCTCTTTAAGGAAGCGCTTTCTAGAACCACTGCTCCTGCTCTATATAGAGAAAACCACATGATTTTTATCCAAGAAGCAGCATGGTTTCCCTTGCATTGCCCTAGCTAGCAGTTCTATGAGTGGGTTTCCACTTCCAGAATTTCTTGGGCCTGTGTGAACTGCTGTGACCATGTGTGTTATACTGGCCCTGACCTTAGTATCCTGGAAAGAGGGCATGTCATCATTTGGGGACTCTTGAAGATTTTGTGGAAATCAAACACCATCCCTGGTTTCTGCTGCCTGTGGAACCAAGTCCACGCTTGAGAGGCTCCGGCGTTCACTGGTCAGTAGGCACTCCCACTGACCCTCCAGGCACTCTCTGAGTTGGGAGCCCCTGCCAGGGTCCCCCCTCAGAACAATGGTTGCCAGGCACCATCCAGCCTCTGTGCTTTTCTTTCTTTTTTCTTTTTTTTTAACACTTTTTATTGGCACTTCATCCACACATTATATGACTCAATGGCTTAGCCACATCTAGAATTCTTGAGTTGAACGGTCTTACCACAGTTTTCTCCATCACTGCCACACTGGAGCTCATTGTTACTCATGTCATTTTTTTTTTCAATTTTGGCAAAAATAGAGCAACAAAACATTCTCTAATCCATCAACTTCTACATGTATTATCTAGTGACATTGCTTGTACTGTTCCTGTTGTACAATCATTATTGATATCCCTCTCCGCCTCGGTGCCTTTCTCTTTGCTGTACCATTCTCTTGGAATGTCCTTTCTTTGCACACAGCTGAGTCCTCCCTGTGCATTTTACTCACGCATTTACTCCCAGGCTCATCCGTTCCAAAGCGCTGAGCGGCCCCGCTTTGCCAGGCTCAGGAAAGCACTCTTGGAAAGCAGGAGACTGAGCTCTGAATGCCTGCACTTCCCAACATCCTTCTCCCCCACTCCCCACCTTAAATTCCAAACTAAATTCACTGCTGTTGAGTCAGTTTTGTGTCCTGGCCATCCCACTAGAACTGTTCCATTGGGCTTTTAAGGCTGTGATCTTTTGCAATCTGATTTCCAGACCTTTTTTCTATAGTGCTTTTGAGTGGCTTTAATTTGCTAACCTTGGGGTTAAATAAAGCAAGACCTTCAAACTACCCCCTAGCATGCTCTGCCTGCTATGCCCCCATGGAACTGTGTTCACCCAGCCTAAGGCCAAATGCTAGGGTCAAGAGCTGCATGTAGCTCAGGAGAGAAGACCAGTCTTGATTAGGTTCGTCATCAGTGCTACCGAAGAAGCATGCAGATGGGTGGGAGGTGCTGTGCGAGACTGTGGGGATGGAGATGTGGCCGCTGGCTTAGAGGATGCACAGGATAGCTTGGTTGGAGGGAGGAGAGAGGAGAGGTAACTGAATCAGCCAACACTTAGAAGGTAGAAGAGGATGGTTTCTATGGGGGTGTGAGTCTGGCTCCCTGGAGGACTGTTGGCTGTCCCTGAACTTGTGTCTTGGCTGGAGGGTAGGGGTTACTATGGAAACCACCTGTATCCTTTCTGTGGCCTCAGCTAACTGGGTCCAGGTACCCAGACCAAAGCTCCAGACCACACTGGCAGAACTTGTGCCCATGATTGGTGCTGAGCGGGGACAGGATTCAGCTTGGGTGCTCGCCCAGCTGCAGACTACAGAGCAGGGCCTGCCTTTACTGAAGGCCCTGGTTCTCCTGCATTTCACTTGTCCGACGAGATTCAGCCTTCATCCTTTCTATCTGTGGCCATAGACAACTACTCTTAATTTCTCTGAAATTAACTTAGTTTCGTTTCATTACAATTTCCTACCTCTTAGGTAAGGCCATTGTAGGAGGCCTGGTGGTGTAGGGATTAAAGAGTTCAGCTGTTCATCTTCAAGGTTGGTGGTTCAAACCCACCAGCCACTTCTGCAGGAGAACGATGCAGCAGTCTGCTTCAGTAATGACTTAGCCCTGGACATGTCTGATAGGGTCACTAAGAGTCAGAATCAACCCCACGGTAGTGGGTTTAGTTTTGCTTCTTTACAGAGAAATGCCTGCATGGGCACAGAGTACATGTGCTTGCTAGATACCAGCTGCGTGGCCTGCGTCAACACAGGAGAATGGAGTGCAGGGCTGCCTCTCGGCTATGAACTGGGCCCAGGAGATCACCACTAAGGCAGCAACAAAGACTTGTGGTGCAAAGGGGCTGCCAGAGAGAGCTTCATTAGGTTCTAGAGAAGGGGGTTCCCCCAGCTCTGCCTTGGTCCCCAGGGCCCCCAGCACAGTTCACGGTATTATAGCTCAGGCCACTGACTCCAGTGCCGTGTCTGACCCCTGGTGGTCATCAGCACAGCTGCCTGGTTGGTTCAGCCCAGCAAGCTAAGTGCCCAGGTCTGGGAAGGCAGAGGTATATGCAAAAGCTGCTCCCCAAGTTAAATCAAAACAGTAGTAATGTAGCCACAGCAGACAAGCATGCACAAAATAAGTGATGTCCTTCAGGAAAATAATTCTGGAGTAATTTGCTCTGTACTGTTAACTCGTGCCATCAAGTTGATTCTGACCCTTGTGACCCTACAGGTCAGAGTACAGTTGCTCCCGAGGGTTTCCCAGGCTGTAAATTTTCATGGACGCAGAAAGCTTTGTCGTTCTCCTGTGGAGTTGCTTGTGGATTTGAACTGCTGATGTTGTAGTTCACTGCCCACCACTAACCCACACGCCAACATGCAGATGTGTGGGAGGAGAGATCAGGAGAAATTTTCCTTTCTAAATTGTCAGTGTTTACCATGTTGAAATATAACTCGAAAAGCACATATTTCTGGTCAACATAAAAAACAAAATTAGGCACATATTTCTGGTCAAAATAGAGTTCTAAAATACGTAAAGTACTTAAAAACAATCATCACCCAAACAAAGAAACTGCTCCTGTGATCAGGGCCTGTGCCGTCTCTAAGCAGGGCCAGGCTTCCTCTCCTCCCTGGGAGGCACCGGGCTGAGCACCACCTGAGGCTTTGATGATACTGGACTGAATTTGGAACATGGGCCACTGGAAATAAACAAAAGGTTGGCTCTCAGAGAGGCCAAATCCCACCTTCAGCCCTGCGCTGCAGGCTCCTTCGGAGGCAGTCTGCTGCCCCGGTCCAGCTGGCAGGAGGGAGAAAATGCCTTGGGCCATGACATGAGGGATGCATGTGGCCCGAGGGGGCCTGCCTGGGGCCTGGATTCCCAAGAGAATTTGGCCACATTGTAGAAGGGCCCTGTTGTCAGGCCTGAGTGCTGTTGTGGGTGGGCCCCCAGAGATGAGGGGCAGGGTTGCTCCCAGGGCCTCCCTGCCTGCTTGGTGACCTGTCACCTCCCTCAGCAGCAGACACCTGGGCCGCCCACTGCCTGGACGTGGCTGTGCCCACTCGAGTGGTTCTTGGCCTGAGCCTCTCATGGCACATCTGCTGTCTCCTTCTGCTGAGCTCCAAGCAGCCACTGGGGAGGAAGACCAGAGGGCAATCCGGGGGAGGCCTGCAGGCAACCAGAAGATCATTTCCTCGGAACGGCTAGAGCAAAGGGAGGTGGCGTGGAGTGCCGGGTAGTTTCCATTCCTGCCACCTCCCTCTTCCCCTTCCCTTCAGCCTTGCCAGTCCCTGTGGCAAGACCCAAATGGTTTAAAAAGATGTCTGAAGGCCCAGGTTGGCAGCCACAGAAATCCGGCCCCACGGTCCAGATTAACACGGGATCTCGGCAGCTGCGTCCCCAGAGCACTTTGTTCCTCGTTGCCTTCTGCTTTGTCCTAACACAGCCACTTTGCTGGGTCCCTGGCCTAAATGCACGAGTGGGAGGGGCCAGGCATGCTCACCATTCTTCTGCCCTCATGCATGTCTCCTTTCTTCGCCTTTACAGAACCACACGATGAGCCAGCACGCACAGTGAGGGACCGCGCGACAGGACACCTCTCCGCAGAAGGCTTGCCGGAGACACCGTGGGGAGGGCCATTTGAACATTACATCCAATCAAAGTGTCATTTGCAACCCAGATGTAAAACTCTAATGATTTGGCCATGAGGCGCTGCTATTATAAGCAGCTGGAAATGAATATTAATGGCAGAGATTAAAAGTATTCCATGCTCAGTATTTTTTATTGTCTTGCTACAGCTAGTGTGCTCTTAGAGTTTCTGCCGCAGACTACATTTCTAGAGTTAGAGAAAACCGCTTTTTGAGGCTATTGTCCTTTGTTCCTTCATGTATTATATTGATAGTTTTTTTTTTAAAAAAAAGAATTAGTGTGATTTTTTTTCTTTGCTTCTTTGTTTTTAATTGTTGTTTTTCTTTTCTTGTTTTTACCCTCCCCTGTTCATTAACTACTTTTTAATTGCAATTCTAGGTAATTGTGCATTGTGATGTGATTGCTTGGCTATTGTCTGAATATTTCCTTTTAATTTTTTAATTAAAGACTAATGCTTTGATTGGATTTGCCAGTTCACCGGACAGTGATTAAAACTATGTAATGAATATAATCGGTTTCAGTGCAACTGGATGGTCTGCTTTTAAATGTGACTTAATCTGACTGCAGTAACTAGTACAGTCCAATAAAGGGAATCCATGCGATCAGCACCTGGTTGCTTGGCTTTCTTCTCCCTGCCTGGCCTGGAGTGGGGTGTGGCATGTGGGAGGAGGGGACTGGTGTCACCTGGGGGTTGGGGGCTGTTCCTGAGCCAGGTCCCCCTGGGATCTGCACACAATAAACCCTATTTTCCTTTGCAAAGAAATGAGGAGTTTCTAACCAGAGTCCCTGAGTGGTGCACATGGCCGCAGGCTCTGGACAGCAACCTGAAAGGACGGCCATCAAACCCACCCAGAGGCCTCTTGGAAGGCAGGCCTGTTCATGTCTCTGAAACTTGAACCTTGAAAGCCCCGGGGAGCAGCATTACTCTACTTGTGGGGTCGCACTGAGTTGGAATCAACTTGGTGGGAAACTGAAAACAGGTCTCTAAGGACCCGGATGGAATGTAGCGAGGCTGTGGCCTTGGAAGTCAGAAAAGAATCTTTCGAGACAGGTACTCGGATGGCCTCCTTTATGGATCAGGAGACCTGAGCGTAAGTATGCAGTGTTTCCAAGGCACAAAGCAGGTGTTACTGTGCTCGCGCCTGGCTGTCTCCTTGCTTCCCTCTCTGCTCCCAGGGCGGCTTTCCTTCGTGCTGGCTGCAGGTGCTCGAGCGGGAAGCCCAGATCCAAGCCAGAACGGGTTCTGGTGCTGGCTGCTGAGCCGTGGTGAGAAGGCACGTGTGGGAACAACAGCACTGGAGAGTACCGCCGGATGGTCTTCAGTGCCAAGGACAGCTACCCTGTCTTTCCTACTTTGGACTTGTCACCTAGCAAAGCCAACGGCTAGCAGAGGGCACCCTATTGGCAGAGGGTCCTTGAGCATGAGGGCAAACCCTCCCAGCAATAATGTGGGCGGCATAGGATCAGGCCACGCTTTGTTCTGTTGTAAGCAAGGCCGCTGGGCGTTGGAGCTGACGTGAGGACAACTACAACATGAGAATAGCAGTGACACCCGCCCCCACCCCCCACCCAAGGACCGAGATGGGCGCCGCTGGTTCCCAGACCCAGAGTGAAGTGTGATCGGAAGTGCTGACACGAGGACCATTTTCTCACAGGGCCATCCGGCTGGTACCCTGCCAACTTGTTAGCCAGAGGCCAGGGCTTCTGAACCTGCAAGGGGGCAACCCTTCTGGGTTAACTTCACAAGCGCAAGATGATTGCCCTCTGCAGAGTGGAAATGAAGCAGGCAGACCGATGGTGCTGAATTAGAATGTTCTAAGTCACAGGTGTGAAATTTGGAGCAGTTAGGCCCACCATCTTCTGACTCCCCTCTCAGGGCCTTCTGTGACATAAGAGATCCCTCCTGCCACTTCATGAAACATTCCCAAATGAGTGGGGTCTTCAGTTTTTCCAAAACCATTTCATACCTGTGCAGTGCGGAGCAGGCTCCTGCCAGTGACAGAATGGGCAGTCACCTTTAGAATGTAGGGCACTCTGTCCCACGTTTTAGGTCACAGCTGTGTGCAGGGAGGATCTCGGGGCTGGCATCAGTGTTCCCTAAGATGAGGAGAGCTATGGTGGGATGGGGCCTGCCTTTGGGCAGAGCCAAGACTTCAGACAGGAGTGTGCCGGAGCTCTCCAGACCCCAGGCTCTGGCCCCTCTCCAGCTCCGGATTTCTCCTAGCCCCATGGAGCCCAGGTGAGCACTCAGTAAGTACCAATAAAAGATTTGATTTGAAGGTTGGTGGCGTAGGGCTGAATTAGTTACTGCCCCCATTAAAAATACAGCGGGGGTTTAAGAGCTTTTCACATCGTGTGGGAATCAGCAGCGAAGCCCCAGCTGATGCCTTGGTAAGGAGAGAGGCAGCGGCCTAGGAGACCGTGACGTGATGAGGTTTGCGGCCATGGCAAGGCAGTCAGGGAACCCCACTGACTCCCCTTCACCCGGCCCTATTGTTCTCAGCTGGCTCTGCCCACTGCTTCAGCTGAATTCCCCCCTCCCTCCCCGATGGCTTTGTGTAGAGGTGTGTGCAGGTGTACTTAGGTGCTTACTAGAATTCATATGCTTCACCATCAGACGGAAGTGTGGTTAGGGAGGAGTGGTGTGGGCTTACAAGCTCTGAATTTGGGAGACCAGTTCCACCTCCTCCAGCTGAGTGAGTGGAAGCTAGGGCCAGCTCTCTTGGAATCTCAGCTCTGAGGGGCCTCAGAGGGTTGCTTGACAAGCTTTCATGCAATCACAACGGCAAAGGTACTGCGTACCGAGAAACGTGGTGTGGTCGTTATTTTGAGGATTGGGAAGCCAGGGCTTTCACACAGCCTGGGGGTCTGAAGAAATCCGCCCCGTGGTTTGGAAGCTGGAAAACGAAGGTGACTGTAGGGAGTGGCTAAGGTAACGACGCTCTGATTGCTGTTCTTGGATGCACAAATTTTCATTTTCTGTTGGCTTTGTGGGTAAAAAGAACTGCCTAGAAATGAACCAGGACCCTGGACCACAGACTTCTGCCATTGGCCCACTGCCCAGAGCTTCCAGAAGCAAGTGGGGAAGGATTCTGGTTTCTGTAGAGAAGCTGCCATGAAAGAAATCTTCTCAGTTCCCTTTGCCAGAGACCATGCTTCTAAACCCACAGTGTGTTTAGTACTGAATTTTCCAGCTATTGTTCTCTCCTTATCCAAAGTGAGTTCTTAGAGGTGGGACCTGCACTTAATAGAGTATTCGCCCACTCCCCACTACCGTAGGTAGGAATCGGCAGAGTTGCTGCTAGGTGCCGAGCACCACCCGAAGCACTGGGGACATGGCGCTGAGCAAGGCAGTCCTCGTGGAGCTTCGGCCCCATCACAGCCATTTGACAAGTAAGCTTGTCAGGGACTCGGTAGCAACACAACAACTATGATGGTAAAGACCCAGAAGCTGTAAGGACGGATGTGGAACCGACGTTTGTTTCAAAGCAGCCCTGGTGACACAATGGCTATGCACCAGCTGGTGATTCCAACCCACCCAGCCATTTCAGGGGCGGAAGAGCTGGCGACCTGCCCCCATCAAGAGGCACAGGTTGCTGAGTCAAAAATCGACTTTGAGGCCCCCAACATTGGATGCAGTGGTGAATCCAGAAAGGCCTTGCTGAGGAAGTGACTCTTGAGTTGAGATCTGATCAATGGAAGAAACCAGACAGTCCGATCGCAGTGGGATGAAAGAATATCCAGTGCAAAGCCTTGAGTCAGAAAAGAGCTGGAAGCCGCAGGGACGCAGCAGAGAGTCTTGCCCAAGGTCATACCATGCAGAATGGAATTGGGATAATAAACTCGATGTCCTGCCTTAGATTATTACTGTTTATTATTATTAATAATAATAAAAGGATTGTGCACAGCATAGGAAGGATTGCTAGTTCTCTTCAGAGTTTAAAGTAATGAATGGTACATTGTAACGAATCTGATTTTTAGCTCTCCTGGGAGAAAGGGACTGGTCCTACCCTTCTTAGAAGTTAGGTGCAGCCTAACTCCCAATGTGTTCCAAATGGGGGGTGGTATATGCAAATTCTCAAAAGAGAAGAAATGAGCTCCTGCTTTCTCCCTTCTGATGGCTGGAGTATGGATGTAATAGCTGGAGCGCCCTCAGTTATTTTAAACCATTAGGTGCCCTGGGAATGGAAGCCACACGTAGGTTGACCAGTAATAGAGCCTACGTTTCTGAACTGTCACAGGCTTATCAGCTCTGTTCTCCTTTTCAAGGCTTCTAAAGCTGGAGAGAGAAATAATGTGTATCGTAAGCCATTTTTTGTTTTATTCTGATACTAAACCTTATATATATATATTCAATAAACCATATTCACTGTCATCGAGTAGATTCCAACTAATAACAACCCTATAGGGCGGAGTTTAACTGCCTCTTTGAGCGTCCAAGCCTGTGGCTCTTACGGGAGTAGGAGGCATCTCTCTCATGCACACAGTGATACTTTGATTGTCGAGTGGCTCCACGCTCTAGCTTTCCACTCTTCGAACAGCAAGTTTGAAAAAGGTCTGCGGGTGTTCGTAACTTTGCTCAATAGACAGCTGAAGATCTGACTTGAAAACACGTGTGTGGGCCAAGAGTGAGTCGCTCAGCTCCTCTCCCCTCCGACACCTGTCTTAGTGCTTTTGCTGCCGCTTAAAAAATCCGTCATTGTCATTTTATGTTTGCACTTTACTTACATAAAATAGCATAAACATGGCTCCAAGAAAGTTAGTGCCAGCAGCAGTCAAGCTAAGAGGAAAGCTGTGAGAACCACGAAAGAATTAAAGAAAGGAAGGAAGGAAGGCATTGTGAAATTTTAATCACATTTTTCGGTCTGATTTGGTGGTTGAAGACAATATGATGTTACCAACAACAGCAAAAAAAAAGTGATTAAAGCAGCTACTGTAGCAAAAGGCGTGAAATCGTTAACCACGAGGCAGAATCTAGACCACGGAAGAGATTGAAACGCTAGTTAGTTTGGATAAATCAGAAACGACTTGATGGTGATAGCTTATCCAAGACAGTGATACGCAGGAAGGCTAAATGCCTCCATAACGAATTTCTAAGTGTAATTTGGGAGCCTCAGAGCGAATTATTTGATTTTCCATTACTTCTTTTGGGAAAAATATGTTCACTTTTCAAACTTTTCAATGTTCGAACATGAATTTGGAACAAATTGACTTTGACAGCCGAGATTTCACTATATCAATGTCTTCATATCTATAGAGAGATATAGATATACTTTTCAAACTTCTGCTAGTCCAGGCATGTATGCTAACCTCCCATTGACCAAAGGAAATTACATGATCAAACCTAAACTCAGAGGGCAGGGAAATATACACTACTTTCTGATGAGAAGACAAGAACTTCAAACTCATAGACAAGGGGGTGGATTCCAAGAGAGGCAAAGAATACAACTCTTATTCCACAGAAGAATAATTAATACAGGGGGGTAATTAATACAAGTCATGTACCACGCAGATGAAACACCCCTTTTTCTCTTCCCAAGGCAAACCTGGTAATTAATAGATACCAGTACTGCCCTACTGGCATAGTGGTTACCTATTGGGCTGCTAACTGCAAGGTCAACAGTTCAAAACCATGGAAGAAAGATGCAATTTTCTACTCCCATAAACAGTTATATTCTCCGAAACTCACAGGGGCAGTTCTACCCTGCCCTAGAGAGTTGCAGCATCAACTCGATGGCAATGAGTTTGGATTTAGCTTTGGATCACTGACCACAAGAAGCTGTGGTGGCGTAGTGGACTATGCATTCTCCCTTTTGAGAATGCATTAGGTTGCTAACTGTAAAATCAAATCAGGTCAAGTCCACAAGCTGCTCCTTGGGAGAAAAATGAGGCTTTCTACTCCTACAAAGACTTGCAGTCTTGGAAACCCCAGAAGCGCTTCTACCCTGCCCATAGGGTCGCTCTGACTCAGAATCGCTACAATGGCTGTGACTTTGGTTTGTTTCATCACTGGCCAAAGCTTGAGAAAAGGGAGAATTAAAGTGGTCCAACTTAATACTAGTGGGCTGAAATTTCCCTTCAGAAGATAGATAGGTGACTTCAGATTATTTATCCCCCAATTTCTTCTTAGCTGTCAAAGCAAGTTCATAGGGCCACTTTTGTACTTAGAAAGCAATCGAAAGCAGTTTTGATTCACTCCGACTTGCTAGGAGGAGGACCAGGAATTACATGCAGCTGCATGGTCCTCTTTTTAAGAGACCATTTGCAGTGCAAGAAACTGGAAACACTTAGCAGAGGCTGAATATGTACTGTTTATCTTGCTTAGTCTCTCCCCAGAAACACCAAGTGGCTTATAATTGCACCTGCATATAACTGGTTGCTTCTTCCCTTAATGCCTTTGCTCACATTGTTTCTTCTTTCTGCAATGCCCTTTCCTTCTTTTTACTCAGCTAGCCCCTCCTTTTAGGAGCCCTGGTGGCATAGTGGGTTAGTACTTGGGCTACTAATTGCAAGGTGAGCAGTTTGGAACCATCAATCACTCTGTGGGAGAAAGAAGAGATTTCCTGCTCTTGTAAAAAGCTACAGGCTCAGAAACCCACAGGGGCAGCCCTACTCTGTCCCATAGGGCCACTGTGAGCAAGAGTCAACTTGATGGCAGCGAGTTGGGGTTTTTTTGAGCTCTCACTTTTAGACTCGACTCAGGAGTCTTCATCTGAAGGACAGAGACTGTGGTGAGGCAAGTAAGTCACTCAACTTAGGTATAAAATTTAGAGGAGGGGGCCACTAAAAATTCAGTAATGAAAATAAATAGCATTTGAGTGTGATAGTTTTTAAAAACCACATTGGCAAACTATATCTTAAAGCTGGCTGCCTGTTTTGTAAATAAAGAGAGGGAAGTGAGGCAAATACAGGATCAAATTTAAACATTTGTTATTTTATTCTTCGTGGATACTTTCTTTTTCTTTTTAAAAATATGGCATTGAAATATAATTTCTCATTAGTATGGATCACCTGTGAAAACATTTGGATGAAATAAGTAAAAAATAACATAAGGTCAAATGAGGTATGATTTTACTTACATGAAATAAACAAATGTAAAGAAACCAAAGATTGTCACAGATTATCTTTAATTATCACAAACATTATCTTGGTGTCTTGATTTTTAGACCTCTTTCTGGAGTTATTTGGGGCAATGATTGAGAAATTTACATCGGATAGACTGCATTAGCTCTAGTTTCTTAGATCTAATATTCCACTACATTTTCAGCTAGTAAGCTACACTAATTTGTTATCCTACTTATAAATATAAGAAGAATTCAGACCCATAAATTACAAAAGAAGACAAAAATATTTGAAAAAGAATTAGGTATGAAGGGACTTCTATGGGAAGCTGTCTATGGACCCATGGTGGCTAATTGGTATGCATTGAGCTGCCAATCATAAAATCAGTAGTTCGAACCCACAGTCACTCTGTAGTCTTGAAAAGATTGAAAAGTGTAGAAATACAAAGGGACAGTTCTTCTTTGTGCGAAGATTGATGAAATGACAGCAGGTTTTTCTTTTCAGTATGGGAGGCTGGGCAACCTATCCAGAAATTACAAGTTGGATTCTGCCAAGGGAGAACACAGCTTGAGAAGAGTGAAAAAGAAAAAGAAAATGGAAAAGCCACGTATGAGGGCAATTCAAAATGTCAAAATGAAAGACTCAGCACATTTTCATGAATATTTTGAAGATCTAACTTTTTCTTCAAACTAGACAGTAAACATTTTAGAACACGTTCAATATCTAGAAGTTGATGGGCAGTTCGTGTGAATGTTTCAGAGCTGATGTTGACCCGAGCTCCTTCAGAAGAAAAGTTCTAATATTTAAGATTTCTTGGCATGGGTGAAGAACTGTCCCCTCTTATAACAAGGTCGGAACATGTGAACTTATAAAGGGGTTTGAACTCTGACGGACCCATTTTGGGTTTCAGAACATTCGAATCTCTATTCATTATGACAAACGCACTACCCGTCCGTCCGTTGGGTACAACTCACAGAGAGCCCATCGGGCAGAGTGGAATTTCCTCTGGGATTTCCGAGGCTGTAAGATGTTGTGGGAGCAGAAAGTCTCCTCTCTGGTGCAGATCAGCTCTCCCCTGCCACCCAGTCCATCGTGGCTCACAGTGACCGAGGGGACAGGTGCTGGCGTGCCCCAGGGAGTTCGCCGAGTGGCTGGTGGCTCAAGTAGCTGACCTTGTGGACAGGAGTCAAACTTACAACCCACTGCACCATCAGGGCTCCCTAATTAATGTACAGTAACTTTGGCCCTTTCTAAGATCACAAATTGAACTGCCTGCTATTCAGTTCCTAGTAAAGGTGACGTGATACTTGCGGAAAATTCCAAGTTCCTGAAATTTGTACTACTCAAATATATCTTTGGATTAAAGGTCATCATGTGAAGTATAACTTGACCTAAACATTTTGTATAACGCAAACTTTTTAAAATAAAGCCAGCATGTACTTCTTCTATCTCAAAATAGCTAACACTACATTAAAATATCCAAGTTCTTTAATTTTCAAAATTGTCATGGATGAACAGAGTGAAGAGGGGTAAGCAGCATATGTTCCGAATTCCAAAAGCCAGCGCTGACAGTGGAAAGCTGGTGCCATTTTTTGGAACCAGCAGGTCACATATTCCCAGAAACAAGTCTAACATTTGAGGCACCAGAATGAGTGTTAGCAGAGGTGGAAGAGTGGGAAATGGGGAGTTTTTGCATAGAAGGCAGTGAACTTACCTTACGTGTAATAGGATGATGCAGGAAAAGATCGTTATAATGGCTATACAACATGAAGGACACAATATGACTATGGTAGTTAGGTTTTTTGTGCCAACATGACACCTGTAAGAAGATATGGGGTTGGTCAGCCTGTCAATCAGGTCACAGCTTGATGACCTCCTTTGGAGTTGCATCTGTAATAAATGGCTCTCGAGAGGCTGGCGCCCACCCCTCTTTCTGCCTTTACCTTCCTGTGGAGGAGCTACCCTGAGACCTGCGAGAGCCCTGTGCTGCGGCCACCACCATGGCATCCGCAGGTGTGTGATCTTCTGCGTCCTGCATCATGTATGTGGCTGTGAGTCTGAAGAGGAACTTATGGACTAGTATCAGACTTATGGACAAGTATCAGACTTAGGGACCTGAGTTGGACTGGGCCGGGATGTTTTATTGATGCATAATTACCTCTTAATATAAAGCTCTCTCTTATACATATGAGTGTCTGAATTTGTTTCTCTAGTCAACCCGGCCTAAGACAATCACTAACTATACTTTATACATGTAGAAATTATTAGGTTGGAGAAAGTTTTGTTGTGCCTGTTTCCATTACAATATACATAAATAATGTCTTCCAAAATAAAAATATTATATCAGGCTATTATACAACTTGAATATACAAGTTTTCCAAAGGTCTATTGATGCTGAGAACTCCATGGATCTGATGGATCTGATGAATATTATAAATTGCAATGCAACTGCTATTTAACTCCCCAAAATCTCATAATGAAAGGGAATAGTTTCAGAAGATATATTCACAACATCTAATTTTAAAAGGTTTTAGAATTTTGTGCAAAAAATATATATATTTATCTTGATGGCCGAGCTCTTTGACACTCACTTAAATTTACTGCCCAAGTAAATGCCTCATTCACCTTACCGTAGACCTGGTCCTGTTCATCCACTGGGCAGTCTACTCCTACCTCCATGGGCTAGAGCGAATGCTCTGATAACAAAAACTCTGAAAATATTTTATGAATGGTATCATTGGTCATCTACCACTTTTATAATTTCCACCTCTGAGGGTTGTATGTATCAGGATAGGATAGATTGTGCCACTGTTAAAACAAACAACTAACTAATTTACCTGTTAACAGTTAAACATACAAAGATTCATTTCTCATTTAGATTATGTTACACGGTGTGGTAGTTACATACTCTGGTGTCAATTTGAGACTTGAAGGGGTGGAGTCCTGGCTGTCAATTAGGTCATAGCCAATGAGGCCTCTATGTGGCATGGCCTTCTCCTGAGGATTCTGGGAACTCCTGTTTTTCCTCCTTGGAGGTGGGAGACACTCTCTCTCTTGGCTTACTCCCTGAGAGATGCCCTGGGAACTGGAGGAACCACATGGAGACCCCTGCCAGTGCTGAGATGCTTACAACACTACTGGATCCACAAGACTTCCCACCCACTGGCCTGTGATCTTCTTGCGTTTGGCATCATTGCATGTGTTTCGTGAGTCTGAAGAGAACTTCATAGATTGGTCTCTGCCATATGGGCTAATTGGCCTTGATCTGGAATGTGCTGAGATGTTTTCTCAATATTCAATTGTTCTTGTATAGAAAGCTCTTTCCTATACACATACGAGTGTCCATGAGTTTGTTTCTCTAGTCGACCCAGACTAACACACATGGCCATCCTAGCTCTCCCGGAACTCTCTTCATCATCATCACTCAGGGAAAGTATTAGTTTCTTATGGCTGTCGTAACAAAGTACCACAAACTGGATTGCTTAAGAAAACAGGTATTTATGTTCTTGCAGTTCTAGAAGCCAGATTTCTGGAATCAAGGTGCTGAAAAGTTTGGATCCAGGCCTCTCTGTTGGGTCCCTGCAATGCATGCCATGGCTTGCAGATGGATCAATCACTCTGCCTCTGTTATCACATGGCATTTTCCTCTCTGTGTTGGTCTCTGCTTATCTTCTCTTTTGATAAGCAGGGCCCACCCTATTCCCATAGGACCTCAGGTAATTTAACTAACCACATCTGCAAAGACATTATTTCCAGACAAGGTTACATTCATAGGTACCAAGAGTAAGGACTTGAACTTACCTTTTTTAAGAATACATATGGGTCCACACCACTGCATTACTTCAGGGGGGTCACTTTGCAAAGCCAGAGGGATAAGGAGAACTTGTGGGAGAACACGAATCTCACACAGGCAATCAAATGCTCCTACTTTGGAAACACATACCACTTTGACCTATTGGTCACCAACTATCCCAGGGCCCCACCCAATCACAAGGAGTTATGAAATACAGCCCTGGCGTCAATGGGCACGGTTTGATAAATTGTACTAATGTCTATAGCCAACTATTTCCACTACCTTTCCACCCCCTCTGAGGAGCCCTGGCGGTGTAGTGATTATGCGTTGACCTATGATCCTCATGGTCGGCAGTTTGAAACCACACGCAGCTCTGCCACAGAAAAACTTCGAGTTTTCTACTCTTGTAACCATTTACAGCCGCGGAAACCCACCGGAGGTTCGCTTATGAGTCAGGGTTGACGAGATGGCAGTGATTCCTGCACATCTATGAACTCTTTGAATCCACAGAATAACACGATCACGTGGGTCCTGTTACCTTTATTTTTTAACAGAGAGGGGGACACCACGGCAGAGAGAGGCTAAGTAACTTGCCCAATCAGAGAAAGGCCTATTCTTAGGTTCTAAAAGCACTAACACCCGCGCAAGAAATGGAGCTCCGGATGCTCTCATTGTATCTGTGGGATGATTCCAGGTACGTATTCGCCCACCCTGGTCTGATCTGGCCTGGAGAAACCTGACAGCCTAAGCCTGGCAGCAGAGTGTGAAGCCAGCCAGGGACTCGGTCCACCCCCTGCCGCTTCGGAGTCCTGAGTGGGCCCTGCCTGGGCGCGGGCCCCACCCACCAGTCACCGCAGGGGCCACCAGCTGAGCCGGAGCTGCGTCTCGTTATTTATGGAGTTATTAATTACTGAAGGGCGCTAACCGTGCTACCGTGCATAAGAATATGTTTGAGCAGATTCTACTTAAACTTTAAAGAGAACGTTAATCAATTTTATTTTAACAAAATGACCTTAAGCAGGGGGGAAAAAAAAACTGGTGTTATTTGCCCAAACAGGCAAATTAATTTCTCTCTCTTGAGAAATATGATAACTTTCCAGAAATAGCTTATGCATAATTTACACCTGCCCGGGCTGCTCCTATTTTAACTCTAAGCCGAGCGACTGGCGAGCCCCACCCAGGGTCAGGCCAAACGGAAAACTCGAGAGGTCCCACCCAGCAAAGTCGCCCCTGACCCCATGCTCAACCTGGCTCCCTCCTGCTCCGGAATGACCCCTTTCCAGGACCTGGAGCGAGCAAAGGCAGGGACTGAGGTTTGTTGCCAGTTCAGTCGTTAGCAGTCGAGTGACCTTGAACGAGCCGTTCCTTCTCCCCGGATCTGGGTTTCCTATCAGGATATGGGGATTGTACTTGTACTACGCGGCCTCCGTAAGTCCCTGGTGAAGATGGACTGAAGCAATCCTGGTAGAGGCTGGCCAAGCAGGCAGAGAGTTTTGTTTTGCTCCAGCTGTGTCCTCCGCATCTAAAACTGTGCTCGGACCGCCTGTGATGAATGAGCGAAAAGTCCGAACGCAGTAGCCATTGTATTATTGTTTCGTTTGTTACATGCTTTGATTCTGGCACCCCCACGTATGACAGAACGCCTGGTCCCGCACCACCTTCATAAATGTTGGTGTGTGTGAATTCATTGTTAGGACTACCGGGTACTTTGAGTACCTTGCAACCTAAGGAGCTCATCTTCCACTCCTGTAGTCGATTATATTCCGCTATGACTCGCAGGGTTTCCGTTGGCTAACCTTTAGAAGTAGATCGGCAGGCCTTTCTTTCTGGTCTGTCATAGCCCGCAAGCTCCACTGAAACCGGTATTTGAACTACTGGTGGCATAACTTTGAATATTATAGCATCATGTAAGCCATCACAGGATGACTAACAGATGGTGGGTATTTTTATTACTGCAAGTATTGCAAAGTTTACCATTCTTCAAATATACAATTAGCTCATAATAAAACATTGTTTTTCAAACTCCACTTGCCCATTAACCACTCATATCACCCCACATTATGGCACTTGATAGGATCAACAGAGAGGGAAAATGCTTTGTCCACCTTGCCTGCTTGCACCTAGTTCAATACATTGTAGTTGAGTGAATGCAGAAATGGCTGACACCAGGTTTCACAAATCCAAGTGCCTGAGAGCTCCAGTGAATGGGGGAGGGAAGTAGGGCCAGGGTAGGGGTAAACTGGGCATGAAATGCCCATTTCAGTGGGTGCCTGCTACCTAGTTCCAGACCCGTGCTACTCTATGAGAAAGTGGACGTGGGTGACAGGATGTTCCAGTTTTTGGAAAGAAGGAATCCAGATTTTTATGTAAAATATCATACTTTTTAAATGCTGATAATTTAAAATGCTTCACATGAAATATATTAATTTTGTTGTTGGTAGGTGCCATGCAGTCAGTTACAACCCATAGTAACTCCCTGTATTACAGAATAAAACACTACTTGGTCCTTCATCATCCTCCAACCATTGCTATGATTGAGCTCATTGCTGTAACCACCATATGACCAACTGACCGATGATGTCTCCTTCAAAGTCGTCCTCGTTTTCACGGACACTACCAAACACGATGTTGTTCTCCAGGGACCAGTTCTTCAGGAAGACATGTCCCACATACGTGAAAAGTCCTGGATTCGAAGGTGCAGCGGAGTGTTCTTGGAAGACAGATAGCCGCATTCTTCTGGTGAAAACAAAACCAGAAACTCACGGCAATCAAGCTAATGCTGGCTCATAATGACCCCAGAGCACAGGCCAGAACTGAGTGTCTGAGACAGGAACTGCTTTGGGGAGCAGAAAGCCCCAACGTTCTCCCTTGGAGCAGCTGTATGGATTGTGATAAGAACTGTAAGAACCCCCAATAAAATGATTTATTTGAAAAAAAAGAAAAAGGTTGGGAATAAGCCATTCTTTAATCCTGATACCACATCTTATTCATAGAGTCCAGCTTTTTTTAAAAAATAAATCACTTTATTGGGGACTCTTAGAGATCTTATAACAATCTATATATTAATTGTATCAAGCACATTTGTACATACGTTGCCATCATCTTTTTCAAAACATTTTCTTTCTACTTGAGCCCTCGGTATCAGCTCCTTTTTTTATTCCCTCCCTGCCCCACCCTCCCACCCTCGTGACCCCTTGATAAATTATAGATTATGATTATTTTCATATCTTACACCTTCCGCTGTCTCCCCTCCCTCACATTTCTGTTGTTTGTCCCCCTCATTGGGGTGGTGGTGTATGTCGTATATGTTGATCATTGCGATCAGTTTCCCTTTTCTCTCCCTTTTCTCCAAACCTTCCCCCTACCCTCATAGTATTGCTACTCCCATTATTATTCCTAAGGGAGTCATCTGTCCTATATTCCATGTGTCCAGAGCTCTTATCTATACCAGTGTACACGCTCTACTGAAGCTGAATTTGTAAGGTAGTACCAGGGTCATGATAGTGGGGGCGGGAGGAAGCATTAAAGAACTACAGTAGAATCCCAGACCTCGACACTAATCTGTTCTAGAAGGAGCATGGAGATGCCATGCAGTTGAGTTCTGAATCATTTTTTCCTATAAGAAATAACTGAACATGGATTAATCCATTCTCGACTACCAAATTTTTACCCTAAACTTACCATTTTATACAAAACATTATACAGAAATTTCAAAGTAAATAAGTTCAGGGTTAAATAATATAATTTAAATAAGAAACACAATATTAAACAGTTTTTAACAATTACAGTATGGCTCATATCTTGAGACTGATGAGGATCTGTGAACACAGGTGTGGAGAGGAGGGATGGAGAGTCATTATTTGGAAGGGAAATCCCTTTCCGTAAAATCAACTGTTAGATGCTTTTCAAGAGTTTTTTTTTTCCCCATCTGCCGTTTTTCACTAGGACCTGACTGGCTTTCTCTAAAAAAAAAAAAAAAAAAAATCTGTCTAATGTGGTCTGCTGTTGGCATTTCCTTAACTGTTTTCTAAAAGGGTTTATTAAATTATCATCAACAATATTGATAACATGGTTAACCAGTTCCTTATCATGATAATTTTTTTCAAGAACTCTTTCTTATGACCCATGTTTTTTTTTGTCTAAAAACAGTACAAAAAGCCACAAAAGCTAAGAAAATTATAGCAGAACACTTGGAACATGGCCACGAAAGGTTTAAAGAACGCATGCTAACAGCGCCAACTAATGTCGAGTCACCAAACCCGAACTGCTTTTGTTTACAAAAATCACGTGTGTTGGATCGGATTTTCTGATGTTTTGTTCAAACGCCAATTGTGTAAGTCTGGGTAGACTAGAGAAACAAATTCATGGACACACATATGTGTATAAGAAAGAGGTTTATATACGAGAGCAGTTGAATATTGAAAAAACATCCCAGCCCAGTCCTTAAGTCCGATGTTAGCCCATATGTCTGATACCAATCTATGAAGTCCTCTTCAGACTTAAGAAACACATGCAATGAAGCCAAATGCAGAACGATCACAAGTCAGTGGGTAGAAAGTCTTTGGCGGTAAAAGCATCTCAGTTCTGGTAGGGGTCTTCATGTGGCTCCTCCTGTTCCCTTGGATGCATCAGGGTAGGTCCATGTGGCTTCTCCTCAGGGATGTCTCATAGGAAACGAGCAGAGAGAGAGAAGTGTCTCCCGCCTCCAAGGAGGAAAAACAGGAGTTCCCAGAATTCTCAGGAGAAGGCTATTCCCACCCAAGAGGCCTCATTGGTCATTTCTTGATTGACAGGCCAGTCTCCACCCCTTCACTCTTAATCCTCTCAAATTGAACGCAGATTATGTAACTACCACACTGATTCAAAATTTTGTTGGCAATTCACGTCAAAATCTGATTATGTTGAGTACTGATGTGGTAGAGTACTGGGGTTCTACTGTAGAGGAATGTTATGTGTTTCGTCAGTGCTATATTGGACCCTAGCTGACTCATCCCTTCCTTGTGACCCTTCTGTGAGGGGATGCCCAATTGTCTGAAGTTGGGATTTGGGTCTCACTCTAGCCCCACCTTCATTCACATAGATATCATTGTTCGTTTTGGGTCTTCTGATGTCTGATACCCGATCCAGTCAATACCTCGTGATGACACAGTGCCTTCTTCCATGTGGACTTTATTGCTTTCCTGCCATTTAACTTCATGCCTTTAAGACCCCAGACACTATATTTTTTGATAGCAGGGCACCATCTGCTTTCTTCAACACCTTTGCTTGTGCACCCATTTTGTCTTCAGCAATCATGCCGGGAGGGTGAGCATCACAGAATGCCAGGTTGTTAGAACAAAGTGTTCTTGTGTTGAGGGAGGGCTTGAGCAAAGACTCAAAGTCCATCCACCACCACAGTGTATTGCCATATAAATATATGTACATAGACCAATACCTTTATTTTTATAAATTAATGTATTTACATTTTTATACCTCTATTCATAGCTTTGCTTCCTAGATCTTTCCTCTGTTTCTTTACCTTCCTCCTGCCCCACCATCATGTCCATCCTTCTTCTGCCTCTTAGTAATTCCTCTCAGCTAGATTGCTGTTGCTCACAACACCCCCGGGATTTCTACGTCCTCCTTGTTGTTGATTTTAATTCCCTCGTGTTCCCCTGTCTGTGGCGTTGTTTACTCACCGATCCCTTTCCCCACCTTCACCACCTCCAAGTCCCTCCAAAGCCATCAGTCTATTGCATTCTCCTCATGCTTGCTACCGATACCTATCTTATATAGGTAGGCAAAACCAACAATAATGGAGAAAAAACAAAAAGAAAACAAAAGATTGAATAAAAAGAGAAAACAAAGATAATAATAACTAGGGGGGAAAAAGCATACATAATTCCAGGTCTGTCCACTGACCTTTAGGATGATCTCTCCACTGGTCCTGGGGGAATTCCAGGAACTGCCCCTCCTAGCATGAAGTCTGTTTTTGGGTCTCCTCAGGGAATTTGTGGATTTGCTTTGCTCCCCTTGCTAATTTGTTATGTTCCCTTTTTGGTTCATGCCACTGTGGGGGATTCAGACCGGACTAACCAGTATTCAGACCGTGAGTCCCCAGTATTGTCCTCTGTCACAGTATGCTCCAGTGAGGGCACATCATGTCTTGAGCTGTTGTTGGCCCTACAGTCCTATCTGTGCCTTAGCAGATCTGTGCAGAGATGTTGTCCTCCGGGCTTGGTGCGCTGATATAGAGTCTAGACGCTCACTCTTTCTTTTTCCTTTTTGGTTTGCTTCCATGTGGGCATGGCATACTGGCTCCTCTCCCAAACTTGTACATCCTTGGGTTTGGCCTGTCCCCTGCCCAACTGCCTGTCCCTCAACCAGTATAGTGTGAGACGAGTGGCTGTTCTTCTATACCTCCTGTGCTGATTATACTTCCCTCTGGTGACTCATGTTGTATTTGTCCTTTTGTCCTTAGCATACTTTCCTCCAACTCTTCCCATGAGAGCATGTGCATCATGTGACATCAGTGCTTTTAGCGATGAGTAGTACGCCATTGTGTGTGTTTGCCAGAGTTTTCTAATCCACTAGTCTATCAATGGAAATTTAGGTGTTTCAAATTTTTTGCAATTGTGAATTATGTGTTAATGATAATATACAGTGGAGTACAGATGACTGGTTGTGGTCTATTTCTTACCTCTTCTAGGTATATGCCCAGTACAAGGATAGCTGGGGCATAGGGTAGCTCACGTTCCATTTACTTTAAATATTGCCAGATTGTTTTCCACAGAGGCTGTATGTGTCTACATGAACACCAGCAGTGGAGGAGAGTTCCCAACTTGCCACATCCCCTCCAACATTTGTTTCTCTCTGATTTTCTGATATGGGCTATAATCAAGGGTGGTATCTCATGGTTGTTTTAGTTTGCATTTCGCTGATGGCTAATGATCGGGAGCATTTTCTCATGTGTTTATTGGTCATTCGGGTCTCCCTAGTGAAACTTCCGTTCAGGTCTTTTGCCCACTTCCTCAGGGGGTTAACTGTGTTCCTTTTTTTTTGGAGGGTATTGAAGATTTTAGTAATAAGTCCTTTGTTTGTTGTGTCATTGCTAAAAATCCTCTCCCAGTCTGGGTTCTCTTGTTACTCTCTTGATGAAGCCTTTAGAAGCACATTCGTGTTTTATCCTTAGTATATCTCACTTGTCGATTTCAGCTTCATCTGTGTGTGTACCCTCCCCTATTGCTGTTAGCCTATGTATTCCCTGAGCCCAGGTTTTCCTTCACTGATGGTCATGATAGTTTGGGGTTTTACTTCTAGGTCTGTGGTCCATCTGAAGTTTGATCTTGCACATGGGGTGAGGTATGCATCTTGTTTCATTTTTCTATAGGTGGATATTCCTTGTTTCCACTTGTTAAAGAGGGCATCCACCTCCCACGTGATGCTTTCTGGAGCATTTGTCAAAGATCAGTATTCTATATGCTAATGGTTTTATTTTGGGGTTTTCTATTCTTTTCTATTGGTCTGAGTATCTGTCATTATTCCAGTACCATGCAGTTTTGACCACTCTGGCTGTATGGTAAGTGTTAAAGTCAGGTAAAGAAAGTGCTCCTAATTTTTCCTTCTTCTTGAGGAATATTCTTTTTAATTCTGGGCTTCTTCCCTCTCCATATGAAATTGGTGGTCAATTTGGTATTTGAATTTGGATAGTGTTAAACTTATATAGTGCCTTGGATAAGATTGACATCTTTAGTATTGAGTCTTCCGATCCAACAGCACATGATATTCTGCCATTTATGGAGGTCGCTTTTGGTTTCCTGTAGTAGGGTCCTGTAGTTTTCATTGTACAAGATTTTTGGGGGTTTTTTGGTTAATATACCCCTAGATATTTTAATTTGTTCTTGGTTATTGTGAAGGGTACTGCCTTCTTGATCTCCTCTTCCATGGCCTTGTATGTTGGATATATCAAACCAATAGATTTCTGTTTGTTGATCTTGTATCCTGCCATTCTTCTATATTTCTGTCACTGCCACTACTCCTGTTATGGAGCTTTGGGGATTTTTCAATGTATAGAATCATGTCATCTGCAAATAGATAGAAAAGTATGAAAAAAAGGCAAAGTATGATGAAAGAATTTTAAGCCTCGTAGAAAAAACCCCACCCTCCTCCTTTTGTTGTTAGAATAACTTCCTCTTGGTCTTACAGACTGGTTTTTCATGAGCACAATTAAGTGTTTTGGAATTCTCATTCTTCACAGTTTTTTCAATAAAATACAGGTAAACACTTTTCTGATATTCTCTGCTTCACCCCCAAATCAGCAATGATTCTCATTACACATTCTCTTCTGAATTCAGCTTAAATCTGCCAGCTCCCTATTGGTACACTTAAAAATTATATTTGCCTAAATTTAATTTGCTTCTAATATTAGTGCTATTTTTAGAAAATTTCCACTTCCTGTTGGATTATCTTTCTTTGGAATGGGCACAGCGATTGGTCAGTTAGTTGTCTTCCAAATTTCTTGGTAGGATGAGTGCTGGACAACTGTATATAGTCGTTGAAACATTTCAGTTTGTCTTCTATCAATTCCTGGAGCCTTGTTTTGCCAATGCCTTCCATGCAGCTTGGTTTTCTTCTTTCATTGCCACAAGTTATTATCATAGTGTCCCAAGAAGAAGATTGAACACTGACCAATGCTTTTGGGTATTTTAATTCTGTACTAAATTCTATTCCTTCCATCTTGGAATGATTCTTGCATTGCTCAAAAATGTGCCCATATAATCCTTCAATACTACAATTTGTGGCTTGTATTTTTTCAATTCTTTCATTTTGATGTATACTGAGAATGTTTGCACATTTCATTATAATACTTTTTCTTCTTAAGCTATTGAAATGTTCTGTTCAACTCTAGTTCATCATTTCTGCTTTTTACTTTATATACTCATCAAATGATTTATTTTATATTCTTAGATCAAATCATGTTAAAGAATTGTACCATACAAATTGTCAAATTTATGTGTGCAGGTACTCATAGTATTCCCTTATCCTTTTTATGCATTCAGGGACTATACTAATAGTTTCTGTTTTACTCTTGATAATGGTACTTTGTATTTTCTCTTCAGGTTTTTTTTTTAGGTTTATGAATCTTTTGAAAGATCAATTGCAATCAAAATCAATCTTTTGAAAGAGCCAGCTGTTTTCTCTTTTGTTTTTGTATTTTCAATTTCATAAATGTCTACTCTTTCATTATTTCCTGCTGTTTTTAGGGGATCATTTTGCTTGTATTTTTCTAGGTCTCTGAGGTGGGGGCTTCAATAATTAATTTGGGGCTTTCCCCCCTTACTGTATGTATTTAGTGCTATACATTTCCCACTCATACTGCTTTCCTGTACTCTGCAAATTTTTGATATATTGTATTTTCATTTAGTTCAATGAATTCTTGCTTGTTTACCTTGAGACTTCTTTGATACATGAACATTTAGAACTGTGAATATAGTTTCACAGTGTTTAGAGATTTAACACTTCTTTTTCTGCTTTTGATTTTGAGTTTATTTCATTGTGTTTAGAGAATACATTTTGTGTGATTTTATTCTTCAAAATTTATTGAGGCATGCTTAGAGTCCAGGATATGGTCTATTGTAGTTGTGTTCCATGGTCGCTTGGATGAATTCATTTTCTACTGTTATTGGATAGAGTTTTCTATAATTATTGATTAGATCCTTTGGTTGATGTGTGGTTGGATTCCTTCTATAACCTTGTCAATTTTCTGTTTAGTTCTGTTAATTGTTGAGAGAGTTATTTTGAAGTCTCCAACTGTAATTGTGAATATGTTTATTTCATGTTTTTGCTTCACATATATGCAGCCCTGTTGTTGCTGCATACACATTCAGGATTACTATTTCTTCTTGATGTATTGACCTTTTACCATTATAGAAAGTCATTCTCTGTCTATGGTATCCACGAATAGAGTAGAATGCACAGAGGACAACATAATGAACACATGTTAGCCATAATCAAACACCTTAGGGAATGAATCACTGGATTTGGGGGCTCAAGACCATATTCTTGGGGGACATCAAGATCTTTTCATACAACCTAGTCCACAAAGAAACTGTTCTACATCCTACTTTGAGTCAGTATCAACTCCATGGCAGTGAGTTTGGTTTGGGGTTTGGAAATGTTCTAATTTTGCTGTCTTATTTGAGGGAAATTAAAAAAAATTATTTTATTGGGGGCTCGTACAATTCTTATCACAGTCCATACATACATCCATTGTGTCAAGCACATATGTACATTTGTTGCCCTCATCATTCTCAAAGAGGGATACATTTTTTTAAAGATAAATCACTTTATTTGGGTGCTTACATCTATTATACAATCCATACATCCATTATTTCATGTGGACATGTACCATTGTTGGCGTCAACAATTTCGAAATATTATCTTTCTTCTTCATCCCTTTGATATCAGCTTCCTTTCCCCGCTCCCCCATCCCTTCCTCCCCCATGAACCCTTCATGTACTATGTGTTGTTATTCTTATGTATACATAGCTTACACTGCTCATTCTATCTTCACCTACTACCCTGGGATTCATATCCATTCCTCCTTCACCACCTTCCTCCCCTTTCCCTTTCCCTACCCTCCTGGGATCATTACTCCCATTACTGATTCTGCAGGGGTTTGTCTTTCCTGAATTCCTTAGATTGAAAGCTCTCATCTGTGCTACAGTATGTACACTGCTCTAGCTGGATTTGTGAGGTAGGGTTGAGATCATAATAGAGAAAGGATTAAAAAACCAGTGTTGTGTGTTTCATTGGTGCTAAACTGCCCCCTGGAGGCATTTTCTCCTCTGTATAGCCCCTCTGCACAGGAACATCCAATTGTTCATGGATGGGCTCTAGGTCTTTACCTGGACCCCTCTTCATAACCTTAGTGAGATTGTTTATTTTTGAACTTCTGATGCCTGTTCCCATCGACACCTCATGGTCACACAAGCTGCTGTGCTTCATCATTGTGGACTTTGTTGCTTCCTTACTAGATGGCCACTTGTTTGGCTTCAAGTTTTTAAGACCCCAGACACTATATCTTTTAATATCCGGGCACCATCTGCTTTCCTCACCACATTTGTTTATGCACCATTTTGTCTGCAGTGATTGTGTCAGGGCGGTGGGCCTCACCCAGTACCACATTATTAGAACAAAGTGTTCTTGTGTTGAGGGAATACTTAAGTAGAGGCCCAGAGTCTGGCCACTGCCTCAATATATTGCCATATAAATATATTTACCTAGGTCAATACCCCCTTTTTAATGCATTAATATATTTACACATGTACACCTTCGTGTTTATACGTCTATAAGTATTTTGCTTCCTAGTTCTTTCCTTTATTTTCTTTTACGTTCCTCCTATCCCACACTCATGTTTGCCCCTCCTTTGCCTCCCAGTGATCCCTCACAGTTCTATTATGGCTGCTCCACCACCACCAGGAACTCCACGCCCCCCTCGCCATCGATTTCAGACTGAGGGATAAATTTGCTTGTTTGGCATTTTTTTCTCTTTTTTCCGAGTTTGATATATGTCATCTCATTTCCTTCTTGCATGCTTGATTTCAACTGAGAAATCAGAGTGAAGTCTTATTGGTCCTTCTTTGTAAATAACTTTATGTTTTTCCAGAGCCACTTTCAGAATTCTTTATTTGTCTTTTAAAGTTTGATTATGATGTGTCTTGGTGATTTTATTTGGGGGTATGGCCTGGATAGGGTTTTTTGAGTTTCTTGAATACATAGCTCATCGTCCACAATTTTAACGGTTTTCTTCCAACAAATCTTTGATAATTTTCTATATGCTTTTTTTGTCTACTTCTGTTTGAAATTCAGATCACAAATAACTTATTCTTCTAGATGGTATCCCACATAATTTTTAGGCTTCCTTCTTCTCTCTCTCTCTTTTAGTTATTTTTCCTAATTATTCTTTTAACAGATTAGTATTGAGAGATTTGTCTTCAGTCTTGCTACTTCTATCTTCCATTGATTCAATTATATTCCTCTCAATGCATTATCTAATTCTGAAATCTTAGTATCAGTCTTCTGGGTTTATATTTGCTGGTTTTGTATAGATGCTACTTAATAACTGAGTTCTTGTAGTATTTTCCTAAATGTCTCTGTTCTAAAGCTTTGTTTGTGCTGTTCTAAATTTTGTCTGTATTTTCCTTAATATTTTTTTTCAGTTCATTGCAGTTACCTAAATATCTTACTTTAAATGATTTATCAGATAGTTCTGATACTAGTTCCTCTTCAAGAAGGTTTTTAAGCCACTTATTTGTGTCATTCTATCTTGTTTCTTTATGTGAACTGAGGTTGGGTGTTGTCTCTGAGACAATGTTATACTTGTATTTAATTAGTGATGGTATGTTAATGTGTTTTGCCCAGTTTTTCATTTGTCTGTTTGTTCTTGTTTGTTTATTTTGATTTCTTTTGCTTTGATGTATCTGAGCAAGCAGGGCTGATGTGCTGCTTTGTTCACTGGCTTGGTAGCACATAGGCACTCACCACCTGTCATCTGGTGAATGTGATAGGGGATAGGAGAGTGTTCACAGTTCTGTTTACTCTTCGTATAGCACAGCTGAGGGTGAGTTGGATGAGTATTGGCCTCTGTCAATCGTTGATCCTGTAATGCGGGATTGGGAGGTTCTCCTTGCTCATTTGGTGGGCTGCAGAAGATGAGAGTGTGGGTAATCAGTGTGGATACAGCAATAACAACAATAAAAAAGTAAGCAAAAGAGAAAGAATAACAAAAAGAAAACAATAATAACTAAAATTTTAAAAGCAAAAAAGGAACATATATACAGCAGGAAAAGAAAATAATAAATAGGAAAAATAAAGGAAGAAAAGCCAAAAGAAAAGAAATAAAAATTATAACAAACATTAAGGATGAAAAAAGCAAAGGGAAAACATTTTAAAGGGAAGCAGAAAAGGAAAATAGAAAAGAAAGGGGGAGGGGAGAAAATAAGATAAGGGAAAGAAAAAAAGGAGAAAAATGATGGTATGTAGGGCACCCAGCAGTGTTCCTGCTAACTCAGGGGTGACCAGGGGCAAAGTTCTTAGTCCTAGAGGGAGTTCCTGCTGTCCTATTGGGAAACTGAGTCAAGACATGTGGTCTGGCATTCTCATTCTGCTGGTCCTCGGAGGACCAGGAACGTGTGCCTGCAAACATGGTGGTCTCCAGTACCTGGTGCCAAATCCACAAGGATTCATCTTGGACCACATAGGGAAGGGGTGTCACTGACAACCAGTTGGGAGGGAGTGGAGTTGTTTACACTTCTGGTTACCCGTCAAGTATAGGGACTAAAAGGAAGGTCGCTTCTTTCCAGTTGCCAGCTTTGGTATGGGCGCTGGTGCAGTCCTGGCTACGTGGAACTGACTATCAAGTGGCTGCTCCTATCAAAATGCTGCTTGCAAAAATTCAGAAGGGCCACTCTATGCCAGGTAAGTTGACAATTCACCTTTCTATTTGTCTCCGTACTTTTTTCATTTGATTTCTTTTTCTATTCAGTATTTGTTGTAGTGGATCTGGGTAATTTGTCTGCCAAGTCTGCCATCCTGCCAGCTACCAAACCACCACCATCTCCTGCAATTATTATTATTATTATTGCTCCCTATTTCTTCTGTTTTTATTTCTTTGTTCCCCACCCCCATGCCTTCCTGTAGGTTATCTGAACAGTTTTAGAATTTTACTTTAGTTAATCATAATGTTTTCAGGGGATCTCTGCATAGCCAATTAAATGCTTGCTTTGAATATTATATTACTCATATATAGTTTATCAAAGTCTACTGGTGTCAAGTCACCTTTTTGTCAATTTGGGCAATACTTAGAACCATTGCCTCTCATTTTATCCTTTTGTATTTGCCATCAAGTCATGAGGTGACCCCATGACTAGAACTACTCCATTGGACTCTCAAGGCAGATCATACGGCCTGTTTTCTGAGGTGCCCCTGGGTTGGTTCAAACATTCAACCTTTTGTTTAGGTGCTTAACTGTGCTCCCAGAGACTCAATGTTGTCTCTTTATCATCACACATTTGTTATTGATTTCTTCTATGTACCCTTTAAACTTTTACAGCAACTATCAAACGTCATTTAGAAAATGTTAGAGAAGGAAAGTCAATTGTATTTATCCACATCTTTGTCTACTGTGGTCTTCCTTCTGGATGTCCTAACATTCCTTCTTTTATTTCCTTTCAATTTAGAGAACTTCCTTTGGCTATTCTTTTAGGATAAGTCTGCTAGGGACAAATCCCCCCCCCCCCATTTTTTTTTCATATGAGAATGTCTTCATTGCCTCTTCATTTCTGGAGGGTGTTTTTTTCCAGAATATAACATTCTACATCCTGTCCTTAAAGTCCTTGAACAATGTCTATGGCACTTCCTTCTGGCCTACGTTGTAAAGGACAAGAAATCAAACGCCATTCAAATTGGTTTCCCCCGTAAGATAATGTGTCAAGTTTTTCCCTGCTTTTAAGACTTTTTAACTAGTCCTTAGTTTTCAGAAGTTTGACTATGATGTATCTTGATATGGATGGTTGGTGACAGGAACAGAACCGAGGCTTCTGCCTTGCCTGCTAAGGGAATGAATAAAGGGCCCCCGTGAAACAAATTATGAACAAAGGACTCTGTGAGAACTGGCTTGGCAAACACCTTCACCTTGAAGCCAGCCCCTAGTGAAAATCCTAACATAGGACTGTATTCGGAGATAATCCTGAAACATCCTGAGATGTGCTGATTCACAGCAACAGCCCAGATAAAACTGAAAGAAATGATTCACAAGACCCAAGGATAGGGACCTGCTTCACCTCTACAGTGAAGTGTATCTTATCTATCTCACTTTAAGAGAGAGACCTGCTTCATTCCTTTTGAATGACTCCATGCTTCAATAAAACTGTGGTGTAACTCTCTGATGTTTGTGTATGAGCGAGGCTTATCTCTGAACATCAACAAACCACATAGGTTTGGAGTTTGCTAGGTCCCCCATGGGGGACAGCCCCGGTAACAAACTTCACAGATGTCTTTGATTTACCCTTTTTGAGGTTTGCTTAATTTCTTGAATATGTGAGTGTTTTTTTTTGCCAAATGTGGAAACATTTTAGCTGTTATTCTGCAGAGGACTTTTCCAATCTGCCCTTTGCCCTCTCCTTGTAATCCCACAGGCCCTGTAGTGTCATACGTTCCTTCATGGTGTCTTTTGCTTTGGTTCTTAGGGAAAAACAGATTTTCCATGTAAGACTTTAGCAGTTGCCTTTGCCCTGGTTTCCTCTCGCCGAGTGTTTGCTACATTTGCTGTGCTGGGTAAGCTGTAAACAATTTAATTTACTACTTTTTGTCTGGTCCTGGCCTGTGCCTGCCCTATGTGGGTATGCATCTTGCATGGGTTGGTAAATAAACTATGCAAATGAAGTGAGAATGGCCTTTGGAAATGAGGTGAATATAGCCTACTAAATGACATGCCTGCGGCTTATTGGCAGGGATTGGGTAGTTTGTGGTCCCACTAAGAGGGTTTGTATCTTGAAATTGACAAACAGTAAATTGACAGAGAATTTTGAGACAGAAAGCAAGAAGAAGCAGAAGGAGGAAACAAGAGAGAAGAAAGAAACCAACAGAGGAAGAGAAGAAGTAGTGGTATCATGGGTTAAAGACGATAACACTGAAGAAATTGGGAGGACCAGAAGAAGCCCGGCAACAGATGGCAGGTCCAGAGAAGCCATCATGAGGGTGCTAATAGGATCCTGTTTTGAGGGGTCTGAAAGGAGCCTGTTCTCAGGAGGCTGAGAGAAGTCCTAGAAATCAGCTTGGGTCAATCTTGATTTGCATTATTCCCTCAAAGAGTTAGACACCACTATAACAACCACCACCACCACCTTAACCTTTTCACAAGTACCCAACGCTTTGTGCATTTTCTTTTTTAGTTTATTTTCCTTCTTGATTTCAGATTGCATAAATTACGTTGTTCATAAATTCTTTCTTCTCTTCCATCAATTCTGCTATTGAGTTCATCCAGTGAGTGTTTATTACATTCCTGTATTCTTCAGCTCTAAAGAATCAATTTAGTTCTAATTTATGCTTTATGATTCTTTGCCAAGACTTTCTATTTTAAAAAATCTTTTTTAAATTGTGAGTTAGGTGAAGGTTTACAGAGCAGATCAGTTTTACATTCAGCAATTTATACACTTTCTGGTTTATACACTGCATCCATTACAATCCCCTGTGTGTACCATCACTTATCCCATTTCTTCCCTCAGTTTCCTGTGTCCATTCCTCTTTTTGTCCTATTTCTATGAACTTTGCCCTTGAATAAATGCTGCCCATTTGATGCTTGCTTAGGTCCGCTCAGTTCCCGACCCGAAGGGTAAAGGCTTTAGTTTTAGGGATCCGGCCAGTCTTGTTCTCACCATCAAGTCAGGTTTATTAAAGATTTGAATTCTGTTCCACATTCTTCTTCCATTCTATTCAGGACCTTCTACTATGATCCTTTGCAGAACAGTTGGGAGTGACTGATGTTTGCATGCTCCATTAGTCTATTGGACTAATTATTTTCATGTGCTATATATTTTATCATCATATTCTTTCCTCTGCACTGGGAGAGACCAATAGTTGCACCTTTTATGGCTACTCACAGCTTTTATAACCCCAATTGCTACTTACCAAAGTAGAATGTAGAACACTGTCTTTATGAGCTCTGTCATACCATTGATCTTGGTTTCCCTTGAGACTATGGTCCTGATAATCGAGGCCCACCAATTCATTCCTCAAAGTGTTTACCTAAAGACTTTGTCTAAGAAGTTTCCATGGCTTTGTCTCCTGTATTCTCTACTACATTAATGGATATTTTGCAGCAAAAATAAATATACATATACAAATATCATCTGTCAAATTTATATATCTCCCACCTAGTCAGCCTGTCTATCTATTCACTCATAAATCTTTGCTGTAGCAGGATGGTGAATTTAACAGTATTTGCCAAAACACTAAGCTCAATGATATCAAGTTGATTCTGATTCATAAAAACCCCATTTGACAGAGTAGAATTGCCCCCTTTGGTTTCCAATACTCTAAATCCTTACACGAGTAGACAGCTTCATCTTTCTCCCATGATGGGTTCGAACTGCTGGCCTTGTGGTTAGCAGCTCAGTGTGTCGCCCACTATACCATTCAAGCTCCTTGTACCAGATAAAAAAAATTGTTTCTTTTATACATGCCCTTATTAAGGAACACAGAAGATATGGGTGTTATAGCAAAGTGTGGTGAAGAATTTAGATGGTGCCCAGTTATCAGGAAGAATAGCATCTGGGGTCTTAACTTCCCCTTAAAGGCCTTTTCCAAACATCCAGCCATCTAAGTGAAATGTCAACTAAGTGCATGTGGAAGAAGCACACCAAAATCCATGACCCAAGGATTGGGAATTATATAATTCATAGCTGAAGAAAGGAATAGTATAAGAGCTTAACTTGTGATATTTTGGTTTGCAGAAAGCTATGGATGACAGTGGAGGCCCCCATATGCTATATCTTTTGATACCCAAGCACCATCAGCTTTCTTCACCACATTTGCTTATGCACCCAGCAATTAGGGAGGATGAGCATCATAGAATGCCTGGTTGTTAGAACAAAGTGTTCTGTGTTGAGTGAGGACTTGAGCAGAGGCCCAAAGTCTGTCTGCATCCTCAGTGTAGTACCATATTCGGCAGTTACATAATCTGTCAACTTGAGTGAGGAAGGGGTGGAGTCTGCCCTGTCAAATCATGTTGCAGCTTGATGACCTCATTTGGAGGCACAACGGAGATAAATAGCTCACTGGAGGTGGGGCACACCAGCACTGAGATGCCCCCACTGCCACTGAATCCACAAGACTTTCCACCCATTGGCCTATGATCGTCCTGCATTCAGTGTCATTGCATGTGTTTCATGAGTCTGAAGAGGAATTTATAGAGTGGTATCGGGCATATGGGCTAATATTGGACTTATGGACTTGATCTGGGACTGGGCTGGGATGTTTCTCAATATACAATTGCTAGTTTATATAAAGTTCTTTCTTATACACATATGAGTGTCTATGAACTTGTTTCTCTAGTCAACCCAGATTAATACACCACATAAATATATGTATGTAGGCCAATACCTCTATTTTTATAAATTAATATATTTATATAAGTGCACACCATGTTTATACCTCTGTCCATAGCTTTGCTTCCTGATCTTTCCTGTGTTTTCTTTTGCCTTCCTTCTGCCCCACCATCATGCTTGCCCTTCTTCTACCTCTTAGTAATTCCTCTCAGCTAGATTGCTGTTGCTCCAACACCCCCAGGATCTCTACATCCTCCTCGTTGTTGTTCATAATTCCCTAGTTGTTCACCTGTGTATGGCATTACTTGCTCACCTCCTCACCTCTCCTTTCTCCCCGCTTCCTCCCAACCCCAACCCCATTTTTTGTGTTTTCTTTGATTTTGTCTGCAGCTATTTGAAGCTGGGTGTCTAAGAGAAGCAAAACAATTGAAGCTTATATATGTATATATATTAAGCACATGGCTCATACAATTGTCTAAGCAAACAAGTCCAAGTCCAGGTAGGTTCTGAGTCAGTGGGTCAGATATTAGGCTGGAGGCTTCTCCTAACTCATGTAGATGTGGGAACGGATGAACCCAAGGTTAGCAGGAAGACAGCAGTCTTGTGACTGCAGAGACAAATGAATACAACCTTAGTAAGTTAGATGGCAGGCTGTTGATGACTCCTGGGATCAACTGGGAATATGGAAGTCATTGGTTCAAGTCCAAAGAACCAGAATTTGATGAGCCAAATGCAAGATCCGAACTCCCCACAAAATTCAAGTAAGCTTTTCCACAGCATCTACTTATATGGGTAGCAAGCCATCCCTGGGGAAGCTTATTTTAATTGGTGGCATCAGGGCTGAGACTTGAATAATGGCGTTCATTCCAAATGACTGGCTGTGTATAGCAGATGTAATTATCGAGTAGATTGTGTTTAGTCTCATCATGCAGGATTACTAGATCATAGGTGCCAAATCAATGAAAATCATACCCCAGTCAACTTATTGCAAACTCTATCAGAATCGCTTTCTAGCTCTTTCTTTCAATTTCTTGAAAGAATCTAAATGCCATTCTTTTGGATTCCTTATCAGTTAATTTAAGTGTCTTTTCTTCCTGAAGGAGGTCTTTTGGCTCTGAGTATTGATGATTTGTTTGAATCACTCTTTTTTTTTTCTTCTTGTGACCTAAAAGTGTCTGTTGTCTGAGACATTGTGGTATTATTGTACTTGTACTTATCTAATGATTATACAATGATGAGATCTTAGTCTCTTACCACCTGCCCCCTGGTGGGTGTAATATAGGATGTAAGTGCATACTCAGTGCTCTGTTTTCTGTTTACACAGCACTGTTGAGGGCAGTTTGGGCTAGTGTTATCAGCTTTCTGTTGATGAGCTGGTTAGACCAGAGTGGGTAGTGGCCCTCTCCTAGTAGGTATGGCAGCAGGAGGTATGTACAGATGAGACTGAATGGTGTGGTCATAGTTGCAGTCTCTTGTCAGGTGGGACAAAAGGGGTGGGGGGGGAGAAAAAAATACAAATGAAATGGGGTTTTTTTAGTTAAAAAAATTTTTAAAGCAGGGGAAAGTAGGTAAACAACAGAAATACAAAGAATTTAATAACAAAAAAAATACGACATCCTTCACTAACCCATAGGCCTACAGGGGCCAACACTGGAGACACAGTGTGGGAATTGCGCCTGATCCGACCCCACCACACCGAGGGAAAACTGAGGGCGTGGCACCCCATCAGACTCAACCAGAAAACACTCCTAAAGGTCAAGAAACAGACCTTGAACTATTTACAGGCTTTTCTCTTTTTTTGTCATTGGTTTTTTATTGTTGCTGTTGTTTTGGTTTTTTTTGTTGTTTTGTTTTGCTCTGTCTTGTTTTTGTGCATATCATTATCTCCGCAGGTCTATTTAGATAAGAAGATTGGATAAACAATCTGGAGAAGAAAACTACGTTACTGACAGTTCTGGGGGGACACGGGAGAGGGGGAGGTGGGAGAAAGGAAGTGGTGTTAACAAGGGTACAACAAGTGATCCAAAATCAATGGTAAGGAGGATGTAAGAGGCCTGGTAGGGCTTGATCAAAGGCAATGTAACCGAGAGGAATTATTGAACCCAAATGAAGGCTGAGCATGATAGTGGGACAAGAGGAAAGTAAAAGGAAATAGAGGAAAGAACTAGGAGGCAATGGGCACTTATGGAGGTCTACACACAGGCATGTACATATGTAAATATGTTTATATATGAAGATGGGGAAATAGATCTATGTGCATATATTTGTAGGATTAGTATTAAGGTAGCAGATGGACTTTGGGCCTCCACTCAAGTACTCCCTCAATTCAAGAACACTTTGTCCTATTAAACTGGCATTCCATGATGCTCACCTTTCCGACACAATCACTGAAGACAAACAGGTGCATAAGTAAATGTGGAGAAGATAGCTGATGGTGCCCAGCTATCAAAAGATATAGTGTCTGGGGTCTTAAAGACTTGAAGGTAAACAAGTAGCCATCTATCTCAGAAGCAACAAAGCCCACATGGAAGAAGCAGGCCAACCTGTGTAATCACGAGGTGTCATTGGGATCAGGTATCAGGCATCAAAGAACAACAAAAAAATATCACATCATTGTGAATGAGGGGGAGTGTGGAGTGGGCACCCAAAGCCCATCTGTAGGTGGACATCCCCTTACAGAAGGATCACGGGGAGGAGACAAGCCAGTCAGGGTGCAGTGTAGCAACGATGACACATACAACTTTCCTCCGGTTCTTTAATGCTTCCTTCCCCCCAGTATTATGATCCCAATTTTACCTTACAAATCCGGGTAGATCAGAGGATGTACACTGGTACAGATAGGAACTGGAAACACAGGGAATCCAGGATGGATGATCCCTTCAGGACAGTGCTGACCGGGAGGGTGGAGGGAAGGTGGGGTAGAAAGGGGGAACTGATCACAAGGATCTACATATAACTCCCTCCCTGGGGGACATACAAGAGAAAAGTGGGTGAAGGGAGCCATTGGACGGTGTAAAACATGACAAAATAGTAATAATTTATAAATTATCAAGGGTTCATGAGAGAGAGGGGGTGGGGAGGGAGGGGAAAATATGAGGAGCTGATACCAAGGCTGAAGTAGAAAGCAAATGTTTTGAGAATGATGAGGGCAATAAATGTACACATGCGCTTGACACAATGGATGTATGTAAGGATTGTGATAAGACTTGTATGAGCCCCCAATAAAATGATTTAGAAAATAAGAAAGAAAGGAAAATAGATGCAAGAGTAGGGAAAATGAAAAGAGGGAAAAAACCCCAAAAACATTAAAAGAAAAACTGGAAGGAAGGAAAGAGAGAGGGATAAAGAAGCAAAGAAACCCAGGTGGGTGGGGTGATGATAGAGGATGATCATGCTTCTGGTCACCAGGAAGGTATAGGAGAGCATTGGCATGCCAGGAAACTGTTTGAATGGAATACTTCTTGCAAAAATGTATCCAACTTTCTTGTCTCTGGCCACTTCTATTCAGTGTCTTAGTATTTAATCACTTCTCTATAATTTCCTCCAAAACTCTGCATTATAATTGTATCTGTTTCAGTAGGCCACTGGTATCACATCTCCCTAGTTCATCATCTTGCCAGAAGTACAAGTCTTTCTAGTTTTTTCATTTACGTGTCTTTATAATTGTTAATTAAAGCAGTTTTATGATGACTACTTTATACACTGCACCAGGTAATTCTAACATGTCATCTTAGTGTTGGTTGTTTTTTCTTATTTAATATGCCTATCTTCTTAGTTCTTGAAAATATGGACATTTTATAGATTGCTTTTTGAGGCACTGGATCTTATTGAAACTCACTTTTAAACTGACTTTCTTTGGCATCATTTTGGCCAAGGAAGAGGGGATACTGCCTCATCATTGCCAATTGGGGGTTAAATCCCATTTTCTCTGAAGGCATCTGTTGATATCCAATGGGAGGGGATGGGTACACTTGTTACTGCTGGGTGGTGGTGAGAATTCCAATTTCCCACGAATTCACGATGGTGGAAAGTGGTAGGAGTACCATAACTGCTCTCCATGTGGTCTCCACAGATGCATTAGGCACGATGGGCCCACTACCACTGGGAGGTAGCAATATCCTGAGTCTCTACTAGGCTTCCTCTGGCAACACCCCAGTAGGGATGGTGAAGGAGACCTCACTACTTCCAGATGGGGACTGAAAGTCCAGGTTCCTGTGGCCCATTGAATTATGTCCTCTCAAAATAAATGTTGTAAATGCTAACCTCTATGCTTGTGGTTATAATTCCATGTGCTTTATGTTAATGAGTCAGGATTAGTGTAGGCTGAATATGGAGTCAATCTCTTCTTTGCTATGAAAGAGATTAGGGAATAGAGGAGGGATGAAGAGGTTGATGCTATGCTGTATGGAGATCACCAAGGACCCAGAACACAAGCTGAGACAAGGACTTTGCTCAGAGCTTACAAAGAAAGAAAAATGTCCCCTATAGCCAGCACCCTGAATTGGGACTTCTGGCCTCTTAATCTCTGAAAATATAAATTTCTGTTTGTGAAAGCCACCCACTTGCAAAATTTCATCCGCTTTTCTTGTCTCTGGCCACTTCTTTCTGGTTTCACCTTCTTTTCCTGGCCAAGAATTTTTTTATAGCAGCACCGGCCCACTAAGACATGAAGGAGACCCTTGGCATTTTCCAGTGGGGATGAAAGTGTTGTCTCTCTCAATTTGTCTTCTCTGATCCCAAGTCTGATGGGGGATGCCTGGAGAGCCGGGTGAAGGTACACAGTTAGAATCTCCAGACTGTGAGAGTGGAGCCACGGTTTTTCCTGTGCTATTTGGCTGAAAACAGTTCCCGTTTCTGGTCATTCTGTTTTCGATGTGTCCCTTTCCAGGTGGTCACTTTGGACATCCTGGATAAAGGAATCATAATTAATTGACTCTACCTCCTATGGTTGGATATTTGCATTATTTCTAGGCTTTGTGTTTTAATCAATGTAGCAATGAAGATCCATCCTATCCCAAGTCTATTATTAAAGAGCTGAACAAATTGTCTTTCACTTGGTGAGTTGGTTCTTGAGGAAGGAAGTTTCTTGTGGAAGAGAGAACAACAGGCTGATTCAGACAGGGATGGCCAGAAAAGCCTATGTAAGGGCCAGCAGCAAGGCGACTTCTTGACTTATGGTGGTACTGTTGCCTGGGTTTCTGGGATCTTCTTGGCTGGCTTTACTCTCGTGGTGGTAGCAGTGGCGGGCAGGTTACAACATTTTGACTGCCACCTTACATGCCTCAGTCTAGAGGCCATGCAAAGTGCTACTTTTGGGGAATATGTATTTCTCCCATCCACCCCTCTGGTGAGCCCTGGTCTTTCTTTCCTCTCCTGATGTTCGCTGCCATCTGATCTTGCTTCTACAGGTATAGTCCTTGTAAAGGTTCAGAGGTGTCCTCCTGGGACAGCTTCCTTCTTTCAGATGAAACATCAGCCTGCTCACTTATCACAATGCTTCTTACACAATTTCACAATGTAACGCACAGTGTACCATCTGTCTTTTCACTGCCAGCTGGAAAAGGGAAGTGACTTCCTGTGTTAGTCTGGGTTGACTAGAGAAACAAATTCATGTATATAAGAAAGAGCTTTATATACAAGAGCAATTGAATATTGAGAAAACATCCCAGTCCAGTCCAGATCAAGTTCATAAGTCCCATATTAGCCCATATGTCCAATACTAACTTCTAAATTCCTCTTTAGACTCATGAAACACATGCAATGATGCTGACTGCAGGAAGATCACAAACCAATGGGTGGAAAGTCTTGTGCATCCAGTGGCAGTGGAACCATCTCAGTGCTGGCAGGGGTCTCCATGTGGCTCCTTCAGCTCCAGGGCTCTAGCGTACCTCCTTGTGTCTTCTCAACAGGAATGTCGTGCGGGGTGGGGGGTGGGGGGTGCGCGCGCGCGCGCGTGTCTGTCTGCCTCCAGTGAGCTATTTGTCTCCTTAGCACTTCTAAATGAGGCCATCAAGCTGCGACCTGATTGATAAGCTTAACTCCACCCCTTTACTCTTAAGTCTCAAATTGACAACAGATTATGTAACTATCACACTTCCCAAGGTTACACAGTGGATGAGGAGTTCAGTTCCCATTGGTGTAACTTGGGAGCACAAAAATTAGTAAAATTCAGGGTCCAAAGTCATCTCCTGGAAAGGGACACATAGAAAAAAGCCCCCAAAGGGGGACTGTGGTATTGTAGTTCTGAAGGAAGAGAGGTGGCAAAGAGGGGAGGCACCTTTACATGGCTGGTCCAAACATGAGGGTGGAATTGGTGGGAATTACCAGGAATCTGCCAGTCCCCAAAGTGCTCACACCCAACTATGTTATGTGGTAACACAAATGCTAGAAGATTTTTAACTGGTTGCTTCTCACTGGAGGCCTGAAAAAATTATCTCTAGGAAAAAAACCCAAAACGCTGTTTTTCACAAACACAATAATAACAGGCATTCTTGTGTAGACACATGTGGGGAAACAAAGAGAGGTCAGGTACAGCCACATACTTACATATAATTGCCCATTGCCCGTTGCCCCGCGTTGCACTTTGGGCATGTATACACACACACACACACACACACACACACACACACACACACACACACACTGAGAGGACCCACAGACACAAATAGACACATATACATACTCAGAGGTGCACCCCAGCACAGGCATGTACCAGGTGGAAGTGCGCAGAGACTATCCACTCGGACACACGCTCACATATGCACTCAGAGACACACACGAGCACATACACAACCCACATATGGAACAACCTGCTTTGCCTTATGGTTTCCAGAAGACCCCGAGGGTGGTGCGAATTCCACATCTGACTTTCCCTGTGTTCATTAGACTGTAATGAAATGTTACACTGAGTAATCCAGCTTTGGCTCACGGTAGCAGAAGTGGCTGTGGCAGGCTGTGGAGGAGGGGGCTGGATGCTTCTCTGTTACCTGTTCCACATCCCCTGCAGCTCCCCAAGATATTGGACAGATGTGGATGAGGGGCCCTTGGCCACACGGACACTGAAAGAAGAGGGAAGTGTACCCAGGAGGTCTTGGGTCTGCCAGGCTTTGAGGGAAGATGGGTGGCACGGTGGTCCAGGAAGACACCTGAGCTGTCTGAGTTTAAGAGCCTTTGCCTCCTGCTCTTGTCCAGCTGGGCTTTGAAGGCACCCGGAGGCCATGAAGCCCTGCGCAGTGGAGGAATCCCGCTGCTTCCCTCTCCTGGGAGCCGAGGCACAGTGGTTTCCATCGTGCCCAGCTCTGTTCTTTAAAACTTAGTCAGAAACCTCCTCTGGCCTCCTTGGAAGAAAGCCTAGAATGGTGGTAACAATGACCACATGGGTCAACATGGTTAACTGTGTGACCTTGGGCAAATGATTCACCTCTCTGGGCCTCAGCGTCCTCATGGGCAAAATGAAGGTAATAGCATTTATTTCATATGGTTGTGCTGGGAAGTAAATGGGATTTTAGACAGTGCCTGCTGTGTCAGCAATGTCGGTTCCCTGGCAGTGTTTCCAACCACCTCACAGTGCACATGTTTTACCCACACACACGGTGGTGAAATTCAAATAATTTAAAACTTCCCCAATGACTGTTTTAAGTATAAATAATATATACTGAATGTTCATTTATTATTTCCTACAGCTAATATTTAAATAAGAACAATAAGAGGTATGTAAAACTAAATTAGAAGAGTTTTAAAATATTAATGAGAAAATATTAAATAATATCTGACAAAAATGACAAAACTTATTTAAGACACTGACTTATTGCTTCTTGATTGGCGCCCTCACTTGCAATATTCTTCACTCTCATCTAAGCCTCATCAGCTGTGTGATTTATATTTTAACCATCTGTATTAGTTTAGGTACTTTAGAGAAACAAATCCACAGAAACTCATAAGAGAGAGATTTATATAAAGGGTAAGTGCACATCAAGAAAACATCCCAACCCAGTGCTGTCGAAGCCCACAAGTCCAACATTAACCTATTAACCCATATGTTCAACACCAATCCACAAAGTCCTCCTCCATCTCACAAAACACACGCAATGATGCCGACTGCAGGAGGAAAGCCGAGTCAGTGAATGTGTAAGCATCTCAGTGCTGGCAGGGTCTCCACACGGCTGCTCCAGCACCCAGGGCTGCATCGAGGTAGGTCCACGTGGCTTCTCCTTGGGGATGTCTTTTAGGAAGTTGGCCTTTCCACCTGAGGCAGAGAACTGGCTAAGGCAGCTGCACTCTGGTCCAACCATCACAAAGCAAGAGACCCAAGAACTAGAAAGGCGAGGCTCACTGAGCCATTTATCCCTCCGCCCTTCAATTAACTACACATGTGTTTATCAGCCAGGTTGGCACAATAAACTAACTACCTCACCATCTCTTTACTGTAGGAGTAGGGTGCCATTCCTGTAGAAGTAGGCCGATTAGAGAGTAGCTTTTGTGTTTGATAAATTAACATCAGGTGGCTTCTCTTCTCTGTACCTATTATTATGTTCATCTTTGAAAAACCCTTTCTGCTTCTGCTGAACGTACAGCAATTGTTCTGACAATGTTTGTAGTTTGAACACTTTCAGGAATTGCATAATTCACTCATAGCATCTCTTGAGAATTTGGGGGATAACACCAGCTAAAACGAATGACAGCATGTCCCACTGGTTTGTTGACACTGTTTCTCTATGTTACATGTTTGTTTACTGAAGTAACAAATGCAAGTGAATAAAAAGGTAGTATTTCACTAAAAGTATGAGTTTTGTGCAATGACTAAGTAAGTATTACAAGCATAGTTCTACGTTTTTATGCCTACAGATGGATGTTACTATGGATGCTTAGAAGACACTATTGCTCAAGTGAATGTTAACAAGATGACAAATGCCGTCTTAACAACCAGTTCTCCAAATTCAACAAAAATCAGTTATCCATTCTGCTGAATCAGTGCAAACCAGCTGAATCCCACCACCGCCCCCACAGCTGACTTGGGCCATGTCTCCTTACTACTGAAGGCGAGGATTTGGAGCCAGGGCAGGTACCCTTCAGAATGCCATCTCGGTTTTCTCGGCAAGCCTCTACTCCGTCCTCTGTAGAATGGCGTGGAAAATCACTCTGCTTGGCAGGGTCAGGGGTGGACTGGGCAGCTGGGTGGGTGAGAAATTGATAGACAGTTGGGTGCCTTTTGCACAGGGAAGCGTGGCCTCCTCTTCTCCACTTCTTATTTTTAGGCTTCTTTGGGGAGAGCACAGAAGATGGGGCTGCCACTCAGCTCAAAGCCCAGCTGGGCCCCTCTGGGTCCAGTGCCTGGCAGACCTGCAGGGCACCTACTATAGTCACAGAGGACCTCAAAGCCTCTCACTCAAACCCCACTGATGCTTGGGTGCCCAGCCCGATTGAACCTCTTCTAACTTCTTCCCAACTCCTTTCACTGGATTCTGAAATGGACCTGCCTTTGGGACCTGCCAGCTGGACAGTGAGTAGGGGTGGGCAGAGGATAAGCCATCAGGCAAGTGATGTGGCCTCCATCTGCTCCAGTTTGGCCCACTCTGGGTGAAGAGTAACTGGTAAAGGCACCCTCTGCCCAGATTCTCACTAAGAGCAGATCCAGGGGGTGAACCCGTGCCATGGTGACACCAGCAATGAGGCTCCACATGAACCCAGGAACACCAATGTGGGCATGCACCAAGACACGTCCAGAGCCCTAGAGTCTCACATGCAAACCCAGATTGGCCCACCCAGAGACAGCCAACTACACTTACACCTACTTACTGCAGAGCAATCTAAACCCACCACATGCAATACCATCACCAGACACATGACCTGTATGCATGCATAAGAGACATGCAGAAGACCTAGTGGCTACCCACCACTGCTGGACCCTTTCCTTGCTACACTGGTTCTTGCCCCCACCCATCCTTTTAACCTCTGCAACTGCCCTGTGGAGTTAGCACCTTGTGTGCTTCAGGGCCTACTCAAGGGACGGCCTGAAGCCAGCTGGGCAGAAGCACAGGCCCCGACAGCTAGTCCAGGGCTACTGCTACCTTCCCATGGTGCTCCTGGCCTGCTTCTAACTGATTCTCTTCTGTACTGAGCATGGGCCATGGCTGGGGAAGAGTTATTTCCAGAGAGAAACCACCACTTTCAAAGGCTGTTTTCAACACGAAGCATACCCTGGCTGCCTCCCCCACCACCCAGGACTCCCAGCTGTGCAAGGCGGCTTTTGAATATTCAGAACTCTGCAGACACGTCTCTGTTTCTCCCTCCACTCTCTGTTTTGTGCTGTCTTAAGTGAAATTGATCTTTTTTCTTTTAAGGCAACAGAAATCTGTCTTTTGTTCCTGGTTGGTCCCCTCCTGTTTTGAGGGTCACGCCTCAGAGCCAGTCACGTGTGGCCTGGTACAGGTCCCTGGACACCAGATGTGGGCACTGTGCCATATGAGCAGATGGCTGAGAGGGTTGGCAACCCGGAGACCCTGCAGGAGAGTCGCGTATGGGTGTTTACAGCATCCTGGCCCTGCTGAGAGCATCAAAGTGGCAGCTCGAGTGGCACCTGGCCCGCCTGCAGTGGGGGCAGGGGTGGCAAATGTTCCTGCAAAAGGAGAAGGAGTCTCCTTCTAAAGGGATCCCTTCCCAGCACCCAACACCCACTGTGATGTCCCAGGCAGAGACAAGCAACATTTGGCTTCTGGGTGCCACTTTTCTGGTGGACCTCCTTGTTGCTGTTCCTTCCCCTCTCATCACCTCACACATCATACCTGCTGCCGCGTTGGGTCTCACTACTTTCTGAGCTGGACTAGCCGAGAGCTCGCCGTTCACTCACTTTTTTGTGTTCAAAAGGATGGGAGAAAGAGATATGTCCTCGAAGTTTATTTCCTTCAGAGCTTCTTACACTCATCAGCTTCTTAAACTATCTTAGATTTTGGTGAGAGTAAACACAAGAAAACAAAGTCTCATTCAACAATTTCTGCACATAGTGTCAGTACCATGGGTGACATTCTCCAGTTGTGCCAGCATTTTCATTGTTGTTCTGTTCCCAACTAAATACTTTGTTCCTTAGTCCCCGAATTTCTCAGTTATGCATTCAAGCCACTGCTGTCCATTTGGACTCCCGGGTAATTTTTACAAGAGCACAGTTCTCCAGGGTGATATTCTTCAGTTGTTGTGGTATTTGGCTGTTTAATTAAAAATGGAGATTTTCAGGGGATAGTTTCTGTTCAGGGTTTAAATAGTATCCCAGGACAATAGTCTTGGGTATCGGTAAGACTGGATGCTTTGAGAATTTGAAGTTTGGTTCCATGCTTTGCCCTTTTCTATCAGCCTTCACCTGTTACGATGCTGCTCAGAAAGGTAGGCAGCTGGGCACCATCTAGTTCTTCTGGTCTCACAAGAGAAGAAGATGCAATTGTTCATGAACACAATTAGACGTGCATTCTGATTTCTTCCCAAATTCTTGGAATTCCTTCATTCTTTGCTCTAGACAAAGAGACACCAACAATGCGTGCTAGATGGCTGCTTTCAATTTTTAAGATCCCAGAAACTATTCACCAAACTTGGATGTAGAACATGAAATTTATTATCAATTGATTTAATTGACCCATGAGAGTATACCCTAAGACCTAAGTCTTCAAACCGAGAAAAGAATCCCATGAGGTTGTTGGCTATGTCGGAAGTATCTGCATCTGTAGCTCCTACTTGATATATATATATATATATATATATATATATATATATATATATATATGTATATCCTCATCACCTTTCAATTAGATATGTGTTTGTTTGTTGGACAAATGTCGGTATTCACCTCCAGATAGGGAGCTGCATGAGGGCGGGGCCTTGGCACCAGCAAAAACTCAACATTTGTTAAATGATTTAGAGGATTCTGCCCTCACAGATATTACAATCTAGTGGTATCTTTCTCTCTACCCTCTGTGCCCCATGCTTTATCCTGTTTCCTAATTATATTTAAGTTCCCTTGAGGGCTAGAGTCGTGGTCTTTGCCTCCATAAGATGCCAACCACATAATGGTTGTTTGTTATATACACTTTGTGATTGACATGGGATGAGCTCCCCTAAGGGGCCACATATGAGTGCCTGAGAACTTTAAAGAGAAGATCTTTAAGAATGTGCATGCAACCTCATTACTCTGTTGCCTGAAGCACCCGGCAAGCTCCCTGTCCCCTTCAGAAGAACAGCCTACCCCCCAACCTGTCACGGGAAGCTCTTCATGGCTGGGTACCTGCCTTGCATCCTACCTTTCTTCATTTATTAAAATATATTTATTGATCATCTACTGCCTGCCAAGTTACATCCAGAGATTGAGTATAAAACAATGGATTTGAATACACAAAATAACGACTCTCATGGAAATTATCTTCCATGGAGGACCATTAAAGAGATAACTGAATGTCAGTATGAAGACCACAACAGAGTGAGTTGATGGGTGGGATGGTGGCGGTGGACAAGGAAGGCTTTGTTGACATGTGAGCAGAGACGATGTGGCTACTTGGGAGAAGAGCACAATAGGCAGAGGGAATGGGAAGGCCCTGGGAAGGACGTAGGTGAGCTTTTCTGGACTCCAGGCCCTGCAACATGAAAAAGAGTCATCCTGGATTCTAACACTTATGGCTCTAGGCAACGAGAGGTACACCTGGTGCAAGCGTCATACATGCAGCTGCTCCACAGTGAATCCTGTGTTAGGCAAGGAATTGGGAATCGTGGGAACTGTGTCGAATGGTAGAACACATAGCAGATCTGAAGCAGGTAGCTACCTGGCTACATAGGGTTGTGTGTCTGGAGTGGCCCGCATTGATAATGTTTCAAGTGAAACTAGGATTTTGACACATATAAATTATGTATACATTAACAAATATGTGTTATATTAAGTGAAATCTTCCAGCTTTGAAATGTTGGAAACTAATTTACACAAACGGACAAAACTCTATTACAGTTCAGATCCAGCCTGTGAAAAACCAATTGGTGGCTTTGAATTCAGCACATTGTGTGGTCTCTCCCAGGCATGATTGTGAATCATTGGTTCCATCCACAGTGGGCAGCTAAGGGACCCTTGAGATCTTCAGGGTTGAGCGCCTGATTGGATCAAGGAATCCTCTTGTTCTGATTTCAGACTTGGTCTTAACATCTATCTCCCAGGAGCCTCTTCTCCCCAGTCCAGTCAGAGCAGAGACTGGCAGAGAGGTAGGTAGGGGCTTCCCCCCACTCTAAGGGTGAGATTTCAGCTGTTCCCACTGAAGAAATGGAGCAGAAGCTATCCTCTGGCTATACAAGTGAGAAGGAAGATCCAACCCCCCAGTGGCCCAAGACTGATTCCCACATGACAGAAGTCAGGCATGTCTTTCCCCTACAGCTTTCTTATCTTATTTTGACACCAACTGTCTGTCCCATGACACTTTATTTCTCTGCTGAGTTTGATAATCCATCGCAGTGGCCACACAGAGCTCACAGACAATACTCACAAACATGGAGGCTAACAGATTACAAAATGGTACAGAAATTGTTCTTTTATTAAGCATGCTGGCAAACATGTATGTTTCTCTCTGGTCCTCAGTGTCTCAGCTACATGGTCCACAGCTTCTGCCTCAGCTTACTCATTCCATGGGCCAGGAATGGCCGACAGCCCCGCCTCACTGTTTAGTCGCTGCTCCTCTGCCACCTCTTCACACAGGGATCCCAGATGAACTTCTCTCCTGCCTCTTCTTATTTCTGGCTGGTAATGGAATTCTCAGGTCCTGCGTCTGAAATGGCTCCGTGAAATGGCCAAGTGATCAGTCCCCTCTATTAGTGATCATTCCCTTCTGTCAGTGATTAGTCCCACCCTATTCCCACTATCAGTCCCCTCTGTTAGTGATTAGTCCCACCCTATTCCCACTATCAGTCCCCTCTGTTAGTGATTAGTCCCACCCTATTTGCATGGCCCACCCCATTATTTGGTGGGCGTTACAATGACTGTGGATAGAAGAGCCACACCAAGTGATTCCACTTCACTGGACCCACTGACCTGCCCTTTCCTGCCCTCGGCAGGGCCCAGCAGGTCTTTGAGTGTGAAGTTGAGGCATAATGACTAGCTAGGCATTCTGCGTGTTCTTCCTGGAGCTTATTCTGGCTCCAGGTGGACATGACCCTTCAGATAGCCTGTGCTGTTCACTCCTGGGGCCTGTTTGCCCTGTGGACCTTCTTGGAGGAGTTTGCTCGCTCGTTGTCGCCTGAGAGCCATGTCCACCTGGTGTCATGTCTGCCTGAGGGGCACACCTAGTGCAGGATTTCCACAATGGTCATTTCTGATTTTTGACTTATCAAAGCCTAGAAGAAGTCCTGATGGGACTCTGCTTCTCAAGCCCTGTGTAGCTCTCCTAGTGGGCTCTGCGTCCCTTATGCTCCCTAACAGCCAGGAAGGAGGATCTTTCTCAATTTCTGTTGTTGCATTTATAGCCTCAGTTGGGTCCCTGGAGGATTTAGCAGCACTGTGCTCACCAGGCCAGCCATAGATCTGCAGAAAAGAAAACAAACTCAATGCCATCAAGTCAGTTCTGACTCATGGCAACCCCATGTGTGTAGTACATTGGGACTTCAGTAACTATAATCTTAAGGAAGTAGAAAGTAGATCAGCAGGTCTTCCTTCTAAGGTGCTGCTGGATGGATTTGAACTGCAACTCTTTTGGTTAGTAGCTGTGAGTAAACCATTTGTACCACTTAGCATGTGCAAACATGAGGACCACCCATGCATACCCATTCACAGATGTGAGAGTGCAAATGCCTGCTCCCAGACACATATTGAGCTCCTGAGCACCTGTAACTCTCTTCAGAGACCTTTCTCCAGGAAGTCCTCCTGACTACATACTTCACCCTGTATACTAGGTCCCTCCCTCCCCTGCATGACCTGTGACACCACCTCCCCTTGGACAATGAGTTCCAAATCAGAGAGGCTCTCTATGATTAGTGTCTGTGCCCTAATATAAGACCTGGTACAGAGCGGTGTTTACCCAGTGTATTCTGCGTGCAAAGGAGAAGCTGGATTTTAGCATCCCAGCATTGAGGCAGGACTCAAGTCTCAGCACTGCACCCATGAGCTCTCTGACCTGAGCAAATGATTTAAACCACTTGTTGCCTCAATTGCCTTATTTGTGAAATGGGGCTGAATGTGTGAGAACTAGGGGAGCCTACTTGACGTATCTGGACTATGGCTCTGTGCATGAATGTTTGTCATCACAACTGAGTGGTCCCAGCTGGACGTGGTATGCAGAGATTGGCTAGCACAGCCAAGACCTCTTCCCTTTGTGGAGAGGTCCTCTGGCTGTGGTGTACTTGTCTGGCCAGCCCAGCTTCCTGGCTCTATATTGACCCTGCTGGGCCAGAATACCTCTTCCCTGAGCAGCACCATGTGGTGGGGATGGGCAGCCCCATAGGCTGGATTGATTTTGAAATCTTGTCTCTTACACAGGAAAAGGTCAGGTTTGCGGGTGAGCATCCAGAAGCCTCTTTCCAGCGGGGTGCCATGGCTAAACCACAGGACTTCCATTAGTATTAGTGGGAGGCTCTAGGCTGAGGGTTCAGACTGGTGCTGTTGGGAGGCCTGGGTGTGTGTGTTGACAATGTGGAAATCATTCCTAATGAAGCTGCTCAAAAAGCTGCTCTGAGTGACAGACAGGTTAATGGGCAAGCCCCATTACCTAAGTTTGCTAAGAGCCTGTGGGGAGCTGATGCTGGAGAGGCCCAAGCAGGAGATCTTTAGGATACAGTCATACCAGGAGTCCCCACAAAAGTTGGAGAAATCTGTCTTTCCCAACCACAGAGCCATCCACTGCTTTCAGGTGCTTCCATCTAGGCCCCATGGGCCATTTCTTCTCCCACCCCTTCTATGTTCCTTGCCACATCCCAGAAGAGTTTGGTGGTAATAAGCTCTCCCAGATGTCAGAAGAGCCCCAACATCTCAGTGGGACAGTGTCTTAAATGAGAACATAGAGGTGATAATGTACTCGAGGCGGGAAAGGGCTGACCCAGAGGGTGTAGACCCAGGTGAAGGCAGGGCCCACACATTGATGGGGAAACTCCTGTGTGATGACATGGTCTATAGAGTCCCATTAGTGACCCTGAGGCGAGAGTATCATTATTATCCATATTTTACTTTAGAGGCACTGAGATTCAGAGAGGCTGAGCAACAGGTTCAAAATCACACACCTAGGAAAGGATGGATTTGAACCCATCTCTGCCTGACTGCAAAGCCAGTGTGGCTTCCATTGGGAGGGCCAGACTCCCAAGAGAGTATTTTTACTGTTTTCCACAGAGAGGCCCTGTCCTTTCTCTTTGCCTCAAATGCTGTCGTGTCTTCAGGTCCTTCTCCATGGGGCACATGCCCTTATTTTGGCTTCTCTGAAGCTCCTGTGTCATTGTTGTTGGCACTGGCTGTCCTGTGGGCATCCTGGGTAATGGCTGTGGTCATGTCATAATGTGATCCAAAGATAGGTATACTCATAGACATCCAATACAGCTGGTTGGCTAATCTTGGGATGCCTCTTTACTTGGGGGTTGGTCATAATCTGGTCCAAAGACAGGTACACTCATAGACACTCAATACATATTTTTAAGTAACTGCACTTACCTAAAAGTCGGCCTTTAAGAGGAGCCTGGTATAATGAGCTCACTTCTGAACCCTGCCAGACTTGACCTCACTGTTCAACTGGCTGTGAATGTCTACTCTTTTAACTGTAAAGTGAGGATGCTTATTCCTGCCCTGCAAGGTGGCTGTGAGGAAACCCTAAGTGAGGGCACCCAGGAAGGACTACATATATACCTATTTGAGTGTCTTCTCCTGGATACCGGAATTACCATGAGTGGTTAACAGTGCATGAAGGGTAAGGAGAGGTTGGCACAAGAAAAGAATTGATCTATAAAATGGGGTCCTCTATTGATAATGCACCAGCTCTTTCTTTGAGGGTAGCAAGGGCTATGGTTATCTTATGAGAATTTCATTGGGAAATGTTACCCTATCCACCCTGCAGCCCTAATTTGGCTCCTTTAATTTATTTCCGCCCCCAAACTCAAAGAACATGTAAAAGGAATGTGAATGCCCTGAGGAAGTTGAAACGGCTGCTTTGACGTAGTGTAAATTGAAGAGGAAAGAATGCTTCAGGGATGTTTAGAAGATGGAAACCTAGAGGGAGGATTTGCCGAAAAACAATAGCTCCTTATTTTAGTATATTTCCTAATAAAAGTTTCTATGATTTTTTTGTATGCTTTTTCATTGGACTTCATATTTTAGTGGATTCAACTCAATCCATAACACGATGGTTCATTTGTAGACTATTTGTCTTGTAGATTAATTTCTTCTTTGATTCTGTGGTTTCTAATGTTAACTTTAAGAAAATAAATATAAATGTATTTATATTTTTAAAAATATCTATTTTTCCATTTTTACATTAATAGTCCTCAATTCAAAGACAGTAATTACATCCATCATGCGAAACCATTCTGTCTGTCTGCCTGTCTCTCTCTTCCTGCCTTTGAATTGACGCTAATTCATAGCAACCCTATAGAACAGGCAGGATAGAACTGCTCCTGTGGGTTTCCAAGACGATAACTCTTTATGGGAGTAGAAAGCTCGGTCTTTCTTCCTAGGAGCAGATGGCAATTCTGAACTGTTGACCTTGCAGTTAGCAGCCCCATGAATAACCACTGTGCCACCAGAGCTCATTGTGAAACTTTTACCATTCGTTTTCCAATTTTTTTTATCATACCAAACATAGACTCGGTATCTATTAATATTAAGCAGCAGTTTCCCATTCTTCTCTTCCCTCTTTGGCCATTGCAGCCACTACTAAACATTGGTTTCTATGCATTTGCCTATTCTAGATATTTCATATAAGTGGGATCATATACTATTTGCCCTCGGTATATGATTTATTTTACTCAGCATCATTCTTTCAAAGTTCATCCATATTGTAGTATCTATCAGAACTGCATTTATTTTTATGGTTGAATAATATTCTAATGTATTATACTTTGTCTATCCGTTCATCTGTTTATGGACAATTAGGTTGTTTCCACCTTTTAGCTACTGTGAATAATGATATATAATGAACATTGGTGTACAAGTATCTGAGTCTCTGAGTTTAGTCTTTTGGTTATATATTCAGGAGTCGGCTTTCCTAGTCATTGACAATTTGGTGTTAACTATTTTGAGGAATTTCAAAAGCATTTTCCATAGTGTCTTTACCATTTTACATTCTCATCAGAAATACATGAGGGTTCTGATTTCCCCATACCCTTGTTTTTCCGACAGTAGTTATCTTAGTAGGTACGAAGTGGTATTTTGGGATGTGTGTGTGTGTGTGTTTTGCATGTTCCTAATGGTTGATGAGGGGCCCTGGTGGCATGGTGGTTCCATATTGGGCTGTGATCCACAAGGTCAGCAGTTTGGAACCACCAACTGCTCTTCAGGAGAAAGACAGGGTTTCTTACTCCCACCAAGAGTCTCAAACATTTTTCCAGTCACTGGACAAGGTCTTCTCCAGGTGACTGGTCAGGGACAGCTCCTCGAAGGAGGTGACATTTGTGCCACTGTTTCCCTGTGGGCCCCCACCTGGCCAGCCTTTGCTGGTGTAGATCTTGGGGTTTGGGGAGTCACCCTGACCTCCTGGCCTTTTCCTCAGCGTTGTCAGGTAGTTTAACACTCGCTCTAATTGGAGCCTTGAAGTGCAACTTAAGTGAAACCAACAGACAAGTCCTCCTAAGCCCCACCGGTGGCGACTGAATGAAGAATGGCTTTTTGCTGTTGTTGTTGTTTTAATTAAGGGAGAAATACGACTTGGGGCATTCGTTTTCTCAAGGAGCTCTGGTGGCATACTTATGCGTTGGGTTGTTAACTGCACGGTCAGCGGTTGGGAACCACCCATGGCTCGGCAGTAGAAAGACAAGGCTTTCTACTCCCACTCCCGTGAAGAGTCACTGTTTCAGAAACCCACAGGGACAGTTCTACCCTGTCCTGTAGGGTCCTTGTGAATCTGAATTCATTCAATGGCCGTGAATTTGAATTTGGTTTCCCAGCCTTTGGAGAGGATGGAGGTGGATATAGATTGTGTGGATGCTGGGTCTACGTGTCTTTCCGTGAGGGGCACAGGTCTGAGGGGTCATGGAAATCAGTTACTGGCAGGAAGGGGCCCCTTCCAGGGGAAAACAGCTCTTGTTCTGGGTGCCTGTGTGTTCCAGGCAGGGTGTGTGTCGTGGTGTGTGTGTGTGTGGTTCTCAACCTTCCTAATGCTGAGACCCTTTAATACAGTTCCCCAACCAGAAAATTATTTTCATTGCTACTTCATAACTGTAATTTTGCTACTGTTATGAATCCTAAATGTAAATATCTGATATGCAGGATGTATTTTCTTTGTTACAAATTGAACATAATGAAAGCATAGTGATTCATCACAAAGCAATATGTAATTATATATTGTGAAATATTTATTTCTAATTACAAATAAACAAAATTTTGTCTTGAAACATAGGGTAGCATGGGTAACAGTTTTCACTCCAGGGGCTCGGATGTGGGCTTATCTCCATGTGGGTAGACCCGCTTGGAGATGGATAGAGGAGCAGTGGCTTGGTTCCTAAGACCATCGGAAATGTGTTTTCTGATGGTCTTAGAGGACCCCTGTGAAAGGGTTCTTCAACCCCGCCCCCAAGGGGTCGCGACCCACAGGTTGAGAACCACTGGTGTAGGGGGCCTTCAGAGCTGGAGAAGCACCTCGAGAAGAGATGGAAATGGACAGCAGTGGGGAAAGAGGGGAGCCGAGGCCAAAGGACATCAAGGTCTTGCAGGCAGTGTTTTCCAGAGCCCAGCTGGTGCTGTCCGCCATCTTGCCCCTGTCTCGTGGAAGCTCACAGGGCTCTGATGAGTTGCGTGGCTTTATTATCCCCATTTCACACGAGGAACTAAAGCCCAACGACGTCCGACAGGGGTGCTCAGCTGGTTTCAGAGCTGGGGATGCTTGGTCTGGGCATAATCGGCCAGGATCTCTAGGCAGAGTGGATAGACACATGATGGACAGGCACCAAGCACTTATGTTTGTTGCACTCCACGGACTTTTTTACCTCTTCTGGTCTCTTTGGGCACAGAGAAGGTAGGGGTGTCTGTGCAGTCTCTGTTGGAACCCTTCTTTCTCTACCTCCGTCTCTCAGACTCTTGCTTTCTCTCTCTCTGGCTTATCACACTTGTTTCTTTCTCTGTTTCCATGTGTCTACCTGTTGGCCTCTCTCTCTTTCACGTTCCATATATACATACAAATAATCCATTGCCATTCCTCCATGTCTCTTTCCCTCTCAGTTTCTCTCTCCACATTTTACTCTCAAATTTTCTTTTATTCTCGTTCGCCCTCTTCTTTTGTTTCCCTCTGTTTTTATTTCCCCGAGACTCCCTCTGTATCATTGTTTCTCTCTTTAGCTTCAGCTTAGTTTCTCTGTCTTGTTCATTGAATGTCTCTGACTTTCATTGCGTCTTTTGTGTAGTTCTTTGTCCCTCTGCCTTATCTTGCTCTGTATCTGTCTCCCTCTCTCATCCCTCTCATGTTCTCTTGCATCCTCTCTTTCTGAGTTTCCTTCAATGTCTCCTTTTCTCCTTCTGACTTCCAGTTTCTGCCCGTCTCTGTCCTCCCCTCCCAGTTCCCTGACCCGGCTCCCTTCTCAGAGCTCTCAAGGACCCTAGCATGTTACAGCTTCTGAGCATCTCTCCAAGGCCGGCCCACGTGGCCCTCATATCCCCTTGTATAGCAGTCAGGGGGAGGACGCAGTGTCCACCTGGAAGGGACCACCAAGCCCTGGTACTATCCTGGAGACAGTGATAGAACTCTCTTGCTTGTGCTGAGCCCACTCCTCAATCTTCCCACTTTTGCTGTCTGGCATGACAAAAATTTTTCTAAAAGATGTTATTCAATAAATTTGTACGGAAGGCATGCTCTGGGTTGGAACTGTGTTGAGAGTTTGTTTCATCATCGTCACCTCAGGAGTCTGAGCATAAGAAGAACCCCTTGGAGGCCCCTTCCTCAGAGACAGACAACAGGCCAGTTCTGTGCCACCCCAGGTGCAAAGTGACCAGGAGCATCTCCTTTGGTATCTGTGGGGCAAGGCGTCAGGAAAATGGCACCATTTGAATTCTGGCTCTTTAGTGTGCCTTAGGGCCTCCTGTGGGATAGGTATTGGGCTGCTAACGCCAAGCATCCAGCCTTGAAAGAGACAGAAGCGAGTTTCAAGGTGGGAAATCGGATGGGTGTCTAGGATAGCCGCCCCCCAGGCTCACAGTTCTGGTGGGGGAGGGGGGCACATGAAAGGTGTCCACTGAGGACAGAGGAGCCTGATTGCCCAAGTCCAGGCTGGGCGACAGCCCTGCCCTTACTGCTTTAGAAGCCCCCTTGGAAGCCCCCAGGTAAATCCCCCACCTCGCTCTTTTCCTTTATCCCAAGCCTCTTTTTTGAGGTTTGGCTGCAGTTTTGATCTGAACAAGTTTTTTTTTGTCATCTTTGCCAGGGCTTTTACAATGTGATTTCCTTTTATTTAAAAAAAATGGTGGCTTTCATGTTTCGTCTCATCTGTGATTGTTTCATGTTTGCAGGTTTCTGGAAGGCTTGGAGTTGGTCCCTAGGTGGGCTACTTCCCAACTGCTCCTTGCTTCGCTAGTCTGCTTGGAAGGGGTTGGAGCCGTGAAGCAGCAGCCCCCTTTTCTGCTCTTCTGTGCCCGCACCCAGGCTGAGGATGAGAAGTGCAGGGTTCCCACCTGCGTAGCTCCTCAAATCTCCTCATGCTTCATCAGATATCTTGAGATTGGAAGAGGCTACTTGAGTACCATCCTCTGACTATGTGTCTTGGAGCAGGTATTTGTAGTACCTAAGCCTCCGTGTATAGTTAGAATAATAATAATAGTACTCACCTCACATAGAGTCTAATGAGATGATACAATGGAAGTGTTTTGCAGTATACAGTACCTGGCACAAATTGAAGGCTTCATAAACGTTATCTACTATTTTTGGAGCCCCAGTGGTGCTGTGGGATAGGTATTGGGTTAACTGCAAGGTCAGCAGTTCAAATGCACCAATAACTCTAAAAGAATAAGATGAAAGAATAAGATGAGGCTGCTTGTTCTAGTAAAAAATGCACAGTCTTAGAAATACAGATAGGGTGGTTATGAGACAGAATTGCCTCAATAGCAGTGGGTTTTTCACCATATATATGGAGCCCTGGTGGAGCTGTGGGTTAGGCATTGTACTTCTAACTGGAAGGTGAACATTCAAATCCACCAGAAGTTTCATGGGAGTAAGATTGAAGCTGTCTGCTTCTATGAAGATTTGTAGTCTTGAAAAACATGCATAGGGTTGCTGTGAGTCGGTGGTGATGGGTTATTGTCCTTTCTCTACAAGGTCATCAGTCACTTTCCCTGTCTGCTCCCCATAATGCACCAGACCATGGGCAGGACTCACGATGCACCTCCCAACTTGGGATATTTCTTGTTCCTCTTTTTGTGGAACTCTCCCAAACTCTGGAAGCAGGAAGACAGGGAAAATGGCTCGTTGAGGCTTTCTTAGCTGTGGCCTTCCATGGTCATCTTCCTATCTAACAAATCACTCTACACATTTTCCTCTTAGAGAGAGGGGTCCTATTGCCTCCAAATTTGAGCTGAGAAATGGGCACCACACAGTGAAGACTCCCAAGCCATCTTTTTTCTACTCACGGGGAGAGGGGAAGATCTTTGGTTTTTGTTTTTCTTTATCTTTTATTTTTGTGCAGATTTACCTTCTCGATTAGGTTTCTCTCAGGCAAATATATTAGGATTAGTTTGTAATCCTTGAGCTTACAAAAACCGAGGGTACAATGGCCCAGGAGTGGGCCAGGAGCCAGGAGAGGTGTTTGCTATGAAAAGTCCACAGAGCGGAGGAGGCAGGTGGATAAAGAGAAGTGTCCGAGTTCCAAGCAAACAGATCATTTGCTTATTTGTGCAATGAATAGTTGTGCACTATTATTTCTGTGCTGGGTGTTGTGATGCTCCTGCTGCTTCAAGCCCCAGCAGGTGCAGAGGCTCTTCAACTGGCACCCCCACTTACCCTGTATGTTTGGCTCCCGGTTCTAGCTCTTGGGCTCACATTTCTGTGTCCATCTATATTTAACCAGGCCCACAGTCCATGTCAAGTAGCTGGGTCAGGGGCAGGTGCCAGGTTGTGTCAGTGCCCATGTTCTCCGTTCCAATGATCCTCACATGGAGTCAACTTGGTGGCATCTAACAACAAGTTTGGGTCAGTCCTCAAAAGTGTGACTTCATCTTCCTGCTTGCTATGAATGTTAACTAGCCTGATGCTCGCCCACCCCAGAGGGGCTCCTGGAAGGCCCTTCCCTCCACTGAGAGCACTGTTTCCAGATGGCTGCTGGCTCCTTCTAAGCAGAAGCATCAGGGCTACTGACAAATGGCAAATGGCACCTTCTAAGCTCTACCCAAGCAAACTTGAGGTGCATATCAACTCTCTCCAGTGACTCCACAGCTGTATGCTGTGCACCTGAGGGAAGAGGCCTCCTGGAAACACAGGTGAGTGGACTCCCTGTCTCCCTCCCTCCTGGGCCCCACTTCTAGACGGGTATTGATGCCAACACAGCATCCTGGGGCTGGAATAGGGACTCTGGTGCAGAGAACAGAAGGACAAACAGACCTTCTCCAGGTGGAAGGGAGCATTTGGGTGGGGGCTACCTCTCATGTGAAGCACACTGGGGCCACCTGCCCTCCATTTTGCCTTACTAATGGTCATTAAAGGGCCCACAGCTCTCCTGAAGGTCGTCTGCCTGGAGATAAACGCCCAGCCTCCGCTGAGGAGTGGGTCAGAGGAAGGGTGCCAAAGGCCCATCTCACTCAGGAAGGGAAGTTTACATCTGTTAGTCAATGTAAATGATGAGTTAAATGGGATTTAGATGGCACTGTGAGTGGGTATGTCCTCTGCCTAATGACTGTGCCGGCCCATTATCCATCTCTGGGCTTGTGCACAGGCTCTCTGTGGGCGACTCCTGGCTGGGGGATGCCCCTCCTCCAATCCTTCCAGCTCTAGGCGGTGCACAGCACAACCTCAGCTTGAGAGATCTCATGCTCACCACCACCCCATGCTGTGGCAGAGCTGGAAGAGCCCAGCCTCCCCATATTAGAACTGGGGATACTGAAGGCCCCTGGCCTGGGAGGAAGCTTGGTCCTGCCTTGCTCTCTGCCTACATGCAGGCACAGAACCCAGGACAGGAGGGGAGGGTGGTGGGGAGTGGTTCTCAGTCCCTATTGCACATTAGCATATCCTAGGGAGTGTCTCACAAAGCCTGCCCTAGGGATCCTGGTCTAATTGGTAGGGTTGCCTGAAGCCCCAGGTGACTCTGATAGGCACCAGGGTTAAGAGTCACTGGATGATCGAAGGGAATAGATTTGATATGAATTGTTGTTGCTATTGCTGTGGCTTCCGCTCACACCAGTTTGGGGCCACAAAGGAGCATCAACATCAAGGAAAGGCTTTCGGTGGTTCTTGCTTTCACCCACTGCCGCAAAATTTCCAGATACCCCCTGCAATATATTGAATTGTGCCCCTCCCCAATATATGTGTTACAAATCCTAACCCCGAGAGAATCCTGTTGAATTTGGGAATTAGATTATTTTTTATATCAATGAAGCAGTATTAGTATAGGGCATGTTGCAAATCAATCTTTTCTTTTCTCAATAGTTTTATTGGCATATAATCCACACACCATACAATTTAATAGCTAAATCACAACGAGAAGCGTTGTCCCGTCATCACCACAATAGGCTTTAGAGAAGTTCCTTCATGCTTGTATTCGTCATTATCAGCTTCCCATTTGGAGAGACAAAAGCAGATTCAGCAAGCCGCAGTGGAGGGAGAGCATGTCAAGCCACACGCACTTTTCGAGGAGCAGCAGCTGAAAAGAGACAAAGGCCTTGCTCCAGGGCCAACACGGAGAGAAAGCTGTCCCCTAGGGCAAGCACCTTGAGTTCAGACTGCTTGCCTGACACCATCCCTCAATGATGTGGGGTTGTCTCTGCATTGTTCTCCCATGAGCTCAAACACACCTGTGGCATGTGACCAGTCTCTGGGGCCCTCCAGGGACCTGCTGCCCTTGAACTTATTTGGAGGCCCAAGTGCGGCTAAAGCCCAGTTCTACTCTCTGCCCCTTCCTTGCTCTCGGGCCCTCCTTTGGATGCTGCCCCTTCTTTAGGAACCACTGTGCCAACAGGGCACCTCAGACCTTCTGCTGAGTCATCCTTTCTGCTGAGCGACAGACCTTTACTGTGGATGGGCGCTGTCTAGCTGCCGGTGCCTGTGTCCCCACCTCTTCCCCCAGGGGGAAGACTTTCCTGTCCACCAGATACTCCTGTGGGGCAGTGATGCTGGGTCGCAGTGAGTTTTCTTGGATAATAGACTTAATATTTGGAGCAAGTTTAGGTTTTCCAAAAAATTATGTAAAACAGCACCCAAGTCCCATATGCCCCTCCCCACCCCACACCGTTTCTCCTGTTCTTCACATCTTGCGTTTATGTGCAACATTTGTTAAAATTGATGAGTCCATGTTGTGTTAAGATTTACTCTTTGGATTGTACAGTTTTGTGGGCTCAACAAAGGGATCATATCCTATGTCTAGCATGACAGTGTTATTTGGAACCAGTTCTCTGCTCTAAAATGCCCTGTGCTCTCCTGATCCGTCTCTTCCTGATCCGTCTCTCTCTTACTCTGAACCCCTGCAACTAGTGATGCTCTGCCTATCTCCACCACTGCGCCTGTCCCCGAGGGTTGAAACCATGCCGTATGTGGCTTTGCCAGATTGGCTCCTTTCACTTAGAAATACGTATTTAAAGCCCTTCCATGTCTTTCTGCAGCCTCGCTCCAAGGTCTTTTGAGTTTCATCGAAAGGAACCCTTCGTTTTTGTGACAGCTTCTCACTCTCCTCAGGACTCAGAGCTCAAGTCTAGAGGGTTTGGTCAGGGGAGATAGCTATGTGATGGCCACTAAACCCCACCTCCAGCACTAGTATGGCACAATTCTTGTAATAAAGTCAAGCTTATTTGATGACTCTGAGGGATGCAGGTAGATTGCTACCCAACCAGTGCCCAGACTTCTGTTTCAATTTATATAGAATTTTACAGTTCAGCAAGTGATTTCTTATAGTCCGTGTTGGTTTGCAGTGGAGATTAGGTACTGGGAATCTAATTCATATCTTTTCCTATTCCTGCCCTACTTCTCTGTGTTAGGCTGGGTTCTCTAGGGAAGCAAAACCAGTGATTCCAGTATGAATATAGAAAGAGATTTATATCAAGAAATTTCTCAAACAGTTGTAGAAGTAGGTAAGTCCAATCTAGTTCAATCCGTAGGTTAGATGTAAGCTGGAGGCTTCTCCTGTCCCATGTAGCCACAGCTAACAAACGGGAAGCAAAAAGATAAAGCAAGAGGGCCACAGGCTGGCAGATTCAGTGTTGAATGAATCTGAGACTTGATAAATGACACCTGGTTGATAAATTGGACTCCACCCCTACCTTCACCCAGCTATGTCAAACTGACACAAAATCTAATCATCATAAACCACCTTTTGTCAATTTGACACCTGTACATAACTCTTTAACTATATCTACTCTCCAAAGGCAATAATAAAATTGTACTTGCATCTGATACCATACAACTAACATGCATAGAACTGAAAATGCACTAGCCCGTTTTCATCATATATTTATATAAGTGAACAAAACAAAAATATGTGATGCATTCAAACAAATACGAATTACTCATAACATTTATAACCCTCATATCTGCAGCAGGTGTTTGGAACTACCTTCTTTTTACTGCCCATTTTGTACTTCCTTTACCCTCAGCAAGAACCTTGGCAGATCATGGTCTATGCCCACTGGGGTTACCCACACTTTCATTCATGAAGAGTCTGGGCTATTAGTAGGCATTGCAGAATTGGGGTGCTGTACTTTACCACTGACTTTAGTCACAGGATGTGGTAGTACTAAGAGATCTCTTAGATTCCAGACATATTCTTCTTTACCTCCTGTATGGAGCACCAATCCAATATCCCCTTGGTAATCAGGATCAAGCACATCAATTAATACAGTAACACCATATTTACCATTGATTGCTTCACTATGGGCCACCAAGTCACCATTCAGCCTGAGCTGCCCATCGTGAAGTAGATGTTGTCTGCCCTACAGAGTCGTGAAGTTGTATGTGCATAGCAGCACTCCATCATTAAATGGAAATGGTGGATAGGAGATTGGGCTAGAGCAGAACCTGAAGGGACAGTAAAGTTGCATGAAAAAGTGGCCCAAATGCATATAATTTCCACTTCTGTCACAGAACCATCTTTCTACCAGTCTGCACCTAAAGCCTCCTGGGGAGTCTCTTATTATCAGTTGACTGAAGAACAGAAAGCGCATGCTTGGTTTACTAATGGCTCCGCCCAATACCCCTCGAAAGTGGACATCCGCAGCACTACATCCCCTTTCTGAGATTCCCATGAAGGGCAGTGGTGAAGGAATTCCCCTCCGTTGGCAGAACTTGCAGTGGCACACCTACCTGGTCATTCCGTTTGCTTGGAAGGGAAAATGGCAAAATGTGTAACTATATACTGATTCCTGGGATGTGACCAATAGCTTTGCTGGATGGCCAGGGACTTGGAAGGAGCATGATTAGAAAAGTGGTGACAAGGAGGTAGGGGGAAGAGGTTTGTGGACAAACATCTCTGAATGGGCCCCCCAAAGTGAAGATATGTGAGTCTCATGTGAATGCTCACCAAAGACCAAGAGAAGAACTTTAAAACTGAAGTGAATAGGCTGACACATTCTATGCAAAACGGTCATCCTCTTTCCCAAGCTACCCCTGCCCTTGCCCAATGGGTGCATGAACAGGGGCATGAAGGCAGGGACAGAGGTCATGCATGGACTCAGCAACATGGATTTCCACTCACCAAGGCTGATTACAGTTAGCATTGAGCACACTATCTGCCAGCAGCAGAGACCAACACTGAGTCCAAAACATGGGGTTATATCTCAGAGATCAAACTGCAATCTGGTGACAGCTTTACATAGGACCATCTCCTTCATGGAAAGAATAATGTTTGTTCTTACTGGAATAAGCACTCACTCTGGATTTACCATTCATGTATCATGAGATACAGACTGTCTCATCCACCAGTATAATATCCAGTATAGCATTGCTTCAGATCAAAGGACTTACTTCGCAGCAAATCAAGTGGCTAATAGGCCCATATTCACGGACTCTATTGGTTTAACCATGTTCCCCATCATCCTGAGGCAACAGGCTTGAAAGAATGATGGAAAGGACTTTAAAGACACAATTAAAGCGCCAGATAAGTGGCAACACCTGTTAGGGTTAGGGCAATGTTCTCAAGAGGCTGTGTATGCTCTAAACTAGCATCCAATGTATGGTGATGTTTCTCCAATAGCCAGGATTCTCTGGTCCAGAAAGCAAAGGGTGGAAATGGGAGTGCACCAAGCACTATTTCTAGTGACCTAGTTCCAACATTTTGCTTTGTGTCCCCGCACTCCTATACTCTTTGGACCTGGAGGTCTTGGTTCCAAAGGGAGGAATAGTCCCACCTAGAGACACAGCACTGATTCTACTGAACTAGAAGTTAAGAATGTCTCCTGGCCATTTTGGATTCCTCACACCTCTGTATCAAGAGGAAAAGAAGGTGTTACTGTATTGAGTGGTGTGATTTATCCTGAAGGCCCGGGAAACTTGGATTAATACTGCATAACGGAGTAAAGAAGAATATGTCTGAAGTCCTGGAGATTTCTTTGATTGTCTTTTAGTACTGCCATGCCCTATTATTAAAGTCAATGTCTGTACATTCTAGAAAACGCTAGTAGTTCTTTAGGCATATAGTGTACCTCTTCCTGAGTCATCATCTTGACTCCACCTGTGGGGACTTGCTGAGACGTAAATCTAGTTATAAATCTATATGCAATAATGGGTGGTGAGGGTGGTTCCTGGGAACATGCAGCGATCTCTTATAAGGCATCTGCCTCGAGAAATGTTCTAAATACAGTACCAGGTGCCACATCAGCATGCCTAGTTGGACTAATCTCCTTAAGTAGGAATGGGGAGCAGGGATAATAGATTTACTGAGAATTGATCCAGCTCTTTGGATGGGAAGGTTGGTTCTATTGGCCTAATGGAATCTAGGGGCTCAGTGTCTTCAACTACCAGATTATGAGGCCATATATCCCCATCTCAAGTTTCAGGGTCCTGTTTCTTTCTAATCAGTGCTCTTACTTTACTGTCAGATAGCTCTCTAGGTTGAGAATTAAACTGGTGTTATAATCCAGACTCTGGATTTGGTTTTCAGCAATATCAATTCTGTTACTAAAAGAGATAAGATTTTCTTTCATGGCAAAAGTGGAGCTTTGAGGTATTTTTTGCAGTGTTTGAACCAGGCTTTGGAAACTCTGGGTTAAGCTCTTTTCTTTATCAGTTTTTAAAAATATATAAATATAAGTAGTACCAGCCAACTAGCTTCCTGACGAAACCATAGAAAGACACCAAACACATGGTTACTCAGCGCCTCACTTTTTACCAACACTTCATCTATTGGTGGTACTAATTTGGGTATTAGCTTTGCCACCTCATGCCGTGAACTAACAGCGCCTGTTGTTTCTAATAGTGACAGACATTTGCATACTAACAAAGACAAATGCCAAGTTCTCAGTGCCTTTAGGCCTAATCAGACTTGAGGACCAACTTAAAAACCTCATCTTTATAATTTTGCTTCTCTAGAATCTCTCCTAATACCAAATGTGTTAACCTGGGTTCTCTTTAAGAGCTCAAATTTGCTTAAGGTTTCGGTCACATACCCAAGGAGGAACCATCAGGCTGCAACCTGATTCATAAGTTGGACTCCTCTCCCACTTCCCCCCAGGTACGTCTAATTGTTAAAAATCTCACCATCCCACTCCTTATACCGTCATCCTCCTCAGGCCTGCTGAATAGACTCACAGATAAGAATTATAATGCCCTCGGATCGAAAAGAAACTACTGACTTCTAGCATCCCATCCCCTCGGGTTTTGTCGGCAGTTGGGTCATATACCCACCCTTAAACCAATCACTGGTGAGGCCAGGGTCAAATATAATGGGTCAGAGACCTGTGAGAATCCATCCACCTTCTGAGGCTGAGGAGGAGGGAGGCCACTATTGTAGCATAAGATGCTGGGTGAAGAGAGTAGCTACTTGCTAGAATTCACCTCCAATTTCCCCCCCAGATTTGCTAGTTTCCTGAGGCTGCTGTACACATTTCCACAGCCTTATAGGTTTGGGTGGTGGTTTGCGTTTGTGGCTGTGATGCTGGAAGTTATGTCACTGGTATTTCAAATATCAGGGGGGTCGCCTAAAATGAACAGGTTTCAGCAGAACTTCTAGACTAAGAACAGATTACAAAGAGCACCCCACTTCTGAGATTAATATCTCAGAATTAATAATCTTATGCCTGAAAATTTTGTCTAGAAGCAGAATATTGTCAGATACTAAAAACCTCATGAACAGCAGCAGATATAATGCCAGAAGATGAGTGCTTCAAGCTGTGAGGGAGTCTAGATATGATAGCCGAAGGACTACTTTCTCACGGTAGGATTGACCATACCGATGCGCATGAAGTACAGCCTGCACGGCCTTCATCTGCGGATGAGCCGTGATTCAACATGAGAAGAAACAAATGCAAACATCCATTGAACTTTGAATGTTCAAAGTATAAATCTAGGACAATTGGAAGACATAGAAAATGAAATGGAATGTGTAAAAATTGACCTCCTAGGCATTAAAAAAAGTTCACTTCCATGGAGTCAGTCAGAACTCATACATAGGGTCACTACCGTATAGGACAGGGTAGAACTGCTTCTGTGGTTTTCTAAGACTAACTCTTTACTGCCAGAGAAAGCCTCATATTCCCTTGCAGCATGGATGGTGGCTTTGAACTGCTGTTCTTGTGGGTAGCAGTCCAATGTGGAACCACTATGTCACCAGCGCTCCTATCCTATTCATTAGTGAACTGAAATGGACTGGTATGAGTCATTTTGAATCAGTCATATGATTTACTATTCTGAGAAATGATAAATTCAAGAGGAATGGTGTAGCATTCATGGAAAGAAAGACATTTCAAGAACTAGCTTGAAGTACAATGCTGTTGCACACAGGCAAATACAGTCAGTGCAACTATTATTCACATGCATTCTTCACTCACTAAAGCTAGTGATGAGGAAATAAAAGAGTTTTACTAACATCTTCAGTCTGAAATCGATCAAACATACAATCAAGATGCCTGGATAATATCAGTAATAAGAATGCAAAAGTTGGAAACAATGAAGAAGGAGCAGTATTGGAAAATATGGTCTGAGTGATAAAATAAAGCTGAATATTGCATGATGGAATTTTACAAAACCAACAGCTTCATTACAAATACCTTCTTTTAACAACACAAAAGTCATTAATATATGTGGACTTCTCCACATGGAATACACAGAGATCAAATTGACTCTATATGTGGGAAGAGATGTCATAAGCTAAATAGAAGTTAGGGGCCAACAGATCATCAATTGCTCATATGTAAGCTTAGATTGAAGCTGAAAACACTTGAAACAAGTCCACGAGAGCCAAAATATGACTTTGAATATATCCCATATTAATTTTGAAAACATTTCAACAAAAGATTTGGTGCATTGAACACTAATGCCAAAAGACATGATGAACTTGGTCAGTTGACCACCCTAGAGATGTTATCTGAATTTGTTCTGGATGAAAGTATCTCTTACTTGTACCATGAGAGAAATTTCTTCCCTGGCTTTTTGAATGTTGATGGGGGGTCTTTCCCTTTTTACACTTTATTTCAAATTTTGTCTCTATATTACTATGATTTTATCCTTATCACCTCAGTGTCATTTTGTTTTTCATTGTTTTCTGTTGGGTCTCCCAGCTGTGAAGCACAGGAGGAGTGGATGTATAATGATAATAACTGATAGAAGGGGATAAGAAATACAGGGATGTGGGGTGGAGGGTGGGTGATAAGGAGAGAAAGGGAATTTCAGGAGTAAATAGTGAAGTAGGGAGTGGGGAGGGAGCACTAGAACAGATGTGATTGCACAATTCATTATAAGGTGATTTAACTATGGGAGGTGGGGTGCTCTAAAATTGATGTGCTGATGATTGGGAAATTCTCCTTGAACTATTGATTTGTATGATATGTAAATACTGTTCCAGTAAAACTGTTGGGGTAAAAAAAGACATGATGAGTTGTGGGAGGGCATCAAGATTATCACTCATGAAGAAAGCAAAAGGTCATTATAAAGATAGGAAAGAAAAACCGTGAATGCCAGAGGAGACCCTAAAACTTGCTCTTTAAAAATAAAATCATTTTATTGGGGCTCTTACAGTTCATATAACATTCTGTATATCAATTGTGTCAAGCACATTTGTACATTTGTTACCCTCATCATTTCCAAAATATTTCCTTTCTACTTGAGCCCTTGGTATAAGCTCCTATTTTTCCCCCTCACTCCTCCCATGCCCCACCCCCACCCTCTTGAATCCTTGATCAATTATATTTTGTTATTATTATTTCAGGTTTTACCCTGTCCTTTGTCTCCCTTCACCCACATTTCTGTTATTTGTCCCCTTCGTGGAGAGGGGAGGGGCTATATATCCAACCTTGTGATGGGTTCCCCTTTTCTCCCTCTTCACCCTCCCTGACCATCTCCTTACCCTCATGATCTCACTATCCCTGCTACTGTTCCTGAGGGGTTCATCTATCCTGGATTCCATGTGTCGAGAACGCTAATCTGTACCAATGCGTGTTCTCTGGTCTAGCCAGATTTGTAAGGTAGAACTGGGTCAAGATAGTGGCGGGGAGAAAGCATTTAGGAACTGGAGGAATGATGTGTATTTCAATGGTGCTACACTGCACCTTGGTTGAGTCATCCCTTATTTATAACCCTTCTGTTGGGGGTGGGGTGGGGATATCCAATTGTCTACAGATAGGCTTTGGGTCTCCACTCCAACTCCCCTCATTCACATCGATATAATTGTTTTGGATCTTTTGATATCTGGTACCTGATTCCATCGACACCTCATGATCACACAGGCTGGTGTGCTTCTTCCATGTGTGCTTATTTGCTTCCCTGTTAGATGACTGCTTGTTTAAATTCAAGCCTTTAAGGCTCCAGACACTATATCTTTTGATAGCAGGGTACCATCTGCTCTCTACACTACATTTGCTTATGCACATATTTTATCTTCAGTGATCTTGTTGGGATGGTGCGTATTGAATTGTGCCAGGTCATTAGAACAAAGTTTTCTTGTGTTAAGGGAGGCCTTGAGTAGAGGCCGAAAATCCATCTGCTGTCTTAATACTAAACATAAATATACCGCACATACTTGAGTATAAGCCCACCTGAATATCAGCTGAGGCACCATACCACAAAACTGCATAAAAATGTGGTGAAAAACTTGGTTTATACATGAATATATATGGTGTGTACATTGGTCTCTATCCCTTTTATTATAAATTAGTATATTTACTTGTACACATGCGTACAGCTATACCTCTATAAATAGTTTTTGCCTCATACTATTTTCTTTCATCTTCCTTCCTCTATTTTCTTTCATCTTCCTTCTATCCCACGATCATGCTCACCCTCTATTCAGCTCTCAGTAATTCTTCTCGGATACATTGCACTTGATTAAGCCATGCCAAACATTATACACCCTCCTTGTCATCAATTTTAGATCTCTGGCTGTTCCCTTTTTCCTGAGTTTGTTGGCTCCCCACTCCTCCCTTGTGCCCTCTCCTCTCCCATGTCCCTCAGGAACCACTGGTCCCCCTGTTTTCTCCTGGGATTGTTCATTTTGTCTATCTTATATAGATAGACACAGGGTGAAAGAAAAAGAAAAGCAAACAAAAGCAAAAAGCAAAATAAACAAAAAAACAATAGACAGTTCCAGGTCTGTCTGCTGACCCTTATGTGTGTTTTTGATCAAGTCCGATGAGGTGTTAAGCCCTGTGCCCTGGGTCAGAAGTCTATTTTGAGTATTCCTTGGGGACTTTTGCATGGGGCAGACCAGGCACACTTTCCACACAGTGTCTCCAGTGCTGTCCCCTGTAGTACTATAGATCAGTGAGGGAACTCCATGTCTCATGGTGGGGTCGGCCCTATAGTCCTCTCTGTGCATTGGCTAGTCTGAGCAGGGATGTCATCCCTGGGGCTTGGTGGGCCATGATGAAGTCCACTCTCTCTCTCTCCCTCTTAGTTCGCTCCCGTGTGGCTTGGACAGATTCGCCTCTCTCCCCAGGCTATATCTTCACTACTATCCTCTGTATTGCCTTCTTTTGGGGAGGGGTCAACATAGCTTAGTTTTGGCCTTGCCCCGTCTTCCTCTCTGTCAGTCCACTGCTCCATGCCAGTGTTTTGCCCTCAAGGCTTGGTGCTTTGGGATGGAATATGGTCTCTCTCCCCCTTTCCTGTGGGGACATTAGCAATACCCTCCCCATGGGTGTATTACTACCCTGTTCCCCATCACCCTTGTTTCCCCCACACACACACCTTTTTTTCTTCCCCGTCCCCTTTCCCCTCCTTTTTAGTTGACTCCCATATGCATCCCTGAGTTGAGCCCGACCTCTGTCAAAGTGCCTGGACCTCAACCTGGGATGTATGCATTAAGTAGCTTTTCCTCTATGTCCACTGTACTTTGTGCGCTTACTTAGTGGACCTGAAACTTGCTCTTAATCATAGAGTAGCTAAGCCAAATGGAAGAAATAATGACATCAAAGAGCTGAACAAAAAATTTCGAAGGATAATGGATAAGATAAAAAAATATTATAATAACATGTGCAATGACCTGGAGTCAGAAAACCAAAAAGAAAGCACACACACTCAGCATATCTTACACTGAAAGAACTTTAGAAAAACATGAAGCCTTGAGTTGCAATATTGTAAGATTCTGTGGGCAAAATATTGACAAAAGAAGATGGAAATGCACAGTTACTGTGTTAGTATGGATTGTCTAGAGAAACAAAAGAGTGACATTCATTATGTACAAGAAAGAGTTTTATATTAAGAAGCAAGTTTATATCAAGAAGAGACTCCAGTACAGCCCAACTAAAGTCTATAGATGCTAGTTGGCGGTCTTCAGACTCACAGAAATGCAGGTTAATGATGCAGAAAGGTGAAGCAGGGAGATCCCAGGCTGCTTGGTGCAGTCTCAGCGTTTCAAGGTCAGTGGAAGCAAGGCAGGGCACCATCAGCTCTCAGAGTTGGATGACCCCCACCCCCACCCCCCGAGGAACACATAGAGTCCTAGTAAAGTCTGAGCTAGGAGAAAGGAGAAGTAGCAGTGAAAGAGTTGTTCCCAGAGTCCCCAAATATATACATATTAATAATCTCCCTGAATGTTAATGGACTAAATGCACCAGTAAAGAGATAGAGAGTAGCAGAATGGATGAGAAGACAAAATGCATCAATATACTGCCTACAATATCTGCTCACAAAGATACGAACAGATTAAAAATCAGAGGCTGGGAAAAGCATTCCATGCAAACAGCAACCAAAAGAAAGTAGGGGTAGCAATATCAATCTCCTTGTATGTCTTTCTCTGTGTCTTTTATAAGGACATCTCATTAGATATAGGGCCTACAAGTACAACCTAAGCCTATCTTTCTCATCTCAAGATTCTTAATACATCTGCAAATACATTTGACCCTTTTCCAAATAAGGTAACATTCATAGATTTTTGGGATAAGAATGTGAGCATATAAACCCACTATTGCATTCTTTACTTCAGTCTAGGTCATAACAGCCTGTTCTAGCAGAAAAACAGCCAGATGCCTGAGCATCTAATAAAAGGGAGCCACGTGAGATTGTCTGGAGATACTGTATAACCTGGCCTGGCAGGGCCTTCTTGGAGGAGGATAAAAAGTTGGGTCTACTGTTGGGTTTCCTTCTACCCTCTGGTTAATTTTCCCCACTGCCTCATTTGCTCTTGAGTATGTGATTTTGTGTGTGTGTGATCCTAGAATTCTCTCATCGTGCCTTCCCTGATATCTGAAATCAGCAAGTGGCCAGGCTGGTATTGAAAAGGAAAAAGTTTCTGGAAGACCCACCTGGGGCTAGAAGCCTTGAAGTTGTGGTGGGTCTGGAAAATTTGAGCTGAGGGAGGGCTGGGTAGAGGCAAGGAACTGGCCCCAAAGGCAAGAGATAATCTCCTGAGAGATAGAGTCCTGGTCTCTGAGCAGGGTGGAGGGGTAGTGGACATGAATTGCTCACCCTGGGAAATTGGGGGTCCTCTAGGGCCCTAACTGAGGAGCCCCCCAAGGCTGCTTTTCTTAAATCCCCTGGCCTGAAAACTGGAAGCCCAGGGAGAATAAAACAGTCTGGGCAAAAAAGCTCCAAAGCAGTTCAAAGACAGAGAGGGACTGAGAATGAAGTTTTCAAGCCACAGCCAAGGGGAGGGCTTTTCATCTGCCTGCCTTTGAATCAGGAATCAAGGCAGGCAAAGTTACTACCAGGTTAAAGTTTAAATGGCACAGAAAGGGGAGATAGGAAGATGAAACAGTGGTCGTCTGGCCAAGGGAACAAAGCCCAGAGCCCAGCCTGGGTACCGGGCTGCAGAGGCGGTAAGTTGCAGCAGTCCTAGCCAGGAAGGGCTGTGCTGCTGCCATTGTTCAGCTTAAGAAGGAAAGTAATTGAAAGGAAAGGTGAGCCAAGGAGAGACAGCCAGTGTGTGCGACTGCCTGGATCGTTAGAAAATAATTTAAAGGGAACTGGCCGATCAAGCAGTTTCTCTTATGGAAATCGCATCATTGAAAAGAAAGGAAAGGAAGAGAGGGGGAAGTCTTTTCATTCTTTGAAATAGAGAGAGGTATCACCTCCCTCCCCCACTCACACACATCTTACTATCTAGTAGTTTTACAAACTTGCTTCTTCTCACTGCTTGGGCTGGAGGACCTCTCTAGAACCGTGTAGACTTGGGGGTCCTGAGTGTTGGAGGGCCATATGGCTGCATCTCCAAAGGCTTCTCATTCTCGGACCAGGTTTCCTCCTGTCCCAGGAAGCCCAGCCCTTGTTTTACACTCCTGAGGTTTACTAGACCTCAGCGCCCTGCTGCTTGGCTCCCCACTTTGAATTTTGAGATCCCTGGGGGGCATAATGCCCCTTACATCACACCTTTCTAGATGAAACTTTCTCATCCTGAATATCTGACTGTACACAAAATGGAAATCCCTAATAATGAAGTTTTAATCCTCTTAAGGTAAAACATTCTTAAAGTTGTCATTAATTTAGCAACAATTATATGCCAAGTAGAGCCTACTGTGCAAGACCCAGGCCTTGCTGTTTAGCAGGAGTGAACAAATAACCAAGCAGAAACACTGCTGATGAACAGAAACTCTAACTGGAGGCACTGTGCTTGTGGGGATCTGTGAAGCACCTGACCTGTAGGGTCCATCAGGGAAGGCTGCCTGAGAGAGGGGCATTTTAGGTGAATTGTGAAAGATGCATCAGCCTTTTGTGAGGGAGCTCCTGCTTCTGGCCACTGTAGAGTAGCATGGAGTATAATTACCTCCCAGTCTAACTAAACAAGCAGGACAAAAGCCCAACAACAGACAAACATGAACCAATAGTTTATGAGACACTGAAGAAAACCCTACCATGGAGTTGATGCTGACTAGTAGTCACGCTATACAGGGCTTCCAAGGGTATAATCTTTAAGGGAGCATATGACCTTATATTTCAATACAAGACACTAGACAAGTTCTATGATTGCCCTAATTACTGCCTTGAAAGAATTTCCAACTATGGTACAAAGAGGGAAAACCCAGGGAAAGACTAAGAAACTCCCTGGGTTGAAGTGATGTTGGTGAGCGTCTGTTGACCAAGGAAGCTGAAGTTTGTAGGAAAGAGGACTGTAGAGCCACATGGAGAGAGAATCTAGTGCTATGTAGAGGCTGCCTGCCCCCAAGTATTCAGCAGAAATAATCAGTGCATACTGGTCAGGAAACTTGAAGCATTTACTGACAAAGATCAAATATTGCAGTATTCAGTATGGGTTACAATTCAACATAAAGAAAACAAACAGCCTCACAACTGGACTAATAAACAACAGCGTGATAAGTAAAGAAAAAAATGAAGTTGTCAATGATTTCATTTTATTTGGCTCCACAATCAATGTCCATGGAAGCAGCAATCAAGAAATCAAATGACATATTGCATTGGGCAAATCTGTAGCAAAAGACCCTTGAAAAGTAAAAAGAAAACATGTCACTTTGAGTATTAAGGTATGTCTGACCCAATCCATGATATTCTAAATAACCTCATATGCATGTGAAAGATGGACAATAAGAAAGACCAAAGAAGAAGTGATACCTTTGAATTATGGTTCTGGCAAAGAATATTAATTATACTATGGACTGCCAGATGAATGAAGAAATATGTTCTAAAAGAAGTAGAAGTACAGCCAGAATGCTTCTTACAAACAGGGATAGTGAGACTTTACATCACATAATTTGGGCATGCTATCAGGAGGGACCAGTCCCTGGAGAGGGACATTATAATTTGTAAAGTGGAGGGCAATAGGAAATAAAAAAAGAGGAGATGGATTGACACAGTGACTGCGACAATGTGCTCAGGCATGTGAGAATGACACAGGACTGAAATGCTTCATTCTTACACATAAGGTCATTTTGAGTTCAAACAAAATCATCAGCAGCTGCATTAGTCTGGGTAGACTAGAGAAACAAAATTCACAAACACTCATATTTTACAAGAGAGAGTTTTATATCAAGGCTAATTGTACATTAAGCATGCCAACCCAGTCCAGTGCAAGCCTATAAGTCCAACATTAGCCCATATGTCCGACATTGATCTACAAAGTCCTCCTCAAACTCAAACACACACACAATGATGCCGACTGCAGGAGGAAAGCCGAATCCGTGAGCCTGGAAGCATCTCAGCACTGGAAGGGGTCTCCACGTGGCTTCTCCAGCAACCAGGGCTGCATCAAGGTAGGCACATGTGGCCTAAGGGATGTCTCACAGGAAGTGAGCCTCGTCAGCTGAGGCAGAGAACTAGCTAAGACAGCCATAACTATTCCACTCTTCAGAGGGCCAGAGACCAGACAGGCGAGGTTCGCTGACCCATTTATTCAATTAAACTGCCCTTCAATTAATCCCACATGTGTTCATCGGCCAGGTTGGCACAACAAAACTTAACTATCACAATCCACCCCTTGCCAACTTGGCCCCTGTACACAATTCTTTAGCCATATATATATAATTTTCAAACAAACAATAATCAAATCATATCTGTACCTAATAGGATAAAACTGAAATGCATACAATTCAAAAATGTGCCACCCTCATTTAAACATAACATTTTATAAGTGAATAAAACAAAAATATCCTATGCCTAACAATTGCAGTTAAGTAACATCTAGCCAATCACTTTATGCCTTTACCACCCGAATTTTGGGTATCCAATTTCTATACAGCCCACTTACAACAACCCAGTGCTCTGAGGAGACAATCATATTCTTTGATGCGAAGAATCTTCATTCCAGTTGGAACCTTGTGAGTCTGCATCCATAAGGAAAATCAAATCAGGACAGGCCATCCATAAAGTCTGCAGCAATATGCACCAGGCTCATATAACTTCTCTTCATCTGGTCAGGTTCTGGTCAACTCAATGTGGGCTGCCTTAGCAGCTAACAACAGCAGCAACAGCAAAAGAAAAGTCTGAGCATTGCTTTGATTCTACTGGAAAAATCTTAAAAATAGAATCCAAGAAAATCAAAGTATGTTCTTAACTGTACCCCAGAAAAAATCTCAAAAAAACTCACAACATTGACATCTATTTACAAATTAATAGGTATGCAAAAAGTAATAAACTATTATATAAGATGAGAAAAATAACTCAATCAGAAGGGTCCCATAAATGATACATGTTAGAATTAGCATACAAAAACATTAAAGTCATTATTATGACTGTATTCCATATTTCCAAGGAGTTAATTGGTAACATGGCAGATATGAAAAAGACCAAAATAAAACTAGTAGAAATGAAGTCTTACTGTTTGAGACTGGAGATCACTGGAAAGAATTAATAGGAGAGTACACATTGTAGAAGAAAAACTCAATGAATTGAATAGAGAGTGATAAAACCATAAAAAATGAAAGAGAGATAAAAGAATAAAATAAAGGGGATATAGCTGCCAGATAACAAACATGGAAAGATCTCCTCAGCAACTACTAGAGAGATTCCGCTAGGATCAATAGCTCACACTTCCTGGTGGGGAGAAATTCAACTTAAAAGCTAAGTAGGTTCAAATGTCTTAAAGTGGGAGAGTAGCAATGCCTGCTGACAGACTCCCCTTTGCCACCGAGCACTGGCAAGAGTCAGTCCTGTGAGCCGCTCTGCTTCCTGGCAAAGACAATTTTTCCTGGTCCCTAAGGCAGTCCAGCTAGCCAAACCTCTTTTCTCTCCAGACTCCGGGAGCTCTGGTGAATAGCAGACTGCCTGGGCAGTCTGATACAGACACAATCAGTGTCTTTTTGCCACATTTTTGTCTCTTCCTCCTCCTTGCCTGCAGTGTTCTCCCGTTCCCACCCCTGCATGCCTCACCTCTGCCAGGCAGCACACAAATAAACATAACATTGTCAAAGGAGCAGCAATCCCCATCCACAAGGTACTTTTGTGTTTATTTTATTCAATTTTTGTACTTTTTTAATAATACCTTCATTGTAATTTTCTAGTTCTCGTCACTTCTTCTGATGTCCTCTTCTAGTGCAACCCTACCTTCTTGAGAATATACACATTCCACCCCACCTGCCACAAAAAACAGGGTGACCTGTAGGCTCCAAGATACCCACACAAACAAGGGCTTCCCCTCCTGACCCTTTGAGTGCACAGACAAGCCCACTTTCTTGCAGCCACAGCAGAACTCCACCATCCACTCCCAAGTCCCACTAAAGCCTCGTTTCCTTTGTCCCTCCATATCCACACATTGTCTTTTTCTTTTGCCTGAGAACAGCACACTTTATTGATGTTACATGACAAGGTGGGGCTCTCTAAGCCTCTCTCGTTCTTCTGGGGATCTAGATGGAAATTCCAGATAATGGGATATTCTCCGTGTATTGGGGGATTAAGTTGGGGCAAAGACACTCCAGCAATTGAGGGCCTCTCTTTTCCTCTAGTGCTGTTTCTGGGGCTGGTGGTGTGTGTGTGGTGGGTGGTGGGTGGGGTGGGGTGTGATGTTCATATTCCTTGGAGCCCATGTGGACCATAAGGTTCACCACTCTGTTGCTATAGCCAAATTCATTTTCATACCATAAAATAAGCTTGTAAAAGTGGTCATTGAGGGTAATGTCAATCCCAGCATCAAAGGTGGAAGAGTGGGTGTCACTGTTGAAGTCATAGGAAACAACCTGGCCCTCAGTGTAGCCCAGGATTCCCTTAGGGGACCATCTGACATCTGCTTCACCACCTTCTGATGTCATCATACTTGCCCATTTTCTCCAGATGACAAGTGAAATCCACAGCCAACACATTGTGTGTGGGGACATGGAAAGTCATGCCAGTGAATTTCTCATTCAGCTCCGGGATAACCTTGCCCACATTGGCAGTGCCAGTAGATGCAGGGATGATGTTCTGGGCATCCCCAAGGCCGTTGTCACACCAGAGTTTCCCAGAGGGGCCATCCACAATCTTCTGATGGCAGTGATGGCATGGACTGTGGTCATGAGTCCCTCTACAATGTCAAAGTTTTCATGGGTGACCTTGGCGAGGCGGGCCAAGCTGTTGGTGGTGCAGGAGACATTGTGACAATTTTGTGAGAGTTGTCATACTTCCCGTGGTTCCATCTATCACAAACATGGGGGCATTGGCAGAAGGAACAGAGATGATCACCATTTTGGCAACACCCTGCAAGTGAACCCCAGCCTTCTCTATGGTTGTGAGAACACCAGTACACTCTACGCCATGCTCGGCACCAGCTTCACTCCACATGATGTTGGCGGGATCTCGCTCCTGGAAGATGGAAATGGATTTCCCATTGATGATAAGCTTCCCATTCTCAGCCTTGATGGTGCTATTGAACTTACCAGTTGGATGGAATCATACTGGAACCTATGGACCATGTAGTTCAGGTCAATGAAGGGGTCATTGATGGCGACATTGTCCACTTTGCCAGAGTTGAAAGCAGCTCTGGTGACCAGGTGCCCAGTGCAGTCAAATCAGTTTAATCCGACCTCCACTGTCCTGTCTCCAGTACACAGCTGGGACTGCACAGGAACTGGAAGGTGAGGCTGCCCATCGCATGAGAAGCAGAGCTCCCATTATATTGTTTTGCTCTTGTTTTTTTTCCTTGTGGAATGTATTTCTGTGCAATATTAATTCTGCTTAACCCTCTTACAATACATTTTCCATTATTTGTACAAATCTGTTGGCCTATTCAGACAGACATTGTTTTTATTTTATTCTCTATCTTATTCCCCAACACTTACCTCATTTATCCATCTCCTCTCCTTTTCTCCATTTCATGATTGTATGTTTTCCAGCACCTGTTAGACCTCTCCTATGTCACAGTACAGAGCCAACAACTTCTACCAGACCAGCAACTCACACACCACTAGTAACTCTACTACAATCCCAAGGAAACAGCAGTCAACCACAGTAAACACGAAAGGTCAAGTAAAACAAAAAACACAACTGACAGTCATCCAAGCTCAATAGAGTATTCAGAAGACGAGGCCCTGGAACTATTAGAAACAGAACTCAGAAGAACGATGTTTAGGTATTTTCAAGAGAAGTGAGATCACTCATGAGAACAATGGAAGAAATTAAAAAAGCAAAAACTAAAAGGAATAGCATATGATAAATAATGACCTAACAGAATGAGGCAACATAGTAAAAGACCTAAAGAATAGAAACAAAGGCGAACCAAGCTAATGACCTTGACAATCACTCTGACTACAATCAAAGAGAAGCCATCAGCAAGCAAAGCAAAGGAACTGTAAGAAAGCCTGAGAATGATGTGGAACACTATCGCAAGAAACAACCCATGTCTCATTGGGATCCCAGTACAAGAAAAAAAATGACAGAGAACATAGTGTGAGAAAGGATGGAAGAAATGTCCCCAATATTCCAAAGGAAGAGGCACTAACCATTCGAAACACTGCGAGAACTCCAAGTAGAGAGATCCAGGGCTGCATGACATGTGCAGACCTGGAAACTATTATGCTGAGTGAAGTTGGCCAACCACAAAAGGACACATATTGTATGAGTCCACTACGATAAAGATAAACTCTAAGATGAAGGCAGGCTTCTGCTCTCAGGTCACGTAATTTTACAATCTAGTCTCCCAAGCAACAAGGTAAAAGCCTATCTAGCACCCAGGCACCATATATCACCCCCTTTATCTGTACATTTTAAAACCACTTCAACAGAGGAGGTCTCACCTCCGCTGGGGTGAGATTTTCAAGATGAGTGGGAGAGAAGATCATTGAGTTACTGCCATACAATATTGTGCTAAGGTCACCTCAAATCAACACATTCACCTATAAGAGCGATAATCAAACCTTACTGGAAATTCACGTCAAGAAGGGGGCTGGGGGTGGGTATGCATATCTCGGAGAAGGGGATTACATTTCTGTTAATGGGTAAGCTGGGAGGAGCAATCTCCCATTCAGAAAAAGGCAAAACAACAACAACAACAACAAAATGCTTAACAGTACTTACATAGAACCCAAGGGGAGAAAATGTCCAGTTCCTTGTTCCTAATTAGAGTCTTTGGCCTAGTTCCTATCGAGTTCTTTGTGACTCAGACCATGTGCTACGACTCCTGCAAGTTTAGACTCTTTCTTTTTGAGGCACACACCCTTCATAGGCCACACCAGAAGGACTCAATATGGAAACCCCACTAAGTTTGAGACTTTGCCTCAAACTCACCTGCAGCAGATCTAAGAAACAGACATACCATTCCCTTGAACTTGGGTCTGAACTGCCCTACTGTGTGAAGAAGCAGATGGCTGCTGTCCCAGAGTGATGGAATTGGCAGTCATTGGACTTTGGTTCAGATCTCTTGCCTACAGGGTGCTAATGAATGGTATCCAGGGACTTCTATATATTTACTACTGTAATACTCTCTTGCTTTCTTAGAACATGTATTAATCTTGTAGTAATGGCTAGACCCTTGTGAATGAGTGTTATTAAAATCTTTTGCTGTATCACCAATCCTCATTGTTTGTTTAAATAGTGTCTAGTCACTTAAGAATTTAATCTGTACAAATCAACATTTCATATATTGTAGTCTGAAATTGTCTTATACTTGTATAATTTACTTTGTTCAACAGTTTTTAAAATTCTATATCATTGGCTAAATGAGTGACACCAAATTGCTGGTGCCGAGCATTAAATGTACCATGAATTGTTAAAAGGACAAATAAGCCTGCTTTGGAAGATGCACCGCCATAGTGCTCCTTAGAGGCATGGTGATTTTTTTTCACGTACTTAGGAGAAACCAATCCTTGAAGAATGATGAGGAACAATGAAGAGTAGGAAGGCCCTCAATGAAACGGATCGATACAGTGGTTGCAACAATGGGTTCAAGCACAGGGACAATTGTGAGAGTGCGAAGGACTGGGCAATGTTTCCTTTGTTATGCATAGTGTCATTATGGGTCAGACTGACACGATGGTACCTAAAATCAATAGAATTATATTTCATGGGGAATGATTTATATTGTTTTCTATCATACAGCAATGATGACGTCTCTAAAGTGGGCCAGAGACCATAGAAGCACAATAGAGTTATGAATGGATTTGGGGCTCACACGCAATTCTAGCGCCAATCTAAGAACAATGAATGCTTATGACATGGCCCTGCTTGATCCTGACACTCACGAAGAGATCCCTGAGGATATGGGTGCTATAGAAAAATGTGGTGAAGAAACCAAATGGTGCCCATCTATCAGAAAGAATAGTGTCTGGGGTCTTAAAGGCTTGTCTCAAACAAGCAGCCATCTACATGAGGTGTCAACTAAGTCCAATGGAAGAAGCACACCAGCCTATGTGTAATCTAAGAACTGTTAATAATAAAGTCCAAATCTAAAGGAGGGAATTATATCAGAGCTTAAATTATGAACACCTGGTTTACAGAAGGCTGTGGATGATGGTGGAAGAAAAAAAATCCATTTTCAGGGTCCCACATGTATTAAGCCCCTGGTGAATCCCCTCTTACATAGGTGAAGGATGTTAATAGCCTTTCTATGAACAGAAAGAAATTAGAAGTCAATTACGACAGATGTAGTTAGGATAAAATGTAATATCTTATCATTTGGTTTCTTTCAGGGCCCAGTTTAAAGTTGTTTCAGTTTAATATTTTCTATTTTCTGTTCTATGTTTTGTGTAGTCATTGATGTTATTTTTTTGTTTGCTTATTGTGTTGTTAATGATTTTCTGTATATGAAATCCAGGAGCAGTAGATTTATAAACAGTAACTGGATTGATAATCGCCTAGATGGATGTCAGGGGAAGATGGGGGGAAGTGGGAGGTAACAGCAATGAATACGAGGAGAAAATGGTCTGATGTTGATTGTGGTGATGATGGCACAGATCTTCTTAATGTGGTTGAATGATTAAATTGTATGTGGCATTTATGTCAATAAAACGATTTTTAAAACGAATCCAAGAAGAAAAAGAAAAGAACCGAAGAGATCCGTGGGACAGAATCCAGTTATCTGAACGTAACTGTAACGATGATAAGGGAAAGCATGTGAAGAAATAACGACCCCAAATATTCCCAGGGTATTGAAAAGTGTACACTCACAGATCCAAGAATCTCAACGAATTCCAAGCACAAGAAACACGAAGGAAACTACACCAAGACACAGTATGACTAGATTTCTTCAATAAACAAAACAGTGATAAAGAGATCATTTTAAAGGGAGACAGAGGAAAAACTGATGCATAATTTACAGAAGAGCAAAGAGAAGGCTAACAGCAGATTTCTCACTAGAGGCAACGCAGGAGAGAAGGGCGTGGAACAGCATCTTATCCACTCCGTAGGAGCTCCCGACCTTGTTTTATTCACTGCCCCACTTTCAGGGGAAAAAGTTACTTGGGCCCCCTAGCAATTTAAAGCCCATCATCCAGGATAAAGTGTAGGTATCTGATACTACACCCCCTCGGTTGACCCAGTGCCCCTCCGGGAGCAGTATCACTCACTTTAGGAACCACTGATCTAAAGTATCAAGAAAGAAAGGGGGGTGGGTAGCAAAAAAGGAAGGAAGGAAAAAATCGTCAACTCATAATTTTACACCTAGTCAAAATATTTTCCAAAAATGAAAGCAAATAAAGATTTTCAGACCCAAAACTTTAAATGACTCCATTTTAAATACAAAGAAAAAATAGGGCAAAAAACTGAATCACAATGCTTTTTGGACTTTTTCAAATGTTTGGATGTATTTGGGTCCTTCTAAATAACAAATGATCTAAAGAATAAATTTAAAAGGAAAGTAGAATATATGCTTTTAATGATAAAACAATATATTCAAATTGGTAGGACACTGCTGAAGTAGTATTGGTGTGCGGGTGGGGTGGGATCAGTAGTACTCAACACCTACATTAAAAGAATATTGATTCTGTCAGAAGAACAAACAAATATGTCTTGGAAAAAGTACAGCCGGAATATTTATCAGGGTTGTGGGATACAAGATAAATGTACAGAAAACAATTTTATTTTTAAATACTTCAAGAGGCAATCTGAAATTAAAATAAAAAATACTGAGGCGAGGGATCTTTGAAAACAGTAGAAAAGATTTGGCAGCCTGAATTCTGGGTCTTCCTTGAGGAGTGAAAACTTCTGCTACTTATATCTTGGTGTCTCAGAGAGAGGAATTGACACAAAATTGAAAAGCCACTGATTCTGTGTTGCATGGCAAGACACCTGTGGAGCCACCTCTCTCCCCATCTCTCCAGATCTCCTCCTCACCCACCCCTAACTAACACCCTGGAGGACTCTATCACTTTTTCTGCACCATACTTGGGGGGTGGTCAAGTCTCAACTTGGGTGGGAAGATTCACAGACTTCTGTGCCCTGGGGTTGAGAGGGTCCTGACCTACTCCTGCATAACTGTTAGATAGGGGCATTTAGATGAGCAACAAGCTATCTCCCAATGCCTGTCTGGAATGCTTGGGGAGTAGACTGGAACAGAATTTCTGTGGAGCCCCGGGGAGACAGACCAACCTGCAGAAGGAGGTGGGCCTAAGTTAGGCGAGAGAGCAGTATGGCGGAGCTTGAGCATTTCTCTGCAGGCTCAAGAGTCAATGTGATATCACCTGCTTGCTATCGATTCATGCCGAAGTCGAACAGGAGCGCTGCTCTGACCTACAGGGTCGGCAGTCATACAGGCAGTATTTCAGATAGTCTCTTCGCTCCCATCATGCTGATTGTGTGGGCCAATGCCTAGCATTGGCTGTAACATGCAGGAGAATGTCCATTCCTGTGTGTGAGACACAGCAGACGCTGGGGTAAAAGATGGGAAAGGAAAGGCCCAGTGCTCACAGTGACCAGCCTGCTCTATAGTAAGGTGCCTATAGGTGTTCCAGACGAGGAAAGACTCCTCCATCATACTAAACCCACGGAGTCCTGGGGGTGCAACCCCTAATTGCTCGGTTGCTTGTGGAAAGATCCATAATTTGAACCCACCTAGTGGCTTCAAGGGAGATAGACTTGGTGATCTGATCCAGTAAAATTTCCAAACCCAAACCAAACACACTGCCATCAAGTTGGCTTTGACTTAAAGTGACAGAATAGGACAAAATGAACCTGCCCCTTGGGGCTTCTAAAGCTCTAAATTCTTACAGGACCAGAAAAACCTCATCTTTCTCCCTCAGAGCAGCTGGTAAGTTTGGGCTGCTGACCTTGAAGTTGACAGTTCAACTTGTAAGTCACTATGCCACCAGGGCATAGAGAACCCCATGGGGCAGTTCTACTCTGCACTTAGGGTTGCTATGAATTGGAAATTGATGGCACCTAACAAGAACAGAATTATAATACTCCTAGATAAAATGGTCTATAGCCAATTTAGAATGGTTAACAGGGAGTCACTGAGATTACAGAGAATATGGTTAGTATGTTTATTAGTATATCTGCTTTTGTTTCTGATTTTTCTACCATGGATATATATTATTTGTGCATTAGAAGAAATGCTATGTATCTACAGGCTAACAAATCTAACCTGTTTCCCTTTAGTCCAATAATTCCCAAACCAGACCTTCCTTGGACAGACTAACTTTCCTCTAGGGATGGAAGCCTGACTGCCTTACCCCCAATGAGCCTTGTGTGTTCCCATCAGGTCAGAGAATTGACTGGCTGTGGGCCAGGAATGGGACAACCTGCTCTGACTGGCATTGCAAAGTGCCAGGTGCAGCTAAGTAGCTGGACAGGTGTGACGGATGCCTTGGACAGCCAGATCTGGCTATGTCTTATGCACATACACTGTCCTCCCCCTGTCCACCCCCTTCACACACCTCATGCTCCTTCCAGATAGCTCAGGTGTGGAGCATCTGCGGCCTGTTGGCAGCTCTCACGCTCACAGAACCAGGGAGCTGTCAGGTTAAAAGCTGGCTTGCTCGATTTGATCCCACACGCGAGCTGTTTTATTTCCCTCTCTCTCTCCCTTACATGGCTTTGCTGTGCTTCTATAAATATTTCACTAGCCTTGCTAAAGTCTATTTCATCTCTCTCTTAAATTTATTAAATATAAATGCAGCAACAACTCTACGATAAGTCTCTCTTTGCTGTCAAAATCTCAGGCTCCAGTGGAAGCAAATATAATTTGCTTTGTTTACTGTGGGTAACTTGGAGCCCTTTCTGCTGTATTGTCGCCTCCGTGCCCCCCAGTATCTCTCTGTTTGTATTCGTAGGGGCCTATCATATCATGGGGTAGAGAACAGGGGCACCGTTTCCACTGGGAAGGTGGCATGGCACAGCACCGGTAGTAGCTGCTCTCTGAGACTTGCATGTGAGGGATATTGGCTCTTTGGCGGCACCCTTGATGAGCAGAGGGTGATCCCTCTCATCTGAACAGGTCTAGAGACCCATATGAGCATTTTGAAGTGCCCAAGGGCTCATCTTCTGCGGCTGTAGACTGGCCAAAAATGACACTACTCACAGTGAAATGATTGAGGGCAGTGACCCCCACCCTCCCTCCCTCCAAATCTGGAGCCAACAGAACCAGGGGCATGGCAGCGATTCTGGTCTCAAAGAGCAACCCACAAGCATCACTCCAAGCCCCCTGCCACTGCCTTTGTTCTTTGTTCGTTGCAAAATAAACACAACCCGCCCACAAACTGCAGCAAGGGGGTGATGCCAACGAAGTGCAAGCGGGCAGTGGGCAGGACTACACTGGGCTCTGGCCTGTGTTTGCCCTCTACCGGTCATGTGAAGCTGCTGGGAGAAGGAAGGAGAGAATTGCAGCGTGCTCTGGAGCCAGGTGCCCACAGAGCCCAGCAGGCAAGTGATGCTGAGAGCGCAATCCTGAGATGAAAACAGGCAGGTGTCCTTTGCATCTGAAAGCAGGGAAGGGTATTTCAGAAGGAAATACACTTTCTCTTATTTTTATTTCTTAATAAACAGGGCTCTCTTCATCGGTTCTGTTTTGCTCTACTTTTGGAAGTGGCATCGCCAAGTCTCATTGCAATCAATTCATTTCTGACTCATAGCACCTGAGGTAGTTAGTTTATTGTGCCAACCTGGCCGGTAAACACACAGGGGATTAATTGAAGGGTGGAGAGATAAATGGCTTGGTGAGCCTCGCCTTTCTTGTCTCTTGCTCTTTGATCATCGGACCAGTGTGCGGCTGCCTTGTTTGTTCTGTGCCTCCATTTGCAAGCTACACTACCTGTGGGACACCTAACCCGTGGACTGTGTCGCTGTCATTTGAGGTTCCTTCAAGACCTGCTTCGCCACACCACTGGAATTTACATCTCTTGAGCTGGGGACTGTCGGACCCTGTCATCTGGCTGACTGTTGGTGACCTGCTTGCAGTTTGCTGCCTGTGCCTGGATAGCCTGTATTGCTCTACAGAGGACTACCTGGCGGCCCTCAAGACTTGAAGGACTGCCAGCGTCTCACAGCTGTCTCACAGGAGTGAGTTGCACTGAGCCATTTGTACTGCTTTATTTCTTGTAACTGTTTATTTCTTATGTTATACATCTATCTATCTGTATAAATATATATAAAATTATTAGCGTTCTGGTTTTGTTTCTCTAGAAAACGCTGTCTAACACAGCCCCCTTATAGGAAAGGGTGGAATTGCCTTTGTAGCTTTCTGAAACTCTCTTTTAAAAAAATCCTTTTACTGGGGGCTCTTACAGCTCTTAAAACAATCCATACATCCATTGTATCAAGCATATTTGTACATATGTTGCCATCATCATTTTCTAAACATTTATTTTCTCTTTGATCCCTTGGTGTCAGCTCCTCTTTTCCCCTCCCTCCCCTCTCCTGCCCTCATGACCCCTTGACAAATTATTAATTATTGTTTTCATTTCTTACACCAAACGCTGTCTCCCTTCATCTATGTTTCTGTTGTTAGTCCGCCTGTGTGTGTGTGTGTGTGTGTGTGTGTGTATGATCATTTCAATTGGTTCCCTCTTCCTCCCCTCCTCCCCCTACCTTCCCCCTACCCTCCTGGTAACGCCACTCCTGTTTCTGTTCCTGAGGGGTTTATCTGATCTGGATTCCATGTGCTGGGAGCTCTTATCTGTACCAGTGTACATGCTCCGTTCTAGCCAGAACTGAAAGGCAGGACTGGGGTCATGATAGTTGGGGTGGGGGTGGGGATGAGAACGCCTCAAAGAATCAGAGGAATATTGCGTGTGACACTGTAACACTCTGTGGGAGTAGAAAGCCTTGCCCTTTCTCCACAGAGTGGCTGGTGTTTTGGAACTACTGACTTTGTGGATAGCAGCCCAACATGTAAACACTACACAACCAGGGCATAGGTTAGACGTGGCATAGGTTAAAAATACTGCATGTCCTTTGATTATAAAAAAGACTTGGTGGTTGTTAGGTACCATCAAATGCTTTCTGACCAATAGTGATCCTATGGACAACAGAATGAAACAATGGTCCACCATCCACACAATTGTTTCTATGCTTGAGCCTATTGTTGCGGCCACTGTGTCAATCCAGCTCGTTGAAGGTCTTCCTCTTTTTCACTGTCCCTCTACTTCACCAAGCATGACGTCCTTCTCCAAATACTGATCTCTCCTGACAATTTGTCCAGCGTATGTAAGAGGGAGTCTTGCCATCCCTGTCTCTAAGGAACATGCTAGCCATACTTCTTTCAAGACAGATTGGTTTGCGCTTTTAGCAGTCCAGGGTACTTTCTGTATTCTTCCCTAGCACCCAATGTAAATGCATTGATTCTTCTTTGGTCTTCCTTATTCAATGTCCAACTTTCACGTGCTTATGAGGCAATGGAGAGTACCATGGCTTGGGCCAGGCACACCTTACTTCCTTGTCTTTCAATACCTTAAAAATGTCTTGTGCAGCAGATTTACCTAATTCAATGAGTCTTTTGATTTCTTGACTGCTACTTCCATGAGTATTGTAGATTCAAGCAAGACAAAATCCTTGACAACTTCAACCTTTCCTCCATTTATCACGATGCTACCTATTGGTCCAGTTGTGAGGATTTTAGTCCTGTTTACATTGAGCTGTAATCCATCCTGAAGGCTGTAATCCTTAATCTTTAGCAGCAAGTTATTCAATTCCTCCTCACTTTCAAAAAGCAAGGTGTGTCATCTGCACATGGCAGGTTGTTAATAAGCCTTCCGCAACTACTGATGCCATATTCTTCTTCATATAATCCAGATTGAATAGTATCGGTTTCCTACTAGTGAATAAGTGATGCACACATTTCCCGATTTTAAATCATGCAGTATTCCCTTGTTTTCTTCACACAACTAGCTCCTGATCCATGTACAAGTTCCACATGAGCACAATGAAGTGTTGTGAAATCTCAATCTTCTGAAGGTTATCCATTGTTTGTTGTGATCCACACAGCTGAATGCCTTGACAGAGTCAATAAAACAAAAACACAAGTACTCTGGTATTCTCTGCTTTCTGGTACTCTCTGCTTTCAGCCGAGATCCATCTGACATCATAAATGATATCCTTTGTTCTATGTTCTCTTCTGAATCTGACCTGAACTTCTGGTGGCTTCCTGTCAATATACTGCTGGAACCTTTGTGCGACAATCTTCAGCAAAATTTTACTTGCATGTGATATCAATGATATTGTTATATAATTTGAGTATTCTGTTGGGTCACTTTTCTTTGGAATGAATTCAAATATGGATTTCTTTCCGTTAGTTGGCCAAGTAACTCTCTTCCAAATTTCTAAGCATAGTCAAGTAAGTTCTTCCAGTGCTTCATCAATTAATTAAAACATTTCAATGTGTATTCCATCAATTCCTGGAGCGTTGGGGTTCTTTTTGCTAATGCGTTCAGTGCAGCTTGAACTTCTTCCGCAGCACCATTGGTTCTTGGTCATATGCTACCTCCTGAATTGGTGACATGCAGACTAGTTCTTTTTGGCACAGTGACTATCAAGTCTTTCAATTTTCTTTGGATGATTCCTACATCATTCAATATTTTCCTTGTAGAAACTTTGCAACTCAAGGCTTCAATTTTTTTCTTGTTCAATTTGTCTTTTTAAGTTATATATTGAGATATATAAGTTATATATTAAGTTATATATTAAGATATATTGAGTGTGTTTTTCCTTTTTGGTTTTTCAACTCTAGGTTTTGTATATTTCATTACAAAATTTTACTTTGTCTTCTCAAACTGCCATTTGAAAATTTCTATTCAGCTCTTTGACTTCATCATTCTTTCATTTGTTGTAGCTACTTTATGAACAGGTTTCAGAATCTCTCTGACATCCACTTTGATCTTTGCTTTCTTTCCATTCTTTTTAATGGCCTTTTGTTTTCTTCATGAGTGATGTTCTTTATGCTCTCCCACGGCTCATCAGGCTTCTGTCAATACTGCTCAATGCATCAAATCTGCTTTGGGGGTGTCCTCAAAATTCTGTGGGATAGACTTAAAGTCATATTTTGGCTCCTGTGGACTTGTTTTAATTTTCTTCAGCTTTAAACTGAACTTACATATGGCACTTAATGGTCGGTTCCACAATCAACTCCTGGCCTGGTTTTATTGAGCTTCTCCATGGTCACTTTCCACAGATATAGTCAATTTTATTTTTGTTTATTTCATCTGGAGAGTTCCATGTGGATTGTCACCTTTTGTGTTGTTGGAAAAAGGCATTTCCTGTGAACAAGTTGTTGGCCTTGCAAGAGTCAGTCATGCAATCTACTGCTTTGTTTCCATCATCAAGACCATAATTCCAAACTACTGTTTCTTCCTCGTTGCTTCCAACTTTCCATTGTAATAGCTGTTAACTATCAAGCATCTTCATTGTATATTTGACCAATTTCTAACTGAAGTCCTTAGTAAAATTGTTCAATTTCTTCATCACTAGTTTTCATGGTTGGTGCATAAATTTGAATAATACTTGTACTGATTGGATTTCCTTGAAGGCAGCTAGATATAATCATATCACAAACAGCATTATTCTTCAAGATGGTTTCTGAAATATCCATTGTGACAATAAATGTAATGACTTTCCTTTTAATTGTATTATTCCAGATAGTAAATCATATGCTTTTCTGATTCAGTTTGGCCAATCCCAGTCTATTTTTGCTCACTAATGCCTAGGATATCAATCCATTTCATTTTTGATGACTTCCAATTTTCATAGATTCATATTTTGCACATTCCAAGTTCTGATCACTAGCTGATTTTTGCAACTGTTTCTCCTTACCTAGAGCCCTAGCCTATCAACAAATGAAGATCCTGAGGACCGACTCCCACAGGCTCTACCCCACTCATATCACCATGGTCTTCTCCACTCTGAGAAAGCCGCTCCTCCTTAGTCACATTTGAGTGCCTGCCAACTTGAGGGGCCCAACCTTTGGCACTATCTTTGACCATGTTCTGCTTCCAGTCATTAGGCCTTCAATATCGGACAGTGCTTTGAAACTGTGCATAAGGTTTTCAGTGGTTACTTCCTCTAAAGTGGACACCTGATTCCTTCTTTGTTGTTCTTATTCTGGAAGTGCTAATGAAACCTGTTCACTTTGGATGACCCTGCTGGTATTTGAAATACCAGTGACATAGCTTCAAGCACCACAGCAATACACAAGCCACCATGGTATGACAAACTGACTTACAAGTGGTGGGGAAAGACTTAGAGCAAGGCTTTATTTGCCAGGCCTGTAACTCATGGCTTAGAACTTTCCACTAGAACGTGAATCAGACTCTGATGACACTGGCTCTGAACTGGAGCGAGAAGTTCAGAATTAAGCCCTGACTCAGATTCAACTTTATGAATCCTTTAGGGAACTGACTCCCACAGGCTGTGTCCTGCTATTTCTGAATCTAGTTTGTAGTTTCAAGGAGAAGAGGCTTTGTGGGCTTCTTCTGTATCTTCTTTCTCACCACCCCATGTAGACGAAACAAGGGAAGAACCTTTTCTCTGGAAGCTGAAAGAATAGTGTTTGGTGG
>NW_022106189.1:11122572-11130774 GCF_000313985.2 Echinops telfairi | reverse complement strand
GGGGGGGGGGGGGCGGCTTGCTGATCTAGGCCAGGCCCTTCTCCACAGTATATAAAAAACCTGTGGAAGTCAGAAATGCGGAATGTGGGAACCAGTCAAAGAAGGAACTATTTCACAGTAAAATGAATTGTGGTAAGACTGCACCTTGTAGTACAGTAGTGGTGATGGGGTAAAAGGGAAATGATGTTTAAGGAGTCCATATAGAAAAAGAATGTTTGGAGACTGATTGTGGTAGCAACTATACAACTCTATTTAATGTGATTGAAATATGGAATCATATGTTATATGTAATAACTCCCAAATTAAAAAAAAAAAAAAAAAGACTTCACCCTGCCTGCCAGAGGTGGAAAACTTGAGAACTGGGAAAGCAAGGCAGTCTCCCTAGGTACGGGCTCTCAAAGTGTTCACTGTGTTAAAATCCATGTGGCTTACCTTGAGTGCAAGCTCTTTAGAAAGTCATTCTGCCTGAAAGCGCTAAATGGCTTTTAGGATATTGCTTATAAAAATATTACGGATTTTTATTTCATAGTTTTCTTTTAATATTTTTGGCTCAATAGACTAATTTTCTGTTTAGAACTCAAGCACGTTCAGATCCATAGAAAAATCTGTAGGCCTTACTGCTCAAGGCACAAACTGATTGTGGTAGTTATGTAATTGTCAATTTAAGGATTAAGTATGTAGGGGTGGAGTCTAGCCTGTCAATCAGGTCATAGCCAATGAGGCTTCTGTGTGGGCATAGCTTTCCCCTAAGGATTCTGGGAATTCTGGTATTTCCTCCTTGGAGGTGGGAGACTCTCTGCTCACTCCCTGGGAGACATAGCAGCTGACAAGACACATGGATCCATCCTGATGCAGCCCTGGGTGCTGGAGAAGCCATGCAGAGACCCCTGACAGTGCTGAGATGTTTCTAATGCCACTGGATCCAAAGACTTTCTACCCACTGGCCTGTGATCTTCTACATTCGGCGTCATTGCATGTGTTTCAGGAGTCTGAAGAGGACTTTATCTGGGCTAATATCGGACTTATGGTCTTGGACTGGACTGGGTTGGGATGTTTTCTCAATGTTCAATTCCTCTTGTATATAAATCTCTGCCTTATATACATATGTGTGTTTATGAATTTGTTTCTCTCGTCTACCCTAGACTAGGTTTCGGATCAAAGAGTCAGAGTGTAGGGCAGCAGGGTTTCCCAATGAAGATGGAGAGTCGTTTGTCCTCTCTTATCAACCTAGTGTTGTGGAAACAGAAATACACAAGGTGAGTGGCTTTAAAGAACAGAAATGATGCTTTTCACAGTTCTGGAGGCTAACAGCCTGAATCAGAAACCTTGGCCATATCAGTTTCTTCTTTTAGCCTCTCTCCTGGTTCTTGGTGTCTGTGCAATCCTCTGTTTGTCCTGAGTCCTTGCCTGTCATTTGCATGGGTTTCTGTTTCCATCCTACCTTTAAAAAAATGTACAGGTGATTAGGTTTAGGATCCACTCTATTAAACTCTCCTCATTAACATATGAAAGAATCCTCTATTTCCAAAAAGGTCACAAGATTAGGATTTCAACACTTTGAGGGGGAGTGGGGGGAAGAACTACTTAATCTATATCTGCTCATCCCCTTTCAGTCTGCCTTCCTTGGAATTTCTTAGGAGGGTGGCATGGGGATGGCACTGTCAAATCTCTGCTGGGCTGTGTGAGGGCAGTGAATTTCCAGAGGTGTATAACAAAGACCATATGAAGTTTCTTGCATGATGACTTTCAGTTGTGGGCCTGTTGACTTCCTGGTGCACCACTGGGAGCCAGGCAATTTCAGGGACTTGCTCCTTTCCTTCCATTCTAGGGATGGGAGGATTAGGGCAGGGATGGTGCAGGAAGGTAGAGGCAGGACATCTCTGCTTCTACCAGGTGTTTCAGGTGCAGACTTTTTAGTTTCTCTTTCTGTTGCCTATTATTGGTTGAATCAAGCTATTGAGTTGCTCCAACTTTTAAAAATTCACTATTTATTAACTTTTAAAATATTTTTACAGTGCTTTGAAAAAGAAGTTAAAAGGACCTACACATTCTACCCCAAATTTGGAAAGCTGGCATCTCTAGCAGTAAAACTTATTCTTGAAACTCTATAAATCTGGGCCTGATGGGGTTTGATAATTTAATTTGCTCCACAAGTACTTTCAAGTCCTCAGGTGTCACAATGCATTGGCTGCTAAGTGCAAGGTTGGAGATTCAAGTCCACCCAGAGTCACCTCAGAATAAAGACCTGGCAAGCTACTTGCAAAATAATTAGCCATTGAAAATACTACTCTAACCCCAGGACAGAATCGATTTGACAACTGTGTGTGTGTTTGTTTGTTTGTTTTTAATTTCTTGAGCATTTTAGTTGTGGCTTCTCTTTCCCTGGAGATTGGGGATGAGGAAAGAGTGACAGAGTGGCTCTCTTTTCCCGAGTTCCCTTAGCCAAACTCGGATAAGATAAATGCTTGTGTGATCCAACTCCTTCATATTTGCACACAGCACTTTGACAGCCTCCCTGGGAGGTGGGGAGGGCTGACATCTGTGGTTTTCACACCATGACCCCGAGGCTAGGACAGGTTGCATGCTGAGTCACTGGGACTTGCAGCAGTGGCTCTGGTTCTCGGAGTGGGCCCTCTCATGGGCTCAGACTATCCTTCTATCTGGATTTCTGGGAAAGACTTCTGTTCAGCGTGTAGGCTCAGGCTGGCCTCTTTCCCACCGTGACTCAAGGTATGGTAGCAGGTTGATGCAGTGGTTCTCATTTGGGAGCAATTTTGCCCCTCAGGAGACATTTGCCTATTTCTGGACACCTGTTGGATTGGGAGGTGCTATCGGTGTCTAATTTACCAGGGAGGCAGGGAAACACCTTATAGTGCACAGGATGGTCCTCACCACAGCTGTCCAGTGCAGAATGCCAACAATGCCCCTGTGACGAAGTCTGGTTTAGCGTAAGGAGTGCTGTGTGGTTAGTACAGATACTTATTGAGTGTCTACTGTGAGAGGCCAGTCCCTGCCAAATGACTCACTGCTTGGGCGGGCAGTGAAAAACAGATGGATTGACAAAGAGATGAATGGTCGCAGTGGCTGCAACAACGGGCTGGAACCTCAGAATTGGGAGGAGGGCACAGGACCAGCTTGCTCTGGTGCACACAGGGCACAGAGGTGAGTCAGGGTCCTCTCAACAGCATTGCTTCATCAAGTCCTCTCTCAAGAGCCTAGAAGGAGGGGACTATCTTCACAGGCCAAAGGAAGACAGTAAGGTTTATGGAGGTCTCCCAGTGGCTTTTCTGGGGCAGCCATCAGACAGAGACCAGTGTGCAGGACCAGGTCTGTAGGGAGTGAGAGAAGCAGGAGTGGGCAGAGGGAGAAGGTGCATTGTGCTGTGGTTACAATAAGGACTTCCGTTAGTTGCACAAAAGGCTGAGGTCTTTCAGGATTTCTAAATTGAGATAAGGAGCCCAGGCCATATACCCCACCTATGTTAACCAACTACTATATAGGGGCTACCCCAGGGGGTGGGGTTCTTGGACAAAGGGTCTCTTTCAGGTGAGAGCCAGAGCCTGAGAGCACCTCAGCCTGGAGCCGAGCTGTCTCAATCCCACCAACACTTTACGAAGAGCTTTGGTCTTGGGAGCTGGCCCAGGAACCCTAGCACCCACAGCAAGAGGCTGGAGTACTCCTCAGATTTGCCCCAGAGCAGAATCTTCCTATCTCCCTAAATTTGGCATTGGAAATCTGTTGGGAGTGAGGTTTCTTCAGTCAGGACCACAATCTTCTAGCAGAGTATCAGTCTTTAATGACCCCTTAAGCAACAAATTGGCAGCACCAAGAGATGTTTTGTGTAGACTCTCTCTCACTGCCATCACCCCCCACAAACCTCTTCTAAATGAAGTGACATAGTGGTTACATAAGTGTTGCTAACCACAAGGCTGGCAGTTTGAGACCACCAGCTGTTCATTAAAAGGAAGTTGGGGCTTTCTACTCTCATAAAGATTTACACCTCAGAGCCCCACAGGGACAGTTCTATGACGTCCTATTGGGTCCCTAAGAGTCAGCATTGACTCGATTGGCAGTGAGTGAGAAGATAAGATTTCTCAGGTAGCTCTGGGTTTATAGTGCTGATGGGAGCATCCCTGATGCTTGTCTGTGGGCTGGTGCTGGGTAGCCGTGGATCCTTCCAGAAGGTAGGCAGCACTGCCACCTTGATTGCTTTCACTGGGTCCACAACCCTCTGTTATTATCCCGTAATTCACTCGGATAGAGGCTGCCACTGGAGCCTGCTACTTCGGGAGTGCATCTTGGCCATTTCTCTCCTCATCCTGTTTCCCTGCCTGGTAGATCCACCCTGGGTTTGTCTGTTCTATGACCTCAGTATTCTCCTAACGCTTTTAAGGAAAATCTCAAAAATCACCGAGAAAGCTTCCCAATGGGAACCCATTAAGAACAAATCCACCCTTTGTTCCTAACATCCCTACTCTTCTGGCTATTCCTAAGGTTGCAGGCACAAAAATGAATCCCTGCTTCATCATTGTTTTCCTCTGTGCGTGAGTTTTGATTTTCAGAGGCAACTACAATATTAAGAGGCAGCCTGACAACGGGGTGAGGATGGTTGATAGGTTTTGAACGAGTTTCCAATCGCACGAGTAACAGCTTCATTATGTGGTGATGAGTGACCCATATTTCCTAACATGATTTCCCTGCTGTAACTCAAATTGAGTTCATGTTATTCTAATGATATCAGTTGACCTTGAGAATTAGACCAAGAAGCCTGGGGTTATTCTTCCAACTTCCACTGCAGATTCTTGTGATGTGTTTGGAAACACAATCTGTTCTGCATGGCCCTGAAGTGGACAAGGGAAAACAGAATGCAAAGATCCAAACCTGCTCTGATTTTCAAAAGATGCATCTAGGCAATTTCAGGCCCTGGCAGGCTCCTTCTCTACAGTTCTGCTCTTGCTGCAGTGGGTGGCAGCCTTCTTCTCTGCACCCATGCGCCACAAATTAAAGATCCTGGGCCTCCTTTGTCCTACATCCTCCTGAGGCTCCTGGTTCTTCCCGACCAGGAAGAGTGCATAAATAGGTCTTTGGGGCTTCCTTTCCTAGCATCTTCTAAAACATCTACCCTGCCAGGTCGACCTCCCCAACCCAGAGCAGATCTCTTCTCACTTTTCTTTTGCATATACTTTATTAAATTTTATAATAATATATCCTCATATTAAAAAGGTAATTTAGTGGAAGGACCTTCCTTTTCATTCATCTGTTAACACAGGGCTATACATTAAAAAACCCACAAAACCCTCATCTGATCAAAAAGATAAAACAACAAAAATATTTTCCTTTCTTGCAGGTGGACACAATTCAATTTTCTTTTAAAAAATCTCCAGGGAGGGAGGGGTTAAAAATGAGGAGCTGATGCCAAAGGGCTTAAGTGGAGAGCAAATGTTTTGAGAATGATGAGGGCATCGGATGTACAAATGTGCTCGACACAATTGATGTATGTATGGATTGTGATAATAGTTGTATGAGCCCCCAATAAAATGATCGAAAAAAATGTTTAATCTCCATAGAGAAAAGCAGATTAAATGTAAATAAAACAAATGTTAAAGCGGTTTGTTAAACGAACTGGTCCCTGTACCATGTTCCGTTGTTTGGACGCAGGCTCTTCTTTGCCTGCTTCTTCTCTTGCTCTTGGCGCTGGTCCAGCTGCACCACCTTTGTCATCAGCTTCCTCCTCATGATCACATTTCCTCTTCTTGCCCCGAAACTGTACTTTTCCTTTAGCCGACCCAGACGGGGCAACTTTATTTCCCTTTCTCTTTCCTTTACATTTGCGACCTTTTGACTTCCATTTGTTCAGGAATTCTGGTTGATCTCCCATGGTTTTTTCCCCGTGCTGCTTTTTCCACCTCTCCTTTTAGTACCTCCCATGTTGCTTCTCTGTCTTTCCATTGCAGGCCACCGCCACTTGCATCTTTGGCTGTATCCAGTACTTCTTTAGCTTTTAAAAAAAATAAAATTACTCCAACTTTTACTCCTCTGACAAAAATCTATCCATTCGATTTCTTTATGACTTGCAAAAAGGATGCTCCAACCTTTCCTACAGGTCTGACCCTCTACGTCGCCGAAAACTTCAGCCAGCAGCCTGTCTTTTTGTTAGAGATTCCATTTCAGCATCATCTGCTAACTTCTGGTTTTCTTCTTGCTCTTGGTTATCTCATTAGTTAGTCTCCACTTTATTTTGCTTGCTTTCTTCATTCCTTTTTGAAAAGCATTAGCAGGTCTGTGTCTTTAGACTTCTGGCCAGGGGTCTCAACGAACGTCTTAGCACCTTCAGTTCTCTCAAACACACAAATATTGCCCTCTTCAATGCTCAGGGCAATGTCCTTCTCATCTAAATAGCTAGCATTTCATCTGTGCCTTCTACCAATTCTTTTATGCCATCAATATTTGCATCCGTTGGGAAGCCTGTAATATTCACAGATCTGCTTATCACATGAGTTTATTCTCATCAGTCCCTCCAGGGAGGGCTTTGCTTAGACATCTTCTGATTCTGTTTTATCTGCACTTTTTCAAGAGCTCTACCTTGGATTTGCTCAATGCGACTACTTTTACATTAAAGTCTGTTAGACAGTTTAACCTGTTGGAGTTTATCTTTATCTCCCGTGGTACCCATCCTTCATCTAGCTTGATCTGTTCCTTTAAGAATGTGTCCCGAGGCAAATTAAAGTCACCAAAATAATATTCAATTGGATGACAGATTTTGGCTTCCAGCTCAGCCATTTTTTCACTGTCACCATTTCGGGCCATTGTGTGTATCTGAAAAGTTTCCTTTAGGGAAGTAATGACGACGACATGTCCCCACTTCCACTTACCGCAGGCTGGTCTAACTCACTTAAGGCAGACAGGGAAGATCATGTCACTTTTCTACTGAGGTCACTCACTCCTGGAAACCCACACTGATTATCTAGGCAGTCAATGCATGCATGTCCTTAATTCCATTCTATTTCCATATCAATAATACTGAAAGCAACATTTCCCAAAAATCTTAAAAAGAAAATGCCACTTTTGGTGATGATTAAGGTGAACTGACCCAAGCCAAGATCTTTTCAATCTCCAAATAAAAGTTGGGCAACAAAAAAGAGAGATTAAAGGAGAATCGAACCGTTTGCATATTGAATATACCATGGACTACTAGAAGAGCCAACAAATCTGTCTTGAAATGCCCTTGACCACCTCTCTCATTGTATATGTGGAAGCCCAAATCCCACCTTCCTCTCACTGAGTCTTTTCCAATATGGCTGCACTTCTGACTCTGTTCTTGGAGTTGGGATCACACAGAGCAGATTCATGTCCTCACAGAGTTTCCGTTGCAGGGGAGGAAGCAAGACGGTGTGCAGAATACAGACAGAGAAGAGCAATCGAGCCCGTGTGGGGTCATCAGAGGGAACTTAGGGGAGGCACTGCTTTAGAAAGGGGCTCCAGGAAGACCTCTCTATGGGGGCTTTTGAGCAGGGACTCCAGGGTGAGAAGAAAACAGCTTTGCAGAAAGTGGGGAGGAAGAGACGTCATCCCAAAGCCTTAGGAGGGAAAGGCCTTGGTTACTACAGGGAGCACCTGCAAAGTCAGTCTCTCTGTGGTCCTGAGGTGGGCTTCTGACAGAGGGTGGCAGGGTGCAGTGGTGAAGAGCACACCCACAGGCGAGGAGATTAGATTAAAATCTACGCCGAGTGACTGCGTACTCTTGGAATGTCAGTTCATTTCTGGGTGCCTCTAAAAGGGGGAAAGCTTGCTATCAGGAGTAAAAGAGTTCCCATTTGTAGGATGCTTACAAAAGATTAACTGCTGAATAAAATAAAGAACACTGATGTAGATGTCGGGAATTACTGGCAGCACCAATGCTTGTGTTCCGTCACTAACAGAAAGGTGACAAGTTCAAGTCTACCTCAGAGGCGTCTCAAACGAAAAGCCTGCTTATATACTTTAAAAAAAAGTCAGTCTCTGAAAGGAGCGCAGTGCTACTCTGGCACATGAAAAGTTGCCATGGGTCAGAGTTGATTCCACTACCACCGATTTGGGATATTTGTTTTGGGGTTTTGAAGTGGACATCCAGAAATCACTCTCTGGTTGGAGATGGGTGGTGTTTCTTTTCCCTCTTAGGCTGCCTGGGATTCCCAGATTCTCTTTATTGGGCGGGTGGGTTGG
>NW_022106189.1:11112523-11122472 GCF_000313985.2 Echinops telfairi | reverse complement strand
GAGAATGGAAGGAGCAATGGAAGGGAAGACTCCTGAAATGCATTCCCTTCTCAGGGGGAACACCAGGCCCCCAGTCCGGGAGGAGAGGAAGGAATTTCATGGGCTGTGGGAGCGCGTGATAAGCCCGCATACAATGTGGCTTGAATCTTTGCCCTTATTGAGCAGGAAAGTGAAATTAAGCATTCAGACCTGGAAACCCCGTGTCCCCCGAGGAGTATGCTCTTTTGGAAGACAGCACCTCTCCCAGCACAAAGCCCACTACTGACAGGCCTGAAAGAAAGGGTGTTCTCAGGATGAAGGAAGATAGGAGCTAGTGAGAGGGAGAGATGAGAGAGGAAGATGCCAAAAGAAATGGAGTCCATGAAAGACAGAAAACGAGACAGGGAGAGACAGGGACACACAGAGACAAAGAGACCAGGGCAGAGACCAGGAAACAGAGGCCACGAGGGACAGAGCTGGAGCTAGAGACAAAAAGAAAAAGATTGAAAAGAAAAGACCCGAGACACAGAAAGAGATATGGTGGGTGAGGCCAGGGGGTGGGTAGGGGAACAGTGACAGACAGACCAGGGGTGAACGTCCCAACTGCAACCCCATGCTTTGTCCTGGGACCCGAAAAACCAAACCAAAACAAAACAAAGCAGGCAGCCTTCCAGGGTTGTGTTTGGGGAGCAGTTGCCCTCAGCACACATTCCCCAGCACCCCTTCCAGTTTGTGCATGCATATTCATTTACGTGTACAAAGACACACACCCTGCCCAGGGCACATTTCTGTGTCCCCAAATCCAAGATCATTATTTCCCTAGTTTACTGTCCTTTTCCCCCATCTGCACTTGAAACTCCTTGCTTGGGTCTGGAGTTCATGCTCAGTCTCCTTCACAAGGCAGTCTGTTCTTTACTCTGACTGAGTCAAACAACAACGTGGGCCCTGCCTTCTCTCAGTTTGCTTCCTCTGCCTCCACTGAGACTGCCCTCTGCAGGGGACACACAGAGTCAAAGAGACCAAGGCAGAGACATTTGCCACCACGGCCAACATTTTCCTCTCATTTTCAGCTCCTGAAATAACTGCCCTGGGTGCACCCTGAGATGATTCCACGGGGAAACCGGAATGTCGGTATTGAAGTAGGAGGCTAGACATGATGCCGATGAGGCTTCCATAAGTGAAAGGCTTGGTGTCAGCCCTTCCCACCAGCCTTTTTGAGATGAGGCTGGCTAGGTCCCTATCTGACCCTTCACTCTCCGAAATGCCCAAAGATGTGGTTTGAGGCTCACTCACACCAGGGGCTGCTAACAGCCATGAGTGCTTTGGTGCGGTGTGCCATTGATTCTGACACACAGTGACCCCAGATGAAAGCTTAGGGTTGCTCCTCAGGGTGTCCTGAGCTAGAATCTTCATGGGAGTAGATTGCCAGTTCTTTCGTCCACAGAGCTGGGCTGGAATTCTGATGTTTCATGTACATAATTTTATTTAGTCCTCCTTAGGCGGGTACTCATAACGATGCACAAGTTGAGGTGCAGCAAAATCGAGCCATTTGCCCAGAGGTACATTGCTTCAATTCTGAAACCTGGACCCCGTACAGTCTGTTACTGGGATCTGTGTCCATTGGACATTTCTTTCCTTTGCTAGATTTGGGAGCCTAGTCACCAAATAGATGGTACCAAATAGATTGGACTATTTAAAAAATAACACAGAACAAAAACAAAACAACAAGCAAACCCCGTGCTTCTTCAAATCCATGGGTCTGGATTTAAATATCTTGTATGGATGCATGATTTCAGTTCGGCAGCTATGTAGTAGTTACATAATCTCCTGTCAACTTGAAGGTATTAAGAGTGAGGGGGTGGAGTTTAGACTATCAGTGGGTTGGCACATTGATGATGCCTCCTTGTGGGCATGGCCTTCTCATGAGGATTCTGGGAACTTCATCCCTTTCTCCCTTTTTCCTCTTTCTCCCTGGAGGTGGGCCACACTCTCTGTTTCACCTTCCTGTGGACAAGCCTTGTGGAGCCATGCTGAGACCTGAGTGAGCCATGCGGTGGAGACCTGCGTCAGCCCTGTGATGCTTCCGCTGCTACTGGATTCACAAGACCTTTCACCCACTGACCTATGATCTTCCTGCATTCTGCATCGTTGCGTGTAGCTGTGTCTGAAGAGATATTTATAGACTAGTATCAGATTTATGGGGTAATATCAGAATTTTGACTTGATCTGGACTGGGCTCTATATTTTCTTGATATACAATTACTCTTTGATATAAAGTTCTTTCTTATACATACATTAGTGTCATTGGATTTGTATCTCTCGTCACCCTGGACTAACACAAGCTGGTTACTGTCTTAGAGTTGACCGGCTCAACTCTATTCTAACCCAGTTTGTGAGTAGAGGCATACTACCTGTGGTTGGTGCTGGGCAGTCTCTCACCTGATTTTGGAAGGGATTTGGTAATTTGGCATCCAGTCCAGGTTATTCCCATGATGCCAGAACCCTCAATCATTTCAGTGGAGAAAAAAAGCAAAATGGCCAACTCGCTTCTCAGTGTTGTGTAGACTGAACACAGCGCTTGGTTGGTAGAGGAATGGCAACAATGAGGAAAGCCCTCCATGAGGTGCATTGACACAGTAACCTCAACAATGAACTCAGGATATCAACACTCATGAAGAGGGTAGAGGACGGGCAGCATTTGGTTCTGATACTCAAAAGACCACCCTGAGTTGAAGCTGTTTCAATGACAAGGCAATTAACAACCCCAAACAATGGACAGCAACAGCCACAGATTGAACCACTGGTTAATGTTTCCTCTTTTTTTTTTTTTAATGTTTCCTCTTCTTATGTGTCTACTGTTGGTGGTAGGTGTCATGTCGGCAGCTCAAATTAAGTGGATACATTGTGCCTTTTCTCCAGTAGAAAACAGAGCTGGGGTCTCTGGGTTGTTCAGCAAGGGGTAGGAGATTAGAGAGGGTCCTGAGAGTTTCCCTAGGAATCCTCAGTCCAGCCCACAACAATCTGCCCAGAAATTAAGCTAAAATGATGGCCGTTATTAAGTCTAAATAATATTTGAATACCCATAAACAGATGAATGGTTAAATTAAGTGTGGTACAATGTAATATCATTTCACCCTAAAAAAGAATGGAGGTGCTGGCTTTTTTTAAAGAATGGAGTTTTAATACATGTTGTGGCATGAACATAACTTGAAAATGTCATGTTGAATGAAATAAGTCAGACACAAAAGGATAAGTATTGTGTGGTCCCATTTGAATCTCTGCATTTTATATGAATGGGCTCACACAATACTTGTCCTTTGGGGTCTGACTTATTTCATTCAGTATAATGTGTTCAAGGTGCGTTCATGTCAAAACACAGAGAGAAACAAAGAAGAGCCCTGGCAGCGTAGTGGTTACATGTCGGGCTACTGACTCCACGCTCAGCAGTTCAAAACCACAGGTGTGCTCTGAGGGAGAAAGATGAGGCTTTCTACTTCTGTAAAGAGTTATTGTCTCAGAAACCTACAAGAGAAGTCTACCCTGTCCTATAGGGTTGTTGTGAATCAGAATTAACTTGAGAGTAGTGAGACAAAGTAGATCCGTAGTCATGGAGTGGGGGGTGGAGGGTGGGAGTTATTGCTCACTGAGCACAGAGTTTCTTTTGGGGTGATGAAGAAATTCTGGAAACAAATAATGACAATGGTTGCACAGCATTGTGTGGGTCATGTCATTGAATTATACAATCAAAATGATTAAAACGGCAAATTTTAGATCGTATAAATTTTACCAGAATTAAAATTTGGCAGCTGGGTGAAGGATACAGGGACATTCGGCATTGATTTTTCAACACCTGGTGAAGTCTAAAGTGACTTCAGAATAAAAACTTTAGAATCAATCTAAATAACAGAAATCGTCACAACCAGACTGGTAGGTAACATCATGAAAAATGGCGAAAAGATTGAATTGTCTTGGGTCCACAATCAGTTCTCACAGAAGCAGCAGTCAATAGACCAAAAGACGTGTTGCATTGGGTAAATCTTTTGCACAAGATGTTTTTAGCATGTTAAAAAGCAGGGAGGTTGTGCTGAGGACTAAGGTGCTCCTGACCCAAGCCATGATGTCTTCAATGGTTTTACGTGTATGTGAAAGTTGGACATTATCTAGGGAAGACCATAGAAGAATTGATCCGTTTATTTGATTTATGGTGCTGGCAAAGACTATCGAAAGTACCATGGACAGCCAAAAGGACAAACATTTCTGTTTCAGAAGAAGTACAGCCAGAATGCTGTTGCTTCTTCTTATTATTATTATTTTTGAATCATTTTATTGGGGGATATTATAGCTCTGATCACAATCCATACATACATCTATTTTGTCAAGCACATTTGTACATATGTTTCCATCATCATTTTCAAAACATTTTCTTTCTACTTTTGCCCTTAGTATCAGCTCATTCCCCCATTCCCCCTCCTCCCTCCCTCATGAACCCTTGATAATTTATAAATCTTTTTTATGTCTAACACCAACCACTGTCTCCCATCACGCACTTTTCCGTTGTCCACCCCCCTGGGAGGGGGTTATATGTAGATCATTGTGATCGGTTCTCCCTTTCTCCCCCCACCTTCCCCTTACTCTCCTGGTATTGGTCTATCTGGCCTGGATTCCTGTGTTTCCAGCTCTGATCTGTACCAGTGTACATGCTTTGGTCTATCTGGATTTGTAAGGTAGAATTGAGGTCATGATAGTGGTGGGGAGGAAGCATTAAAGAACTAGAGGCACGTTGTATGTTTGGTCGGTGCTATACTACACTCTGACTGGCTTGTCTCTGAGGCAAGGATGGTGAGACTTCATCTCACATCTCTGGACACTTTGTCAGGATAGACCAGTCCCTGGAAAGAGCATCATGCTTTGTAAAGTAGAGAGGAAGTATAAAAAAGGAAGATAGATGGACAAAGTGGCTGCATCAATTGGCTCAAACAAAGGAACAATTGTGAGGGTGCCTTAGGACCGGTTGTGTTTTGTTATGTTGATGTAGGGTCCCTAGGAGTTGCAACTGACTCAACTGCACCGAACAACAACAACAGCAGCAGCAGCAAGTAACAGAGGCCTCAAAGATGCTCTATGCTTGTAGGTGTGCTGCAAGTGAAATGGTTGTGAGGAGGCCGTGTTTAGACAGCATCTGTTTGGGAACCGCAGTCCACCCATTTAGAAGTCGTAGGACCTGAGAAAGTTTACTTATTGCCTTGTGCTTTCATTTCCTCCTTTGTAAACCAGCAAACCCGTTCCTCTGCAGTCAGTTCTAACTCATGGGGAATCCATGCATGTCTGAGTAGAATTGTACTCCATAGGATACACAATGCCCGATTCGAAGTAAATCACCAGGTATTTCTTCTGAAGTGCCTCCTGGTGGACGCAAACACTCACCTTTAAGGATTATTAGCTGCAGAGCTCCTTCACCATTTGCCCCACCAAGGAATTCCAAGGAAAGAAATGCTTATTTCGGTGAATCTTCTGCTTCAATGTTTTCTTTGAAATCAGACTCATATATCACAAAAATGACTACAAATTCTTCCCCATTCTCTGTTCATCTGAAGTGCCTATAATGCCACCCATCAAGAGGAAAGGCTTTTTTCTCCATCCCTTGAGTCAGAGTTTGCTTTGTGTTGCTCGCAACAGTGAGCTTGTAGCAAACATGCATTGGGTCTTGCCTTGTCCTTATTCTTCGAACCTGAGATAGCCCTTGAACTAGCCTGGTCTAACCTGCTGGATGATCAAAGACCTGTGGTCCAGGTGCTCCCTACCTCACTCCTCATTGCCCTTAGCCAATTGCTAGGCAATGAGAAGCAGAGCCGCCCAACTGCCGACCGCAGATTCAAGCGAGTCCATCCAGGTCTGAAGACCTGACCAAATGACTCTTGACCAATTTGCTAACCAATGGAATCTTGAACTGAGTAAATGGTTGTAATTGTAAGCACTACATATTAGGGGGTTTGTTGGGCATGAAATAATAGGAAATATCTAATTCAGATGTTTAGGATGAGCAGGACAGCTGAAGCTTTGTGGTAGTGATTTGTATACTTGGGAAAGTTTATGATCGTAATTTCTTTGGGATAGGAACCATATCTTACTTATTTCGGTTTCTTCAGCCTCTTGCATAGGGCTTGGCACATAGTGGGTGCTTAGTACATTGAAAGAATGACTGAGTGAATTCCAATTATAATATACCACTCGAACTTTCCGCTGAATTTTGGGAACTGTATGGGAGGCTGTCTTGGCCTAAGAGTCCCCAGTGTCCACGGACAAAGATCAGAGCGGACTCGAGTCTTTTTCCTTCTGTGCATAGCCCTGGCATCCTCTCACATCGGTGCGATCATATTTAACGTCTGCCAAGTCCTCCATGCAAAGGAACCAAAATGGCATGCAGGCATGTTGAAGAGATGATGGACAGCTTCTCCTCCGTGTCACAACCACAATGTCACGTTCACGTATCAATTCCATTTGAGCACTCTGTTCCGGTCGCAGCACGCTTTTATACATTTAGTCTATGCTGTGGTCTCTGGCCTGCCTTTATGAACAACCTGACACTCAGGGGCCCTTCAGAAGAGGAACATTCTGACGACAAGCAATGACTTCCTAACATCTCATTAAATTCAGCACTTTTACATTAAAATGATTCTTTCAGCCAGGGCAGCTGGAGGGGTAGCTGCTTACTGGTACACGCCTTTTAGCGCTCTTCTCAGAGATTAATTCCAGGTCTGTCTTGGCGTAGCACGTGCCAGGTCTGTCAATGCGGAGAGCAGCAGCACTCTTAACCAGCACAGCAAAGGAAATCGATGTGCTTCTCCGGTTAAAGGTACTGGTTTCATTGGAAGGTTTTGGGGAATTGCTTGCTTATTAATTACACCAAATGCAAAATCTCTCTTACTATATTGCTATGTTCGTAACATAGAAGACTTCCCTAATGTAGTAGGCTCAGAGTCAATGCTTGTCAACACTTTTAGGAGGCTACGTTTGCAAAGGGTGCATGTCGCATCACAGCCACTATTGGATAGCTCTGTGGTTTGGGGATGTCGTACTTTTGTCTAGTTTAGTCCTCATACTGCCTTATTCCCACCCCATCATGGTCTAAGTCTAAATGTGGCAAAAAGTATGGCAGACTCCAGGATTGCGGAAAAATTAATGTCAGATTTGTCACTTCAATGACAATAGAACAGAGCACTGGAAAATTATTTAGAAACACAAATGCTGGCATCAGAAAGAAGCAGGAGAATCCATTTGGAGGTGAGAGTAGGGAAGGGTCAAAGGCTGATTCTTTCCACTCCAGGTTCTTTGGGACCTCAACCTCAGTGGAAATCGAGGCCCCTCTTCTGAGTTAAACACTGACCGCAGCATTGAGTTGGAGGAGCACTGATGAGGGGCCCTCTGACCTGGGTTTTGGTCCCTGATGTGTGATGTTGGCCAAGCCATTTCCCAAGTTCTGACTGTCAGTTTCTTTACTTGTGAAAAAAGGCTAAAATGCCTTTCCTTATGGGAAATTTATACTGTTCTCTACATAAAAGGATAATGATGTCTCTAAAGTAAACCATAGACATGTATAAACCATAGATATATGAATGGATTTGGACTTACACTTAATTCTTTGAAAAATAGATTAAAAAGAGTTTTATTGACATATACTTCACATATCACCCACTTCGATAATTTGGTCATATTAAAAAGAGTTGTATTATTATTATTCCAATCAATTCTAGAACAATTTTCTTCCCTTCTGTACTCATTGTTATCAACTCCTGATTTCTTTCCAATCTCCCTTCCCATAATCCCCAAAAGTCATTAATTCAGTTAGTGTTTCTATAAATTTACCTATCCTGGATTTCATGTACTGTAAAGCATACCAAAAAATCAGCAAAACAGAACAAATTTTAAATTTTAAAAGGGAGATCAAATGATGAGGTGTTAGATTTTAACCTAACTAGTTCTGCAATCATCCCCTATTTGTCGCCCACTTCATGATAGCAAGGCTATTCACATCCCTGATCCCTGGCCAGAAGGGAGTCATTGGAGGATTAATCCATGTATATGTCTTCTTAACTTTTTTTAAAAAATAGGAAACAACTTAAAATGGGTCCAAAGGGAAAGCAAATGATAAGGTATTACATGTTAACCTGACTTCATGTGTCATAATCACTTTTGCAAGGTTTTCTGTCTGATAGCAAGGCTGTTCACATGCCTTGACCATGGTCAGGGGGGATTCACCAGAGGATTGATCCATGTAGGGATGCTGTAAATGGATTTTGGGCTTCCCCTATCATTCTTAGCCTTCTGAAAATCAGGTGTTCACAATTTAAGCCCTGATATCATTCCCTGTTCTGGACTTGGATTTTATTACTTATAATTCTTGAATCACACAAGCTGGTGTGCTTTTTCCATGTGGACTCGGTTGATGCCTTGCTTCTATGGCTGCTTGTTTGAAGACAAGCCTTTAAGATCCCAGGTGCTATTCTTTTTTATAGTCAGCCACCATCTTTTTCTTCATCACACATTGCTGTAGTGCCCATATTTCCAGTGATCGCTTCATGAGGTTGAGCATTGATCTTCCACTTAATTTTAGCCACAATCATAAGAGCAATTAGTTCGTATGACATAGCCGTTGTGTTGGTCTGGGTAAACTAGAGAAACAAATCCAGAGACACTCCTATATGTGTAAGAGAGAGTCTTATATCAAAAAGCAATTGTATATTAAGAAAACAAGACTAGCCCAGTCCAGATCAAGTCCATAGTCTGCTATTAGCCCATATGCCTGATACTAGCCCATAAACTCATCGTTAGACTCACACAGCACATGCAATGATGCTGAATGCAGGAAGATCACAGGCGGGTGTGTGGAAAGTTTGGTGGATGCAGTGGCAGTGGAAGCATCTCAGCGCTTCCACATGTCTCCATGTGGTTCCTCCATCTCTAGGATTCACCAGCCTGTGTGAAGCATTGTAAATAATAAAATCCAAATCTAAAGAAGAAAATGGCTTCAGAGCTTAAATTGTGAACACCCAGTTTGCAGAAGGCTGTGCATGACAATAAAAGCCCCCAATCCATTTTTAGGGGTCCTCCCCACAGAATTCCCTCTGACCATGGTCTGGGAATGTGAATAGCCTTGCTATAAACTCAATTATGACAGACAGATCAAGTCGGGTTAAAATAAAATATAATGACCCATTTTAAAGTTGTTTCAGTTTTTACTCCTTCCTGCTTTTAAAAAATCGATATTTTCCTATGTTTTATGTTATTGTTTTTATTTTTTGTTTGTTTAAAAAACATTTTTAATTGTTAAGGAGCATGGCTGCATATATCGCATCATTCCATCATTCAATCACATCAAACAATATTGTACAATTGCTACTGCAATCAGTTTCTTATTCTACTTGCTGTCCCTATAAGTTTATCATTCCTGGGTTTCATGTAATGAAAGAAAGAAAAACATATAACAAGAATTCAAGAGGGTAATCCCCATTGACATAATACATCAGAGATAAACCCCAATATGAACAACAACAAAAACCCCAGAAAACGTTGAAAACTAGTGTTTTGTCTGATTTTCTGTATATGAAATTCAGGATAAGTAAATCTATAGAGACAGTAACTTGATTAAAAACTATCCAGGAGTATGGCAGGGGAGGTTGGGAGGAAATAGGGAGCTAACAACAATGAGTAGGCCAAGAAGATGCTCTGAAATGAATTGTGGGGCTGATTGCACATCTCTTCTTAATATGATTGAACAATTAAATTGTATGATATGTAATAACCGATATGCCATATACCGATTAAGCTATTAAAAATGCCTTTCCCCCTGTACCAGTTTGGTTTAAAAAGAGAGAGAGAGAGGACCCAATGTCGGGGGTTTAAATGGAGAGAAAATGTTTTGAGAAACGATGTACAAATGCGCTTTACACAATTGATGTGTGTATGGATTGGG
>NW_022106189.1:11065218-11112423 GCF_000313985.2 Echinops telfairi | reverse complement strand
ATGGATTGGGATAACAGTTGTATGAGCCCCTAATAAAATGTTAAAAAAGAAAAACAAAACAAAACAAAACAAAAAAAAGAACAATAAAAGAGGTACACAAAACTAAAAAAAAAAAAAAGAGAGAGAGAAAGAAAAAGCTCTTATCACTTTCCTAAAAGGATGTGGGTCAGGAGCAGCACAGGAAGTCTCAGATAATTTTAACACAACAGAAATAGACGGGAAAGCCCAGGGTGAAGGGGAGGAAAAGGAGCCAACATAGGCTTAGTCAGAGGAAGGATGACTGGCAGCCAGGAATGTCAGGAGCAGAAAGAGGGGGACCCACTGCTTTCAGGGGTGTTGCCTCGGGGCCTTCAGTTCTAAAGCAGAACCCTTGCCTCCTCAACTGCAGCATCCCATTCCTTCTCCCCCTTCCTTTCAGAACCTCAGTTTGTAAAGGTTTTATGCTAATGCCACAGGGTACTACCAACTAGAGTAGCTGCCCCGAGTCCCTGCCAACTGATTGAGGGCCAGTGTCCTCGTAGTTAGCTGCTTGCCTGTTGGTCCTTGAGTTATGGCAACCTCGTGCACAACAGAGCCCAATCTGCCCAATCAAGTGCCGTCTGCATGATTCATTGTTGATGGGCCTTTGTAAACTACAGGGTTTCTGTTGGCTGATTTTCGGAAGTAGATCTCCAGGCCTTTCTTCCTAGTGCACTTAGTCTGGAAACTACCCTAAAATGTCTTAGCAACACATCACCTCTGACAGATGAGTGGTGACTTCGCGTGAGGTACATTATCTGAGGATGGAACCTGATTCCCTTTCATGGAAGGTGAGGTTTTGACCAATGAACCACGCCTGGCACAGGCAACTATCTTAAATTGGCCAAAATACTTGATTTCGCCTTCATTCCTCCATCCCTATGTTCTGTAGAATTCAGACAAGAGGAAGAGCCTACTGCTCCTGCCCTTAAAGCTTTTAGTGCAGCAGTTCTCAGCCTGTGAGTCGCAACCCCTTTGGGGGTCAAACGACCATTTCATAGGGGTCACCCAATTTATAACAGTAGCAAGATTACAGTGATGAAGTAGCAATGAAAATAATCTTGTGGTTGGGGGCAGGGCACCACAACATGAGGAGCTGTATTAAAGGGTCGCGGCATTAGGAAGGTTGAGAACCACTGTTCTAATGGGTTTGCCATGTCATCTTACTGTTCCTTATTGATTACTTCCTGAAAGTTTGTTTAGTGGGGCCCTGCCCTGCTCTTCTTCGGGTGCTCCTTAGCCACATGCCCCTTAGAAGTGAGGAAGAGGAGATTGGGCTTACTTATTTTGGAGAGATTATCCGGAGACAATGGTCTCTGGAGAAAGACATCATGCTTGGTAAGTGGAGTGTCAGCAGAAAAAGAGGATGACCTTGAGTGAGATGGATTGACCTCATGGCCTCAATAGTGGGTTCAAATATACCCACTGTTATAAGGATGGCATCCCAACCAACAACCAACCCACTGTCACGGAGCTAATTCTGACTCCCAGGGATGGAGTAAATATATGGTTTCTGTGACTGTATATCTTTACAGGAACAGACAGTGTAATCTACCTCCTACTGACTGGGTTAGTGGGTTTGAACTGGGAACCTTTCAGTTAGCTCAGCTTAGCCTAGTCCAACACCTCACTCATAGGGCAATGCTTCCTCACCCTACCTGGTGAATTCAGGGAAATGATATTTGCCCCTGGGAAGTCCTGATGTGTCCACAGGTGAGAAGTTTAAGCGGCATCCTGTGCTTCCCCTGTGGCTGTGCTGTCTCTGCTTTGAGAAGGGCATGTCCGAAGGGGTGCTCCTTCAGCATAGATTATAAAAGAAGCGAGAAGGAAATCCTTGTTGTAAGTCAGTCATATTTTTTTATGGTCTGTTATCTCAGCATTATTTAGCAACGGCTGACTACTATACACCGAGGCCAGAATTGTTTCATGCAAATGCATTTATCTTGAAAATGTGAAATTGTAACTGTGGCAAGTGCTCCCATTGAACGTGCTAATGTCATGCCATCACATGTAGAGGAAAGCAGGAACAGAGTTAGGGAAACAGAAGGAAGAGAGGGGAGAAGAATAGCCCATGCTGGGAGAGGCCAGGGTATGTTGTGGAGAGAGCTGGACTAGAGGAATGGATGCCTGAATGAGGCAGGAGGCAGGAGAGGAAGGTGGAGGCTTATGGGACGGCTGAACACTTGCATCTTTGTCTTAAGAGCCAGGTCCTCAATGAGGTGGGCTGGAGAAGAGCCTGGGCTAGCGGGGCTAGGGAAGTCGGAAGAGAAGCTGGAAGACTAGCTGGGAGGCTGTAGGACATCCAAGGGAGAAGGACGGAGTTTGGGTTCTGCGACGCTGAGCACGGAGTGGTGGTCTGCCTTCGTCAGTGAAGTAGGGTGCGGTAGGGCAGACCCTCAGGCAGAGCCTGCTGGCACAGGAGGCTGACAGCCTCATGAGGTAGCAGAACTCCAGGTGGATTTTTAAGCACCTGTGAAGTGGCTTTCCATTGAGGAGGGAGCAGAAGGAGATGCTGCATGATACCATGATACTACCACGATACCATCCTGTGACTGACGTGGGAATGGTGAGCAAGAAGCACCCAGGTGCCCATCTGCATCAGGCCATTGTTGTACCTAAGACTACTTTTGATAATACTTTTATATGCATAAAATCAAAGACTTGGGCTGCAAAGGAATCCAATTATATTGAAGTAGTTATTAAAACATTTAAATATGCAACTTAGTGAAGCATGTGCTTACTTGTTAACACAATACATCGTTTCTGGTGATGGATGTAGAAACTACTACCCTTTGGAAGCCAGCGGTGGTGTAAGTGCTATTTGGTGCCATTCAAAAATATCTGGTTTCTTTTAGTAACCCAGTCATAGATATTACTCATATGGATGATAACTTATTGCCTAAATTTGTACTTAAAGGAAATAGTAAACCTTAGATATTAATACATTAATAAGATACCTATAAATCTTACTTGTTCTCTATATCTTTTACCTTATTATGTGACATTAGGATTGGAAGAAGACTCATTAACAACCTGTAATATTCAGATGGTGCAACTTACTGATGAAGATCAAAGACTACAGATTTCAGAATGGATTACACCATAAAATCCTTTGCAACTGGATCAATGAATATCAACACGATTAATGATGGAAGTTGTCAAGGATTTAATTTTGCTTGAATCCATAATAATAGAAGCAGTAGTAAAGAAATCAAAAGGTTCATTACATTGGGCAAATCTGCTGCAAAAACTCTATGAAGTGTTATAGAGCAAAGATGTCACTTTGAAGACTAAGATGTTCTTGACCCAAGGTCTGGGATTTTCAATGGTCTCATATATATATTGATATAGTTAAAGTTTATTGTGCCAACCTGGCCAAAAAAGGCATGTGGCGTTAATTGAAGGGTGGAGATATAAATGGCTGGGTGAGCCTCACCTTTCTAGTTCTCGGGTCTCCTGCTTTGTGATGGTTGGACCAGGGTGCAGCTGCCTTAGCCAGTTCCCTGCTTCAGCTGGGAAGGCTCACTTCCTGTAAGACATCCCTGAGCAGAAGCCACATGGACCTACCCAAATGCAGCCCTGGGTGCTGGAGCAGCCGTGTGGAGACCCCTGCCAGCACTGAGATGTTTACACGTTCACTGATTCGGCTTTCCTTCTGCAGTTGGTGTCATTGCGTGTGTTTTCTGCAGTTGGTGTCATTGCGTGTGTTTTGTGAGATGGAGGAGGACTTTGTGGATTGGTGTCAGACAAATGGGCTAATGTTGGACTTGTGGGCTTGGGCAGCACTGGGTTGGGATGTTTTCTTGATGCGCACTTACCCTTTATATAAAACTCCCTTATACGTGAGTTTCTGTGAATTTGTTTCTCTAAAATACCCAGGCTGACACAATTTGAAAGCTGCACAATGAATAAGAAAGACTGAGGAAAAAACAGCTGCAAACATTAATGCATTTCAAGAATATTGAAAGTACCATGGACTGCAAAAGACTGAGCAAATATGTCCTGGAAGAAGTATAGCTGGGATGCTCCTTAGAAGTGGGGACAGAGGATGTCAATCAAGGGACGCCAGTCTTTGGAGCAGCGGCTCTCAACCTGTGGGTTGCGACTCCTTTGTGGGTCGAACAACCCTTTCACAGGGGTCGCCTGACTCATAACAATAGCAAAACGACAGTTATGAGGTAGCAACATCAATAATTTTATGGTTGGGGGTCACCACAACATGAGGAACTGTATGAGAGGGTCACGGCATGGGCAGGGTTGAGAACTGCTGCTTTGGAGAAAGATATAATGCTTAGTAAAGTCGAGGATCACTGCAAAAGCAAAAGATATTCTCCAGAAATAGGGAAGCAGAGGTTACACAGACCCAAACCTGTTGCCATCAAGTTGATTCCAACTCAGAGCAACCCTATTCCTAGGACAGTCTCCAAGCTGAAATCCCTGGGGAACCGGAGTGCCATATCTTTACCCTGTGGAGGACAGTGAGTTCCAACCAGCACCTGCTCCGTTAGCAGCCAAGGACTGGATCACCGTATCCCCAGGGCTTCCTGTTAGAATGGAGACTTGGCCCTAACGCTGAACTATCCATCGCTAACCCTCTGTCATCTGCTTAAGTTACAGGGGAGATTTATCTATAAAATTTGGCAAGGAAACAGCGTGAAACTGAGATCTCTGTGTCTCCAAAACCAAGGCTCACCCCAGGAGCTTGAAGGAGATCACCGAGACAAAGAAAAGGAATTCCTTCCTGTCTGACTTCATGTATAACGTTATCCCCAAAGACAGTGGTTTGAGCTGACCACTTGGACTGGTAGGGAATGAAACATCAGGAGATGCAGCTACCTGGTGACCAAGGCAGGGAAACCAGGCATGGGTAAGGCGGTGCGGCCTCCCAAGGCAAGCCCAAGAGGAGGAGTCCATCCTCAGCTCCGAGTTCTGATTCTTAGAAGCTTTGCATTGGCCTGGCCACCAGGACTGGCTTGGAGAAGCCATGCCACTCATAACTGTCCAGGCGCCTTCCTGCTGGCCTTGAACTTGGCAGCCACCTGGCCATTTTAAGGGGAGAAATCATCACAGAACAAAATCCACAACAGAAGAACTAAAACATGGGGTTAGTCAACCAGGTCCTGCTGGGACCAGCAAGCTCCTGAGTCAAGCTGTATCTGAAACCAAACTTGTCATGGACTTGTCATTGTGTAAGAAGTGACCCTTACCCCTTTTCCTAGCCCCTCTGGGCTGTGGCTTTTTTCACTAGCAATTAAAGGGGTCTTAACTGCTACAACAGATTGACCCCATTTGGGATCATGAGAGCCGCTGCAAGTGTTTGAGCAAGCTATGAAACACAGTCCAGAAAATGTCTAGAGGAATTTTAGGTTTGAGTTCTAGAGAGTTCTAAATTTGGTGCTTGCTTTTCATAAGATGAGACAAGACAACCTGCATTCACACTGGCCTGGAGCTGCCTCCCTGTCCCAGTCTCCTCCATGTACCATGGGGTCAATGCTGAGCATCTGTGAAACCTGGCCCAGTTGTATTCACAAGCATCTCCATGAGAGAGTGAGCCTCACATCAAAGCAGCATGGCGCTTTCCTTCAACAAAACATCTCCTCCCTCCCGGTGCCTTGCAAAAGCAAGAAACCACATTTAACCACCTACAAGCTTTCTTTCATGGTCCCATGTCATTAAGGGAATAGTTTGATGGGGGAGGGGGGCATGCAGACAAAAGTAGGGGGGTGCACTCCACCATTATAATTAACTAGTTAGAGAGCAAAGATGCCCAGCCAAGACCCCTGCTGGCTTGGGGGTGTGAAGTGGCGGTGATTAAAGCCATGGCCCATGGTGGGGCCACTTGCAGCATGAGCCAGGCCTGGGATTCTTGGGCAAGACCATCTGAATGGGGCCCAGTTCTTCAGCAACCCTGCAGCTCCCTTTACTATACTCAGCGCTTCCTGCAAAGTAGGGTTGGTGAGGACTAAGTGAGAAGAAATGCAGCTAGGATGCTACTTGGAAGTGAGGATGGGAGGCTTGATCTCACGTATTTTGGACATATTACAAGGAGGGATCCATCCTTGGAAAAGGCCATCATGTTCGGTAATGTACAGTGTGGTTTAGGGGGGGTGGGTGGCCAGCCCCCCACCACTAATCACAGGTTCAGTAAGCACAATTATACGGTTGAGATATATAAATATTATATTAAAGTCATTGAGAGCATGAGAGAGAAAATAGATATTAATATAATGGAGTCAGACACATTACATGGTAGCATTGCTCACCTCAGCCCTGCTTGGTGGTCCACGTGGAGAGAGGGGGAAGGGAAGGAAAACAAGGGGAAAGGGAACAGGGGTGGAGAGGGAGCTGATGAGAGGTCAAGTGAGGAGCCCAGAGAGAGGAAGCCCTCTCTATTGCTAACCCAGACCTATAGACCTTTGTGGGCATGCAAGCCCACTAATTACATGTAAAGATATACATCACAGGAAGGGGTTGCACTATAGGTTACACAGTAATGGAAGGGGGTGGTCTAGGGGCATACATGCAATAGGAAGAGGAGGGGTTGGGGTATGCATGTGATAAGATGGGCGGATCCTAGAGTCAGGATGGCAGCTTAACTTTGGATGTTATGGAGCAGTTTGATCTGTTCTCCAGATCTCCATAAGAACCATTAGCAGTAGGGTGTGAATCCCACCTACAGGAACCAAATCAATGACTACAGGCCTGTCCATTGTCCTTAACAGCAGGGAGCGGGGCCTACCCTAGTCTGGTGACTGACTGTCTTCAGGGAGGATGTCTTGCTGGGAAGGCTCACTTCCCAGCAAGATATCCCTGAGCAGAAGCCACATGTACCTACCCTAGTGCAGCCCTTGGTGCTGGAGCAGCCGTGTGGAGACCCCTGCCAGCGCTGAGATGCCTACATGTTCACTGATTCGGCTTTCCTCCTGCAGTCGGCATCATTGTGTGTGTGTGTTTTGTGAGATGGAGGAGGACTTTGTGGATTGGTGTCGGATATATGGGCCAATGTTGGATTTGTGGGCTTGGGCAGCACTGGGTTGGGATGTTTTCTTGATGTGCACTTACCTTTTATATAAAACTCTCTCTTATACATGAGTTTCTATGAATTTGTTTCTCTAAAGTACCCAGACTAACACACAGTGCTGTACTGCACCCTGACTGACTTGTCTCTTCCTTGTGACCCTTCTGTAAGGAGATGTCCAATTGTGTACAGATGGGCTTTGGGTCTCCACTCTACACTCCCCCTCATTCACATTGATATGATTTTTTTGTTCTGGGTCTTTGCTACCTGATCCCTGATCCCATTGACACCTCATGATCACACAGGCTGGTGTGCTTCTTCCATGTGGGCTTAGTTGCTTCTCAGCTAGGTGGCCGCTTGTTTATCTTCAAGCCTTTAAGACCCCAGAAGATATATCTTTTGATACCTGGGCACCATCAGCTTTCTTCACCACATTTGCTTATGCACCCAATTTGTCTTAAGCGACCATGTTGGGAAGATGAGCATCACAGAATGCCAGGTTATTAGAACAAAGTGTTCTTGTGTTGAGAGAGTACTTGAGTAGAGGCCCAATGTTCATCTACTATCTTATACTTAAAATATAAATATATGTGCACAGATCTATTTCCCTATTGCTATATATAAATATATTTACATATGTACATGCCTGTATTTAGACCTCTATAAATGTCCTTTGCCTCCTAGTTGTTTCCTCTATTTCCTTTTACTCTCCTCTTATCCCACTATCATGTTCAGCCTTCTTTCGGCTTTCAGTAATTCCTCTCGGCTATATTGCCCTTGATCAAGCCCCACCAGGCCTTCTCAGGGAAAACATTTTAGGACTCCTCTTCTTAGTTTTTCAGATTTATTCCCACAGCTACCTGGTGGGTCAGAAAAGCCCTACAGGCCCTTCTGTCTTTGACACTTTCCTAGCTGCCACCTTTGGTAAGCTGGTCATAAATTTCAGTGTCTGGGGGGTAGGTTTTGGAGATAATGGCCCAGATAACTAGCTCTCTCGCTCTCTCAGAAGGGTACCTTTCAGGGAGGAAGGGGCAACAGGCACAGTCACACACTGTCTCTTGTCCCTCTGCCCCCAAACTGCTCCACTCTTACAAGAACCTCCGGCTTGGTCGGCCTGCCCCTTGTCTTGTCTCTTTTCCTAGGGCAGCCCTGGTGGAATTTTTAAGATGCTGAATTGATCTGGTCATTTCTCTGTTGTAGACTCTTAATGGTTTATTGTTGTTATTAGCTGGTGTTGAGTTACCCAACCCATGGAGACGCATGTTACAGAGTAGAACTCCTCCATCGTATTATTTTGGATATACATTTTATGAAACAGGTTTGCTTGTCCTTTCTTCTGAAAAGCTGTTGGTTGGGTTTGAACTGCCAATTTTTGGGCTGATAATCTACCACAAACTGTTTGTGCCACCTACCCTCCTTGTCTATATTTCAAAATCCCTGCCACAGTTTAAGAGGCCCTGTCAATGTAGATCCTGTGTGGGTCTCCAACTCGTGTCTTGTGTGTGGCCCCTACAATTCCATCAGTCAGGTCTACCTTCAGGGCCTTTGCACATTCAGTTCTCTGCACTCTGGCTTCCTGGAAGTCTGTAGGTTTAGGTTGCCTGTCTGAATTGGGGCCTCGATTGCCCACTCTCACAGGTATTTCTTTCCCAGCATAGAGTTCTCTTCTTGAGTCCTCTGTATCCCTCTTGCTCCTTGGACTGCACTTCCAAGGGCAGGGACAGATCAACTTTCCTCCTTCCGTGTCCCTGGTTTCTAGGCTAGAACCTAGTCTGGCGAGGCCCTCGCTGGACTTCATGCCTGTCTTCCCTGCCAGGTAATGCCGGGAGAGCCCTGAGGGAAAGCCGGTATCTGGGTGAACTGGTCTAGGCACAGGAGCAGTTACCGCACAAAGAGCCAAATCATGAACGCTCCAATTAGACCCACAATAGAGGCTTAATCTGGGCTCCTTGGTAATGAGGCTGATCACAGGTCTTTCATCCCAGTCCCAGCTCCAGCTCCGCTTCCAGCTGAGAGGCTTGGCTGTGACTCAGAGCCCACCCTCCGGTTCACAGGCTCAGCCCACTTCTCTGCCTGGCCAGGGCCCACCCTCCGGCCCTCGTGCATCTAGGCTGTGTCTGTGGTCCCCGGAAGCCCCAGAGGGAGTGTCCTCTTCTCCTGCCTCCCTGCCCAGGACTGAGCCCAGCCAGCACACAAATGTCTGAGGCTGGGCCAAGCCTGGGAAGCCACTGACAAGGAGCCTCGCGGAGCAGAAGGCCTCTCTCATTATGGAGACGCACCAATTGGCTCGGCCCACGAAAGCCTTCAGGGTCCCGCACGGGAAGACTTAATTGCCGTATGGACATTGAAAGAATGGAGGTTCTTCTCCAGGGAGCGGCTTCTCTCCTTGCTTTCTCTCTCTCCCCCACTGGATAATGACAGAACTTGTGACTGATTAAAGGGGGAAGACAAACGCCCCTCTTGGGGGCCAATGACAGGTTCCACCTACATTTTAACCATCCCCCCTCCCCACTCCTCTCCTCTCCTCTCTGGTGTTTCAGAGGTGATTTTTAATTGCCTTTTCCCTGGTGGAGAGAGAGAGTTGAAAGGAGGGGGCTGGGCCAGGGAACTTTTCTCTTTGCAGCCAGCCGGAGCTACATCGGCCGCATCCTTCCTTCAAACTTGACTTCTCAGAGCGGAGTTGACATAGATACGCACTCTCTTCATCCTGGCCTCCAGGCCCCCTGGTCTGTTCCTGCCTCTTGTCCACCCTCACCTGCTCCTTACTCTGCTCCATCCTCACCGGTGGCCTTCCTACCTCCTCACTTGTCTGAAAACTCACAAGTTCACGCTTACCGCAGGACCTGTGCCCCAAACCCCTCCCCCTTTGCTGCCTTTGGAAAACCAGATCGTAGATCTTTGCATGTTTTTACTTTCATGTCATTTGGGTCCCTGACTGGCACAAACAGTATGCACTTGACTGCTAACCTGAAAGTTGGAGGTATGAACCCACCCAGTTGCATTGCAAGAAAAAGAGATGGAAATTTGCTTCGGCAAAGATTACAGCCAAGAAAGCCCCAGAGAGCCTTTTCTACTTTTGGCACGTGGGGGTAGCCAACAGCTGGAATCGACTGAAAGGCCAAAACCAAACAACAAACCCTATGGACTTGTCTAGCACATCGACCCTTTCACTCTCAGGGTCTCAAACTATTTTTTAAAATATTGTTCCACAGTTGATCTCTTCTTCTTGAAATGCAAGCTCCACGAGAGCAGTGCGGCTTGTACACTGGGGATCCCGGGGCTTAAGGCAGAGGCCAAACGCATGGATCTTGGAAGGGACAGTATACATCTTCTCACTGACCCATAAATGCCACCTGGCTTTGTGAGTCTGCGGAAAGCGTCTCCTTGCCCCGGACAGGCTTCTCCTAGGGCTTTGCACTGGATAATGGAGGCATCTTCCAGGCACCTCGGTTTCCATGCTGGCCCAGTGGGGCCAGCATAACGAAGCGGCTTTAACATAAATAATTTGCTTCTGAGGTATAAGAAGTGGAGAATATTTTTAGAAGGCCTGCCCTCCTAGGGGAAGTAAATGACTTTTGAAAATGGGCTTTTTCAAAGTGGCCTTCAAGAGAAAAGGGAGCTGTGTGTGTGATGGCCAAAATGGAATTCTCTGAATTCGTGCGACTCATTATTCTGGCCTCCGCACACAGACACACACACACACTCCCTCGCATCCTCACCCTTCCTCCTGCCTCCCACTTCATGGTCTTAGCTCAAATCTGGAATAAAACCATTGCAGCCCTCCTCCCCTGGCCCTCAGCGGCGGCCTGTCTGATTGGATGCCTCCCGCAGCCCTGAAGACCAGAGCTTCAAGGAGGGAGCAGCCGGGGACACGCTGAGTCCTTGCTTCTTAAAGTGCGCGGCGTAAGTTACCTTGAAATGTTATTTAAAAAAAAAAAAAGTATTTTAGGTTCGACACTTGGGTTCCTGTGAACAACTCATTTAAGGAGAAAGTGGGGGGAAGCTATTCAGATCAAGGCCGCTTTGACAACACGAACCTCCTTACTTTGAATCCTTACAATGTCGATGGGATGAAAGATTTTGTGGATACTCAGATGGGTAAATTCGCAGGTGAGAAAGGACAGATGTGAACTACAACAGAGACCCCGGGATCTTGGGATGGGCTTTGTCTGGCCAATAATGGAGACTAGATGTTGGAGGGAGCGGGGAGGGGGAGACCCAGAAAGCCAAGACACAAAAACCAGGTTTGTGGCCATTGTGTTTCCATTGGAGTCTTGATTTTGGGGACGCATTCTGTTTGGAGAACTGATAAAGCAACCCGCTCCTTCGATGAAGCATGTTGTGAAAACCAGCCATCATCTCTTTCCTGCTGGCTGCCTGGGATCCTTCTCCTCGGGCATATTTAATTTTAGCCCCAGGAAACCAGTTCAGAGTTCCTTGTCTTGAAGGTACATGGTGGCTTCACACTGCCCATAAGCTCACCCATTCTAGCACCCAAGGCCCACCATGACTTGGCTCCCTTTTCATTCTTTTCCAGCCCCCGTGCATAACTAAGGACTCTGCTCCCACCAGACGGATCTACCTTATCCTACTTTATTCTTCCCTTCCTCATGGGTGGTCTACTTGTCCAAGGTCTATGCATCCTGGCAGTCCCACCTTCCCTAAGTGCCTTCTGAGACATGCCCATCCGAACGGAGCCCCATTTCTGAGTCCCCATACACTAATCTTATATGTATTGGACTGATCTCATTGACTGTCTACTTTCCACAAAGAACTGTCAGGTCCCTAGGGTCAAGGAAACTACCTTTTAGGAGTTAGTTCGTGGCACAGGACCAATGGAGTGGGCACAATAAGAAACACTGTCCTTTTCTGAACACTAAGAAATGATTAGCTGTGTGTTGAAGAGTGCAGAGCTGTGGCAGTGACATCATCTCCTGTCAACTTGAGCGAAGGGGTGGAGTCCAGCCTGTCCATCAGGTCACAGCAAATGATGCCTCTGTGTGGGCATGGCTTTCTCCTGAGGTTTCTGGAAACTTTGCTCTTCTTCTCTGGAGGCAGGACACACACTCTCTCTGCTTTGTCTTCCTGCTGACCAGCCCCATTGACCCATGCTGACGGCAGCCAGAGCCCTGAAGAGCTGCCGCTGCCATTGGATCCACAAGACTTCCCACCCACTGGCATGTGATCTTCCTGCATTCGGCATCATTGCATGTGTTGTGTGAGTCTGACGAGGAATTTATAGACTAGTACGGGACATATGGGCTAATACTGAACTTAGGGACTTGATCTGGACTGGACTGGGATGTTTTCTTAATTTGCAATTACTTTTGGATATAAAAGTGTCTCTTCCACACATACGAGTGTCTCTGGATTAGTTTCTCTAGTCCATCCAGACTAATACAAGAGCATTCCATTCCTCAAGCTAGAAGCAGGAATCAAGAATCACTGATCACCATTTTGCTGTCGCTCTCTGTCAACTGCATTAGAGCCAGGAGGTCTGTGGTTCCTTGGGCAAGCCTAGATGTTCCCACTTCTTGACATTGTCCCAACTCCTTAAATTCTATAATAGTTCGTTCAACCAACAAATAATTTTTGAGTGCCCTAATATGTGTCAGATGATCTGGAACCAAGCCTGATCCCTGCACTAGGCTGGCCAGGGGGAATCTTGTTTGGATTTAAGAACTGGTATTTTTTTAGAGCTGCTGTTCTGATCTGCCCAACTCATAAGGATCCTAGGCCCACTGGAACACAACGGTGCTTGGTCCTGCACTACCCTCATAAATGCACTGTTCTCAGTCTCCATTCTCTTGGAACTTACAAACAATAAATCAAAAGCCACAGAAATAATTGACTATAATTGTGATAAGTGCATCTAAAGGTATGTGAAGACAGCTATAAGAATATTTAGATAGACCTAATGATTTATCCCCCCCCCTTTTAAAATAATTAAGTACTTTTATTGGGGGCTCTTACATCTCTTATCACAATCCATACATTCCTCCAGTGTGTCAAGAACATTTGCACATATGCTGCCATCATCATTTTCAAAGCAATCCCTTCCCATTTCAGCCCCTGATATCAGTTCCCCATTTCTTCCCCCTCCGTCCCCCACACACCCTCCTTCACGAACCCTTGATAATAAGTTGTAGATTATTATTTTCATGTCTTACTTCGTCCTCTGTCGCCCCTCACCCACTTTTCCGTTATTCGACCTTCTGGGAGGGGTTATATGTCCATCCTTGTGATCGATTCCCCCTTTCTCCCCACCCCCTCCTCTAATCCTCCTGGTATCTCTACTCTCATTGTTGGCCCTGAGGGGTTTATCTGTCCTGATTCCCTGTGTTGTGGGCGCTTATCTGTAGCAGTGTGCAGGTTCTGGTCTAATCCCATTTGTAAGGTAGAATTGAGGTCATGATGTGGTGAAGGAAGTACCAATGAACTAGAGGAAAGTTATATGTTTCATCGGTGCTATACTGCACCTTGACTGGCTCATCTCTTCTCTGTGACCCCTCTGTGAGGGTATGTCCAATTGTCTGCAGGTGGGTATTGGGTCTCCACTCCATGCTCCCCCATCACCCTATTCACCTTGCGTATGATTTTGTTCTGGGTCTTAGAAGCCTGATTCCTGATCACATCAACACCTCTGATCACACAGGTTGGTGTGCTTCTTCCATGTGGGCTTAGTTGCTTCTGAGCTAGATGGTAGCTTGTTTATCTTCAAGCCTTTATGACCCCAGATGCTATATCTTTTGATAGCTGGGCACCATCAGCTTTCTTTGACACATTTGCTTATGCACCCATTTTGTCTTCAGCAATCCTGTCAGTAAGGTGAGCATCACAGAATGCCGGATTATTAGAACAAAGTGTTCTTGTGTTGAGGGAGTACTTGAGTTGAGGCCCAATGTCCATCTGCAACTCTAATTCTTAACATATAGATATAAGTACATAGTTCTAGTCCCCTCTTGTTATATATATATATATATAGTTACATATGCGCATGCCTGTATTTAGACTTCTATAAATGTCCTTTGCCTCCTGGTTCTTTCCTCTATTTCCTTTTACTTTCCTCTTGCCCCACCATCATGTTTGGCCTTCATTCAGGTTTAGTAATTCTTTGCTGCTATATTGCCCTTCATTAAGCCCCTCTAGGCAGCCTACGCCCTTCTCTCCATTGATTTTAGTTCCCTTGTTGTTCCCTTGTACCTGGGTTGGTTTCCCCTCCCTACCTCCTTTCCTTTCTTCCACCTCCCCTTCTCCTGTGTACCCAGGGAACCATTGGTCCTGTTCTTTTCATCTCTAAATTATTTATCCCACCTATCTTATCTAGATAAATATGCAGATACATTAATAAGTGCAAAATCCAGGCAAAGCCAAATAAAACAACAAAGGAAGGCAAGACCAACAAACAAATAACAACAATAAATAAACAAACAAAAGAACAACAACAAAAAGAAAGCCATTGACAAAAATGGAAAAGCCTATAAATAGTTCAAGGTCTGTTTGTTGGCCTTTACGAGTGTTTTCCAGTCGAGTCTGATGGGGTGCCACACTCTGTCTCCAAAGTCTATTTCTGGTATTCCCCAGGGGTTTATTTCTTATGGATACTTTTCTATCGGGTGCTATTGGAGTGAGCTGCCTTGGGGAGCCAATTTAAAAAGGTACTGAGCAAAGAGGGGTTGGAGGAAGAAGGTCAGTTCTCACTGTGTCTCTAGGTGAGGCTGGAGTTCTGGGCACCGTTAGAGAAGTAGCTCCAGGTCAGGACAGTACCTGAACTTGGTATGAGACAGCAAGCAGCAACCTGGTGCCCCTCCAAGTCACACCATAGCCAGAGTCTGCATCCTCTGCTGCGAAGTGGCTTCCCCTCTTTAACACGAGGGGCTTATTTTCAACAAGTTCCCAAGCTCTGGGTCGGGGATTCTTCAAAGCTTCAAATAAATTATTCCACGAGGAACCAATCGTTCCCTCCTGTGTTCTATTTTGCTTCTTTGACTTTTCTTCTAAAGAAGCTAATGCGCCACCTCTATCATGGTTTTTTCTGCAAGTGTTCACCAACTCTACCTCCGGATGAATTCCTTGAGACCAAGGATTACTGCTAGCTTGTCTTTGAGTAGCAGGGATCCAAGTAAAGCCAGCAGCTGACTCTCGTACAGGCATTATTAATCGATCCCAGCGCTCACGGCTGCAGCACTTGCAGATGTTTCCAATGCGCCTCCTCTGGAAAGTCTGCCTGGTTATCTCTGAAGTAGAGCTTCCCTCCCTCAACTGTTTTCTACAACTAAAACGCTTCTTTCATTCACAGTGCTCCTTATACTTTTAAATAATGTCTCCTATAAAACTCATTTAAGGCCTGTTCCCTTAAATTCTCTGTAAGCTCCATAAAGCAGGGTCATGTCTGTTTTTGCTTATCCCAGAATCCCTAGAGGTGAGCACAGTGCCTGTCGCACAGCTAGAGTTCAATAAATATTCTCAGCAAATTGACCCAATGAATGATTTAAAAAGAGACTCCAGATTTTCTTGTCAAAGTCCTGGTTTGAAGTCTGGCTCTGAAACGTCTGAACTCTGGGTATTTGGACACATTTCTCCCTTTCTCTGTGCCTCAGTTTCTCCATCTGTAGAATGAGCACGGCATTTTTCACAATTGAACGGGAACGCGGTTGGTCACTGGGTTATGGATTCGAGGATCGGTGCTCTTTTCTTCCTTCCCTTCCTGTCTTCTCCGTGCCGGGGTCTTTCACAGTAGCTCTCACAGTTCTACCTTGGGAGGTTTCAGAGGATCTCGAGCCAAACCTGACCCCCTTGTACTCAGTGGGGACTTTGGTTGGGATTTAAGAATTGGTTTGTTGTTCTGAGCTGCCTAAGTCACAGAGACCCTAGCACAAAGCACGCTTGGGTTTGCGCCATCCTCGTGATTAGTGTCGGGCTGGCCTTTGGCAGGTCACAGTATTTGCACTGGCTGGCATTTGTAAGAAGATCACCAGGCTGTTCTCGTTAGTTCTGGTTAGTCTGGAAGTGCTACTGAAATCTATTTGGCATCATAGCAATCTGCAAACCTCCACTGATATATAAATGGTGGCTGTGCCCGAGGTGCATTTATTAGGAATCGAACCCTGGTCTCTCCCATGGAAGGGGAGAAATCTACCACTGAACCCCAGCATCATCTACTTTGGAGCAAATGGCCTGGTCCCCCCGTGGGTGCAGAAGCCGCAGACTCAGGTGAGCAGGGTCACAGTTCTTCCGCTCTGCCTGGGTCCAGTGTCTGGGCCTCTGCTGTAGGGGAGGTGTGGGCATGACTCTGGCCTTGGCCTATTCAGGAGGCAATAAGTAGCATCACTGCCCAAATCACAATTTCCTCCTCCCCCTCCTACCTGCCTTCCTCCTTTCCACCAAAGCGGCAGAGGGAAAAGGGTGCTGTGTGTCCTTTTGGTTTCTTTTTTTCTCTTCTGGTGCCAGACAGCCCCCTCCCTCTGGGGATTCAGGTCCCCCAGAGCCAGTTTCACTTGGACTAGTGAAGCCTAGCTAATGCATCCTGGGGGAAGTCTGCGCCTTAGGCAAAGCAGCCTGCACTGGCCCTGCTGCATCTGATGTCCCAGCGGGCCTGGTGTAGGGATTGGTGTATGCTTGTGTGTAAGAGGGTGTTAGCTTCATGATGGACATGTGAGCTGACTAGTCCTGGCTGGCTGTCACCAAATTAGGATGGGGTTATGGGAGGGTGTGTTTGGACAGGGGCCAGTGGCTCTGGCTAGACACAGAGTCCCTCCCTTGGTGTTCCGCTGAGGCAGAAGCCAGGGCCCAGCCTCAATCTGGCCTTTATACTGAAAGGGCAGGGTCCATGACTGGTGCTCCTAATGGGCAGATTACCTGGAGGAATTGGGCTTTTCTAGTAGAGAAACAAAATCCATTCTCCAGTGGCGGTCAAAGACCCCTGGTCCTGGGGACAGGTTGCAAAGGAGGAATTTCGGTGAGAGTCTCCCACCTATAGGCAAAGGTCAGACATATTGGAAGGTTTCTTGGGCCCATTATCATCTTTTATAGGCCAAAGGTACTGAGCAGAACCAGGATTCTACCCACTTACCACCTTCTGGCTTTGCCTGGCGAGTTCTGTCCTCGCATCTCTGCCAGATAAACTTCTATTTACCCCCCAGATCCAACCCGGATGCCACTGTGAGGCACCTCCTATGACTCCTGCAGGCAAATTCCATTGTGATGTGCACCCTCCGCCAGGTCATTACTGATTAGCTATGCTATTCTGGTCTTCTGCCTTCCTTAGACTGTAAGCCCCAGGATCATCACTCTTGTGCCGAACATCTGCTACTTCTTTGTCCTCTTCTTCCTGTAATGACACCTGGGATAGCCAGCCTCCAAGATGATCCCCCGAGGTCCTTGACACCTGGTGGTAGCACTTTGGTGTTGTTACTCTTCGCCCCGAGGACGGCGGACCAGTGTGAGAGTGATAGGACGTGGCAGGAACTGCAAGGAGAGGACAGGAAGCACCTGGCATCTCGGCATGTGTTCCCTTTGGGATGGCTGCCTAGAAGGAAGCCAGTCACCATGTCAAGAGGACACTCCTTCGGTCCTGTGGAAAGACCCACATGGTGAGGCATAGAGGGCCCCAGCCAACTGCCAGCACCAACATGCCACCCTAGAAGTGGATTCTCCAGCCTCAGTCGAACCTTCAGACAACTGCACGCCTCCCTGGCTGGTATTGAGACAGCAATCTCATGAGAAACCTCAACCAGAATCATTCAGAAAAGTTACCTTGACTTCTTGACCCACAGAAATTGAGTGTTATTTGGGGGAGTCATTTGCTGCCCAGTGTCTTACTTTCTCAAGGCTGCTATAATAGAACGATCACAAGTGAGTGGACGGAATGAAGGACAGGTTTTCCTCTGACAATTTGGAAGGCTGGAAGTCTGAATTCCAGACACCGACTGCAGAGGTAGGTTTTTCTCTCTGGGTCAACTCTGGGGAAAGGTGCTTGCTCCTTTTGAGCCCTTCCTCTTCCTCTCTTTGAAGATATGTGGCATCCGTCCTCCCTGGCTGGTCCTCGAGTGCTTCTGGGTTAGCTGCCTTAGGCCTCATCCTTACACTGATCCAGTGTCACGAACATATTAAAGTAAATCCTAGTACCACATGGATTTACGTACACAAGTAGCCAGGTTAGAAGTTACAGCACATATTTGTGGGGGAGAAGGAAACAATGAAATCCATAGTATTCAGTATCTGATAACTGATAAACAGATTTTTTTTTAGGAAACTATCATTCTTACCACTTTATACAACCTTGATGGACTGCCACTTCAGGTGCCCTGTCTTCTGTTGGCTCAGGAATTGGAGTCTTGGCCCAGGAGAGGATAATCAGACCCTCTCCTCCAGATTTCTATCTTAATACGCAGCATACTAAGCCACTGTGGTTGAGCCTGGAAGTGACTTGACTCTACACACACTCACACATGTACACCTGCACACACATATATGAACAGATACACACGTCCACAACTTGCCAGTTTGGCATACTGTGGTGGTTTGTGTGGAAGCTATGTCCCTGGTTCTTAAAATGCCAGCAGGGTCACTCAAAGTGAACAGGTTGCAGCGGAGCTTCCAGACTAAGAACAGACAACAAGGAAGGACTGGCCTCCCCACTTTGGAGGAAGAAACCACCGAAAACCTGTATGCAGAGCAAAGCATCAGAGAAGCTGGGTTATATGAAGACGCATGACACAACCCTGCTTGCTGAAATTAAGGAGGACTTGAAGCACATGCTGATGGGGATCAAGGGTCGCAGCCTTCAGCATGGATTATAGTTCAATGAAAAGAAGACCCAAATCCTCACAACTGGACAATATGTAAAGTAATAGTAAATGGAGAAAAGGTTAAGTTGTCAAGGATTTCATCTTGCTCCTGGAAGCAGAAATCAAGAGATCAAAAACTTGTGGCATTAGGAAAATCTGCTCCCGAAGACCTCTTTAGAGTCTTGAAGAGCAAAAATATTGTTTTGAGGAGTAAGATGTGCCTGGCCCAAGTCATGATATTTTCAATCGCCTCGTCTGCATGTGAACATTGGACATTGAATAAGGAAGACTGACAAAGAATCACTGCATTTGAATTGTGGTGCTGAGGAAGAATATTGGCATGCCATATCTGCTCAAAGGATAAACATCTCTCTTGGAAGAAGTAGAGTCAGAGAGCTCCTTAGAGGCAAGGATGGTGAGACTTCATCTTACAGACGTTGGCCATGCTGTCAGGAGAGACCAGTCCCTGGAGAAGGACATGATGTTCGGTAAAGTATCGGGGCAGCAAAAAAGAGGAAGGCCCTCAAGGAGTCAGGTTGACACAGTGGCTGCGACAATGGGCTCAGGCATGGGAACAATTGTGAGGATGGCGCAGGACCAGGCAGTGTTTTTCCTTCTGTTGTGCACAGGGTTGCTGTGGATCAGAGCCAACTCGGTGGAACGTAATTACAATAACTTAACAACAACAACACACACGTTTTGTTTGCAATCTGAGAAGAAGATTTAAAGACCGAGAATTTATGGGACTGGGTTTATGAGTGTCTCCCTCATCAGCCTTCCTGGAGGAGAGCGGCTTCACGCTCCCACCACTGGAAGGGGGTCTGTGCCCAGCCTGCTGGCCTTGATCAAAAGTCTAAGCTCTTGAAGGCAAGTATTGGAGTGAAACTGAAGCAGAAGCTACAAGAACGCGGGGTACCAGCAGGGCTGGGTATACATAAAGTCTTTGTTGTTGGCAGGTGGCAGGAATGACCCCCTCCCCCACCGCCCAGCAGTAGCCTGGGCTGTGTGGCCCATCTTGGGAAGCACAATTATAGTCACGTGGACTTCTAAGGGAAACCTTTGAGCCAGCTGGGTGCAGACTCAGCAGAGCCTTCAAGGGTTCATGGGAGCTTGAGGGTATTTGTGGGCTGTGGCCTCCAGCAACTCGGCAGTGACCAGCGTAGACTTCTAGGTAGCCAGTGCCTTGTTCTTGCAATGATCCGTAACTGTGAGGTGTGAGAAAGGGAGCCCCAATATTAACGAGGACTGAACGTGTCACCAAGCCACGGTAACAGGGGTGCTATAGGGTTTTGCAATGATTTTTTTAATGTTAAAAAAAGCAAAAATTTTTATTGTGAATTAAGTGTAAGTTTACAAAGCAGACTATCAGTTTTGCATTCAACAATTCATATACATTTTCTTTCAATGACTCCATTGTAATCCCTTCAATGAACGATCACGTATTTCATCTGCTTCCTCTCTGGGTTTCCTGTTTCCTTGCCTCCTTTCTTAAGCCTCTGAACATTGTCCTTGGGTAAATGCTATCTTTTTGATCTGAAATAGTTGATTATTCTAACTCAGAAGTGAGTTCAGTGGCAGACCTGAGGGTGATTAAGGACCATAGTCCTGGGGGTTCCACCAGTCTCTATCTGACCAGCAAGCTTGGTCTCTTTAACGATGTTGGCTTTTGTTTCAAACCACCACCACCCTGTCCAGGACTTCTAATGTGATCCTTTTCAGAGCATTTGGTAGTGGTAACTGGGTACCATCTAATTTTTCTAGTGTCAGGGTCACGTTAGCTGATATTTGCATTGTCCATTAGTGCACTAGATTAAATGTTTCCATGTGTATTTTTATTTTTGCCACTCTTCTTTCCTCTGGATGGGAATAAACTAATATTTGTATATCAGATCACCTCAGATGGCTGGCTGCTCAGGAGCTTTTAAGAACACAGTCACTTCTTACTAAAGTAGCATGTAGAACACTGTCTTTGTGAACTATGTTATGCCAATTGACCGCGGTGTGCTCCTGAGACTATGGCCCTGATTGCCTCAAAGTGTTTGGTTACGACTAAGTGTTCATAAATTCACCCTTTGTGTGCTCTACCACACTCCTGCAACAAAGGTGAACACACATAATAAGTACTCTATGTCAAATATATCTATCTGTCTGTCTATCTATCATCTATCTATATATCTATCTATCTATCCATCTAATCTTCATAAGTCTACTCCCTCTCTCCTTCCCACATGTATTCACCTCTGTCTATCCGATCATTTGTTTGTAGATCACCACTTTTGCAAGATTGTGTGTATCGCAGTATTGGCTTCTGTTGTCTTTAATGCTTGCAAACCTTCTAATGTCTTACCCTGCCGCCATCATTTTTTTTGGTGGCCAACTGCTCTCTCGTTGCCTTCCCCTTCACCCAAATGACCCCCTGTCTACCCTCTAGCCAATGATACCCAGGTTTGTGGAAGAAGATTCAAAGCTTGTGTGAGCTCCGCAGCGACTGGAGTTTTTCTTTTGTTTATGATTCCATTACAAAGCCTATTACAGTGGCAAACACACAGTGTTCACCCAGCAAATATTCATCAACAAAGCCATGGAGTCCCTGCATGGTGCAAATGGTTAATACACTTGCTCGATAACCAAAAGGTTGGATCCTCAAGGCCACCTAGGGGTGCCTCAGAAGAAAGGTCTGGCAATCTGCTTAAGAAACACTCATCACTGAGAAGCGTGTGGAGCACGTTCTGCCCTGGAACACATGGGTCACCATGAGTCATAACTGACCTAACAGGGGAAAGTCCTAGTGAGCGCCGTCTGAGTGCTGGAAACTGTGGAAACATCATTTGGATTCTGTCACAGCAACACTTGGAACATGGTAGTCTCATCCACATTTATTTTCTCCTTCTTTCGACATTTGTCTTCTTCTCTCCCGCATGCCATCCCTATTCTAATGCACGTATGTTCTGTGAGAGATGCATCGTCTGCATGTGGATCTTTGACTTTGTATGGGGTGATTGTTTTTGACATCTCCTCCCGTTTCTCATCTTTTCCCCACCACAATTGATAGCTACCATCCCAGGCACAGTGGTTCCCCAGTACCCACTTCCCCTGTCTGCACTTGAGTGAACATCCCCAAATATGTCTCCTGTGACACACCCCGGAGTGCAGTGACTTGCCCCTGGGAGGCCTGTATGTGACTAACCATGTGCACGCCCCATAGTAAGATGCGACGTTTCCTTACTTTCTGTACCAATATTGGCATTTCCCGGATTTCTCCTGTTTTCCTGTCACATAGGTATAAAGGGATACTTGACCCCCATTATTTTGAAAGAGTCAGAACCTCCAAGAAGAGATGTGCGTAGGAGCTCTCAGGTGGTCTGCGAGTGAGTGACCTTATGCCCATCCACTATGGGCTCAGGCTGGAGTCTGCTGGGGCTAGCTGCCCATTGCAGGGCTGATGGTTCTACCAGCAGCTGGGTCAGGTTGCGTGGGCAGCAGGTGGATGATCTTCTGCTGTTATATAGCGCCACCTGGTGGTACTAGGAAGGAATTAACTCTGAGGAGGAAGGGAAGGGAAGCAAGATCTGTCTCCAGATCCGATCTAGGCAGGCAGGGGCCAGGAAAGCCCACCATGTGGCCTACTGGGTGCACCGATGCTCTGAGCTAAACTCTGAGGAGTTACATGGACCTAGACACTCATGGGCCCCACCCTAAGGGATTAATGCTTAGTCACTGCTTCTCAGAGGTGTAGAGAACGTGAATGATCACTTCAGAAGCTCCCACAGGTGTTTTGGTTTGTTTTTAAAGGAAATGAAACCAGACCTTTGTTATAAAACGTTAGTATATTCTTTTCAAATACAGTCTTAATTAGAGTATGATATAACTACATAAAAGAGCGTAAATTATACAAATGAGGGGGTACCCCACCAAAAAACGGAAAAAAGCTCTGCTGGGTAAGCTGTCCCCGCCCTGCGAGGCAAACAACAAGCAACTTGCTCTGAGTTAGTGCACCCAGTGACATCCCCTGGGAAGGTTCTCATTGGTCACAGTGAATTTTTTCCTGAATGCAGTTTCACTCGAACCTTGTTTGCTTGTGATGGCCGATTTAAGAGTCCACTGTGTGGCTGTGAAATTTTGTTTCCTGCTTGGGACAAATGCCGCAGAACCTGTTGTGTTGTTGAACACAGCTTACAAGGACAGCACTATGGGAAAAACTCAAGTGTACAATTGTTTTCTCATTCCCAAAAAAGTGAAATATCAATTGATGGAGGATGTCTTCCCTAATGAATGAAAATGTCGACATACTTTGTGCACTTATGCTCGAAGAAGGACAGTGGATTACTGAAGAGATGGGGAAGTTATCTGGATTATCTTGGAAGTAGTTTCAGCGAATTTTGGTGGAAGATTTGGGAATGAGAAGGGTCCCTGAAAAATTTGTGCCTCGGGTTCTGACTGACCAGGAAAAGGAGTGTGGAGCGGAAACATGGTGTGTTTTGAAAGAACAGCTCTGAAGTGACCCAAACTTTTCCCCCAAGGTCATTACTGTTGACAAGACATAATGCTATGCTTGCGACCCTGAACAAACATCAAGCCAGTGGAAGACACCATGGTCACGTCACTCAAAGAAAGCCCATCAAGTGAAATCAAAGATCAAGACAATGATCATATATATATATATGGATAGTGTGTTTGGAGCCCATCAAGTGAAATCAAGGATCAAGACAATGATCATATATATATATGGATAGTGCATTTGGAGTTCATTCCACCAGGTCAGACTGTTCATCAAGCTTTCTATTTAGAGGCTCTGAGAAGATTGCGTACCTGTGTTTTATCAAAAAAGGCCTGGTTTGTGGCAGACAGGGGACTGGTTTTGCCACCACTACAATGCATTTGCTCACGCAGACATCTCAGTGTGCCAGTTTGGGGCAAAACCCAGCATACCTCTCCTGCCCCACCTCACTCTGTGCAACTTCTTCTTTGTTTCTGAGAATGATGAGGGACATGAAAGGAGAGCAATTTGATGACATAGAAGAGGTGAAGAAAAAAATGAGGGAGGTGGTGTCAGCCATCCAAAGAGATGAGTTTGAAAAATGTTTCCAAGAATGGAATTGCAGCTTTGACAAATGTGTTAAGGGTAGTGGAGATTACTTTGACGGCAATAAGGTTGTTTTGTAAAAAAGAAAGTTAAATACATAGCTTTGAAAAAAATGTGTTTTTTGGGGGGAGAGGGGGCACCTCATATACAACTCTGAGACTTTTCACAAAAACCATAGTTACTTCCTCTTGAGCTCCTTCCCACACTACACTGCCCTCACTCCATGGGTAGCCTTGGTTTTGCCTGGATTTTCCTTGGTTCAATCAACATTTTGTAAATGGACGAATGTAGATGATTTTTTTTGCTGCCTTGCACCATTCCTTAAGGTAATTTTAAAAAATTACATGCACATATACAAAAGGGCTTTAAAAATTTCATAGGAAAATGGAATAAAAAGATATTGGAAGTTTCTCATGAAGGTTTTGAAGCCTTTTCATACACCAGTGATACGTTGTTAGGTGCTAACTCGTGAGGTCCCTCTGTACAACAGAACAAAAAAACCTGTGAAGTCCCGCACCATTTTCACGGTCACCATTCCTATGTTTGAGCTCATCCTTGTAGCCAGTGTCAATCCATTGCAAAGGAGTGGAGTCCATGGAGGAGTGAAGAATTACGGACATTAAAAAAATTAATCTACGGCGAGAAGCTACTTCAGAATTCGAGAGAGAGAGATTGAAGGTTTAAAATAGGGGCTCCTAGAGCAAGCAGATCACGGATTCAATCCATCTCACTGAGCAGCTGCTTAAACACATTTTGTTTGGGATTAACCTGAGCATGTACGAACTAGAACCCAAGTATCAATACTCTTTAACATCATATATGTATCTTCTTCATTTTGTTTTTCTAGAGAATTGTAAGACAGTCACTAAGGCCCAGTTCTCTCATTCCACACTTCCACTCATGTAACTAATCCTGCTGGCTATCCCTATAGAATATAGAACCTCAGTGATTTGCTTCCAGGAGGATCACTTATTTTGAGCCTTCAATTTTTCTTTTGTGAACTCAGAAATAGTCTCTCGTGGCAGACTTTTTGAAACGTCTGTAGCTCTTCATTCTTCCCTGGATCCATTCCTTTGCAATGTGACCCTGCAGCTCCTCCCTCCAGTACACATCCATCCTGAACCTGAGCTCACTTTGGGGTAACCGCGGTAGGCTGGCAGTTCTGATTCTGGGCCTCCACAGGGTTTACAGGGTCCAGCTCGCCGTTGTAACTCTACCCAGCCATGAGCAGAAGTGCGAGCTAGCTGATTGGAGCTAGTCTAAGCCATCCTGTACCTGCCTGCCCCCAGACACAAATGGGCCTAACCTAGCTCAGATCAGCATAAGTGTCTACTGGATCCCTGGACTCAGGAGCAATAATGCTTTAAACTATATTTTGAGGTAGTTTGTTGTGCAGCCGCATCTAAAAGGTCTGCTCAACTGGTCACAATATTTTGTTCTCTCAGAATCCAGTGTGATCTCTACTTCATTTCATTCCTTCACCTCCGAACTTCCCTTCCTCCCATCACCTTCTAACAGTTTCCTGTTGCAAATGGAATAAACTCCAGACCATGGAGTTCTAACTCTCCTCTCAGTTAACTTCAGCCACAGGGACGTGCTTTCAGTGACAGCAACACAGCTTGAATTTTGCTCTTCCCTCCATCAGCGTGCTGTTGAAACTAGCTGCCCTCTTCTCGTCCTTCAATCATTCGCTGACTATTTCCTCAGAGAGGCCTTCCCTGTCCCCTCAGTTACAGCCTCCCAACCCCTCCCCTCCCTACCACCCCGTCATTTTGCTGGGGTGTGTACATTATCTGTCTCTCACACTAGAATTATAAGCTCCATGAGAGAAAGAAGAGTGTCTTAGAAAATAGTGTCTTGTTGTTGTTCAACATAATATCCCTAGCAGTTATAACAGTTTCTGGCAAATAGAAGGTCCTCAAATAAACAGGGGAGGTAGGAGATTCAAACAATTCATGGAAAGCCAGAATTAAACAATAATGTAATTGCCCCATGATTTTAGGTGTGATTTTAAGTACTAAGGCATGCATGACTGTGGCAGTTACATAATCTCCTGTCAACTTGTGAAGGGGTGGAGTCTAACCTGTCAATCAGGCCATAGCCAATGAGGTCTCTATGTGGGTTGGCCTTCTCCTGAGGATTCTGGGAACTCCTGTATTCCTCCCTGGAGGTGGGAGACTCTTGCTGCTTGGTCTTCCTGCTGACAAGCCACATGGAGCTACACTGAGGCAGCCAGAGCCCTGGAGGAGCCACGTGGAGATCCAACGCCAGCGCTGAGATATTTCCACCACCACTGGATCCATCATTGTATGACTGCATATGTCTAAAGAGGAATTTATGGACTAATATTGTCATATAGGGTAATATGGGACTTATGGTCTTGATCTAGACTGGGCTGGGATGGTTTCTTAATGTACAATTATTCTTTGATATAAAGTTCTCTCTTACACTTATGAGTGTCTCTCAATTTGTTTCACTAGTCCACCCAGACTAACACAATGGCTCAAGCCATGATATTTTCTTTTTTAATAGTTTTATTGGCATATACCTCACATATCATTCAATCATGTTAATATTCATACAATCATCACCACAATCAGTTTCAGAATATTTTCTTCTCCTACTCATTGTTAACTTCCTATCTCCTTCCACCCTCCCCTAAGCAATTATCAATCCAGTTACTATCTCTATAAATCTTCCTATCGTGGATTTTTATACAGAAAATCATACAAAACACAAACAGGAAGCAAACAAACCAAAAACCCAACAATGACCAAACAAAACATCGAAAAATCTCAATCAAAAAGAACATAACATAAAATAAAAACCTTAAAATGTGTCAAAAGGGAATTCTAACTTGGCACTTGGTGGAAGCGCCGTAAGCACGCGATGGACGAGTCGATAGATAAAAGGAGAATCAGAAGCAAGGGGACTAGGCGAGCCGAGCTGCTGATGTTCCAGATGGCCCATGATGAACGCCCGTGCAGCATCAGGGCATGTGGGTGTTTAGAGGACTTGAAGGAGCTGGGCTGGTGTCTGGAGTCCATCCAACCACCTCAAAAGAAAGGCCTAGTGATGTGTCCAGAAAAAATCAGTCATTAAAAACCCTACGGAACACAGTTCTGCTCTGATACCCCTGAGAGGTTGAGGTGAGTCTGGGTGAACCCTTAGCCCTTACTTTGGGTGCCAGCAGCTTCCATCTCGGTTGGGTTTGGTTTGGCATTGATAGACCAACTTCTGAGGAGCCTTTCAGGGAAAAGTGGGACTGGGAAGTCTGCTCCTTGTTTACTCCAGTGGACTGTGGAAACAGCTCATACTTTTTCATTAAGCTCTATATGTTCATAACTGCTTCATGTGCAAGCAGGTATTATTCGCTCTATTTTACAGAGGAGGAAATTAAGAGGTAAAGTAACTTGCTGGAAGTCACAGAGAACAGCAGTAGGGATTTGGAGTGCTGCAGGGACTACAAGACCCTCGGTTGCATACTCACCTAGAAGCTGCTCCAGGATGGGGAGGAACAGACTGCCTCTATGCATGCTTTCAAAAACGCTCCTGCATCTCCATCACACAAGAAGGCAGAATGAGCGAGCATGGTGGGGACACTGTTCTCATTCTAAAGGCCCAAACCCAAACTCATAGTGACCCCATGCATTGGGGAATAGAACTGCTCCATAGGGTTTTCTTGGTAGTAGTATTTCTAGAACCAGATGACAGGCGTGTTTTCTGCAGTACCATTGGGTAGGTTGAAACTGCCAACCTTGAGGTGAATAGCTGAATGCAAACCATGTGTCCCTCAGGGACCTACCTGTTCTCATCCTCATCATTCTATATCTTGTCCACGTGACACTCACTGGGTCCCTTGTCTCCCTGGCTTCTTTCCTGCAAGTGAATAATGAAGTCCTGAACCCAATGACATTGAGGGAACTACCAGCTCTGAGAGGTTCCAGCTGCCCCCGGGAGCCCTGTAGTTGTAAGCATCTAAAGGTCCCATGCCATGTAGATATGTTGAAAGGTTCTCCTTTCCCTAATAACTGCTATCGCCTCCACAACCTATGTATAAGAGGGGCAGCTCCACACAAAGCAAAGCTCTGCCCAGAGGCATGGAAGGCTGCAATGTATCTTCTCCAGCCTGTTTACCCTCTGTTCATCACATAGGACCAGTAGCCTTCATTTCTCCACCCTTCTCAGACTTCCTTTCTAGGAAGCCCATCCATTGCTGTCTTCTTTTGGCTTGGGTGAGAAGACTCATAAGTGAACCTGAAGTTGGTTCTGACTTGAACGGCAATACAAACCAATGACCACAAACACAATGATCAATGCAGTCTACCCTTGTTTTCTAATCGGTACTGTCTCAAAAGGAATGAACCAAGTCTGAAAAGCCACCTGTAGTGTGTCGCCGAATGGTTGGTATCTGTGGGCCGGTGGAGCCTGAAGGCACCAGGGGAAATGGCTATTCAGAGGGCAGTGGTGAGGCTTTGGTCAAACACCATCTTAGCATTGATATCTCCTTCAATCATGTGGGGGTGGATGTCCACGTTCATCCCTGCATCTTTGCACAGCTTGAGCAAGGTCTTGATGTTGTTCTTGGACAGCCTCAGGTATCTGTGCAAGAGAAGGTCAGGAAGGTCAGCGGAAACAGAAGTCCCCCCAGCCTCTAACTTTATTGAAATACCACACGTTTTAGTGGCAGAATGTATGGGTACTCTTAAAGGCACAGACTCCTCAGACATTTCTGGAGCTGGCAAAGACCCGAGAGGAAATCAGTTTGGCCAAGGACCTCCATCCCCACCTTCTACCTCCCCAAAGATTCACTGCCTTTGACTCAGTGAATGTACACAAGTGTTCAGCTTTTCCCAAGGGGAGAAGTGACTGGGGAAAATGTCTAGATCGGAGGTGTGCATTCTGGGGTTGTCAACACAGGCACATTGGACAATTCCATCAGCAAACGAATGGGAAACAAAGGAAGATTTCACTTAAGGACTCTCCTGCCTCACCTAAAATGACTTTAGGAATATGAAGCTGCAATATGGTTGTGCCATTGTGCCAAATGAAGAGGAAAACAACCCCACAAGAATGTCACCGTCGTCCCTGATCAATGCAGGTGTGCATGCTTTGAATGAATCTAAAGGCTGGGGGAAAACAAAAAAACCTGGAAAGTGGAAAAATGGTTGTTCAAATTGGAGGGCTAGCAGTGAATATTTCCTTTTAATAATATACAAACCATCCACAATTAGGTTGCTGGTTAAAAACATGAAGCCCCAGAATCCTGACTTACATGGGATTGGATTCGAATGCCCTGTGCTGTACTATGGAGAGAACACTGCTGCTCCCTATCGAGAAAGCTCTGCTCCCACTGTCCACCCTGGTCCTACTCTGAGTTTTAGTAGAGGGGCAGACCCTGGACTCCCTGGACTCATGCTATCTACTGGTTGGTTACTTTGATACACATGGTGATGGATCAAAGACATGACGTGACCCCTTATTTTCTACACATCAGGTGAGATCTCCCTTCTCCTCCAAGACCCGCGGAGAGCTTCCCTGTTTTCATCAATACCCACGTCCTGGCCACTTTCCCTCACAGCTTCAGCCACAGTCTACACCTTCTTTCCTGATCAGCACAGCCTTGGATTATCTCACACATATGTACATATGGGTACTCACTAACATCCCATTCTGGACAATAACGTTTTCTTTTAAAAATGGTTTCAAAAGTGTCATTTTCCCATATACTCTATCGCCCTCTGGGGCACTAGGGCCTCTGCCCAAACCTCTTTTCTTCCCACCAGGAAAAGAATCTCTGCTGGCCATGGAACCCAGGCAGGTATTCAGAACTTCCCTGACAACTTAGGAGCCATAGTCAAAGTCAACCCAAAGTCAACCAGTCAAAGTAGCCACTTTGACCTCCTGAAGTCCACCTGTTCATCTTTCAGCAAGTCATTGAGTCGCCTCACCCATCTATGCACATCCATCCGCCCAACCTGTGAGCAGAGTCAGTCTTAGGATGGTACTATTGGAACGCCAGCCATGTGAGATCATCTGACCTAGGGAGGAGTTGACTGCTGTTAATGCCACAAGGACAACTACAACTTTCAGTTGATCAGTTTTCTCCTCCATTCAAGTTTCCGAAGTTCATCAATTACATCTTAACAGTCAAAGATCATACTGGGCTTGAGAGAGGGAAAGAATTTTGGCTGGTTTAAATGACTAACCACTCAGCTACTAATGGAAAGGTGGGGTGTTCAAATCCATCCAGAGGCATCTCAGAAGAAAGGCCTGGTGATATACTAATGAAATCAGCCACTGAAAACCCTATGGAGTGTAGTTCTAGTTTAACACATACGAAGCCACTGTAAATTGGAGTTGACATGATGACAAGAGGTTTTTATTATTATTATTTTTTAAAGGGAGACAGAGTCTTGGAATTGTTTGGGGAAAGCAAGCAAGCTTTTAAGTGTTCCTGATAATCAGTGGTTCATGACAAATAAAACAGAAAGCAAGTGAAAATTGTAAATACCAAATGATTTCATACTTTGTTCATTGCTACTTTGATAGTCTGACACCCCAAACATATAGTAGGTAGCCACTGCGAATGGTGGCTACTCTCACTAGCAGTTCAACACCATAGTCAACATGTACTTTAGGGGAATTCCCTGTTAAAAGAAGGCCATAAACAACTTACCCTTTCCTTCTTGAGTGGTATCCTGGTTTGCAGTGTGAAATAAATTGAAGCAGTGATGAGCTAAAATAGCAGCACATGCCCGCCCAAGAGGAGGTCTATGAATAGGGAGGCTGCTTAGAATCCCAATGGCTCCAACCCAGGAGGAGTCCTCTCCAGACTCAAGGACAGGTCTCAGCCGTCCTCCCACTCCTCCAGGCTTCAGCCCAAGATAGAGAGCCAGGAGCAGCCACAGTGAGCGTTGTCTCCTCCCTGGCCCTGTGGGTCCTCTCACCTGCAGCTCAGTACCTCCTCTGGCTTCAACATTTTGACAGCTTCAATTTTGGGCTCGGTGCCCTTTTCCATGAGGGTCTTCAGCTTGCGCTCGTAAGAGGTGTCAGGTGTCTTTGTTATCCATTCTCTCATGATAGTACTCTTCCTTGAGGGGAACATACTTTCCTGGAAGATGGGATCTAAACTGCTTTGTCGACGATTTGTGCCTCCCCGAGAAGACTCCATGGTCATAGAATCCTTGACTTCTATATCTGAAATTGAATAGATGCGAAAGATGAGAGGTAGGAAGAGGATAAAAGCAGAATAGATGCATGTTTTGTTTGTAAAACTGTACCTGGTTTGAGAAAGGAGGTCTTTTTTGAGACTTCAGTAGGATCTGCTTTTTAGCATTTGCTTAAATTTTACTCATATTTCCCTTCCCTCCTTTCTCTGCCTTTCCAACTCCCACCTCCTCTTTCCCCTTTCACTTAATCTTTTCCCTTCTTCCCCAGAAGGACATCACCTATTGGGTTTTAGTGTAGGGTTTAGAGAAAGGTAGGAAGACATGACTTGGATCTGGATTTTAAAAGATAGTTTTTCAAAAGGAAAAAGGAGGAGAGTATTACAAATAGAAGGAGTGCCATATGCAAAGGTATGAATGTATGAAGAAACACGTGGTATGAGAAGAATAATCTTTACCACCAGTATCAACAATCACTGTCCAAGAAGAGTTTTGCTTAAGGGGCATTGGGCTTATGTTAATGGTGGTGGAATAATTTGGAAAAGGATATCAATAATGGTTGTGCAACATGAAGAGTATTATCAATGGCATGGAATTATACATATAGAAGTCATGGCACTGGAGAATATTTTATTGTGTATATTTTTGCATTAATTAGAAAAAAATACATGAAAAACAAGGAGTACAAGGAAAAAGAAAACGTTCTAGAATTGAATGTGGTGATAATTGTACAACTCTTCTTGATAGGCTGGAATTATTAAATTGTATGACATGCGCATGAAACTGTTAAAATAAAACTGTTAAATAAACAATACAATACAATAAATAAAACTGTTAAAAAAATAATCACTGTCTGTGGAAGCAGCAGCCAAGAAATTAAAGGATATGTTGTATTGTATAAGTCTGGGGACTTTAGAGAAACAAATCCACAGCAACTCATGTATAAGAGAGTTTTATGTAAAGAAAGTGTGCATCACGAAAACATCCCAACCCAATGCTGCCCAAGCCCACAAGTCCAACATTAACCCATTAACCCAACACCAGTCCATAAAGTCTTCCACCTCACAAAACAGAGGCAATGATGCCGACTGCAGGAGGAAAGCTGACTCAGTGAATGAATAAGCATCTCAGCACTAGCAGGGGTCTCCACACGGCTGCTCCAGCACCCAGGGCTGCATCGGGATAGGTCCATGTGGCTTCTCCTTGGGGATGTCTTGTAGGAAGTCAATCTTGCAAGCTGAAGCAGGGAACTGCTAAGGCAGCTGCACCCTGGGGCGACCATCACAAAGCAAGAGACCCGAGAACTAGAAAGGCAAGGCTCACCACCCATTTATCCCTCTGCCTTTCAATTAGCCCCACATGTGTTTATTGGTCAGGTTGGCACAATTAACTAACTCATGCATTGGGCAAATTGGCTGCAAAAGACCCCTTTAAAGATTTCTCTTTAACGATTGAAACAGCAAAGATGTCACTTTAATGACTAAGGAATTCCTGATTTAAGCCATGATCTTTTCTGTCACCTCATATGCATTGGAAAAGCTAGAGTTTAGGTTGCAAAACTTATTTGGTCTACCTTTTCAGTCACCCCTTGCAATTAAAAAAAATTATGCTATAGGATAAGGTGAAGATATCTTCTTTTATCATCACCTTCTTCTACCCCCACCAAATCATTCCAGTGATCCTGAGGGGAAGCACTGAAGTTGGCAATGAAGAAAGAAGACAGCAGCATTGATGTATCATAACTGTGGTGTTGGTGAAGAAAATGGAATATACCGTGGACTGCCAGAAGAAGGAACACATTTGTCTTAGAAGAAATAACAACCAGCGTGCTTCAGAGAACAGAGGATGGCTAGACTTGTGCTTCAGACCCATTCACCAAAAATAAGGGAAACGTTCAATGAGATGGATTGATAGTATCATGAAAACAACAGACTCAATCCTATGAATAACAACCAAGGTGGCACAGGATCAGACCATGTTGACATCAGGTCATCATGGGTAGGAGCAACTGCCACAATAACCCAAAACAACTGAATGATCAGTGGAGGCTAGATTCTAGAGGCCTTATTTTTATCTGGTTAAGTTTATTTCTATAATTCTTATAGATCTTTTCTTATGGAATAGAACAGAGACGTTTCCTGTCTCTTTCCATTTCTAATGAGCTATAACTGATATTTAAGGTGCCATTGAGTTTATGCCAAATGCTAGTGACCCGATGGACAACCAAACAAAGTGTTAGGCATTTCTGTACTCACTCGAAAACCAAAGTCCCTGCCATTGAGTCCGTTCTGACTCACAGCAACCCTACAGGACAGAAGAGAACTGTCCCTTTAGGTTTCCCAGGCTATAAATCTTTGCAGAATCAGGAATCCTCATCTTTATCCTGCGGAACAGTTAGTGGTTTTTCACTGGTGACCTTGTGGTTAGCAACTCATCACATAAATAGTATAGGGAAAAATCTACTGTATAAAAAATATGTATACTTGTGGGGATCACATTTAATTCTAAGAACAATTAATTCTTATAACATAGCCCTGTCTGATGCCCATCCATATGCAGAGATCACTACTATAGCAAAGTGTGGTGAAGAAACTAGATGGTGCCCAACTATGAGAAATAATAGTGTATGGGGTCCTAAAATCGTTTCATCAAACAAGGAGCCATCCACGTGAGGCATCAACTACGACCACATGGAAGAAGCACACTAGCCTGTGTATCCAAGGATTTGAAATAATAAAATCCAAATATGAAAGGAGGAATGGTATCAGAACTTAAAATGGTATCAGAACACCTGGTATACAGAAGGCTTTGGATGACATTGGAAGCCCAAAATCCATTTGCAGGCTCCACCCATCGATTCCTCTAGTGAATCCCCTCTGACCATAGTTGAGGGATATGAATAACCATGATACAGAGATCATTGTAAAGTCGATTATGGCAGGAGTAGTTAGCTTACAGTGAAATATCATTTGATCTCCCTTTTGACCAAATCTAAAGTGGTTTCAGTTTAAAAAAAGAAAAGGAAAAGAAAATACACATGGGTTAAGCCCCCGATGAATCCCTTCTGAGCGGGGATGTGAATAACCTTGCTATCATGCAGAGAGCATTGGAAAGTGGATTCTTGCAGATGCAGTTAAGTTGAAATTTAACAGCTGGCCATTTGATCTCCCTTTTGACCCATTTAGAATTTATTCTAGTTTTTAATATTTTTGCTTCCTTTTCTGTTGAGATTTTTATCTTTTTACTTTGTTATTGTTGTTAGTTTTTAAAAATGTGTTTCTGTATATAAAATCCAGGATAGGTAAATCTATAGAGATAGTAAGTGAATTAATGATTCCTTGATGGTGTGGCAGGGGAAGTTGGGGGCAAAAGGAGCGCATATAACAATGAGTACAAGAAGGAAGAAAATATTCTAAAATTGATCATGGTGATAATTATACAACTCTTCTCTTTAAAGAAATAATTATTGGGGAGTTAATTCACATATCATGTCATTCCATACTTTAATTATGTCAAGTCGTATTATACAGCTGCTACCACTATCAGTTTCCAAACATTCTTTTTTCCCCTGGACTCCTTGACGTCATCTCCATTTTGCAACCCCCCACCATGGTACATCCTCCCACTCCTCAAAACCCTTATTTGACTTGCTGTCCCTATAGCTTCATCAATTCTGGGTTTCAAATACTGAAACACAGAAAAACATATAACACAACTTCAAGAGGGTGACCTCCAATGACATAATACCTTAGAGATACAAGCCAATACGAACAACCAAAAAATACAGATAATGTTGAAAACCAGATCACATCCATTATCCATCAGAGGGGGGATCAAATGACAAAGTCTATGCCTTTGATATTCTGTATTCATTGCCCAATGCATTCTGTTTAGTAACCACTTTCCTCCCATTCCTCCATTGTGGATAGAGGGAGTTCATCGGAGGTTCATTCCCTATGTAGTTCCCACAAATGAATCTTGGGCTCTCTCTGTCATCCATAGCCTTCTGCAAACTGGATTCTTAGAATGTAGGCTCTGATACGCATCCCTCCTTCGACTTCAGATGATATGATTTACAATCCTAGGGTGACTGATGATTGTGTGCTTCTTCTATGTGGACTTAGTTGACATCTCACGTAGATGGTTGCTTGTTTGGAGACAAGCTTTAAGACCCAGACACTATTTTATCTGATAGAAGGGGACCATTTAATTTCTTCACCACATTTAGCTATAGCACATGCATCTTCTATCTTCCCTTCCTAAAGGCGAGTATAGAGCAGGGCCATGATGTAAGAATTATTTTTTCTTAAGTTGGAACTAGGATTTAGTGTGAGCCCCAAACCTGTTTCTCGAAATATATAATTTATTATTAATTGGGAGTTAATACATATATCATATTCCATAGTTCAAACACATCAAGCAGAATTGTACATTTGATTTCACAGTTTCCAAACATACATTTTCTTCCTGAACTCCTTGACTCCTGAACTCCTTTTTACTCCCCCCACTCCCACCACCAACCCTGTTAGCACCCCTTCCAAACCCCCCCCCCCAAAACCTTATTCTACTTGCTGTCCCTATGGGTTCATCAATCCTTGTGTTCATTTACTGAAAAACAGAAAAACAAAACACAACTTCAAGAGGGTGAACCCCAAAGACATCTGAGATAGACTGGGGGCCACCCCCAAATGGAAAAAAGCTCCACTGGGTGTAGCTTTCATAGCCGGCATTTTTCCTGCTAGGCCAGCATTGAGCAATTCACTGTAGGTGACATTGCCTGGGAAAGTTCTCTCTGGTCACAGTGAAAGCTTTATTTTTTGTGATGGCCAGTTTAAGTGTGTGGCTGGGAAATTTTGTTTCCTGCTCAGAAAAAAATGCCGCAGAAACTGTCATGATGTTGAACACAGGTTATAAGTACAGTACTATGAGAAAAACTCAAGTGTATGAGTGGTTTTCTCATTTCCCAAGAGGTTAAATGTCGATTGCTGGAGGATGTCTGTCACTGTCCCAGTCGAAACTGCCAACTCGTAGTGCACTTGGAGTTCATTCCGCTACAGCAGACTGTCAATCAAGCTTTGTAGTCAGAGATTCTGAAAAGATGTGTACAACACAAAAGGCCTGATTTGTGGCAGACCGGGGACTGGTTTTGCCACTGCAACAATGCACCTGCTCATGAAGCCATCTCAGGGCACTAGTCTTGGGCAAAAACCAGCATGCCTCTCTTACCCCACACACCTTACTCATTCTGTGTGACTTCTTTTTGCTTTTGAGAATGAAGAAGGACATAAAAGGGCAGCGATTTGATGATGTACAAGAGGTGAAGAATAAAACGAGGGAGGTGCTGTCAGCCATCCAAACAGATGAGTTTGAAAAATGTTTCCAAAATGGAATCCCCGATTTGACAAATGTATTAAGTGTAATGGAGAGGACTTTGGAGGTGATAAGGTTGTTTTGTAAAAAACAATTTTTTAAAATACATAGCTTTGAAAAAATTCCATTTTAGGTACTCCTTTGTACACCCTAATATGACGAAAATACAGAACATCTGTCAAAGTTTGGTGGAACAATACATATCGCAACGCAGCATAGAGGCACAGGTGCAGCAAGACAATTTTGGTACAGCTGCTTTCGCTTCCTCAGACACCACACATTTTCAGTTTACGTCCTCAGGTTACACGTGTGTCTGAGGTAGAGTCAGGTCACCCGGTGTAATTTCCACATGAGATTTCACTGATGCAACGTCTGCAGCATGCTGTGCACTTTGAAGATACAGAATTCAGTGTCCCAGCATTCCACAGCACCTGGGCTGCGTCCCCAGGATGGACCCAGAAGCCCGGATCAGTGGCCCATTTATGCATACCATCAAAGACAGCCCCCCTTAAATCCCCCTAAGCATTTTCCATCATTCTTCCCCTTAACTGGAGGTTGGCCTCCCTCTTCTCCTACCAACTGACCTACCCAGACGGGTTTCCTCCCTTTCCCCTCTCCTGTGTTGCTTTTCCCATCAGTATCCCTCATCCCTTTGATAGGGCTGGGCACCTCTTGGGGTGGGGGGTCATCATAGATTTACATGACAGTCACTCAGTAGACAACATTTCCTTTTTGGATCCGAGCTGACGTGAGGCGCCCTTCAGCCACGTGATCTTCAAAATACTTATCTAGAGCAGATGGTGTATGATTTTCATTGGTACCAGTAAAACTTACTACCAGTCTGTCTGACTGACTCCCCAAAATTGAACTATGGAATTGTATGATTTGTGAATTAAGTGCCAATAACTTAAATTAAAAAATATATGTATATACGTACTTGTCTAGAATACCACCAAGCATACCACTAATTTTGCATTAGAATTACATGAGCTTTGTAGATATGTAAATATTTCATCAGGGATAAAATCTTCCTTCTAATATTTATTAAAACCATATATATGATATATATATATATGAATCTAGGGAAAATAGAAGTTGTCTAAATGAAATGGAATGCATAAGAATCAATATCCTAGGCATTAATGAGCTGAAATAGGTGAACTTTGGCCATTTTGAATTAGAAAATAATATGATTTATTATGCCAGGAATAAAACAAGAGGAATGGTGTGGCATTCATTGTCAAAGGGACATTTCATAATACACCACGAGGTACAATGCTATCTGTTATAGGATTATAGCTATCTGCCTTCAAGGAAATCCAATCAATACAACTATTATTCATAGTTATGCAGTAACCACAAAAGCAAGAATGAGGAAATTGAAGAATCCTACCAATGACTGTCATCTAAAATTGATCAGACATACAATCAAAATGCACTGATAATTATTGGTGATTAAAATGCAAAAATAGGAAACAAAGAAGAAGGAACAGTAGTCTGAGATAGAAGCAAACCTAGAGATCACACGATAGAATTTTGCAAGAGATATTACTTGTTCAAAGCAAATATCTTTTTTCAACAACACAATATGGAATTCAACAATGCATTTGGAATTCTCCAGAAGGAACACACAGAAATTAAATTGACAACATTTGCAGGAAGAGACAATGGAGAAGCTCACGATCAGTAGCTAAAATCAGTCAGAGGTTAACTGTGGAATAGACCATCAATTGCTCATAAGTAGGTTCAGGATAAAGCTGAAGAAAATCAAAACAAGTCCACTAGACCCAGCTGAGTCTATCCCAGCTGAATTTGAGAACATCCTAAGAACAGATTTGACACATTGAACACTAATGACAGAAGACCTCGTGTACTGTAGGAAGATACCAAGTACATCGTTCATGAAGAGAGCAAAAGATCATTAAAAAAAAAGACAGGAAAGAAAGAAAAGATCAGAGTGAATGTTAGAAGAGACTCTGAAGCTTTTTCTTAATTGTAGAGTACCTAAGGCAAATGGAAGATGATGAAGTCAAGGCTTCTCAAAGAAAAGCTCAAGAAGACAAAGCCAAATATTATGATGGAATGTGAAAAAATAAAATTAAAAACCAAAAGTGATGAATATGCTTAGTATATCTGATATAAAGTTTATTGTGCCAACCTGTCCGATAAACACATGTGGGGTTAATTGAAGGGTAGAGAGGTAAATGGCTCAGTGAGCTTTGCCTTTCTAGTTCTTGGGTCTCTTGCTTTGTGATGGTCGGACCAGGGTGCAGCTGCCTTAACCAGTGCCTTGCTTCAGCTGGCAAGGCTCACTTCCTGTGAGACATACCCAAGGAGAAGCCACATGGACCTACCCCGATGCAGCCCTGGGCGCTGGGGCAGCCGTGTGGAGACCCCTGAAAGCACTGAGATGCTTACACGTTCACTGACTCGGCTTTCCTCCTGCAGTCAGCATCATTGTGTGTTTTGTGAGATAGAGGAGGACTTTGTGGATTGGTGTCAGACATATGGGTTAATGTTGGACTTGTGGGCTTGGGCAGCATTGGGTTGGGATGTTTTCTTGATGTGCACTTAACCTTTCTATAAAACTCTCTCTTATACATGAGTTTCTGTGGATTTGTTTCTCTAAAGTATCCAGACTAACACAATATCTTATACCGAAAGAACTGAAGAAAAAAAAATCAAGCCTTGAGTTGTAATCTTGAAAGATTTGTAAGAAAAATATTGAATGATGCAGGAACATCAGTAGAAGAATACATAGTAACTGTATCAAAAAGAACTAGCCAGAATTCCACTATTCCAGGAGGTAGCATATTAGCAAGAACCGACGGAAGAAAGAAGTCCAAGTGGCCCTGAAAGCATTAGACAAAAGCAAGGCTTCTGGAATTAATGGAATGCCCTTTGAAATGTTTCAACACAGCCACTTGGTTAATTGACTGGAAGAGCTCCATATTTGTTCCCATTCCAAAGAAAGGTGACTCAACAGAATGGTCAAACTATGGACCAATATCATGGATATCACAAGTACATTTTTGCTGAAGTCCATCCAACAACAGTTGCAGCAGTACATTGACTGAGAGCTGTCAGAGATTCAGGCTGGATTCAGAAGAGGACGTGGAACAAAGGACATCATTGCTGATGTCAGATGAATCTTGGTTAAAAGCAGAAAATACCAGGAAGATGTTTACTTGTGTCTTATTGATTATGCCAAGTCATTTGACTAAGTGGATCATAACTATGAATAGCCTTAAGAACAATGGGAATTCCACAACACTTTTTGGTGTTCATGTGGAACGTGTATATGGGTCTATGTGCAAACAGAACAAGAGCATACTGCTTGGTTTAAAACAAGGAAATGTGTGCAAAAGGGTTGCATCCTCTCACCACATTTACTCAATCCGTGTGCTGAGGAAACCAGCAGAGAAGCTGGGTTATATGAAGAAGAATGTGGCATCAGGATGGGAGCAAGTCTTATTAACAACCCGTGATATGCAGATGCCACAACCCTGCTTGCTGAAATTAAGGAGGACTTGAAGCACATGCTGATGGGGATCAAGGGTTGCAGCCTTCAGCATGGATTATAACTCAATGAAAAGAAGACCCAAATCCTCAAAACTGGACAATATGTAATGTAATCATAAATGGAGAAAAGGTTAAGTTGGCAAGGATTTCATCTTGCTTGCATCCACAATCAATGCTCATGGAAGCAGAAATCAAGAGATCAAAGACTTGTTGCATTTGGTAAATCTGCTCCAGAAGACCTCTTTAGAGTCTTGAAGAGCAAGGATATTGTTTTGAGGAGTACGGTGTGCTCGACCCAAGTCATGGTATTTTCAATCACCTCGTCTGCCTGTGAACATCGGATCTTGAATAAGGAAGACTGACAAAGAATCGCTGCATTTGAATTGTGGCGCGGAGGAAGAATATTGGCATGCCATATCTGCTCAAAGGTAAACATCTCTCTTGGAAGAAGCACAGTCAGAGAGCCCCTTAGAGGCAAGGATGGTGAGACTCCATCTTACAGACGTTGGCCATGTTGTCAGGAGAGACCAGTCTCTGGAGGAGGACATCATGCTTGGTAAAGTAGTGAAAAGGCGGAAGACTCTCAAAGAGACAGGCTGATACAGTGGCTGCAACAATGGGCTCAGGCATGGGAACAATTGTGAGGATGGTGCCAAGCCAGGCAGTTTTCTTCTGTCACCATGGGTTGCAACTGACTTGATGACACCTGACACCAACATACCTGTATGTGTGTGTGTACACACACACACACACACACACACACACACACACACATTCTTGAGATACTGCTCTTGACTGGCTCTCAGAAACAATGATAATGCAGTCATTCTCTTAATTTGTTGCTGATATTAAATAAAATGATTTCAGAATCTTGTCATTTACAATGATATTTCTGCTGGTTTGGGGTATACGTTAGTTCTATTTACAAGAGTTTTTATGAGTAACAATTTCTTGGTTATGTTTATTGCTTTTCTCTCCTCTACTCATGGGATCATATGATTTTTTCATTTCATTTGCTGATGTAATATATTTTTTGTTAGATATACTGATATGGAGCCATTCGTAGCCTGCTAGAATTAATTTAATTTAATCCTGGGATATTATTCCCTTTAGATGGCTAGAGTATATTTGAAAAATTTGTATTTAGATTTTTTACATGTATATTCATGTGGGATCAGCCCAGTTTCTTGGTACAAAATTAATATTAAGGTTGTGTTGACTAATTAAAATTATTCAGAATGCCTATATTTATATGTCCTGCAATACTTGAAGCAGCATTGGGATTATCTGCACTTTAAATACTAAAGGGAACCCAGTGTGAAACCATTTGTCCTGGTGCCATTTTTGGTGGGAAAGTGTCAGTCACCTGGTAATTACTCTGATCAAAATCTCTACTCCATATAGAACCAATTTTGATCATTGATATCTTTGAAGAAATCATAATTTCCTCAAGGTATTCAAATATATGTGTTCTGCTGGGTTCTCTAGAGGAGGCAATCCAGTGAAGCCTATAAATACATACTAGTGGGCTTAAATTTTTTCATGGAAAAAATAGACTAAAAGATAATGGGATTTTTCCCCATGAATGTTTTGAAGCCTTCTTAAATATAGAGAGATTTATCTCAAGAATATGGCTCATGGAGTTATGGAGGTTGACAAGTCCCAAATCCATGGGCCAAGCATCAGGTGGGAGGGAGGCTCGATCTGTGTTTGCTGGTGCTGTGGAAGTGGTCATTGGCTGTGCAGGCAGAAGGTTCGTGCCCCAAGGACCAAAGATCACAGGATGACAATCAGATCAGAGAGAAAATGAGCTTTGCCAGAGCATCCGCATCCACCTCAGTTATTGACTGACACTTTACATTTATGATAACTTTTAAAACATTCTCAGGCAGTATTTCCAATGGTCCAGACCCTATGTAGGGCTAAGGCTGGGCCTGGGGCTCCCTTCCAGGAGCTACCCAGATGGTATATCAGAGGCCCCAGCAACAACTGTGCCATGCAGGGGACAGCAGTTGACTGGCCACAGGATGGCTATCACATTTTGGTTTGATCATGGAGGGTGGAGGGAAGTGATCGAATAGATGACTTGGACTTCCAGGCAAGGGAGGCCATATGAAAGATGAGTCATTGGTGGGAGTCTGGAGTATGGGAAGAGGAAAGAGGTAGGTAACACCTGACAAACTCCTTCCAACCCCTATAGCAGGGGTCCTCAAACTGTTTAAACAGCGGCCTAGTTCACTGTCCCTCAGACCGTTGGCGGGCCGGACTATAGTTTAAAAAAAACTCTGAACAAATTCCTATGCACACTGCACATATCTTATTTTGAAGTAGGACAGGCAGTGGAGGCAAAAACACCTGGCGGGCTGGATAAATGTCCTCGGCGGGCCGCATGTGGCCCGCGGGCTGTAGTTTGAGGACCCCTGCTATAGGCTCTGAGGTAGTGAGGAAAGTATAATGAGCATTCTAGTTGCGCTACACCCATCCTGAAGTGCATGTGGGACATCTAGTTGTGCTACACCTATCCTGAAGTGCATGTGGGGCATCTAACAAGCGGTGAATGAATGGGAAGAAGAGTACATCAGTGCTAAACACACAATGATTAACTTTCACATGATGATCTGAACTTTGGAATCCAATCAGGTAGGTAAATGAGTAGTAGGTGTATATTGGATGCAGGACACACCCCCAAGGAAACTTCCTGTCAGCTCATCAGCTGCCTACATTAGATCACAAAACCGAGGATGAGCTTGAGGAGAAATCAATGGGACCAGCGGTCCTGGAGAGAATGGGGGAAGAAGGAGGTGGGGGAAGGGAGTGGGAAGCAAACAATGCCATAGACAGGAAGCAACTAGGGAATGAAAATCAACAACAACAAAGACGTAGAGAGCCTGGGGGTGTTGGAGCAACAGCAATCTAGCTGAGAGGAATTACTAAGAGGCAGAAGTGGGGCGTGCATGATGGTGAAGCAGAGGAAGGTGAAAAGAAACAGAAGGACAATCTAGGAAGCAAAGATATGGATAGCGTTTCTAAACACAGGTGTGTACATATGTTAATACATTATTTATACCAATAGAGGCATTGGCCTATGTACATATGTTTACCGGTATATGTCCACACACTGAGGTTGTAGACAGACTTCGGGCCTCTGCTCATGCCCTCCCTCAATGCAAGAACACTTTGTTCTAACAACCTGGCATTCTGTGATGCTCACCCTCCCGGCACAATCGCTGAAGACAAAATGGGTGCATAAACAAATGTGGTAAAGAAGGCAGATAATGCCCAGCTATCAAAAGTTATAGCATCTGGGGTTTTAAAGGCTTGAAGTTAAACAAGCGGCCATCTAACTGAGAAGCAACAAGCCCACATGGAAGAAGCACACCAGTCTGTGTGATCAGGAAGTATTGCCAAGATTGGGAAACAGGCATCAGAAGACTCCAAACAGACAAACAAACAAAACATATTGTTGAGAACAAGAGGGATCAAAGCAGAGACCCAAAGCCCATCTGTAGACAATGGGACGTCCCCTCACAGAGGGACCACAGGGAAGGGATGAGTCAAGCAGGGTGCAGTAGAGCACCGATGAAACACAAAATACTCCTCTGCTTCCTGGAGGCTTCCTCACCCCCCACTGTCATGACTAAAACTGCCTTTCACTTTGGGCTAGACCAGCGCATGTGCACAGGTGTGGATAAGATATAAGTGCTCATGACACACAGAATCCAGGAACAGGATTGGGAATAGTGATACCACAAGAGCAGGGGGAAGATGGGGAGAGGAGGTGAGGAAGGGGGAACCGATCGTGATGATCGACGTAACGGCACCTCCCCAGGGGAACGAACAACAGGAACTGTAGGGGGAGGGAGACAGTGGTCGGTGTAAGAAATGAAAATCAAGGGGCCATGAGGGGGAGGGGGAAAGAGGATCTGATATCAAGGGCTCAATAGAAAATAAATGTCTTGAAAATAATTATGACAACCTATGTACAAATGTGCTTGATATAATTGGTGTATAGATTGTTACAAGAGCTGTAAGAGCCCTCAATAAAATGTTCAAATAAATAAATAAAATGTCAAAAAATATTTGCTAAACCTATATGGTAGTCACCTAATCTGGTGTCAATTTATGGATTAAGAGTGTAAGGGTGGAGTCTAGGCTGTCAACCTGGAGATAGCCAATGAGACTTCTGTGTGGGCATGGCCTTCTCCTGAGAATTCTGGGAAATCTGGTACTTCCTTCTTGGAGGCAGAAGACACCTCGCTCTCTCAGCTACTCCCTAGGACACAGTGCAGAAGACAAGCCACATGGACGCAACTAGACCTCGGAAGCCGGAGAAACCACAGAGACTCCTGCCAGCACTGAGATGCTGACAACGCCACTGAATCCAATGACTTTCTACCCACTGGCTTGTGATCGTCCTGCATTTGTCTTCATTGCACGTGTTTTGTGAGTCTGATGTGGACTTTATAGATTGATATTGGAAATATGGGCTAATTTCAGACTTATGGCCTTGCACTGGACTGGGTTGGGATGTTTTCTCAATGTTCAGTTTCTCTTGTATATAAACCTCTCCCTTATAGACATATGCGTGTTTGTGAATTTGTTTCTCTAGTCTACCCAGATTAACACAACCAATAAGAATCATAGCATAGCCAAGTTGATATATAATCTTAATTATCAAAGTATATGTTGTTGTTGTTGGTTGTCATCAAATTGAATTCCAACTCATGGTGACCCTGGGTGCCTATAGTAGAACTGCTCGGTAGGTTTTTCAAGGCTCTACCTTTTAGATGCAGTCTTCTAGGCCTTTTTATCAAGTACCTATGTGTGGATTTGAACTGCCAAACTTGCTGCTAGTAATCCAGCACTTGATCATTTACTTCACCCTTCTAGATGTTATTGTTATTAGATGACATCAAGTTGGTTCCAACCTGCCCTGCACAATCTTCACAATTGTTACATTTGAACCCATTGTAAGTATGTGTTTATTCTACTAACATTCTTTTAAAGTATTTATTTTTTTAAATTTATTCTTAATAATTGTCTAGTATTTCTATATATTATATAATTTATATGTATTTGTCTAGTATTTCTATATATTATATAATTTATATATATTTTTATATAAGGGTTATGTTAACTTCATGAGTTTCATGTATTTCTTTTCAGTTTAGGAGTATCTCATAATTCATTTTTCATTTTTGGATTACAGTCAAGAGATCAGACAATAGATTGCATTGGGTAAATCTCGTGCACTCTTTAAAGCGTTGAAAAGCAAGGATATGTTACTTTGAAGACTAAGGTGCACCTGACGCAAGCCATATGCATGCGAAAGATGGATATTGGATAAGGAAGACTGAAGAAGAATAAATGCCTTTGAATTATGGTTCTGGTGAAGAACATTGCAAATGCCACGGATTGCCAAAAGCACAAAAACACCTGTCTTGGAAGAAGTACAAACAGAATGCTCTTTAGAGGCAAAGATGGTAAGGCACTTTGAACATGTCATCAGGAAGTGACCAGTCCCTTGAGATGGACATAATGCTTGGTAAAGTAAAGGGGCAACGAAAAAGAGGAAGGACCCCTGCCAAGATAGATTTGCACAGTGGCAGCAATAAAGGAGCTCAAACATAATAATTGTGAGGGTGGTGCAGGAGCAGGCATGCTTTGCTGTGTTGCACACAGGGTTGTTATGAGCTGGAACTGACTATAGGACCGAACAACAATAATGTCCTAAAAATCTTTACTTAAAAAAATGTTTAATGTTTTCTATTATCATTCTTTAGCTATTTCAAAAAGCATGTCCTCTATTCAGAGGATGTAACGTTATGGGATTCTAACTGCCATCTTAAATTTATCTAAGTACATCTTATTATTTGGTTTTTCTCTGGTTCTTAAAGAGATATATTAGAATCTCCCACTATAACTGTGTTATTTTAATCATATTCTCCTTAAATTTCCAGATATCTATTCTTTTATTATTTAGCTATTGTATTTTTGTGCATATACGTTTATCATAATATTTTCTTCTTTTTTCAGGAACTTTGGTGGTACATTGGGTTACATATTGGGTGGCTAATAGCAAGGTCAGCAGTTCAAAACTGCCAGGTGCCCTGAGCGCGAAAGATGAGACTTCCTACTCCTGAGTTGCAGTTTTGGAAACCTACAGGAGTAATTCCACCCTGTCCTATAGGATTGCTATGACTCAATAGCAGTGAGATTATTTTTATTATTTAAAATTTTAAAGCATCCACCTATGTCTTATGTGTTTCTTTCAGCCTTAATGCCACCTCATCTGATATAAATGTTGTCAATAGAGATCTAATTTCATTTCTATTTCCTTAGTATTTCTTTGCCTATCTCCTTATTTTCAACCTTTCATATAACGTAGTTTTAAAGGTATGTCTAGATTTTGCCTTTGAAATAGACTATTTCCTTCTGTGGTGTCTCTATATAATCTTGCATTAATATCACACCCAACAACAGTTGTAGCAGCACATTGACAGGGAGCTGCCAGAGCTTTAGGCCAGAGTCAGATGAGGATGTGAAACAAGGGATATATTTGTTGATATCAGATGGATCTTGGATGAAATCAGAGTGTATTAGTCTGGGTAGACTAGAGAAACAAATCCATGGACACACATATGTGTATAAGAAAGAGATTTATATACAAGTGCATTGAACATTCAGAAAACATTACAGTTCAGTTCAGATAAAGTCCATAAATCTGATATTAGCCCATATGTCCGATACCAATCTATAAAGTCCTCTTCAGACTCATGAAACACATGCAATGACGCCGAATGTAGAAGATCACAGGCCAATGGGTAGAAAGTCTTTGGATCCAGTCGTATGGGGAACATCTCAGCGCTGGCAGGGGGCTCTGCATGACTTCTCCAGCTCATTGAAGCAGCAATCAAGAGATGAAAAGATGTGCCACAATGGGGAAATCAGCAGCACAAGACTTCCTTAGGGTGTTGAAAATCAGGGAGGTTACTTTGAGGATTAAAGTGTACATGACCCAAGTCATGGTATTTTTAATTGCCTCAGATGCTTGTGAAAGTTGAACACTGAATAAGGAAGATGGAAGAAGAATTGATGCGTTCGAATTGTGGTGCTGGTGAAGAATATTGAAATTACCATGGACTGCTAAAAGAACAAACAACAAAACAGCTCAGTGGATTGATGTTGTTGCTGTTTTGTTGTACAGTGTTGCTTGGTTTTGCTCTGTCTTGTTTT
>NW_022106189.1:11054652-11063447 GCF_000313985.2 Echinops telfairi | reverse complement strand
GGGGGGGGTGCAGGACTGTTGAGTGTTTCCTTGTGTTGTACCTGGGGTCACTATGAGTTGGAATGGCTTCAACAGCCCCTAACATCAGCAAAAATCCTGCAAAAGGCTAGGCACAATAATAATTGTGTATCTGATTTTCGAACATCATGGGACAGCCCAGCAGAGGGTGTTCGCAAAGAGTTGACTGTAAGTAGCCACTTTTTAGTATTAGTGGACCACCTACTGTGTGTCAGGCACTGTGTTAAGTCTTTCACGTGCTCTATCTCTAAAGTCCTCCCTACTACTCTGTGAAGCAGAGGATGTCACTGCCCCATTTTAGAGATGAGAAAACTGAGCTCCAGAGTCTAGGGTTATCCTACATTGTTACAGAGTGGACAAGGCAGCATTTAGACCTGGGAGCTTTAGGAACCTGGGATTTGGCACAACCTAAGCCTGTTCTTTCCTATATATGAGCAATCTTTGACCGACTTCAGTCTAATAGGCTCAATGACCTACTGTAATTGATTTAGTCACAGATCAAATTAATTAGAATAATTCAGAGAATTCAGAATGCGACCCGGAATGGTTTCAGGAGCAGGAACAACTCATGCTGGCCCCAGGTGTTAGTTAAATCTTGGCAGGCAGTCCAAGTGCACCCATCATCTCCTGGTGTGATTCCTAAAAAGCCACCCACCACAAGCGGGAATTTGATTCCAGTGCCCATGACTGAGTAATGTGCTGCTGCTTCCCTAGGAGCTAGTGGACTTTGTTCCAATAGGAAGGCTGCTCTGGAGGGTGATCCTGGTGTCGGGGTGGGGGTGGGGGCGTAGGCATTTCCCTTACCAGATTTCTTGGGGGAGGCCTTGACGTAGCTGCCTGGAACCATACTGAGGCGTTTTCCTTTTTGCTCCATTCCATAGAGTCTTCGGTACATGACAGCATCTTCTTTCCTGGGGCTTTTCTGTGAGACCTTGGGGGAGAGCTGAGAGAAAATATGACCTGCAGAGGTGGATCTGGTTTGGTTTCTCCCACCTTTAAGCAACTCGTTACCATGGAGATGACTCAGATTCATAGGGTTTTCAAAGGCTGAATTTTTGAAAGCAAACCACCAGATTTTTTTTCTGAGGAACCTCTGGGTAGCCTTGAACCTGAAGCCTTTAGGTGAGCAGCTGAATGGGTTAACTGCACCATCCAGGATCTCCTCCACGACTCCTAGACTGAGCTATTTCAAGGGTTTGCTGAAGGGGCAGGCAAAGGAGATACTCCCACCAGGAGTGAGCAGAGTCTGCACTGTGGTGCTCGCTCTTCACTTTGATTTCTCTCCATCTCTCAGGAGGAGCGCTCATGGGAACACACGCCCTCAGAGTCAGGTTCAGAGTTACCCCTGTTAGCTGTGTGACTAGGAAGCAGCTCACTGGGAGTGGTTTTCTTGTCTGTGAAATGGCATTCCTGAGAGTTTTGCTGGAAGAGAGGTGAGAAGATGAGACAGAGAATTTGTGAAGCACAAAATTCCCCCAGGGATGCAGTTCTCACTGGGCTGGGGAAGTTTTCTGGGTGCTAGAATGATGTGATTCATTTGAGGGGTAGTGTGAGACAGAAGTGGAATTGAGACCTTTAAATTAAAAAAAAAATCGAAAAAAAAAAAAGAACTATACTATACAGAGTGAATCCTAATGTTAACTAAGGGCTTTAGTTAATAATTAATTATAAAGTATCAATATGGGTGCATCAATGGTAGAAAATGGACAAAAGCAATGTGACATGTTAATAGAAAAAAAAAAGAAAAAAGAAAGTATGTGTATGGGGAATGGATGTACACGGGAACTCCATATGTTCTATATAATTATTCTGCAAAACTTTTCATCTTGCTTGGATACACAATCAATGCTCCAATTCCCAAGCAGCAGTCAGATGATGAAAAGATGTGTTGCATTGCCAAATCTGCTGCACACGACCTCTTTAGTGTGCTGAAAAGGTGGGACGTTACTTTAAGGACCAACAATGCACCTGACCCCACTCCTGGTAATTTCAATGGCCTCATAGGTATGTGAAAGTGGGGCACTGAGTAAAGAAGACTGACGAAGAATTGATGCATTTGAATGGTGGTCCTGGAGAAGACTATTGACTGTGCTATGAACTGCCACAAGGACAAACAAATCTATCTTGGAAGAAGTACAACCACAGTGCTCTTGTCACCAAAGATGGCGAGAATTCATCTTACATATTTTGGACGTGTTGTCAGGAGAGACAGTCCCTGGAAAAGGACATCATGCTTGGTAACGTATCGGGGCAACACAAAGAGGAAGGCCCTCCAAGAGACCAGTTGATAGAATGGCTGCAACTATGTGCTCAAGCAGAGGAGCAATTGTGAGGCTGGTGCAGGACCAGGCAGTGTTTTGTTCTGTTGTGCACAGGGTCACTATCGGTCAGACCTGACTGGACGACACGGTTACAACATCATGATCTCTATCGAGCTGGGAGGACTTTTGCTTTCTGTGCATTGAGTTGCAGTCCACACTGAAGGCTGTAGTCTTCGATTTTCATCAGCAAGTATTTTAAGTCCTCCTGGCTTTCCGCAAGGTAGTGTCATCTGCATATTGCCGATTATTAATAGGTTTTCCTCCATATCTAATACGATGTACTTATTTATATAGTTCAGCTTCTTAGATTATTTGCTCAGCATAAAGACTGAATAAGTATGGTGAAATGATACAACACTGACGTCTTTCCAAAATTTAAACCATGTAGTATTCCCTTGTTCTATTCATGGTACTGTCTCTTGGTCTATGTGCAGGATCTGCATGGACACAATCAAGTGTTCTGCAATTCCCATTCTTTTTAATACAGTTTGTTAGAATCCACACAGTTGAATGCTTAGTATAGTCAATAAAACAAAAGTATGGATTGTGATAAGAGTTGTATGAGCCCCTAATAAAATGTTTAAAAAATGATTTATTAACATAAATAAATACATAAAAAGAATTAAAAAAAAAAAAGGAAGAAAGAAACCAAACTTAACCTCTGGTTACCATGGGTGGAGGAGGAAAAGGTTTTGCTTAGGGGACACTGGGTTCATTTTAATGACGGTGGAACAATTTGGAGAGAAAGAACAATAATGGTTGTACAACACAAAGAGTGTTATCGATGGCCTTGAATTATACATGTAGAAGTTGTTGAAATGAATGTTTTGTTGTGTATATTTTTGCCAAAATCTTAAAATGACATGAATAGCAACTTGTACTGGAAAAAATAAAATATTCTACAATTGATTATGGTAAAGATTGTACAACTCTCCTTGATATGGCTTAACTATTGAATTGTATGATATGTGGACAAAGTGCCAATAAAACTTATGAAAAAAATAAAGACTGCAAAAAATAACGTACAAAAAACCAAAACAAAAGTAAAGATCTTCCTGGTATTCCTTGCTTTCAGCAAAGATCCATCTGACATAAGGAACACCACGTTCTCTTCTGAATCTAGCTTGAACTTCTGGGAGCTCATTTTTGTGTACTGCTTTTCGGTCACCTTTCTTTGGAATGAGTAAAAATATGGATGGATCTCTTCCAGTTAGTTGGCCAGGCAGCTATCTTCCAAATTTATTGGCACAAATAAGTGAGTGTGCTTCCAGTGCTGCATTAGCAAACTGAAACATTTCAATTGGTCATCCATCAATTCCTGGGGACTTGCTTTTCATTAAAATCGTCTGTGCAATTTGGACTTCTTCCTTCAGCACATTGGTTCTTGAAAAGGAATTTAGAATGTTAATTACCATTCAGATATTATTTGAAGTTAACTTAACCTTCCTATTTCCATGGTTATCTTATAAAGTCTTATAAGAAGTAGTCATTGTTGTAGTAGACATCAAGATGATTAATTATATAATTAGATTTAAGATGATGAATTATAAAATTATGTTAATCATGTCCTATGATATTTTTGCAGACTGTCATGTACCTAAAATCTAGATACCACCTACATGTAGTGTATAACTGGTATTGTTAGAAAAATAATATAAACATTACTTGTAAACTGAAATAAGCATTCACTGATACATACACAAATAAGCATGTTGCTGATACATGCTTCATTAGCCTGGCTTCCTAATGAACAGCTTTTGTTTTTCTGTGTTCCACTTAGTGTGGTTATTAATTGAGCTCAATTGCTCCAGGGTGCAAACCTGATATGGGTGGTCAAAGGAGGGAGGGGAGAAATGGAGACATATATCTAGGGGACACAAAACTTCTGTTAAGAGTGATGGGAAAATTCAGGAACAGTTCATGGTGATGATTGAACCTTTAAAAAAATCCACTGCCGCTGAGTTGATTCCAACTCCTAGAACTTCCCTAGAGGATTCCCAAGGCTGCAGTCTTTACAGATGTAGTCTGCCATGGCTTCTTCCTCCTGCGGAGCAGCAGATGGCTTTGAATTATGAACCTTTCAGCTAGCAGCCAAGTTCTTAGGCACGTGGCACTGCCAAGGCTCCTCTTGAACACTACTGTATGTACATGTGAAGATTATTGAAACAGCAAGTATTTTGTTATATATGTACTTATCAAACATACATAATAAAGTGCCCAGATACTGTGAAGACAAGAGCAGTACATTTTCTAAACATGGAAAACTTAAATGGGAGTTGGAGGGAGGGTCTGCTCCAGAACGAATAACAAGTGGGTGAAGAGTGGGCACGGGAAACACACCTGGAGGTTCCTGCCTGGCTTTTTCAGGATGCCTTTTGATTTTCTTTTTGTTGTCCCAGTTGCTTTAGGGCTGACAAACTCAGCCTTTGGTTTGCTTTTCTGAAAAGACAAAGGAAGAGAGATTTGTAGACAGGTTGGAGGGCAGAGGCCCCCTCAAGGACAGTCTGAACACCAGTTAAAGCAAAGACTTCTTGGTGAATGGGCTCCCCTCTCTCCCTTAGCTGCTGCAACCACACTCTGATTCGTGCTCTCTCAACGTTCTTCTGCCTCCAATCAGCCTCTGGTGTCCAGAATGACCTTCTACACCTCAGATCTCCTACGTCTTTTTCCATATCAAATCCATCATTAGTACTCAGCCACCTTCCATGTGAGGGTCCCACTTTCCAGCCTGGTGGGAATTCTTTCTAAACCATTGCCAAACGGCCTGTGATAGGAGAGAAGGGAGGCCACTTCCAAGGATCAGCATTTCCCCACCTTCCCCTACACAATGGTCATCCTTTCCTGGGGAGTCACTTAAGTAGATCCCCCACTTGGAAAGAAGCTAATGTGTAAAACCTCTCACCTCAAACAAGGACAAACAATCTTCAAGCAAGCAAATTAAATTGGTAGTCTTGTGACTGAAGTAGTTTATTGTGCCAACCTGGCCGATAAACATATGAGGGAATAATTGAAGGGCGCAGACATAAATGGCTCGGCGAGCCTCGCCTTTCTTGACTCTTGGTCTTTGATCATCGGACCAGTGTGCGGCTGCCTTGCTTGTTCTTTGCAAGCTACACTACCTGTGGGACACCTAACCCATGGACTGTGTCGCTGTCATTTGAGGTTCCTTCAAGACCTGCTTCGCCACACCATTGGAATTTACATCTCTTGAGCTGGGGACTGTTGGACCCTGTCATCTGGCTGACTGTTGGTGACCTGCCTTGCTGTTTGCTGCCTGTGCCTGGATAGCCTGAATTGCTCTACAGAGGACTACCCAGCGGCCCTCAAGACTTGAAGGACTGCCAGTGTCTCACAAGTGTCTCATGGGAGGGAGTTGCATTGAGCCATTTGTACTGCTTTATAATTTAATTAACTGTTTATTTCTTATGCTATATATCTATCTGTATAAATATATATAAAATTATTAGCATTCTGGTTTTGTTTCTCTAGAGAACCCTGTCTAACACAGTGACCAAGTGGATCTTAGGACTTTCTCTGCTGCCAAATGGATCACAAAGGCCCAAGCCTTCTGGATATTGCCTAAGTTGTGCTGGATTTCTACACTTGAATTTAGGAAATGGAAGAGAAGGTACAGGGAGTAGCCTGAGGGATGCAGAAAATTCTGTTCCCCCCAATCATCTCCATAAAGCATCTACTTGTCTGAGACTTGCCACCAAAACACCATCCTCTTAGGAAGGTCTTCATTAAAAAAATATTTTTAGGTGATAATTTACATGACAAATTATTTTCTCATTTAGCAATTCATACACAGATTATTCTGTGACATTGGTTACAATCCCAATAATGCGTTAGCACTTTTACTATTCCACTCCCTGCCCCATTTCAATCAGTTCCGTCTTTGTCATCTCGTCTTTGCTTTTGTGTTTACTATTTGGTCTTGCATAGTTGCTTGTTTAGAGGAACACAGAGCTCACAGGTATTGTTGCTTATTTTATAGGCCAATCTATTATTTGCCTGAAAGGTACCTTCTAGGAGTGGCTTCAGTTCCAGGTTAAAGAGGGTATCTAGGAACTAGAGGAACCCCAAGGACCGTCGCCCTAAGACACCCCTTTAATTTGATAGCAGTAAAAGTTCCTTTCGTCTCTATTTCTTTTATAAATTTGAGTCTTATTCTACATTTTTCTCCCATTCTTACTTGACCTTCTGTTACATCCCTGGTCAGAACGGCCCTAAGTGGCAGGTGACCACCACTTTGTTGTTCTGTTCTCAGGCTAGAAAGTCTTGTGTTTTGGTTTCCTCCACTCTCCTTTGCTCCAGATAAAGAAATCCGCATTTGTATCTCAGATGGCCCCTTCAAAACTGTTAAGACCCAAGACACTACTCACCAAGGTAGGATGTAAAGCATTATCTTTATGAATGAAGTTATGCCAATTAACTTAGTTGTCCCATGAGTCTTAGCTTTTGAACTCCATAAATCAACACCATGAGGTATTTGGACATGTGTAGGTAGACTTCATAATTGTGTTCTCTGTGCTTTATTGTATACATGTATGAATTGCAACCAGCATGATATATATTATCACAAATATACATCTAAATGCATGTGCTTGCACTCCAATAAGCCTTCCCATACCCAATTACCATACATATCTACCTATGTGACCACTCACTCATCTTTTGCTTTTTATTATTGTTGTTATACAATTGTATAGTATAGCACTTACTCTGTGTGTGTGTGTGTGTTGCTCCTGAGTTGGTTCTGACTTGCAGCAAGCCTACATGCATCATGATGAAACACTGCCTAGCCCTGCTGCATCTTCAGAATTATTATGTGTGATCCCATTGTTTCAGTCACAATCAATTCGTCACATTGTGGGCTTCCTCTTCTTTGCTGATCATCTACTTTACCAAGCATGATGTCCTTCTCCAGGACTTTCTTGATAACATATCCATAGTACATGAGCTGAAATCTTGCTATCTTTGCTTCTAAGGAGAATCCTGGTTGTATTTCCTTTAAGTCAGATTTGTTTGATCTTCTGGAAGTCCATGGCATATTCTATATTCTTTGCCAGGACCATAATTCAACTGCATTAGCTTGCTGTGGTCTTCACTATCCATTCTGCAGCTTTCACATGCATGTGAGATTAAAATTACCATGGCTTGTGTCAGGTGCACCTTCATGCTCAAAGTGACATATTTGCTTTTTTAACATCTTTAAAATGTCTTTTACAGCAGATTTGTTCAATGCAATATGTCGTTTGATTTATTGACTACTGCTTGCATGGGTGTTGATGTGGATCCAAGTAAAACAAAATCCTTGACAATGTTATTCTTTTCCCTGTTTATAATGATGTTGACACTTGGTCGAGTTGTGAAGATTTTTGCTTTCTTTATGCTAAAGTGTAATCCATCCTGAAGGTTGGTTGTAGTCTTTGATCTTCATCAGTAAATGCCTCAAATCCTACTCAATGTCAGCAAGCGAGGATCTGTTACCTGCATATTGCAGGTTGTTAGTGAGTCTTCCTCCAACACTGATGCCATGTGCTTCATAGCATCTGATTTCTCAGAGTTTTTGCTCAGCATGCAGATTGAATAAGTGTGCTGAAGGAATACAGCACATTTCCTGCTTTTTTAACCCACACAGTAGTCCTTGCTTGTTTTTTTCCCCTCAAATGACTGCCTTTAGGTCTATTTACAGATTATGCCTGAGGACAACGGAATGTTCTGTAATTTCCATTCTTCACAACGTTATCCATAAATTTTGTGACCCACAGTCTTTGCATAATCAGTAAAACAAGGTAAACAGCTCTCTAGTACTGTTTTCAGTCAAGACCCATCTCGCATTAACCATGAGTGTCCTCATTCCACAGCTTATGAATTCAGCTTAGATTTCGAATTGTTCTCTGTTGATAATACTGCTACAACTCTTTTATACTTATCTTTACAAAGTTTTACTTGATCGTCTGATAATTTCCTTATTTTGTTGTATCACCATTCTTTGGAAAATACATAAATATGGTTATTGTTCAGGTGACTAGCCAGGTAACTATATGTCTTCCAAAACTCTTTCATAGATGAGTGAGTAACTCCGTGCTGCATCCATTTGTTGAAACATTTCAATTAGTAGGTATTTCATCAATTCCTGGAGCCGCTTTTTTCTCCAATGCCCTCAGTGTGGTTTCGTCTTCTTCCTTCAGTAGCATTCATTTGTAAGCATATGCTACATTTTGAAGTGTTGGATTTCGACCAATTAAAAAAAATTATTTTATTAGGGGCTCATACAACTCGTATCACAATCCATACACATATCAATTGTGTAAAGCACATTTGTACATTCATTGCTCTCATCATTCTCCAAACATTTCCTCTCCACCTAAGCCCCCGGCATCAGGTTCTCATTTCCCCCCTCCCTCCCTGCTGTCCCCTCCCACTTGAGCCCTTGATAATTTATAAATT
>NW_022106189.1:11051739-11053454 GCF_000313985.2 Echinops telfairi | reverse complement strand
ATCGCTTGTTGTTCCCTTGTCCCTGGGTTTGTTAACACCTCTTCCCTTCCCCCCACCTCCCCCTCTCCCATGTCCCCTGGAACTGTCAGTCCCGTTGTTCTTTTAAATGCAGGTGATTCTTATGCATTCTTTCTATCTTTCTTTGATGCTTCCTAAGTCAGTCAATACTTAAATCTGAGATTTGGGTGTTTTTTCCTCCAGTTCTTTCAGTTGGAGAAATGTGGAGAGTGTCCTTCCGTTTTGGTTTTATAAATCCACATCTGGCACATTTAATTTTAATACTCTACTTTGTCTTCTTGAACCACTCTTGGAAATCTGTTCAGTTTTACTTCATCAAATGTCCCTCTTGCCTTAGCTATTCCTTTTCAAGAGGAAGTTCTAGAATCTCTTCTGATAACCATTTTCGTGTTTTTGTTTCCTCTCTTTGTAATGACCTTTCAGTTCTTCATGTATTATACCCTTCATGTTATATAAAACTCATTTGATCTTCAATCATTTATGTTCAGTTCTTCAATTTTATTTTTGAAATGACCTCTGCATTCATGTGGGATACACTTAAAATCATATTTTGACTTTTGTGGACTTGTTTTAATTTTCTTTAAGTTGCGGTCCCTGGCCTTGGTCTGACTGATATTAAGCTTCTTCATTATATCTTTTCACAGTTGTAATCAATTGGATTCTTCTGTATCCCACCATGTTACGCTGTTGAAAATGGTATTTGCAATGAAGAAATTACTGGTTTTGAAAAATTCTATCAAGTGATCTTTAGTGGAGTTCCTGTCACTAAAGCCATATTTTCCAGCTGCAGATCCTTTGTTTACAACTTTTGCATTCTAATCACCTATTATTATCAAGGCCATCTTGATTGCATGTTTGACCAATTTCAGACTGCAGAAGATGGCAAAAAAAGCTTCTTGAATAATAGTCATATTAACGGGTCTTTCTTTCAGACCTATGAATATTATTCTATCAGTTACATCATTGTACTTTGGGACAGATCTTGAAATATATATATTTTTTAGGATGAGTGGGAAACCATTCATCTTCAATTTATCATTCCTGGAATAGTAGACCATATATGATTCAATATGGCCAATCCATTCCAATCCACTTCAATTCAATAATGCCTAGATATTGGTCTTTTATTTTTTAACTGTTTTTATTACTTTTATTGGAGGCTATTACATCTCTTATCACAATCCACACAATCCATCGTCTCAAGCACATTTGTACATATGTTGCTTTCATTATTTTCAGTCTTTTCTTTCTACTTGAGTCCTTGGTATCAGTTCTTCACACACACACCCTTTCCCTTACCCTCCCTCCCTCATGAGCCCTTGATAAGTTATAGATTATTATTTTCATATCTTACATTGTCCTCTGTCACCCTTCACCTACTTTTCATCCCCCAGGGAGGGGGTTATATGCTGATCCTCCTGATTGATTCCATCTTCTTCTCCCACCTTCCCTTATCCTCCTGGTACCTCTATTTTCATTGTTGGTCCTCAAAGATTTATCTATCCTGGATTCCCTGTGTTGTGGGCTCTTATCTGTAGCAGTGTGCATGTTCTAGTCTAATCCAATTTGTAAGGTAGAATTGAGGTCATGATAGTGGGGGGCGGGGGTAGGAAGCATTAAAGAACTAGAGGAAAGTTGTGTGTTTCATTGGTGTTATACTGCACGCTGACTGGCTCATCTCTTCCTTGTGACCTCCC
>NW_022106189.1:11040513-11051639 GCF_000313985.2 Echinops telfairi | reverse complement strand
TCACATTGGTATGATTTTGTTCTGGGTCTTAGATGCCTGATACCTTATCTCATTGACACCTTATGATCACACAGGCTGGTATGCTTCTTCCATGTGGGCTTTGTTGCTTCTGAGCTAGATGGCTGCTTGTTTATTTTCAAGCCTTTAAGACCCCAGATACTATGTCTTTTGATAGCCAGGCACCATCAGCTTTCTTCACCACATTAGCTTATGCACCCATTTTGTCTTCAAAGATAGTATAGGGAAGGTGAGCATCACAGAATGCCGGATTATTAGAACAAAGTGTTCTTGTGTTGAGGGAGTACTTGAGTCAAGATCCAATGTCCATCTGCTACCTTAATTCTTAACATATAGGCATAAGTACTTAGATCTATTTCTCTCTCGTTATAGAGAAATATATTTACATATGTACCCGACTGTATTTAGACTTCTATAAATGTCCTTTGCTTCCTGGTTCTTTCTTCTATTTCATTTTACTTTCTTCTTGTCCCACCATCATGTTTGGTCTTCATTCGGGTTCAGTAATTCCTCGCTGCTACATTGCCTTTGATTGAGCCCCACTAGGCATCATACACCCTTCTCTCCATTGATTTCAGTTCACTTGTTTTTCCCTTGTCCCTGGGTTGGTTCCCCTCCCCTTTCCTTTCTACCACCTCCCTTATTTTTTAACTTTTTATTGTAAATTAAGTGAGGGTTTATATTTTATTTTTAACAGTTTTATTGGCATATGAATCACATATCATATAATTAATAGTTAAATAATATTAAGACGCTGTACTATAATCACAATTTTAGAACTTTTTCTTCTTTCTTGAATTCATTGTTATTACATCCCTATTTCTCCCCAACTTCTGCTACTATAACCCCAGTAAAACAAGAACAATAACAAAGCAAAACATAGAAAAACCTCAATTTCTCTACTGCACAGGAGAAAGCTGAAACTTGCTCCCACAAAGATTTGCATACTGGGAAACCCATGGAGGTAGTTCTACTCTGTCCAGAGGGTTTCTATGAGTCAGAATCAACCTGATGGCAGTGTGCTTGGGTTTTGTCTCTGTGTTACTGTCCAGGAAATTTTAGTTTTAACATTTAGATTTCTGATCAATTTTTAATTTTAGTGTATGGTGTGAGGTCAAAACCGGTTTCATTTTTCTGCAAATGAATATCCAGTTTTACCAGTACCATTTGTTAAAGAGACTTTTTCTCCATTGAATGGACTTCAATTATTATTGATCAGTTGGTCCATGGATGAATAAATTTACTTCTGAGGTTTCTATTTTGCTCCATATGTATTGCTCTATATATCTTTCATTGTGCCAGCACTTGGCTTTTTGATTATTGTCACTGCTTAGTAAACTATTAGAACAGGTAATATGAGGTCTCCTACGTCATTCTTTTTCAATACTGCTTTAGCTATGATGGGCCACTTTCTTTTCCATATAAGGATGTAGATTACTAAAAGAGTTTAAAAATCCAAATGTGTCTAGAAGGGTAACGGTGCTTGAAGATTTCATTGTATTTTCAATTTAAATTTATTTCCTCCTTGGATACAAAACTATTTACAATAAATGATATACATAAAGTGATGTTATTAAAAGATTGTTAGAATATCATCATAGTGAATATCATCATTTGAGTGAATATATAATTACTATGATTGAATATTAAAGTTAGTCTGGGTTGCCCAATAGTTCAACCTCCATTCTCACCACCCTCAAAATAAGCAGAAGGGGGCAGACTATAAGTAAATCACTATTGCCTTAGTGTATAATATGTTTATCATATGTATTTTGCTTACCATCTCTGATGGAGGTGACACTCAAGTTGTTTGTGACTATCAATGATAAAACAGCTTCCATCAAGTTTATTTTGACCTATGATAACCCTATGTGGGTCGCACCACTTTAAAGAAGTCTTGTACAGCACATTTACCGAATGTAATGTGCTATTTGACCTCTTGACTGCTGTTCCCATAAGCATTGATTATGGATCCATGCAATTTGACAAATTCTCTCAACTTGACAAATTCTTGACAACTTTAATGTTTTCTGTTTATCATGATGTTCCCTATTGGTCCATTTGTGAAGACTTCTGTTTTCTTTACATTGAGTTATAATCTATACTGAAGGCTGTAATTCCTTATCAAATGATGCATTTGGCAAATCTGTGGTACAAGACTTCTTTAAAGTGTTGAAAAGCAATGCTAAGCACCTGACCCAAGACACTGCATTTTCAATTGCCTCATGTGCATGTGAAAAGTGGGCATTGAACAAGGGAGACCGAAGAAGAATCCATGCACTTGCTTTAGGGTACTGATGAAGAATTTTGAAAGCACCATGGACTGCCTAAAGAACGAACAGATCTCTGGGAAGACAAATAGTCAGAATGTTCCTTAGAAGCAAGGATGGCAGCAAGACTTTGTCTCACAAACCTCAGACATGTTATCAGGAGAGACCAGTCCCTGGAAGGGGACACCGTGCCCAGTAGAGGGTCAGTGAAAGAGAGGAAGGCCGGGACATGATACATTTTCACTGTGACTGCCACCATGGGCTCAAACACGGAAACGACTATGAGGAGAGTGCAGACCTGAGTCGTGCTACAGTCTGCCCTGCATGGGCTTGCTGAGCGCTGGGGCCACTCGACAGCCCCTCACAGCAGCAACATGTGCGGGCACGTGGAGCTGTGTTCTACCGAAATGTCGGTGGCCGATTTCTGTGAAAGCAGATCAGCAAGTCTTTCTTCTGAGGCACTTTTGAGCGAACTTGAATCTCTAAAATGTCGCCGAAGCAGTCCAGTACATTAATGGTTTACACCACCCAGGTAATGTATAAACAATAAACACATGAACCAAATGAGGGCATTCCTGAAAGTCAGGGCTGCTCAACTGAGAGAAGGTGGGATTGATTAATTATGTGGTCTAATAAATCTGAGTATGTAACCACCACTTAATTACTTTTCTTTGCCTGTTTCCTTAGTCCTCAGCAGTTTGAAATAATAGCCTACTTTGTAGGCTGGTTAGGCACCGTTGATGAGATAACCCTGTGTGAAGGTAAGTCAGAAAGTATTGCTACCAGGGTTCCAGTCCACACCCACATGGGTTTACTCCAAACAAAACACGGCTCTGTGGTCGGTAGGTGGCTGCAGACTAGTTCTCTCAGTAATTCACTGCCTTGGTCTCAAAACAAAGGTGCCATCAAAACTGGGTTCTCAGGGAATCAGCTGTGATGGTTAAATTTAAGACAGGAAGGTTAGTTCAGAATGTTAAGGTCACTGGTTTGGGGGGTGATTTGGGGGGAGTGGAGGCTGGACCCCAAGAGGATCATCTTAATAGATTTTTTTTTAAGGACACGGATGATCACAGAGGCTTAGTAGGAAAATTTAAGAACATGGAAAACTACATTGGTGCGAAAAAGGCTAGGAAAGTTGTAACCAGAATTTTTTTCCCATCACAACATTATATCTGCTCTTTCTTCACGGGTAGCAAGGGCTGTCCTCTGAGAATTTCATTGAAAAGCCTTAATCCACCCACTCCACAGACCCCCTAATCCATTCACCCTACACTCCTCATCTTACTCCTTCAGATTAATTTTTGCTCCCCAAACTAAAATAATATTGAGAAGGAACACCATTTGAATTCCTCAAGAAAACCAAAACTATTGTTTTGATGTGATGTAAACAGAGGACACAGAATTCTTCAGGGAAGGGTTCAAAAGATGGAAACATTGCCATCCGAAGTGCATACACCCAGATGGCAGATATACTGAAAATAAACAGATTCACATTTGGATATTTTTATTTAATAAAGGTGCCTAATATTTTATAGCAATACTTTTTGACTTACCTTTATAACATGCCAAGCAGAGGGCCTAGCACCCAGGATAAGCTTTCTGAGAGCTATGTGATGAGTATCAACATGAGTAAGGCTGTTCTATTTTCACCTACTTTGCCGCCAGTTTGGCAGTTTGAAAGCACCATGGGAGAAAGATGAGGCTTTCTAGTCCAAAAGTTATAGTTTTGGAAACCCACCAAGGTACTTCTCCCATACCATAGCGCATTGCTTTTCAGTTTGGCTCTGAGGGTTGGGGTCAATTAAAGTCAGATGGTATACTCTTTCTGCAGGGGAAACTTGCAAATTGACTTCCCTCATTCCTGGAGGTAGGTTGCTTTGACGCAGGCTACAAGGAGCTTATGGCAGTGGGGATTGCCTTTGACACTGTAGCTATGGGTGGACCACTGGCACTAAAGCCCTGAAGTTGCCACCCTTCTTGAATGCCCACCTGGAGAGCTAGCTTCTTCTTGCCATGCCTTCGCTCCATCCACTCTAGGACCCGTGTGAGATCAGACATGCGCCTCTCCTCAGCTGTCCTCCACGTGGACTTGCGCTCAGTGGCCATCACGTCCTTTGGGTCCTCTCCCTTCACAAGCATGCAGCAGTTCTGATGTGACCTTGGGAACAAGAGTGGTACTCTCGCACTTTCTTGATTCCTCTCCACTCACTGACTTGGATGATGTACAATTACGATGTGGCTTTCAGATGTGAACATAAAGGGCAGTGTTCAACAAAGTAGCTGCCATATTGACTTAAAGGGTGGAGTGTCTAGTGGGTGGGGTGGGCAGTAGTGATTGTGAGGTCACTGTCAAGCTTGGTGGTTGACGTAGAGATCAGAGTGGAGGGGGAACATTGGTTATTGCTCCCCTTTCTTCATGTGGCCTTCAGGCATCATATCTTACTTGGACTATCACAACCTCTTACACTTTATTACCTGCAGTTCCACACATGTCTCATTAAAACAAAGGTCAGTCCACCTAGCTCCCTTTCAAAAAATATTTCAATGGCTCCTTGTTGCCTATACAAAGTTTGAAATTTCTTGTGTGCTACCCAGGCTTACTACAATGAGTTCTAATTAGAATGAGGCTTTTATAGGCCTCCGTTTCTCCTATTCATTCACTTATTCATATGAGTAATTATCAGATACCTACAATGTGAGAAGCACTATACTGGTGGTAAAACATAGCATGCAAACATAGTCGTAGACCTATAAGCATAGGGGCTGGTGGGAAAGATAAGGTAGCAGTGAAATAATTACAGTATGAGCTAATAATGACATGCTAAGACGAGTGCTCTGAAGGCAGCAAGGGAAGCAATTCTACAAAAACCCCTACACTGGATCCAGATTTGGACAGGGTGGTGGATGATCCCACTCGGGAAATTAAGCTTCAATGGAGCTTTGAACCAAAAGAACAAACATGTACAAAGACCCTGTGGCAGGATTGAAGCATGGCATGTTGAGAAACAACAGAATGTCATAGTGGCTTCAAGTATTAAAATGATTCTGGAGAGGTAGGTAGAGGCCAAATCATTCAGGACTTTGAAAGCCAAAGAAGACACTGTGCAAATGGAATCTAATGAAGGATATCAAATAGGAGGAGGGAATGACACGATCAGGATTTTTCTCTTGTTCACATAAAGTTTCATTGAAGAAAAATTATATATACAGAAACATGTCAAAATCACAAGGCAAGGCACCCCTATAATAAAGCTCCAGGATTTTCCCTGAGGTTTCCTTCCCCTTGCTAGTCCCTACCTCACAGGAAACGAGTTCTAATTCTGTAGTTTTGTTTTCCCATTTTTGAATTCCGTATAACCGGCATCATATACTCTTTTTGATCTGGCTTCTTTCTCGTTACAACATATTTGTGAGGTTCACCCACTAGCTCATTGTTTGAAAACATCATCCAAAGTTTAATCTTTAACCTGCCTGTTTTGCTACCATTCTTCACATTCTATGGGTTTTTGTGCTTTCAAACTTTACCAGTGCTCTTAAGTTTAAAAGTACTTTCCTGACTCCTCTACCTGTAGATGTTTTGCTCATCCCTCTCCTCCCAAGATCATTTTTTTCTGAGAAGATGTTTCTGGCTTCATCCTAAGCAGAATTCTTTTTGTTTGTTTTTTTCCCCCTTTTCTCCCACTGTGTCCCTCCAATGGTTTGCTCAGCAAAGTCAAAAGTGAGAATTTTGACTTCTAGACTCCTGAACACTGTTCCATTAAATACCAGCTCCACTAGAATTTCATCTCCATGAGCATAAGAACCATGTCATTTGCTACATGAGATAGTTAAGGTTTATTGTGCCAACCTGGCTGATAAACACATGTGGGATTAATTGAAGGGTGGAGAGATAAATGTTTTGGTGAGCCTCGCCTTTCTAGTTCTTGGGTCTCTTGCTTTCTGGTGGTTGGACCAGGGTGCAGCTGCCTTAGCCAGTTCCCTGCTTCAGCTAGCAAGGCTCACTTCCTGCACGACATCCCTGAGGAGGAGCCACATGGACTTACCTGATGCAGCCCTGGGTGCTGTAGCAGCCATGTGGAGACTCCTGTCATTACTGATATGCTTACACATGCACTGATTTGGCTTTCCTCCTGCAGTCGGCATCATCGTGTGTGTTTTGTGAGATTGAGGAGGACTTTGTAGATTGGTGTCGGACATATGGGCTAATGTTGGACTTGTGGACTTGGACAGCACTGGGTTGGGATGCTTTCGTAATGTGCACTTACCGTTTATATAAAACTCTCTCTTATATATATGAGTTTCTGTGGATTTGTTTCTCTGATGTACCCAGACTAACACAATGCATTTCTTCCAAGTCCACTCAACAAGTGGATCCAGGTGGTCACCTAGCAAGCATTTCAGCCTGCCCACAGGCTCCCTTTAATGTTCAGTCCTAGAAATGAGAGTTTCTTCATGGTCTAGATTTTTCCAGCCTCAAGCATAAACCACTAGTTCAAAATTCAAAAATCTAAAGAGTTTTTTTTTTTCTCCTTCAATCTGTCAACAGCCCCCTTAGGCAAATCTCTTCACATTTGAATATCCTGAGCACTCAAGATGCTGGGTGGAGCTTATTCTTTCAGAATCTTCTTTGCAGGTGTGTCCTAAACCCATTGGAATTCCAATTGTAATGGCTGGAGACAAGTGGGCTTACAAACTCTCTATTTTCATACTTCCCAATAATCATTTCTACCTATCTTTATGTCAACAATAATAAGCAGAATAAATCAGTATAAACAAAGTAGAATCATCCTAAACTCAATTTTTAAAAAAAGTTCAATCCTTATTTATCTTATCTTAATCCTTATCTAAGATATTCTATTGATACATAATATGGGATTAGGTTTCTGACTTCATCAAGCCTGGGCCAGGCTTTCTGTCAGCCATTTTGACATTCTGTCAGCCATTTTGACATTTTGTCAGCCATTTTCACTAAGCACATGTCTCTGAGAAATTAAAGGGGCAATTTCTACCCCTCAAAATATACATTAACAACATTCATTTTTGCCATTTTAAACAGGAATAACCAAAGACAACAACCAAACAAAATAATCCAAATGTTAACTTCCCATATTCCTTCCAGAAAACAACCCAATAAAGTGCATGGCTATATCTGACCTCTGGCTAGCCCAAGAGGAAAAACTACCACAAGGCAGAGATCAAACAAGCATCCACTCTCCATCTTCATGATTTGTTTCTCCAGTGCCCCACTCCCAGGGTTAGTCTGGGTTGACTAAAGAAACAAATTCATAGACACTCATGTGTGTAAGAGAGAACTTTATATTAAAGAGCAATTGCACATTAAGAAAACATCCCAGCCCAGTCCAGATCAAGTCCATAAGTATATTAACTCATATATCTGATACCAATCTATAAATTTCTTTTCAGACTCATGCAACACATGCAATGAAGCTGAATGCAGGAAGATTACAGTCCAGTGGGAGGGAAGTCTTATGGATCCAGTGGCAGTGGAAGCATCCCAGCACTGGCAGGGGTCTCCACATGGCTTCTTTAGCTCCAGGGCTCTAGTGTAGCTCCATGTGTCTTGTCAACAGGAATGACTGGCATGGAATGTATCTGTGTCTTGCTTCCAGTAAGCTAATTAGCTCCTTAGAGCCTCCAAATGAGATCATCAAGCTGTTCCCTGATTGGCAGGCTAAACTCCACCCCTTCACTCTTAATGGTCTCAAGTTGACAACAGATTATCTAACTGACACAATATGTTAAGTATTAAGGTAGCAGAGAGACATTGACCCTCAACTCAAGTACTCCCTCAATGCAAGAACAATTTGTTCTAATAACTCAGATTTCAGTGATGCTCATCTTCCCAACATGATTGCTGAAGACAAAATGGGTGCATAAGCAAATGTGGTGAAGAGAGTGGATGGTGTCCTGCTATCAAAAGTTACAGTGTCTGGGGTCTTAAAGGCTTGAAGATAAACAAGTGGTCATTTAGCTGAGAAGCAACAAAGCCCACATGCCTCTGTGATCATGAGGTGCTGACAGGATCAGGTGTCAGGCATCAAAGTCCCAGGACAAAAAATCATATTGATGCAAATGAGGGGTTGGGCAGAGTGGAGACCCAAAGCGCATCTATAGACAATTGGACATACCCTCACAGAAGGGTCACAAAGAAAAGATGAGCCAATCAGTGTGCATTAAAGCACTGATAAAACATGCAACTTTCCTCTTGTTCTTCAATGCTCCGTCCTCCACACTATAATGACCCCCATTCTGCCCTACAAATGGCTAGACTAGAGCATGTACACCGATATAGATAGCAGCTTGCAACACAGGGAATCCAGGACAGATAAACCTCTCAGAACCAATAATGAGAGTATCTATACCAGGAGGGTAGGAGGAAGGTGGGGGGGGGGGGGGGGGAGGGTGAACCAATCACAATGATTGACATATAACCTCTTTCACAGAAGTGAACAACAGAAAAGTGGATGAAGGGAATCAGTGGTTGGTGTAAGACATAAAAAAAACCAATGGCTTATAAATTATCAAGTGTTCATGAGGGAGGGACGGTGGAGAAGGAGTGGGGGATGAGCTGATAACAAAGGCTAAGGTAGAAATAAAATGTTTTTTTAAATGATGATGGCAACATATGTACAAATGTGCTTGACGCAATGGATGGATGTATGGATTGTGATAAGAGCTATAAGATCCCCCAATAAAATGATTTTAAAATAAAAAATAAGTAGAAAAGCCTAAGAAACAGGACCCAGAACTGACAATGGTAATGATGCCCCTGTTAAGTTTTGGGATGCCTGTCACTGTTTTAGCCAAATACAGAGACAAGGTTGACTGGAAAAATTCTAAGTTTATTTCTGCAAGCTCTTGACAGAAGGAAACAACGGGGTTCAGTGAAAGGCAATGAAGTGGCAAGTTGAAGGAATGTTTAGCAGGTGTGTTACAATGAACACTGCTAAAGCAATGGAGACATGGTTCACAGGAAGAGGAGACATCCTGTCACTCCCGCAAGGTCGCAAGCTCCATGCCTTATATAAAAGGCTTTGCCTGCCCAGAGGGTTATTGTTCATCCAAATTTGATGAATTAGAACAATCTTAAGTTTGAAAGGGAAGTCTACTGTAAAGAAGGGGATGGCTAATATATTTGTGTGTTTTTTTCCCTGCAAACTAAGTCTTAAACAGTCCAGATCTCAATCTATGTCACATTTCCAGCGCTGATCAACAGCGTCTAACTCTGTTTCCCCCATATCAATACTAGAATTAACAAAGACATTAAATATAGTTATTATAATTTCACCTCTCATGTTTAAAAAAGAAAATACTGGACGTGGTAAGAAATGCAAGACAGGAAAATGACCCAAATCAGATTTTTAAAGGGAAACGACAATGCCTAGACAAGTCTCGATAAGTAAACATGAACTTATATAAAAAGAACGGAATTAAGATAAAAATGTGCAAAAGATTAATAGTCTATTTTTTCTCAAGCTCATTTTGAAACCTGTGCTTATTCTAGTCAATTTTTTCATTTCCTTTATAATTATAATTTTGTTGGCATACTATTCTCTTACACATTAATTTCTGTTGTTCTGCATAGAGTTGCTATGCCTTATAATTGGTGACAGTGGGTGGTAGTGATATTTCCTTTTTCTGGCCTAATTTTGATAATATACATATCTTCTTGATCTTTTTGCCCCTTGAGCAGTCTAACCAAAATCTTAATTCTTTCGTTCTTTCCACAAAACAGTTTTGATCCGTTAAATTTCTCTACTGCTGTCCTCTTTTCCAGTTCATTGATTTCTGCTCTAATTCTTATCATTCCTTCTTCTTGCTTTGGTTTTTGTTTGCTTGTTTTGGTTTTAGTTTCGACAGCTTGAAGCTTAGGATATTGATTTAGGACTCTTCTTCAGATTAGAAGATTTAAAAGCTATCTGTTTCCCTTTAAGTACTACTTTAACTGCATCCCACACATTTTATTCAAAATGTTTTCTAATATACTTCGCTATTTTCCCCTTAACTTGGCTTTAGAAGTATGTTGTCTTAGTTCCATTTAAAAAATTGTGAATTAGGTGGGGGTGGGAGTTATTTTTCAGATAATCAGTTTTGTATTACACGACTAAGCTACATATCAAATTCCTCAATAACTTGTCTTACCCTCTTTTAATTTTTCTTCTTCCTCGTGTTATAAACTCTCCTCCCCTTCACCCAGGCTAACACCTACCTACTCTGTTGTCTATTGCTTCCTTTTTCCTCCTTTTCCTCTTCCTCTGGGTCACCACTAGTCTTTTTCCTTTGCTCTGATTCTATATCTATGCAGGACTCTTACTTCTTTAGGATATACACACCCAGCAAAGGGATTTCTGGATCATACAGATTTTCTATTCCCGGTTGTTTTTAGTAGCACCATATCACTTTTCACAGTAGTTGCACATATTTAGAGTCCCAGCAGCAGTGTATGAGGGGTTACAATCTCTCTGGGCCATCTCCAGCATTTTTTACTCTCTCTTTCTGTTTGAACTTTGCTGTTAATGACAGTGTAAGGTGGTATCTCCTCATTGTTTTGCTTTGCATTCAGGGGTCCTCAAAATTTTAAAACAGGGGGCCAGTTCACTGTCCCTCAGACGGTTGGAGGGCCGGATTATAGTTTATAAAAAAACTATGAACAAATTCCTATGCACACTGCACATATCTTTTTTTAAATCATTTTATTAGGGGCTCATACAACTCTTAACACAATCCATACACACATCAATTGTGTAAAGCGCATTTGTACATTCATTGCCCTCATCATTCTCAAAACATTTCCTCTCCACTTAAACCCCCGGCATT
>NW_022106189.1:11035127-11038937 GCF_000313985.2 Echinops telfairi | reverse complement strand
GGGATCTTGCTGCTCCCCTACTCTGCTGTTCCGCTGCACTCCCCCAGTGTTTTGCCTCAGTGTGGTGGGATCAGATCGGGTGCAATTCCCAACTGCGTCTCTGGTGTTGTCCCCCGCAGGACCATGGGTCAGTGAGGGGCATCATGTCTCATAGTGGGGCTGGCCATGTGGCCCTCTCTGTGGACTGGCTGCTCTAATTGGGGTCATCATCCTCAAGGCCTGGTGAGGCAGGCACATATTTTATTTTGAAGTAAGAAAACAAACGGGGCAAAAGCACACGGCGGGTGGGATAAATGTCCTCAGCGGGGCCGTAGTTTGAGGACGACTGTGTGATTGTGAGTATTTCATATGTTTGTTGGCCGTCTGGAGGTCTTCTTTGGTTAAACTGTCTGTTTATGATGATCTTGCCCATTTTATATTTGGATTACCTTTTTCTTGTTGTGGTATTATATTTTCTACAGATTTTAGAGATTATTTCCTTTTCTGATGTATCATTGCTAAATTTGTTCTCCCTTGTCTTATAAGTTGTTTTTTTGAGTTCTCTTTTTATTCTTTTTAAAAATCTCTTTTTTAAACCAGATTTTAATTAATTAATTATTAATTGTGGTAAAATAAATAGTAAATAACATTACCATTTTAATAATTGTAAAATGTAACATCTAGTGGCATTTAGAACATTCATAATATTGTGTAGCCATAACCACTATCTAATTCCAGAACATTTTCATCACCCAAAAGGTAACCCAATCCACAAACAATAATTCGGATTTATTATTATGACAGAGTAGAACTGTCTCAATGGGTTTCCAATGCTGTAAATCTTTAAAGAAATAAATTGTCACATCTTTCTCCTGAAAAAGGAAATCAAACCCACCCACTACCATTGAGTTGTCACCCTATAGAACTTCTCCTTACCGTTTCTGAGACTAAATTTTTGTAGGAATAGACAGACTTGTGTCTGGTTTTAGAAGCTCTTTACCTATTAGCAGGGCCCTGGTGGTACAATTGGTCAAGTGTTGGGCTATTAACCATAAGGTTGGTGGTTCAAACCCATTATCTGCTATGCAGGGAGCAAACATTAGCCTGGCTGCTCACATAATCATCTTACTTTTTTGTTGAAGTATATGGAATGTCTTATTTTTAAGAGGTCCAAGTCATATATTTTTATCTTTTATCAATTTCTCCCCATTGAGCAAGATGTTTGGCTATTTGTTTTATGTATATGGCATTTATTGTGTTGAGAAAAATTTCTATCTATTTCTAGTTTACTGAGTATTTTTTGTGTGCCAGGAATGAGTGTTGGATTTTACCAAATGCCTTTCTGTATCAATTAACATAATCATGTAGCTCTTATTCTTGTTTTATTTATATGGTAGACTATATTGATTGTTTTTTCTAATCTTGAACCATCCTGGCATACCTAGTATGAATCTCATTTGATCAGGGTGTATTATCATTATTTTATTTACATACTGTTGGATTCTATTGAGAATTTTTAAGTCTATGTTCATAAGGATCTGTAGTTTTCTATCCATATGGTATCTTGCCTGGCTTGTTATAGGTTATGCTTATTTCCTAAAGTAAGTGTGAGTATTTGCTGTCTCTTTCTATATTCCAGAACAGCTTGTGTAGGATTGATGTCATATTTTCTCTGAATGCCTGGTAGAATTCCCTGGTGAAGCCATCTGGCCCTGAATTTTTTTTTAATGGGAAGTTTTTAAAAGACCTGATCTAGTATCTTCTCTTCCTTTTTCTTTAATTTTGACAGTGGTGTGTCAATTTTTTTAATTCTATTGGAGAACCAAGTTCTTGTTTTGTTGATTTTTCCATTATTTTTCTGTTTTTGGATTATTTATTTCTGCTCTAATTTTTATGATTTCTTTTCTCTGGTGATTGATGGTTTATTTTGTTGCTCTTGTTCTAATTGTTGAAGATGCTGGGCTAAGGTTTGCTTTTGCTTCTCTCCTTTTTTATGAACATGTTTATCACCAATATATTGTCTTGAGTACTACTTTTGCTGTGTCCCAAAGGTTTTGGTATGTTGTATTTTTGTTCTCAATTGCTTAAAGAAATTTTAAAATTTCAATCCTCATTTCGTCTATTATCCCATAGTTTGTAAGCACTGTTTTGTTCAGGTTCCATGTATTTTATTTTTTCCCTTGCTCTTCCTGTTGCTGATTTCTAATTTTATAGCATTGTTGTTTGAGCAAATAGACTGTAACAACCCAATGTTTTGATATTCATTAAAGCTTGCTTTGTATCCTAACATATGATTTATTTGAAAGCATGTTCCATGTGCACTGGAAAAAGAATATCTACTGTACTCTTGTTAGGTAGAGTGCTGTGCATATGTCTAGGAGGTCAAGCTGATTAATTGTGCTGTTTAGTTCTTCTTTATCTTTATTGACTTTCTTTCCTGATGATCTGCGCTTCCTTGAAATTGGTGCATTGCCAGGAGTTGGAAACAACCCAAATTTCCATCAACAGACAAATTGATTAAAAAACTATGGTACATACATACAATGGAGTACTACACATCCCTAAAAAGCAGTGATGAACACATGAAACACATCGCTGCTTGGGAAGAACTGGAGGAAATTATGCTAAGCGAAGTAAGCCAAGCACAAAAGGACAAGTGCAACATGAGATCGCTGAGGTAAGCTTTAAAAAAATGCAAAAGGGACATAGGGAAAAAGCTACTGCATACAAACTTTCCCGGGGTCAGACCAAATCCAGGGATACAAATGGTAGCCAACTAAAAAGGAGGGTAAAAAAAAAGACATGGGTAGCGGGGGAACAGGGCACTAACCCACCCAAAGGGATGGTATTGTTTATATCTCCACAGGGAAAGAGGGACCAGATTTCAACCAAGTGCTCCAAGATGTGAATGCAACACACTGGCATGAAGCAGGGAACCAACAGAGAGGTCTGAGGGCCCGCCCCCAACTCCAACTACATGGACAGCACCCACTCACCCCAGAAGAATTTACTTCGGAGGACAACACTGAAGCTACAGCTCAGGGAGAGGGACATGTCTGATCAGAGCACATGGGAGCAAATGAAGGGGGAAGAAGAGAGAGTGGAGCACACCTGGCCCACTAAGCCTTGAGGACGATATCCCTGCTCGAGCAGCCAATGCAAAGAGTTGACGATATGGCCTGCCCCACTATGAGATATGACATTCCTCACTGACCCTACAGGGGCAACACTGGAGACAGTGCAGGAATTGTGCCTGATCTGACCCCACCATACCGAGGCAAAACACTAAGGGGGTGCAACAGAACAGCAAAGGGAGCAGAGTAACAAAGTCACAAGGGAATACCAAAAATAGACTGGGCCAGGGTGTGGCACCCCTCGATTTGACTGGAAAACACTCCTAAAGGTCAACAAACAGACCTTGAACTATTTAGAGGCTTTTCTTTTTTTGCCATTTTTTGTTGTTGTTTTGTTTTCTTTTGTTGTTTGTTTTGCTCTGTCTTGTTTTTTGTGCTTATTATTATCTCTGCAGGTCTATCTAGATAAGATATGTGGGATAAACCATCTGGAGGAGAAAACAATGGGACTGACAGTTCCAGGGGGACATGGGAGAGGGGGAGGTGGGGGAAAGGAAGTGGTGTTAACAAACCCAAGGAGAAGGAAACAACAAGTGATCAAAAATCAATGGTGAGGAGGGTATAGGAGGCCTGGTAGGGCTTGATCAAGGGCAATGTAACCGAGAGGAATTACTGAAACCCAAATGAAGGCTGATCATGATAGTGGGACAAGAGGAAAGTCAAAGGAAATAGAGGAAAGAGCTAGGAGGCAAAGGGT
>NW_022106189.1:11003851-11034212 GCF_000313985.2 Echinops telfairi | reverse complement strand
GTTTTGAGAATGATGATGGCAACAAATGTACAAAGGACACAATGGATGTATGTATGAATTGTGTTAAGAGTTGTATGAGCCCCCCATAAAATGATTTTAAAAAGAAAAGAAAAAGAATTTGGTGCATTGCAGTTTCCTATTATTGCCTGTTTTACTCAGTTCTGTAAGTATTTGATTAATTCATTTTGACCATATTTCATTGGCTGTATATATGTTTATTTGGGTTATGTTTTCTTACGCTGTGATGACACTTTGGTTTGTTTATCGCAAGGTTAGCAGGCGAAACCCCCAGTCACTCCACTAGAGAAAGATGGGGTTTTCAACTCCCTGCGAGAGCTACAGTCTCTAAAACCCACAGGGCAGTTCTACTCTGTTCTACAGGGTCACGATGAGTTAACATTGACCCGAGGGCAGTGGGTCTGGAGTTTGCTTTATTGTTCTATTGCCTCTTTAATCATTATGTAGTAACATTCTTTCTCTAATAAAAGATTTTACCAGAGTAAAAAAAAGTCTATTTGATCAGAGATTAATATGGCCAATCCTGCTTTTTAAAAAAATGCTGTTAGTTTGTAATATTTTTCCTTCCTTTGATTTTTAATCTATTTTAGTCTTTGTGTGTAAAGTATGTTTCTTAAAAGCAGCATAATAATGAGTCCTATTTACTTATCCAGTCTGCTACTCTCTGTTTCGTGAGTGGTGCATTTCAACAATTTAATATTTAGTGTCATTATTGATATGTGTGAGTTAGTTGCTGTCATATTGGGGGGTGTGTGTGTGTTGGTGTGGTATTATTGGTTTCTTTGTTCTTTTTAAATTTCTGAGCTGAGTTACTATTGTTTGTGGATTTCTTATCCTTTTTTCTTTGCTGTTATTTTATTTTTTCACTAGATTTTTGTTTTCCCATTTTCTTTGAGGTTAGTTTATTATTTATTTTATTCCCATATATGCGACAATCTGTTCTCTCTTGTAAACTGCTCGCCTTCCTTTCCAATGAAATGTTTTGTATCTTCAGTTTCCCCCTATTTTTTCTGTACTTGTATTCATGGAGTGAAATCTCTGCTTCCCTATTTCCAGTCTTATCTTTTTTTTTCATAAGTCTGAATCGATTTGATGGCAGCGAGTTTGGCCTTGGTTAATTTTGTTTTATTTTGAATATTGTTTTTAGTGAGTTGCTTTCTGGGTGTTGATGTCTTATACATTTATCTCAAATTTATATCCTCTATTGTTGTTGATTCTATCTCAGTATAGAATTTGTAAAGGTGATCTTGTTTTTAAAAATTACTTATTTTATCCTTGTCTGGAAATACCTTTATGTCTTCCTCACAATCTAGAGATAGTTTTGCTGAATTTAAGATGTTTGGTTGGCAATATGTTTTCTTCCAGAGTTTTATATATGTCATTTCATTGTCTTTTTGCCCACATGATTTCTGCTGAAAAGCCTGATTTTATTCTTATTGGTTTTCCTCTCTAGGTAATTGTTTATCCCCACCCTCCCTCATGGGCGAGCTAGTCTCACGGTTCTCTCCTTGTCTTTGATGTTGGAGAATTCAACTACAATCAGAGTACATCTTGATGATTTCTTTCGGGGTTTATCCTTTTGAGGTTCTCTCAGCTTCTTGAATAGTTATTTTCTCCTCTGTTATGTTGGTAAGAATGTTTTCTTACAGGCTAGAATTCTTTGTATTATTTTCCCTGTGGATTTTTAGTTCCTCCCTGTCTGGGATTCTAATGATGTGTAAACTATTGTTCTTGATAGCTTCCCACATAATTCTAAGGCTTTCTTTAGAATTTTTACTCTTCATGCTGATTGATCTTCTAGATTAGAACAGTGATTCCTTTTCAAGCTCACTAATTCGGTTTTCCATTGCTTAAATTCTATCGCTTTTCTCTTTTAACGTGTTATCTTAACAGTAATCTTCTGGAATTCCTTCTGTTGTTGTAATGTATCTAGTTATTCCATATTTGCCCTGTAACTCTCTTGATATGTATTTTTTCATCTGCTGAAAGTATCTGAATATCATTCTTTGGAATTCCTTTTCTGGTAGTTACAGAGCTTTTTCTTCTTCAGAACATACCTTTGGATCTGAGTGTTGTTCATTTGTTTGTGCCTATCTTTCTTATTTCTTTACATGGACCAAGATTGACTGCAGTCTCTAAGATATCATGATGCAGCTGTTAGGGTTTGGAGGGTGGCTGGTTATTGGAGGATAATTGACTCCATCAATTGTTACAGAAAATGAATAATAGAAACCACAGAACAAAAGGGGTTGGGGAGGAATAAAAGGAAAGGCAAATAAGAACATAAATAAATAATTTTAAATGATTTTTTTTTGGCTCTATATTTGGGTACTTCCCTCAGCCTCAAAGAACAGTTGGGGAGTCCTTGTAACCCTTTTGAGCACTATGTGGGTGTACTCTCCCCTCAGTGATGGATAACTGTGGGGAATCTTTAACTGATGTCTCAGGAACAGGGGCAACTGCAGGAGTGTGGACCATTGAGCTGCCATAGTGAGATCATGAGGCAGGGCCATGGACTGTGGGAGTGTGGGCTGCAGTGGCAGGTGGCGGGCCACGGCAATGGGCTGTGAGGGCATGGACTGAGGCTTTGGTAGTTGGGGTACAGGCAAGGGCTACCGTGGGAGTGACAGGGGAACTCTGGGCAGAGTCCTGAAGCACCAAGGTGCCAGGAGAGCATTTGGGTGCTAGGAGAGCTCTGTGGGAGTTCAGGGCTCCAAGAAAGTGGGTGCAGCTTATGATTGACATCCCCACAGGTCCAGTGCAGACTCTGTGACCCCAGTTGATCTGTGAGCTTGTGGTCCTATAACTTCTTCGAGCAATTGGGAGTCCCAGAGAAACAGTTATCTCAGCTCTCTCTCCACTCTCCGCCAAGGCATGGCAAATGCCCCTCCCTTTCTTTGCCTGCACCCACAATCTCTTGGGAGTGAAAGCTTCATATCACTTACTTCTATCTTCCCCCAGCCCCAGCCCAAGATTCTGGGTACATGGATTTCCTTTTGTGCTGTTTTCCTCCTGTTTGTTGTACAAGGGTTTTCTCATGAGTGGTTCTAAGTGGCTATCTCCTGGAAGTCCTTTTGAATGCCTCTTATGAGGCAGAGTCTTCTAAGTGATATCAGAATTACATGGGGAAGTGGTGGGGAAAGAGCAGGAAGCCAGTATAGGTATGGACATAATTGATGTCAGCTGCCATTTATTCCTAGTCCACGTGAGTCTGGAAACTCTGTTGAAACCTGCTCAGTATCATAGCAACACACAAGCCTGCACTGACAGACAGGTAACGGTGGTACGTGAGGTGCATTGGTCAGGAATCAAGGCTGAGTTCCCTGCACGGAAAGTTAGGGTTCTTTAACTTTAGAACCTTAAGTAAAGCAATGCTGCTAGGAATCCCTTTAGATAAAGGCTAGACTTGGTTTGCATTGAAGCTTGTGTGATGGTTAGATTTTGTGCCAAATTGGCTAAGTCAGAATTCTTAGTGGTTTGGCACCTAAGACCTAGTAAACCTCCATGACGTTATAACACAATGTAATCAAATTCATAATAGGATCTGCTGTGAGCAGCCAATCAGTTGTAAGATTAGGGTGGAGGGTAACCCCATACTCAGCTCACAGCCCTGATGCAATTTAAAGGAAGATTCCTTGGGGGGGCTGGTGGTGGTGGTGGTGACCTACTGGACACTATAGGAAAGATAGCTTGTGTCTTGCTACGTCTGGATCCTGCATCTGGCTCTTGACCTTTGTTTTTTTTTTGGATTTAGGTTAACGGCTGGCCAGGTGACCTGTCAACCCTGGGAGCCATCAGCAAGCAGCCTGTCATCTGACCTTCCACCTCACCTGCCAACCTCGAAATTCACTGGACTCTGCAGCCACCAGCCCGGCCAGCTGACCTTGGATTCATCTGCCTCGCAGCCACCAGCAATCTCCCTGGAACATCTTTCTGCTTCCTCATTCATAAGCCCTCACAGCTCTGCAAGTAAAGAAGAAGCTTTACTTGACCCACGGACTTGAAACGAACTAGGCTCACCCATTTCTACAATTGTATGAACCCGTTTCTCGATGCACATTTTTATCTGTATATGTCATTGGTTTTCCTTCTCTGGAGAACTTAACCTAACACAGGTTAGGAGAAAGAAGCTTCTGGATGTGGGAGTGGAAAGAAGGACAATGTTCCCTTTCCCTAAATGGCATGCATTAAAATAAAATTGTAAGGCAATTTATTGATATGTTTGTTAAGGTTTTGATGAAAAGCTATTAGGGGCAGCAATGTGAAAAAAAAAAAACCATAATGTGGTTGGAGGAAATTGTTTGTAGGCTTGCGCACCAAAATCAACATGCCAGCTTGATCCAAACGTACTCCTTGTGGCTTGAGATCTTGAGCAGAGGATGAGTGGGCTACGAGGTGGCTGCTCAGTAAATTAGAAACACTCTTCTCCCGCCCTCCTTGCCTCCCTTCCTGACAAATGCTTGGTCAGAACTAGGCAGTCCAAAGACCCATTAAGTCTTATGAGTTAGCGGGGGGGAAAATTAAAGCCCAGAGAGTCCAAGTATCTTGCCCAAGGTCATAGCCAATTAGTGAGAGAACTATCAATAATAATGATGCCTAGAATATATGTACTTCTCCAAAGACTTTTCATATCTATTGCATTAAATCAAGGGCCTCAAGTTCAAGTTCTAGGCAGGTAAGACATATCTGCCAAGAGCCAGGCAGGGAGTATACATGAGTGGAGTCAAGGTAGCCTAAGCGTGTGTGTGGTGGTGGTGATGGTGGTGGTGGCGCGGGAGTGGTGAGAACTGGCGAGCACAAGCCTTTCCTGAAAGAACAGCTGTAACTCAGCTTCAGCTAATAGCAGCCATGGGTGAGAGTCTGCCCAGTGTGACCAGATGTTCCAGTTTTTCGTGCAAAGCCAGAAATCTGACTTTCTGTGTGAACATTAGCTGGGGATAAAGTTCACAAAGAAATACTGATTGGATAAAATATATGTAGCTCCTGCTTGCCTTCTGGAGCTGTTTAAAGCTTCTACATAAATGGACATGCCAGGACGAACAATAGGAGTTGATACTGTAGCAATGTTGAGGCTACTTGCTCAAGTTTGCTCAGGGAAGAAGTAGGCCTGGCACCCAGTATTCCTGATGTACTGCCTTTGAGAGCACTTTTGTGTTCTGGGAGAGAAGAGTCCAGAAATAAGTCTCAACAGCATTGGCCCTCATGTCAAAGAGGTGCTGGTCGAAGAAAGATTTGGGCACATCTCCCCTGTGCTGGCTCAGCGTGCCTGGGATGAGCATGGTTCCATCTACAGGGCTTTCCCCTGGGTGCAGCAGGGTTCCAACATAAGCAGGGTGGCTGCCAGTTTTTATTTTGTCCAACTTTCTGGTGTTTTAGTACCCAATATCACTGCAATCTACAAGGGTCATTTATATATCTATATTTAAATCATCTATATCTATCTATCTATCTATCTATCTATCTATCTATCTATCTATCTATCTATCTATCTATCATCTATCTATCCATCTCTCTAATCTTATTAGTGAAAACTGGCTTCCCAGTGTGGCTGATCCACATTCCAAAGAAAATCATCAGTCCCTGCTCTCGGCAGTGTGCTTGGGGAGGCGGGACTGGTAGATCTGGCTCTCAGACATCACATCTGCCCTAGTTTTCCCCCCGAGCAAATGTCTCAATTAGGCACAAAGATGGATGTACTTTGGACTGTGCTTTGATTCACCTTTGGAATCAGGTTCCTTCCTTCACTCTGCAGGGTTCCAAGGAATCGGTTGGCTTCCCAGTGGTGCATGCCTGGGGCTGGTGGCTCTGGGGATGAAGTAAAATGCTGGGAACGCAAGTAGGACAAAAACTGCAGAAACTGAGCTGATGAAGAGCTGGGAGCCTTCTGCAAGGCTCACGGTTGATCCTGGGCTCGATCCTTGGCCTTTTGGAACTTGGCTTTCAATTACAATAGGAATTATACTGCATTAAGGGTTGTAAACTGCTGCCCTGAGAGATTTGGACTGCAAAGTGGTTTAGAAATCATGATGACGCACAAAAAATCCATATTTCTGATTTTCTTAAGTCGACGAATGGAGTATTCTTGGTCTGTTTTCGACATGCCTGTTGATGGGTTTGAATGGACAACCTTTTGGGAAGCATTCAAGTGTTTAACTTGAATTCAAGTGTTTGTGTTACTCTATGACTCCCAAACTAGGTAATAATTCTAAGCATTTTACATCCTTGAAAGTAAAAAGTAATTCCTGTCTATCTTTGATCTGGAAAGATCTGAACACAGGTATGTTTTATTTTTATTTCATTTTATAAGGCCATGGTGTAAAGAAGTGTAGTCATCCAGGCTCTAGGTTTTCCAACTACAATAAGGTGGAGGTAGGTGGAGTCTGATTCCAAACCTACCCTCATTTCAGCCTCTCATTATTTAAGGATTTATCTCCACCATACAAGGGTAAGTCAAAAAGTATTGCTAATTTTACATGCACAGGTTTCTTACAAAACTTCTTTTAAATTCTCTGTGCTCTGTGGATGGCTATAGAACATTCTTTTGGTAACCGTCTCTTTACTTACTGCCACAGGGTAAGTTCTGACTCATAATGATCCTGTTTAGGGTTTCCAGGGCTATAAATCTTTACAGGAGTAAATAGCCTTAACTTTCCCCCTCAGAGTGGCTAGTGGGATTGAACCTTGTAACTAGCAGCGTAACACCTGGTGAGGCCACCAGGGCTCTTCTAGTCTTTTTCGGGTGCTAAAATAAGGGGTACAAACAGTCACTTCCAAAGGGAAATCTGTTGAGCAAGTAAAATTTAATGCAGATCAGCTTAGACGGTTATGATGACTGGTTTTGGGGACTCCATAGTGTTAATCTTGATAGCTTTTTCCTTGAAGGACGTAGGTCAATTACAGGAGCTTCTTAGGGAAAAGTTGTAAGAAAATTGAAAACTGCAGTGCTGAAAAGGCCAAGAAAGTTGTGGCAAGGAATTTGTTTACATCACGTGCACCTGCTCATTCTTCCTCTTCTGTTTCAAGTTCTCATTGTGAATTAAGTGGAGGTTTACAGAACATTTTGATTGAATTCATCCATTGCAATTCCCTCAATTTACCATCCCTTATCCCACTTCCTTCTCGTGTTTCCGTCCCTCCTCCTTTCCGAAACCTCTGAATTTTATCATTGGGTAAACGCTTTTTAATTTGAAATGGTTGATTATTCTAATATGGGAATGAGTTCACTTACTGACTATAGTCTTGAGGGTTCCACCAGGAAGTGTCTTCTATGATTTTGAGTTCTTTTACACCTTTGTCCCCCATTTTATCCAGGACCTCCTAATCTGATCCTTTTCAGAGAAGTTGGTAGTGGTAGTCAGGCACCATCTAGTTCTTCTGGTCTTAGACTTTTGGAGATTGACATTTGATTAGTCCATTAGTCCACTGGACTAATTGTTTCCATATGTGTTTTGATTTTCAGCACTTTTCTTTCTGCTAGACAAGCGGAAACCAAAAGTTTCACCTTGGATGGATGATTACTAACTTTTAATACTCAGCACATTCATCTGTAGAACATCATCTTATGAACTATGTTAGGTACAACAATGCCATTCTCTGAGAGTGTGGTCCTTGTGCCTCATTTGATTTTTCCTTCAGGGTGTTTGGTTATGTCTAAGAGGTTTTCAGAATTTTGTTCCCTGTATGATCCACCACACTTATGGATGTATTTCTAGCACAAGTAAAATATATACACAAACAGTTTTGATCTTCATCAGTCCTCGTCACGTCCTCGTCACGTTCAGCAAGGAAGGTGGGTCATCTGCATATTGAAGGTACTTAGTGAGGCGTCCTTCTTCATATAATCCAGTGCTTAGATGACTTGCTTAAGCATACAGATTGAAAAAATACAATCCTGACACACCTTTTCTGATTTGAATCTGCACAGTACCCGCCAATTCTGTTTGAACAACTGCCTTTGGGTCTATGTGCAAGTTCTAAATGACTACCGTTAAGTTCTTTGGAATTCTCATTTTGGAATTCACATTGTGAAGACTGAATTCTAGAATGAATGAAGGCAAGAGAGATGGAAGACCACCTACTGAAGTGTATAAACTGACACGTGAATATTTCAAACAATACAACACAACAGCCTCTTGTCTTAGAGCAAACAGCCATCTAAATTACATGTAAGCTATGCGTACCCAGAAAATGCACATCAATTTGTCTTATCCAAATAATACAAAATAAACTCCAAGACTAGAGGAGGGAACTATATAACAGTTAAATTCTCAATACCCAGTTTGAAGAAGGATATGAATGAAACAAACTCCCTAAATCCATTTGCAGGATCCCCAGGTAGATTAGGTCTCCAGATAATCCCCTCTGTCCAAGCATCTGAACAGTCTTCTGTCAGACAGCGTGCACTGGAAAGTGAATTAATGTTGATGTAGTTGTTAAAATTTAGCACCTTATCATTTATTGTCCTTTTTGACTCATTTAAATTTTTTTCTGGTTTTTATTTTCTGCCTTCTTTTGTACTGAAGTGTTTCTGTTTTATTTGGTTGGGGTATTTTTGTATGTTTTTCTTTATATGAATTCCAGGGTAGGGAAATCTATAGAGACAGTATAGGTACGTCTAAAGAGACCTGTCAATGAAATTGTAAAAAAAAAAAAAAAGGCAAACATGTTGATATTTGTATTTGAGAAAGGCTTCTATAATTGTATAGTGATACTTTTTCCCTTCTCCTCATACACAGTGGCTGCCTGAGACCAATGTTTCTTTCAGACTTTGTTGCTGATGAACCCCTGGCATTTTCCTCTGTGGCCTTTGGAATGAGAGGTGGGAAAGGCCCAGGTTTGGGAGCACATGGAACATTCTCTTGAATAGAGCACTTTGTAATGAGTCATCTACAAGAGAAGCTGGGTGCTGGGCAGGGCAAATAAACAATAACAATACCCTTTCTGTGAACCCCCAACCCCTGTGCCCCACTTTCTTCACTTGTAAAATAGGGACAAAATGATACTATGCATATCATAGATTATGACGTCTACAACAATGCTTGGCACATAACACCAACTACTATTGTTTTGGTGAGGCCTGGTAGTGCAATGGTTAATGTGGCACTTACATCATCTCCTGTCAACTTGTGAAGGGGTGGAGTCTAGCCTGTCAATCAGATCATAGCTTGACAACATCATTTGGAGGCTCGAAGGAGATAAATAGCTGACTGGAGGCCAGACAGATACACTCTCCCTGCGAGAGATTCCTGCGAGAAACATGGAGTTATGCTAGAGCCTTGGAGTTGGAGGAGCCAAGTGGAGACCCCTGCCAGCACTGAGATTCTTCCACTGCCTCTGGATGCACAAGACGTTTGACCAACTAGCTTGTGATCTTCCTGCATTTGGCATCATTGCATGTTTTTTGTGAGTATGAAGAAGAATTTATAGATTGGTATCAGACATATGGGCTAATGTTGAACGTATGGACTTGATCTGGACTGGGCTGGGATGTTTTCTTAACGAACAATTGCGCTTTGATATGAAACTCTCTCTTACACACATATGAGTGTCCCTGGATTTGTTTCTCTATTCACCCTGGACTAACACAGTTAAGCTCTGGGCTGCTAACCAAGAGATAGGGAGTTCAAATCCACCCATCAGTGCAGAAGGAGAATGACCAGGCTATCTGCCAGGAGAGATTGCAGCCCAGAAAATCCCATAGAGCCACTAACATATGAAGTCTAGTTGAAAACTGGCCCAATTTGTCAGTGGAACCTGGGCCCGATAGCACCTACCTACTTGATTTGGGTGCACAGAAACAGCTCTGTGGAGTGGCAGGGAGGGCCCTAGACTGGGTCCCTGTCCCTGAGGCCCTTCCTTTTCTGGGTCCAGTGGCCAAGCCTCTGTTCAATGCTTTACCTCAAATTCCAACCCTCGGTTTTAGTGTCTGTTTTTGTGTGTGTGTGACCTTGTTGATTCAACACAGAAAACGTGCTCAGTGCTCAGCTGCACACATTCAAATGATGCACACATCATACATGGGACCCTCTTACCCACCCATTAGATCCTACCTGCATTTTCACACTTCCTGAATTTCTCAGTCTCCTTAGATTTTGTCCTCAAAGTATCATTGAAATTCCACTCACTCTCCGCTCTGCACTGGGGAATAAACACTCTCTGTGCCTCAACTTCTATTGCAGTGGTTCTCAACTGGGGTGAGTTTGCCCCCTCCCCTGAAGACTTTAGCAATGCTTGCAGATATCTTTGGTTGTCACACATAGGAAACTCTGCAAACTCTCTTCCATTGAGTCAATGTTGACTCATACAGCACCCCCCTAGGATACAGGTTCAGAGACTGTAACTGCTTGTGGAAGTAGAAAGCCCAGTTTTTCTCCTGTGGAGCTGCTGTGGTTTTCAAACTGCTGACCATGTGGATCACAGTCCAGTGGGTAGAGGCCAGAGATGCTGCTAAGTATCCTACAATGCAGAGGACAGTGTCCTGCAACAAAGAATGACTGATCTCAAAATATCAACAGTGCTGAGGTTAAGAAATCCTAGCCTACTGGACACCATGGACAGTCAGGTAGTTACCATGAACTGTGATACAAGTGTAATAGAAATAGAACCAGGATGTTTTGAAGGCCCAGAGGTAGGAGACAATAAGTGAAACAATGATGGCAGTGACTTGTCAGTTTGTCATACTGTGGTGGCTCACGGGTTACTATGATACGGAAGCTATGCCATCGGTATTTCAAATATCAGTAGGCTGACCTGTATCAGGGTTCAGTGGGACTTCTAGACTAAGATTCATTAAAAAGAAACACCTCGTGATTCACTTCTGTAAGTTAGCCAGTGAAAGCCTATGCATCACAAGAGAATATTGTCTGACAGAGTGCACTCAAAATGCAGTGACTACAATCATGGACTCAGGCATCCCAATGACCATGAAGATGACACCAGAGCAGGTAAATGCTTTCTTCTTTGTTCGTGGGCCACCACGAGTCAAAGTTGACTTGGCAGCTAACAACAGGTAAGAAAGAGAAGGCTTTGTGGGGGAGTGGCAACATCAGTAATTCCATTCTGCAAGTGGTGGAACTACCAGTGCATGTTCATATATGCCTCATATATATCATGTACACAGTTGACTTGTCCCTGTATAAAGTTGACTTGTCCAGGGTTGCTTCTGATGGTCTCTGTCCCATCTGCTCTGCAATTTTATTTGTACGCCTAGATCCAACCATACCTAAAGTATCGCACTAGTTATGTGGAGCCTAGAGGTTTCTTGATTGCGTACACTTGTTTGAGTTGAGTTAGTTTTAATAAATGGCAAGCACACCACCTATGGAGGCACACTCACATCTCTATGCAGATATCAGCTCTCACTCTTATGCACCTGGTGGTCCCCTGACTGACAGCTGCCTCCTTTCCCTCTCCCTGTCATTGGTGGTCTTCATCCTGGCTGCGGCTGTGGCAGCTGCTACCCCTGCAATAGCAAGATAGGCCAGCATCAATTGTATGATTGAAGTGTTCCACCCGCTCAGACTCAGAAAGCCCTGATCAGATGTGGATTGTGCAACAGCTGCCCAGGCAGGGCTGGAAGTTAATTAAAAGCCTCATATACTTACTGATTAACTAATCACAGCATGATTGCAGGCAGTGAGGATGAGGGCAACTTCTCGGCTGGATTCAGCTGAGAAGCTCCAAATGTCTGCCTTCCGGCAGCCTGTGGCAGCAGGAAGCTTGGGCTGTACTAGGGCAGACACACCAAGCCATTTGCTGAGCAGATTCCCAGCTGTCTCTCTTGCTAAAAAGTTACAGGAGAAACACTGGAGGGAAGGGGGAAGACATGGTTATCCTTGCAAGGAAGAGGAACAGAGTGGGGAGGTGAGCTGGAGTGGAAGGGATGGTCTAAGGAGGGTGAGAGGTGACACTATACCTTTTCATTTTAGGGCAGGGTTGTATAATGGTTAGTTACTTCATGGAGGTCAGGCTTCGGACATGTTAATAAAACTGCCTCAGTTTCCTTGCCTGTAAAATTTCAAGTGAACCACCACTAATCTCTCAGAGTTGAACAAATTAAGACCAGACAAGTGACAAGTGACTTTGCCACCAATTAAAGATACTTCCTCACACCCTCATCTCTCGTAGGAGAAGGCTACTCCTGGGAAACCACCCAGCGTTGAGGCAGGGAGAGCTGAAATGGCACTAGAACACAGGCTGGAAGTGGGAGCACATCACCATGTGAGTGATGTTGGCACCCCCTGCACCTGTGCAGTGTGGATGCCCCTTCACGGCCCAACTACAGCTGATAATTCTGTCATGGGTGACTCTCTGCATACCAGTGAATAGCTGTTACCTTAAGATTCCCTCGTATCCATCAGGAAACATTTACTTTCTCCTGGTTTCCAGCCTCTCCCATGATTTGCGCCAATTTCACTTTTCAATTCTCTCTCACTACACTCATAGCTCTGGCTAACCTGAGTTACCTGTAGTTTTCTGAAGTGCTCCCACCTACCTGACTGTCTTCTACTGGTGTCTGGAAGGTTTAGCTCTGTCGTCCTTCAGGGCTATGTCCTCAGTGTGCTTTGCTTCTGTCTCTGAGGGGGTTGTATGTGTGCCCATCTCACTGTACTGCTTGTAGAAGGATTAAGGTGATGGTTCCAGTAGTCCTGCGGGACTCGTGGAGAGGGGCTGTGGGAGCTGAAACTCAGAATAGCTAGAGAGAGTAAGCCTTCTTTGAAGCTAGGGTAGAAGACCTGGCAGAGGAACCAGCACCAGGAGAGCTCCTGAGATGGGAAGGCGAGGATGCTGTGGAACAGAGGACTGGAGTGAGGGCTGTTATACCATCTCACTGCCATCCAGACAATGCTGACTCATAGTGACCCCTCCTTTGATTTTTGAGACTAAAATTTTACAGAAGTAGAGAGCCAAGTTTTTCTCCCATGCCAACCATGAGGATCACAGTCCAATGCATAGCCACTACAGCACCAGGACATAAGCTAGGTAAAAGGAAGAGGTGGTAATGACTTAATATAAGGTGGTAATCACAACATTGGAGCAAGGTAGGTACAGGGAGAGGCAGTGAGGGGGAATACTATGTGACTATTGATAGAACATTTCATCGGGCTTATGGTAGCCCAAGTAGTGAAGGGAGGTCAGTTTTAGGTGAGCTCCCAAGATTAATGTGAGGACACCACAGGAAAGACCAATTTGGCTGGTTTGTGAGAAGGAGCCTAGTCAGCTGTCTGAATCTGGGTGGCTTATCAGGACTTGGGTTACAAACCTCCGTATCTACTTCTGGCTAACTTAAAAAAAGCATAGATTCATTGGAAGGATCTGCAGAAGCTCTCAGAGCGGGAGGAAAATATGGGAAGCAAGGTGTTAGGAAACCACAGAAGGGGCATTTTAATAGACTGCCTTTTTATCTGTGTGATCGGCATGTCCCTATACTCCTGAGTGAGCAGACCTGACTGGCTGAGCTTCTATTACATGGTCATCCTATTCTAATGCAGGCAGGACTCTTGTCTACGGGTAAGAATGTATCCAATGTATCCAATAGAGTGGGATGGTTTCTAAAGCAAATTGAGATCCTCATAGCAGAAAAGAGTCTTCGTGTGGTACAAATGGTTAGCATGTTTGGTTAGCTAGTCAAAATGGTTGTGGTTTGAGTCCACCCAGACTGATCTTTGAAAAAAGGCCTGGTGATTTACTTTCCCCAAAGCAGCCATTGAAAAATCTGAGGGAACACAGTTCTGCTCTGACACACATGGGGCCATGAGTCAAAGTCAACTCAGTGGCAACTGTTTTGTTTGGGTGCTTTTTTCAGTGCTAGAAGTGGGATATGGATATCAAATGGGCCAAATATAACATGATGTCCATGATGTCTGTTTGACACCCTTCCCTACTTTGGAGGGGGGCATTGAGGCAGGGAAATATCAGGTTAATATTCCTTTATATCATTCCTAAGTCTACCTCTGAGGCTCCAAGTATTGACACATTTTCCAAATTTTGAGACCTATTGAGGGTGAGTCTTAGAAACAGAACAAAGATTTAACTCGTGATGGTCTTTCTTGCTGAGCAAATCGGTTAGGAACTCTGAACCTTTGTCTTCTCTGCTTCCTGTAAGAGATGGGAGAGTGCTTTCAAAACTGTAAAATGCTGGGCCAAACCACTCAGGACTTCTTTTATCTTTGGTCACATCTCAGAAGGGAGCTGCTTTAGTTTTTGCCTTTGACAGTTGACCTAACTCCCTTCGCATCCCCACTATTCCCTGTTTCCAACTCCATCTTTCTCCATGATCTATCCCTGAATTCCTGCTGAAGATACTGCTCTGGGAATCTGTCCCATCACCTTGTCACTTCTCCTTAGCCTGGAGGGGAGATATGTGCAGCCAGCAGGACAGGGGAGGGACACAAGATTCCTTGGAGGTTGAGGACCAAAAGTGAGGGGAGTTGGTGTGCTGGGCAGTGGTCGGGTGTAGTGAAAGCTAGGGAGAAAACATCAGTCACTTCCACAGTCTTGGTGTTGAGTAGACATTCAGGTCATGTTCTCCACAGCACAGTGGGAGGGACCAGATTCCTCTGCCAGCATTGTTGAACATGATGTAAAGACCAAGGCTTGGAGCTCTTCATTAATTTGGGGGCGTGTGGGGGTAACTCTTGACTTTAATACTCCCTGGGCACCACCAATGGCTACATCTTCAGCTACTGGTTGTAAGAGAGGCATTTCAACTCATCCAGGGGTGCCATGGAAGGCAGGCCTGGCATCTGAATATCTAATGGAACAGATGTGCACACGCTCTCAGCTTGGCAGCGACTAACAACAACTTAGATTTAAGAGGATTGCCACTCACCAGACAATACAAATGAGCACTTCTTACTATTTACAATATGCATTCATGATCACACTCTCATTTGGCTTCATGTCCTTTTTAACAGAAGAGAAGCTTAAAGCCAGATAACCCAAGAGATCTTCCCAAGTTACGCAGTGAAATTTCTCCTTAAGTACAGTAGAGATTTCTCTCGGATTCACAGAAATGTCCTGACCTTGTCTTGTCCAGGTCAGTGACCCAGTCTCCTAAGATCTGGTGCTCTGCACAGGGCTTTCTCCAAAATTCTACCTCTGGATCCAGCCAGAAGGAGGAGAAACAAAGTGTTCTGCTCTCTTTTAGGGAACTTAAAAAAAAAAAATCTGCTAGTAAACTTTATTTGCTTTGTCAAGCCTAGAAACTTTTTTTTTCAATTACACATGCTTGGTGACAGAGACAAGTCCCAATCTAAAATGAAAATGCAGTACAAAGTAGACGGGCAGACTTCTCGAAGCAAGAATGACTTAGTCAGGAGATGGTGGGAATGATGCAAGTGTACTGTCAGTTAATTACATGCACTTTAAGGATCCATATGACAAGGTTCTGGCAAGGATTCTTTTTAACAGTTTTATTGGCACAATATTTACATAGCATACAATTGAATAGTTTAATCATTCAATCATATCAAGGGGAATTGTACAATCAGCACCACAACTATCTGAGAGCATCCCCCACCCCCATGGTTGAATCGCCTTTAAAATGAGTTGTGCAATTATGATCAGTTCTAGTGCTCCCTCCCCCATCCTGCCTTCATTATTTACTCCCCAAGTCCCCTTTCCCTCCCTATTGCCCACCCCCCACCCCTGCATTCCCTACAACATCTATATCAGTTATTATCATTATACATCTACTCCTCCTGTGCTTCACAGTTGGGAAATCCTATTCAGGTCATGCCTATAGGGAGTTCAACTGGTCAAGTATCAGGTTAAATCCAGGGAAATTCTTCCCCCAGTCCCCTCCCCCCATGCTTTTATTGGGGGTTCTTACATTTCTTATCACAATCCATACATTCATCTATTGTGTCAATTACATTTGCAGATATGCCACCATCATAATTTTCAAAGCATTCTCTTCCCATTTGAGCCCCTGATATCAGTTCCCCATTTCTGTCCCCTCCCTCTCCTGCCCACCCTCCCTCACGAACCCTTGGTAAGTTATAGATTATTATTTTCATATCTTACATCGTCCTCCGTCACTCCTCACCCACTTTTCTGTTGTTCGTCCCCCTGAGAGAGGGTTCTAGTTGATCCTTGTGATCAAGTCCCCCTTCCCCCTCCACCCTCCCATAATCTTCCTGGTATCTCTAATCTCATTGTTGGCCCAGAGGGGTTTATCTACCCTGGATTCCCTGTGTTGCAGGCTCTTATCTGTACCAGTGTGCATGCTCTGGACTAATCTGATTTGTAAGACAGAATTGAGGTCATCATAGTGGGGTGGGGGGAAGAAGCACCAAAGAACTAGAGGAAAGTTGTGTTTCATCGGTGCTATACTGCACCTTGAATGGCTCATCTCTTCCCTGTGACCCCTCTGTGAGGGGATGTCCAATTGTCTACAGATGGGCATTGGGCCTCCACTCCATGCCCCCATTCACCATGGGTATGATTTCATTCTGGGTCTTAGATGCCTGATACCTGAACTCATGGCATCTCATGATCACACAACACAGGCTGGTGTGCTTCTTCCATGTGGGCTTTGTTCCTTCTAGCTAGATGGCCACTTGTTTATCTTCAAGCCTTTAAGACCCCAGACACTATATTTTTTGATAGCCAGGCACCATCAGCTTTCTTCACTACATTTGCTTATACACCCATTTTGTCTTCAGTGATCCTGTTGGGAAGTTGAGCATCACAGAATGCTGGGTTATTAGAATAAAGTGTTCTTGTGTTGAGGGAGTACTTGAGTTGAGGCCTAATTTCCATCTACTACCTTAATTCTTAACATACAGATATGAGTACATAGTTCTATTCCCCTCTTATGTATATATTTAAGTATGTACATACCTGTATTTAGATTTCTCTATATGTCCTTTGCCTTCTAGTTCTTTCCTCTATATCTTTTTACTTTCCTCTTATCCCACCATCGTGTTTGGCCTTCATTCGGGTTTAGTAATTCCTTGCTGCTACACTGACCTTGATTAAGCCCTACTAGGCATCCTATGCCCCTCTTTCCATTGATTTTAGTTCACTTGTTGTTCCCTTGTCCCTGGGATAGTTTCCCCCCACCCTTCCTTTCTCCCACCTCTCTTTCTCTCGTACTCCCCCACCCCCCGAACCATTAGTCCAATTCTTTTCATTTCTGAATTATTTATCCTGCCTATCTTATCTAGATAGAAATCCAGGGAACTTCTTATGTTGCTTCTACTTTCAGGTTTTTGATCAGATGAAAGGTCTGTGAGTATTCTCAGCTAGCAAAGGAAGCTTAAAAATGAGGGCTTTATTCTCGGCAACCTATGTTTATCTAAAAATATTGTTTCTGTTACTGGGGAAGGAAAGGAAAATAGATGTTGGGAGCAAGTGACAGCTAGTGTTGCTGTTAGAGAGTGACAGAAATGGACTTGACCCAAGTCCCATCTCCCTGACTGCCCAGACTGTTTCTTTCTTTGAAAGAGAATCATTGAGTTACAGCTGTCGGGTCAGGAAGGAATAGATGTGAAGTCCATCGTCCGGTAGACTTGGCCTGGAACCCTAGAATCTCTGCTTTTCCCTTCTCTAAGTCCACTTAAGCCTTTTCTATGGGACGATATTCCACCCAGGGAATAGCACATTTCAGAAGTGTAGTGGGTTAGGTAGAGACCCCTGGGAGTGTCTGGTGGTGATGGGAGATGGAAGAGAGATTTGCTGAACTGAGCCCTTGGCTAAGAACAGGGAATCTTGGGTTTGAGTTCCTGCCTCACCTATAATTTTTTCAGGTGATAGTGATCAGGTCTGTTAACCTCTAACTTCCTTTAGTCTTCATGTTTTCATCTACAACATGAGATCAATGTGGGGAATTTATGCCTGGAACTAGAATGACATGTGAGGCCCTTACCTTGGCCACAAAATTTTAAGGATGCACCAAAGATCTCCGTAATCAAGATGATAATACTTAATGAAATTTCCCCCCGCCATTTAAAAAAGTTACACATATAAACTAACAACCTGGAGTCTTTGTGATGTAATGGGTTACATATTGGGTTACATGTTGGGGAGATAAGTCCAAGATCAGCAGTTCAAAAACCACCAGCCACTCTAATGGAGAAAGAGGAGGGTTTCTATTCTCATAAAAAGTTAGAGCCTTGGAAACCCCCAAGGGCAATCCTATAGAGTTGCTATGAGTCAAAATTGATATGATGACAATAAATCTGAGTTTGGGTTTGGAATTAATTGATATGGATGAGTTGTGTAAACATTCTTATCATTAAAAGAAAAGAATTTTATTGGCATTTCAAACACCTATCATACAATTCAATAGTTTAATCATATGAAGAAGAGTTGCTCAATCATTACCACAATCAATTTTAGAACTTTTTCTTCTTCCTTGTTCTCATTGTCATTCATGTAATTATTTTTTAAAATTGTGGCAAAAATATACATATCAAAACATTCTCCAATTCAACAACTTATACACGTGTAGTTCAGTGCCATTGAATTTACTCTTTGTGTGGTACAACCACTATTGATATCCTTTCCCAAATTATTCCACCACTAGTAACACAAATTCAATTGGCCCTAAGCGAAAACTCTTTCTGTTTTATCCATAGTAACCACTGGTCCAGTTTGGTTTCTTTTCTTTCTTTCTTTCTTTTTAGCAGTTTTCTTGGTATGATATTTACATATCATACATTTTGTGATAAGTTTATTGTGCCAAATAGGCCAATATGAACATGTGGGTGGGGTTAAATCAGGTCACAGCTTGATTGGAGGATGACCAAAATAAATAAAGATGGTGGTATACCATCTCTCTCTTGCTCCCTGGTGATCATACTAGAGTGCTGCTGCTTTAGTTAGTTCTTTGCCTCAACCTGTGTGATACACTCCCTGTGGGCCAAGGCAACCCATGGATCGTGTTAGAGCTTGAGGCTCCCTGGAGACCTGCTTTACTATGCTGCTCATGCGTACATCGTTTGAGGTTGAGGCTGGTAGATCCTGTTGCCATGCTAGGGTTCAGAATCCCATCAGGGCATGTTTTGCTAAGCTCCAGAGCTACTGACTATTGCTGACCCTCCCTGCTGTCTGTTGCCTGCAGGCAAACTCTGCCTGCCTTATTTGAGGGAAGACTCTGCTGTTTCCTTGACCTCAGACCCAGCAGCCCAAGTGAGTTGAAGAACTTCCAGTATATTAACTATTCCATAAAAGTGAGTTAAACTGAGCTCTCTGTACTGCTGTTATATTCTTTCTTGCTGTATAAACCTACACACACACACACACACACACACACACACACACACGTTTTGTTTCTCTAGAGAACCCTGACTAACATACACTTCCATAGTTAAATTTCTTTTTAAAAGAGTTGTATATACATCATCACAATGCATTCTAATGCTTCCTTCCTCTCCATGATTCCCCTTACCCTCCCAACCCTGACTTTCATTCCTGATAAACCATTGCATCAATTATTGTCTCTATACATCCACTACTTCTGTGCTTATTAAACTGGGAAATCTAACAGAAACAATAAAATACAAAAGCAAATGAAATACATACATACTACATACACACATATGATAATACTAAAGAATAAGAAAAAAAGACCACCAAAAACATTAAAAAAACCAGAGAAGAAATTTTTGTCATAGAACAAGTGCAAAATATTTGCGCCTATGGCAAATTCAAGTTAGGTTAAGAGGGAGGTCCAAGTATCACATTATACAATGGTTTGATCTACCATAATCAAGTTTACAAGAATCTCTGTCTGATAGTAAAGATGTTTTAAGTCTTTTGTCTGTGGCTAGAGGGGATCTGCCAAAGTCTTAATCTGACTACATACTCTGCAGATAGATGTGGGCTCCCAATGCTCTCCATAGCTTCTACAAATTGGGTGTTCATAATTTAAACTCTGATACTTTTCATCATATTTGGATTTTGTTATTGTCATCTTGGATCACACAGGTTGGTGTACTTCTTCCATGTAGACTTACTGATGCCTCTTAGATGGCTGCTCTTTTGAATACAAGCCTTGAAGACCCCAGGCACTATTCCAGCTGGTAGCTGGGCACCATCTGCTTTCTTCACCACACTTTGTTGTAGCACACTTATCTTCAGTGATCACTTCATGTAGGTGAGTATCAAGCAGGGCCACATTGTAAGGACTGTTCTTGGATTGGGTTAGCATACTGTGGGAGCCCAGAATTCATCTGCTTGTCCAGAGGTTATGAACTACTCTAGTTTACTCAGGCAGTCATATTATACCAAAAACCCAAACCAATAAGAAAAGAAAAAAAAAACAAACAAAGAGAAAAACAAACACCCCCTTCCCAAACAAAAGAAACTGAAAAGAAAACCATAGTTGTGGAAGTTACATAATCTGTCAGCTTGCGAAGGGGTAGAGTCTAGTCTGTCAATCAGGTCACAGCCAATGAGGCAAGTCTCTGTGTGGGCAAGGCACCCTCCTAAGGATTCTGGGAACTCCTGTCTACCTCCCTGGGTGTGGGGCAATTACTGTTGATAAGCCATATGGAACTAAGCTCATGGAGCCAGAGCCCTGGCATTGGAGGAGCCATGTGGAGACCCACACCAGAGCTGAGATGCTTCCACTGCCACTGGATCCACAAGACTTTCCACTCACTAGCCTGTGATCTTCCTGCATTCAACGTCATTGTATGTGTTGTGTGAATCTGAAGAGGAATTTATGGACTAGTGTTGGGCATATGGGCTAATATTGGATTTACGGACTTGGACTGGAATGGGCTGGAATGTTCTCTTAATATACAATTACTGTTTTCTACACAGATCTTTCCTATATATATGAGTCTCCCTGGATTTCTTACCCTGAACTAACACATTAGTCAATCACCCCTCTAGGTTATAAGGCGATTGCATTGGTAATATATAATTTATCCAATAACATAGAATATAAGGTACTGCTGATGTGAGTTTATGTGAGTATAGTCCAACTTTGAGCTGCAGTTTGAGTTGTTGGTTTGTACAGATTTCTTTAATTGATGGAGCTCTGTTTATATAGAGCATAGGGGTTGATGGTAGGAGAATTTTTCTGTTATCAATTCTTGCAAGGGCAGACTCTTGTCTCTCAGATGAAAACCTGTCATATAAATGCAAGAGGAGCATTGCGGTACTGAATATATGGTGGTTATCAGTCCTCTTTCATTGGATACCCACTAAGCCAGGGGTCCAATCCAAGGTCCAATGACCATTGTTTCCACAGTTGTAGGGTGGTCATCTTTGGCTTTCTCTCACATCAGATTATTTCAGGTCTAAGTCCAAGGGTACAGGTAGTTTTGAGGTAGGGCCCAGTTCATTCAGTCAGGCTTCCACATCAAGTCCTTCTGGTGTGGCCCTTGAGGGATGGCATGTTCAGTGTAAGGCCAGTGTCTAGGGTCATCATAGTGCTTAATTCAAGGTGTTGTTCACCAAGAGTTGGGTAGAAACATATTTGAAGTATTTACCCAGGACCACAAAACGACGTTTTTCTCCCCTTATGTTTCCTACAATTATTGTTTAGCATCCCTTCCCAGATGTGAGGTTGCTTCTCTTCATTTATCCATCATACCCACCAACAGAAATATCAGCGCCTCCTCTAAAATGTAGATGCTTCCTTCCCCTGGTCTTAACTTGATTTTCCAGTATGTTTCTCCTCTCATTCCTGTGGAGAGTCTGTAGATTCGTTGCAGCCTTGTTTCAATGTTATGTAGCACCAAGTGGATGGTCTCCCTTTTCCCTCTTCTTGAAGGAGAAAGTGAATTCTCTTCTTTTGATGTGGTTCTTATGACGTATACATAAGGGGGGTTATATATGGTTCATAGCAGATCGGCAGATACGTATGCTATCCCTTTGTTTGGGAACTGGTCTCTAAGATTTGTCTGTTATTTCTCCTTGTAATAGTGGACTCATACAGTATTTGTCCTTTTGTGATTGACTAACTTCACTCACTATAATAGTTTCCAGGGCTTTCCATGTCATTGGTGTTTCATGCATTCATCACTAGTTTTAGGGAAGCATAGTATTCCACGGTGTGTATGTACAGGAACATATAGCTTATTCCACTGTTGGGCATTTAGGCTGCTTCCCGTTTCTTGCTACTATGAACTGTGCTGCTATCAACAAGCTTTCCTCAGTTTCTTTTGTATTTTTCAGTGACTTGTTCTTCTTTTAGATTGGAGTTGATAGATTTGCATTCAGGCTCACTCATTTGAATTTCTGCCTCCTCAATTTTGTTTCTCGGTTGTTTTATAGTATTGTGTGATTCTGCTTTGGTAGTGTTTGACGTTTGTGTTTTGTTCGGTTTTTCTTGAAAGGCATGTACTGAGGTTTCTAGCTTTTCTATTTTTTTCACTCTTTCTCGCAGACTATTCCTTCATCTGATGTATGAGTGCAATCATCATTCTTTTACGATATTTCCCCTGTAATTATGTAACCTGTTCAATTGAAGGCATTTCATTTAGGTCTAGCTGGTGTTCAGTTATTTGTGTCTGTTTCTCTTGTTTTTGTGTTTTGTTTTTATTTTGTCTGTGAACTGTATCTTCTGTTGTTTCTTTGGAATCCTGGTGTAGTCATGAGGGGTGTTAGGAGGATGGGGTTTAGTGGAACTAGTTAACTCTGTCAGGTGGTGCAGTAAAGGGGTAATAGACAGTGTATATTAAGTATCTGGGGGAGAATGTTAGATTACTTGTTGGAGGACAAAAAGTGGAAGAGAGAAATGTTAGAGGAGGGAGAAAGATTGAAAAAAGGAAGGAAAAAAAAGGTAGGAATAAGGTAGTGTTAATTGGCAAGGTAAAAGACAGGAAATTAGACCCCCCAAATCCTTGTTTTGCAATAATGGAGTGTGGGGCAAGGAGAGCCCCCAACAAATCATCACAGGTCCTGTAGGCGCAATTGTAGAGCGATAATAAGTAAAGATTATAGTAAAGTCATCGAGAACATGAGAGGTAGAGGAGAGATTGGAATAATGGAGTCAGAAACAATTCATGGTAGCCTGCTCACCTCAGCCCCGTTTGGTGGTCCTCGTGGAGGGAGCCCAGCCACAAGAACAGGAGAGAGCCTCTGGGAGCAAGATCAGGAGAGCCCCACTTTATTGATAACCAAGGGTTATATCTCATTAGTGGGACATGATTACAGGTAACCACACATCAAAGGAAGGGGCAGTACAATAGGCATACACATTGTAGGAAGGGAATGTATGACAGGCATAAGCATAACAGGAAGGGGATGAGCTAGGGGTGTGCCCATAGGAATGGAAAGGTGTAGAGGTATACATGTGACAAGATGGGTGGACCCTAGATTCATGATGGCAGCCTAACCTTGGTCATCCTTGGGCGGATTTGACCTCTATGGTGTCTCCTACAAGGAAACAGACAACTACTATCCTTATCACAAGGGAGTGGGTCCTACTTGTTATGGGATAAACAGTGGTGTCTGCTTGGTCCAGATGGCTGATAGCTCTTAGGGAGAATGACCCCTAATCTACTCCTGATAACATCCAAGTGTATAGTCATTCTCAAGCAGCTAAGTTTGGCATATATTTGGGGGAGACAGCTTGAGAGAAATCCTTCTGTTTCCCATAATGGAGGAATGTGTAATAATGTTTTGGGGAAGTGGTGAGGGAAAAAGTCAGCATTTGGTTTTATGAGGATGAGAAGGAAAAATAAAAGATTCATGAGAAGAAGAAAAAGAGAAAAAAGATAGACAAAAGGGCTGTGAAATAAAAGTTTATCTATAAAAATTAAATAAAGGGCAAGAGAAAAAAGTATTCAAAATAAAAATAGAAAAAATAATACTAGATTAAGAAATAGAACTGTTAATGTATCTTTATTTGGGCCCTAAGCATTTCCTAGGAGCTTTGTCTCTGAAGTGAACGTGAACTTGTGGATTGGTGATGTGTTGCGGGACTAGAAAACAAGGTAAATTGTAAGCAAAAAGAGTAATAATAACTTTTTTTTCCTGTCCTTACATATACTAGCAGATGGAGAAGTCCTGTTGAAAGTTGAATTATAATAGTGCACAATTTTGTTTTAAAGAGGGGGAGGTTATAGGAATGATAGAACATGGATCAACAACAACCCCAACACAAGAACCTTGTCCTGCGGGGAAGTCATTGCTGTGTGCAGCAGAGGGCTTTTGAATCATTGGGGTTTGGGTACAAGTAGCCTTGCAGTATGATTTTTTTTTTTTTAATACCTTGTGGTCTTTCAGGATGTCAGGATAAGGTTGAGATTAAGGGTAGGGTACTGATTTTGGTGTCTAGTATGGTTGAGCGTTCTGTATTCTTATGATTTAGGTTAATTATTTTAAAGGAATAGATCCCTGGTGGATAAGGTCACAGGAGAAGATGTTCACTTTTTCAGATGATGGAGGTGACCAAGTGGGGATAGGGACGTGCAGTCTATACTTGCCATTTACCTAAGTGATCTAGGAGGGAGGAATGAAGCAACAGCCTACTCAGGGGGCAGGTTGCTTATCTGAGCAGATTGGGGTGCTGTGCAGGGGCTGTGATCTTGGGACAGCTGGTGAATACCTAGGTCTATCCAGTATGTCAGCCTAGAGTCCCTTCTGGGCCCTGAGACATTTAGTCTTTGTCTCATGCCCAAACTCCCTACCTGTGATTTACAAACATTCCTGGGGTGAGGTCCAGGTAGTATGGCAGGGGCCAGACCAAATCCAGGGATACATAAGGTAGCCAACTAAAAAGGAGGGGGGGAAAAAGAGTAGCGGGGGGAGGGGGGTGGAAAGGGCACTAACCCACCCAAGGGGAGGGTATTGTTTATATCTCCACAGGGAAAGAAGGACAAGACTTCAACCCGGTGCTTCAAGATGTGAATGCAACATACCAGCATGAAGAAGGGAATCAGTAGAGAGGTCTGAGGGTTCGGCCTCAATCCAAATTATGTGGACAGCTGCCCCTTTCCCCAGAAGAATTTACTTCAGAGGACATCACTGAAGCTACAGCTCATGGAGAAGGACATGTGTGATCAGAGCACACGGGAGCAAATGAAGGGGGAGGAAGAGAGTAGAGCACATCCAGGCCCACCAAGCCTTGAGGATGATATCTCTGCTCAGAGCAGCCAATACACAGAGAGGACCATATGGCCGGCCCCACTATGAGATATGACATTCCTCACTGACCCATAGCCTTACGGGGAACAACACTGGAGACACAGTGTGGGAATTTTGCCTGATCTGACCCCACCACACCAAGGCAAAACACTAAGGGTATGCAACAGAACAGTAAGGGGAGTAGAGCAGGGAAGTCCTAAGGGAGTACCAAAAATAGACTTTGGGGCCAGGGTGTGGCACCCCACCAGATTAGACTCCAAAATACTCCTACAGGCAAACAAACCGACCTTGAACTATTTACAGGCTTTTCTTTTCTTTTTTGTCGTTGTTTTGTTTTCTTTTGTTAGTTTGTTTTGCTCTGTCTTGTTTTTATGCATATTGTTATCTCTGAGGTCTATCTAGATAAGATAGGCAGGATAAACAATCTGGAGGATAAAACAACAGGTCCAATGGTTCTGATGGGACATGGGAGAGGGAGAGGTAGGGGAAAGGAAGTGGTGCTAACAAACCCAGGGACAAGGGAATAACAAGTGATACAAAATCAGTGTTGAGGAGGGTGTAGGAGGTCTGGTAGGGTTTGACCAAGGGCAATGTAACTGAGAGGAATTACTGAAACCCAAATGAAGGCTGAGCATGATAGTGGGACAAGAGGAAAGTAAAAGGAAATAGAGGAAATAACTAGGAGGCAAAGGGCATTTATAGAAGTGTATATACAGGCATGTACATATGTAAATACATTTATATATGATGATTGGAAAATAGATCTATGTGCATATATTTATAGGTTTAGTATAAAGGTAGCAGATGGACATTGGGCCTCTACTCAAGTACTTATTCAATGCAAGAACACTTGTTCTATTAAACTGGCATTGTATGATGCTCACCTTCCTGACAGGATCACTGAAGATAAAGCCAGTGCATAAGCAAATATGGTGAAGAAAGCTGATGGTGTCTGGCTATCAAAAGAGACAATGGCTGGGGTCTTAAAGGCTTGAAGGTAAACAACCGGCCATCTAGCTGAGAAGCAACAAAGCCCACCAACTTGTATGATCACGAGGTATCAAAGGGATCAAGTATGAGATATCAAAGAACAAAAAATCATATCATTGTGAATGAGGGGCAGTGCGGAGTGGGAACCCAAAGCCCATCTCTAGGCAACTGGACATCCCCTTACAGAAGGGTCCCGGAGAGGAAACGAGCCAGTCAGGGTGCAGTGTAGCAATGATGAAACATGCAACTTTCCTCTAGTTCTTAAATGCTTCCTCCCCACCACTATCATGATCACAATCCTTACACATCTAGCTAGACCAGAGGATGTACACTGGTACAGATAGAAACTGGAAATAAAGGGAATCCAGGACAGATGAACCCTTCAGGACCAGTGGTGAGAGTGGTGATACTGGGAGGGTGAAGGAAAGGTGGTGTTGAAAGGGGGAACCAATTACAAGGATCTACGTATAACTCTGGGGGATGGACAACAGAAAAGTGGGTGAAGGGAGATGTTGGACAAAATAATAACAATTTATAAATTATCAAGGGTTCATGAGGGAGGGGGGGAAAGGAGGGAAGGTAAAAAATGAGGAGCTGATACCAAGGGCTGAAGTAGAAAGCAAATGTTTTGAGAATGAAGACAACAAATGTACAAATGTGCTTGACACAATGGATACATGTATGGATTGTGATAAGAGTTGTATGAACCCTCAAGAAAATGATTTGAAAAACAAAAAATCAAACAAAAGAAACATTCACCATTGCAGTTTCTACTTGTATTGTTGTGCTAATACATTGCTAATATGCCAGGTGTTTGTGTCATCTGCTAATCAAAGAAGCTAAAAAAAAACAAGCAAACACCCCCAAACCTGCAAATGGCCATGCCTGAAGATGATGTGGGGGTGGGGAGCATGCAGGGCTGTACCTTAAGGAATAGAGATTAGTTTTTCTGAGTGGGGCTGGAGCTCCCCCGCTTGTGTGGAGAGTTAATATAGTCACTATTTATGCTTGCTTCAGGCTGCCCTATAGTTACTCCCATGTGGCTCAGTAGTCTGTGCTCTCCCTGCTTTGGGGGAGACAGAGCTGTGAAGCTATCAGACTAGAGCTCCCTTGGCTTGTGCCTAGGGTCAAGTGCATTTGTGATTATATATGCTCCATGTGTTAAGCTATGTTCCTGTAGCTTGTCTGGTCAGCCAACCTACTTAGCTCCTGGATCAGGAAAAGTCAGTCAGGAAAGTAGAGATCTAAATCTATCTGTGCTCAGCTGGTTTGTGCCAGGCCAATGACAAAGAGGAATCTATCTGCAGGTGCTTCTGCTATTTTGTTTTAGTAAATTTGTGTCTACTTATCTTTAGGCTGAGAATCTTGCAGTCTGGGAGTTCAGGTTATCCTTCTCTGGCTCTCTGTGCTAGTTTCTGCAGAGTTCCTCCCATGTGTGCTACTTGATTGCTGTGTTAGTCTGGGTTGACTAGAGAAACACATTCATAGACACTCATATGTGTATAAGAAAGATTTATATAAAAGAGCAATTTTATATTAAGAAAACTGCCCAGCCCAGTCCAGATAAAGTCCTTAAGTCCCATATTAGCCCATATGTCTGGTACCAATCTATAAATTCCTCTTCAGACTCATAAAACATCTAAAATGACATCAAATGCAGGAAGACCACAGCCAGTGGGTGGAAACTCTTGTGGATCCAGTGGCAGTGGAAGCATCTCAGTACTGGCTGGTGTCTCTGCATAGCTCCTCCAGCTCCAGGGCTCTAGCTAGCTCCTTGTGTCTTGTCAGCAGGAATGTCTCCCAGGGAGTGAGCCTGTGTCCCACCTCCAGTGAGAAATTTATCTCCTTAGCACCTCCAAATGAGGTCATTAAGCTGAGACCTGATTGATAGGCTAAACTCTACCCTTTCACTCATAATAGTCTTAAATTAACAACAGATTATGTAACTATCATAATAGCCACTTTGCTCTGATCTACCCATTGTTGTCGTTCTTCCTTGAATTATTCTACACTTACTACCCTACAGATTTTAATCTAATATTCTGAGCTTCTGTTAGCAATTATATCTCACATAGATATTTTTAAATCAAAATGCTTAAATGAGACAATTCACTAATTAAAAGAATATTTTTTATTTCAATGAAAACTTTGGGGATATGTATTTTTTTAAAGCCTAAAAATATCTTAGGGCAACAGGTTTGGGGCTCACATAGTATCAATGGCTCTAGAAAGTTTAGATTCTACCGATAATTTGAAATTCTATTCCAGTTATTAATTGTTCCAATCAAAATTAATGCAAAACAGTTCACAGTGAGATAACTATCAACATTTCAAATAAAGACAGGATCACCCACAGTACTGTGAAGAGCCACATTAGAGCATGAAGCAAAATGGAAGATAAATAACACTGACCATGAGTTTCTGATACCCCCTTACATTTGGGGGGCAAGGTGAATACCTTGTCCACTTTACCACAGCTCTGGCTCTGGTAAGGAAGAAATGAATCTTGTGCTGAGCACAGGGTTCAGAAGCCGCATCTTTGCACATCCCTGGGTTTATGTAGGTACTTGGATACTAGAGATGGCCTCTAGGCTGAACTGGAAGCTGGCATTACTTCCCCCTTGGAAAGGTTCCCCTTAATTAGCCCCAGCTCATACCTGCTGAATTATGGAGAACACAGGCTCTGTGTTTTCCTTCCCTTTCAAATTATTTTGTCAATTGACAAAGGCAGAGATGCATTCTCGTTCAGGGCTGGTTAACAGTGTTCTGTTTAATGAGATATGAATGAGGGCCCAGTCAGCGTTTCTTCTACATTCGGTCAAGACAGGGAGGTGTAAGGCTGGGCGCCGGGGTCAGTGCACAGCGTGAGGTGCACATGTAATGGAGTGGCTCAGGGCTGGGCCTCAGTCCAGGAAGGTGACACATTCCTCTTGCTGAGCTGAGCAGAGATGGGAACCAATTAACTGCCTGAAGGGGAAGTGCTTTCCCGTAATCACTCAGTGAACACTCACTGAGCACCCACCGGTGCCCCACACTGAGCGAGTAGAGGAAGAAGGGTTGAAAAAGAGATAGATAGATAGATCAGTTGTGGCACCAACTTTAAGAAATATAAGTAAAAAATAAGGCTTCTTCACATGTCAATTAAGAAATGTGCAAGGTTTGATGGGATGAGCACAAACACATGGTGAGAAGCCATCAGCCATCCCCTCTTCGAATGGGGAGCACGCGTGTGTGCGCATGAAAGAGTGTGTATGAGAGAGAATCTGAGAAGGTGTGTGATAGAATGAGCATGTGACTGTGAATACGTGTGTGTGTGTGTGAGGACCAGAGTGTGTGTACATGGATGTGTGTGAGTAAATGTGTGAGTTTGTGTGAGAGTGCCTCTGTGTGGATGTATGAGGGTGTCTGATGGCGAGGGGGCAGGCTGCCAGTGTTCTGGCTTCCCTGGAGGGGGAAATCTATGAAGTTTGGGCTTTGACTGCAATCTTAAAACTAACCAGCAGATGGCAAGAGTGTTACAAGAAAGTCAAGGACTGCAGGGGAGGCTGGCTGGGAAGAAAACAGGCTAAAGGGAAGGAGAGAGGGAGAAGAAAAGATGGGGGTGGGGGTGTCCATTGGAGGAGGCGAGAGACAAAGGCAGACAGGGGTGGGAGTGAGTGAGAGGAAACAATGAAGGAGAGGGGAGAGACAAACCGCCATGGAGGGCCCCTGTGGAGACACACAAGGCCAGATAAAGAGTCCTGAGCACTGATCCATGGTTTTGTCTCCTCTGCTTCCTCATGTATATGGGCAGAATATATGAGTGGTACACAAAGGGAATTGAAAGATAAAGAAGCCGGATTGTTCCATATGTTTTCTCATTGGCAACAGTTTCACGTGGTTCCCTTGAAACCTGAATTAATAAAAACATCTATATATGACCTCCCCAAAGTGTAAATTCCAAAGCCAAAGATACATATTTTTTATGTATTCTGATTTCAAACATGACACCATAAAGATAGCCTGTTTAGCAAAAAAAACAAAAAGATAATGAAAAATTCTCACACATTTTTGAAGCCTACTTTTATATACATCTCGTATGTGTGTGTGTGTTAGCCATCTATAGTATATCCCCTTTTAAAGTGTGGCTGTGTTGCAATAAATGCAAAAGTGGTACATGCCATTTTAGTGGACTGAGATGAACTAGATTATACATCCTTCTAGTGGCTGTGGGTTACGAAAACCTTTACTGGTTTTGCTGTGAGGTGCTGTCTAATCAGTTTTGACCCACAGCTGGAACTGCCGCCGCCAAGCCCTGTGC
>NW_022106189.1:10922975-11003751 GCF_000313985.2 Echinops telfairi | reverse complement strand
TAAGCTTGAGCCCGCTGCTGCAGGCACTGTGTCAATGGATCTCATCCTCCATCTCGCTGCCCCACCACTCTACCAAGCACGATGTTCTCCTCGAGGCCCCGGTCTCTTCTGATAACATGCTCACATTTTCTATAAAAAGAAAATAACACAACAAAGAAAATGAGTCATTCACTTAATTCCAAATAAAAAGTTTAAAAAAAAGAAAATGAGTCTGTGAACTTAGTTGTTCCAACAGTTTATTAAATTCTGTGGATCTCCAACAACGAAAAATTAACATTCACCAACTTGGGTTTAAACAATCCGCATTTCATTGTGATGCTTGCTTCACAGTCAAGGATATAGTTATGAATGAACAAAGGAAGAGATGTCACAAAAGAAAATTTGATTATCAGAAAACAAATACTATAACAAATTATTTTAGATAAATATTTCATCCTTAACACATTATAATTAAAAGTATTGCTATTCTTTTCTCTTACTGATTCTTCACTGACGTCACCACAATTAAGATGCTGAACATTATCTTCTTCCATGCATAATAAAGAGAAAGCTAATGAATCCAGTCTTTCTTGAATCATTGCTGTATCATCCCTGAATCTCTCTAGCAATGAAAATGAATATTCTGTTGTACCTTTTGTGATCACAAAAGCAATGTGAACATTGGAAACTATGCCCTGTATTCTATGCTATGATGGAGTCACGCATGCCAACATGAGTCAAATTTGTCTCTCTTGAATCTGTAAACTTAGTTCTCATCTAAGAAAGCAATTGCCCCACTTCTCCATAAAGGTTCATTTTTAACTCATTGGGATAAGCCTGCACTAATTTCTTAAATGCCTTCATCAGGTATATCCACATTGTTAAAGAAGGAAAATCTGTATGGAAGAACTTCATACACTGTCACCCCCACTGTTTGTTACTCACACATGTGGAATCCTTCAGTAAAGTAACTGGTTTAACCATTTACGAGGGTCTTTCTGACATCTCCCCCTTTTCCTTCCCTCTCGGTTGCAGGTACTACTATCTTCCACTAGTAAGCCTCAGCTGCCACAGACATCCTGAACGTGGAAAGGAAGTTTTTTCTTGCGTATGTACTGGATTTCACCTTTCTTTTCATGCAAGATTCAAATGTGTCAATGAATTCGTAGCACGTGAAGGTGGTCTCTGTTACTCAGTGATACTTCTGGAATACCTCTGTCCTTTTTCTGCTAATGCTTCTGCGACAACGAACAGCTTGATAATCACTACTTGCAATATTTGTTTTGTGGTGTTTAAAATTTTTGCAAAATTGTCCCTTAAATTATCTAAATACTCTGGTAATGACTGATAGAGATACATGCATGTGTTTCAATTTGCTTCTTAATTTTAGAAACCTTACCTTGTCTGAAAAAATGCTAAAATATATTATTCCATACAACCAACACAAATATTCATACAAACTGCAGTATTTACATTTTGTTGACAGTGTTTCAGCATTAATTCTTTTGATATTTCCTTTTTTGTTTTTGGTCATCAGCAATATTTTCTGAGGTATCTAGAATCTAAGTCTGACTGCTGTATTGCATTAGTTGCAATGGCATCCCAGTGTATATTACAAATACATTTCAGTACTTGATCGGTGCCTACATATGTTTTAAGAACTGCTTATAGGTGAGTAGAGGTGGCAAAAAAACAACGAACTACTGTGTGGAGAAACTGAACAGCAGAAAGCAAATCCACCAGCTTCAGGATTAGGGGTCTAAACAGCACAGTGTCTAAAAGCGGCAGAGTCATTAGGTTCTAAACTATTCTGTTACAGCATTCTGACATAGCAGCAGCATTTCATAGGTTTGACTTCTGCACCTAGAAAAACCTATTTTGCAAACTTTACAAAATAGTTAATAACTTGATTTATAATTTTTCACCAGTAGGACTTTATGAGGGACTGACGAGGACCTCCTACTCCCTGGTAAACAGGGTGAACTCAAGGATTTATAGGGTGGGGATCTAACAGATTAAAAATAACCTTTGTGTTGTGAATTGAGTAGAAGTTTACAGAGCAAATCAGCTTTTCATTTGACAATTCATATGTAGCTTTTCATATAATTTATTGAAATCCATATAATATCACTTATCTGACTCCTTCCCCATGTTTCCTATTTCCATTTCCCCTTTCCAACCTCTTCCTGCCTTCTGAACTTTGTCCTTGGATAAATGCTGTCCTCTGATCTCAAATAGTTGATTATTTTAAGGATGGTGTACCTCCCCAGTGTTACTGTTCACCATACAGACCTCTATGTGGTTTAGCTAAAAACTGTGTCATGGGAGTGAGTTCATTTCTAGAACTGAAGGGTAACTAATCTTTGGGGGGTAGGGCACATGTTTCATCAGTCTCTATTCAACCAATAAACTTACTCTTTTTCATGATTTTAAGTTTTATTCCACATTTTTCTCCCACCTCATCAGACTCTTTTAGTACATTGGATTTATTGTTTTCATGCATCTTTGATTTTCTTCATTCTTCTTTGTTCTGATCAGGGAGAGACAAATAGTTGCACAAATTGCTTAACAGGTTTTCCATCTCTTAGAAATATATATCATAAAATGATACTTGGTTGGTCTGTATGAGAGAGATCAGGCTTGGAATCAACAGACAAAATGAAATATCAAGCTATAGTTATTTCACTGAATATAATTAATTGAGCTTTATCACTTATTGAGTTTATTAATTCTTCACCTTGCTTATTGGGTATTGCTTAGTGTCCCTGATAACATACACACAGATAATGGAGAGGAGGGCAAGAAGGAGACAGGGACAGATGCCCAAGAGGCTAGATCACTGAGAGTGTAGAGAAAATGAAGGCTGGCTTGTTGCTCTTTGGAATGTCTTCTCTCTTGCAGGGATGCAGATTGGAAGGGTCCGGGATGGCACCTGGAGGTAGTGGTAGAGTATGGGTGGTCAAGTGTATCAGGGACCCCAGGACTGACCAAGTTACTAGTGAGGGAAGTAGAGCCAGGCTGGATACTGGCCCAGCAATGATACTGTGCACCCACACCCTCCCTTGGATTATCTTGAAAGAGCTATCAGCCAGACAGAAAATTGTCCGCTGTTCCATCAGCTCAGGAACTTTACCCAGACCCTCTGAAAGGGTTAGCTTTTCCTTATGGATATGGAAGGCTCCGGCAGGAATGTGGCAGATGGCAAGAATTGTGGGCACTTCCAATGTGGGCCCAGCTGCACACTGAATGTACTACAAATAATGATAACAACAATAACTCCAATAGTTACAACAGTGTTCGTCTGCCTCATGTGGGGTGAACACAGGCATTATTACTCCTCTTCTTGGATACTGAAACCAATGTTCAAAGAAAGTGATTTGTCCATATACACATAGCCAGTAAACAAGGGAGCTAGATTCAAATCCAGGCCTGACTGATAATTAGCCATAGGGTTTAGGTCCCACAGCACAGGGAACTGCGTAGGACTTTAGGTCCTAAGCCAGCTTTAACAATAACTGTGAATATTGTGACCTTAAAAAGGTAACTTCTTATTTTGAGTCATGGGATGCTCACCTCCAGAGGTGAGGCCCATCGTTTGAAAGGACAATTTGATTTACAAGTTAGAACTTTCAAATGTTGTCTTCTAATTTTCTCATTGAAATGGACATTGTTTTCATCTATCAAATAAGGAGGGTGAGGGTCAAGGAAGTTGGGTAACCTGCCCAGTGGGGTACCCAAACCGAGATGACAACCCTGCTGCCACTGAGTTTATGTTGACTGAAGGCATTCCCAAATACATTACAAAAGGGCTGTGGTCCTCAGAGTTGCTGATGGCTGATCTTTAAGAAAATCAATGGCCACGTCTTTCTTCCAAGGTATCTCTGGGTTGACTAGAGTCTCCAACCCCTTGGTTTGCAGCTGAATGCATTAAACATTTACACCATTCTGGTCATGCAGTGAGGATGCAAACCCAGGTCTTCTGACCCCATGATCTGATCAGTAGGTTAAGGCCTTTGAGAGAAGTAGGAAATACAAGCTGGATGTGAAGGGTACTCCATAACCCTAGCACAGGCAACGTTGACAAGTGTTCTCTCACTGGGGGCCATTCTGAGAAAGGGCAAGTGTCGTAAAGGATCTAACAGTGAATATAGGCCATAGGAATGAAGGCCTGGAAGTGGTCTCAGAGGCCAGGGAACAAAGAAAAACGTTCCCTGGACAAGCTGCCCAAGGTGGTGGCCTCCCTCTATCTTTCATTCACTGGACGGTGAGCAACTCCTGATTTCCCCTGTATAGCCTATGCAGGACTATATGCAGCAAAGAGAATCTGTTCCTACCCTCTTGGAGACACACAGGGACACCTAAATCTAATAAGGTAATCTAGACTTCTAGAAACAAGATTAAATTTTCAAATAAAGGCAGGCTTTGACAGCTAAGGCATAAATCTTTTATTTAAAATAGAGACTAAACCCATTCAAATGCAATCAGTGATGACAGATGCAGATAAAAACAAACTCTGATAGACCAGACATGGTGCAGATTTGTTTGCTCATGGTGACATATCGCAAGGGTGACCTTAAGGACTCTGAGTTGCAGCAAACAGTGGACATTTTGCATCCATTTCTATGAACTTGTTGGCATAGTGATGTGATCCTGAAGCAGATGCTGATGTGGGTGGGAGGAGTCCTTCTGGAAGGTCATTGTCTCATTGCTATCACCTGGGCTGCCACAAGAGGGCAGGGGAAAGGGATTTGCAGGAGGTGGAGATGTATGGAATCAGCAAGGCAGAGGAGGAGGAAGCAGGTCAGAGAAGGGCGAGGCAAGAGAAGAAGGTAAGAAAAAAAGTGGGGAACTTTCTTGGGGCCACTAGGGCAAAGGTGAAGTTCTCAGGTATCAACCCTAACCAGAATGTTCTTAATCTCAGCTGTTCATTAGCAAATATTTCTGAATGCCAAGCACTGAGCTATCCCTATCCACAGTCAAGTTAGTGGCAAAGTGTACCAACTGCATAGTGGTGTTCCATTTACCATAACATACCATGGCTTACAAACACCTGGAGAGCCCAGTGAGACCTAGAGGAAAATATTGGCACCTCATATGTTACAGTTCAGGCAATGAACGAAATTTTTCACTTAAATATTGCCCCCTGCTAGAAGCTTTTATATACATGCTGCCAGGCTCCTTCACAGAAACACAACTCACTACCATCAACATATACCCTTTGAAGACAGTGGTTGTCAAATGGATACTGCATGAAGCCAAGTTCAGGGAAATGCTTAACGGGGTACTATAAACAAACAAAAGGAGCCCTGGTTGCATGGTGGTTACAAATTGGGCTGCGATGCACATGATTGGCAGTTTGAAACCACCAGAAGCTCTGCTAGAGAGACTGGGCTTTCTACTGCCACAGTTACGACCCTCGGAAACCCGGAGGGGTCACTGTGACTCATCACTGACGGGATGGCAGTGAGTTTGGTTTGGTTTTTGGCAAGCAAGCAAAGGCCCTCATACAACACAGTGTTTGGATAAGTAAGTCTGGGAAACACTGCTTACTCTAACCCCTCCATTGTCATGGATTGAATTGTGTCAATTCGGCTGAGCTGTGATTTTTAGTGGTTTGGCAATTATGTGATGATGTAATGTGGTGACTGTCCATAATGTGCTCAACCAAGACCAACACCCTGAATGCCATTACATTTCTGATGTAAGGAGAGTCTCCCTGGGGTATGGGGAGCAGCACCTTTTCTTTTAGAAGAGATAAAAGGAGAGAGAAGCAAGCAGGTATCAGAGGAACTTACTATCACCAAGAAAGAACCATGAGTGTAGTATATCTGTTGCACTGGGGGTCTCTGCACTGAGAATTTCCTAAAATTAGGGGAATATTGGTGGTAAACACATGGATATCTCCAATGAATGTCAAGTCTACAGCTGCTGAAAGGAGACAAAAACCTTCCTGCTGAACTGGGAGTCAATAATGATAACAAGCCTTCTCCTAGAACTGGCCGCATACATTTAGACATTCAGCCTCCTAAACTGTGAAAGACTACATTTCTGCTGGTTATAGTCATCCACTTGTGGTATTTCCTTACAGCAGCCCTAGTAACTGAGACAGTCATGAGTAAATTAGAATATTAAAGGCTCTGAGAAGTCCTACACTGTGTTTAGTACAGCATTTCCTCAACTCATTTGAACATGAAAATGTTATTTGTTTCCCTCAGTGGATATAATATCACATTATTAGCCTGTATTCAATTAGCTTGTATACCAAGGAGCTCACTTTGAGAAACATTTATCTCAGATTATTATTTGAAATTGGTCCAAACTTCTCCAGAATGCATATTATGGTTCATGAAATTTTACCATTAAATACTTAATGCTATTATGCATGTGTCCAGGGATATCGCAATTAACTTTAGTGATTCTTAATTTTTCTTTGGACAAGTCTCCTGGAATAATTTGATCAAAGTTTGAATTTTTCTACTGCATGAAGAGGGAAAACACACATAGGCACCATACATATACATATAACGTGTTGAATTCAGATTTAGTGGTTCAAGGGTCCTTTGCTGCCCACAAGCCTCAGTTCACAAGACTCCTCTTTAAGTCACTGTTAGCTAATGTCCTTGGTGACCAAGTATGAGGCCCTGAGGGGCTTAAGCATAATGTGGGAAGGCCACTGAGAGTGTCCAGATGAAGGGGCCAAACACACTCCTGGTTTTATTTGACAAAGAACTCGAGTCAAATCCATGTCATGTTCTGAACAGATGTGCTGCCTCTTAGGGTTCTGAAGTGGGTGCTGAAGGGAAACGGGCAGCTTGTTGGGCAGATGTCTCTGTTAAGGAATTACTCTTTCCTATGGGGCTGGAGGAGCCTCAAGCCCCCACATCTCTCTTGGCTTCCCAAATAGGAGGTCTGTTTAATGTGTACATGTGTTCGATGCCCTTTTTCTTCTGTGAATGGCATCCCAGTTGCTGTTGGGAAACTACCACTAAGCTATACTTAATCTGTGTGCATTGGATGGAGTGGACCTCACTCCCAAATTCAAGGGTGAACACATGACTCAGTCTGGCTAATCAGATAATACTATCTCCATAGTCCCAGTAGTTGGGTCAAGGATATGCATGTGACCCAAACCAGGACAATGAATACCAAAGGGATAATTTTTGGGACTTTTCCTGAGAAAGAGAGGCTCTCTTATAGCTGTTGAAAAGAAGGCACAATTGTAGAGACTGGTGGTCACCTACAAAGGGAGCCTACCTGAAAACGGATGCTGGGTAGAGGAAAGCAGAGGTGAGAGATAGAGTCTAGGATTCCAGAGAGAATGTTTGAGTCTATAACTAGCCATGACAGAAACAGACCTATTCCTGGCATGGTTGTATGAGTCAGTATATTTCCTTTATTGCTTAAATTAAGTATTGTGGTTTGGATTTCTTTCACTGGCAACTGAAGTGTCCTCTGTTAAAAACACATCCCCAGGTACAGGTATCTGAACCATAACTCCAGGAATGTGGAGTTCTATACATAAAGTAGGTAAGCAGTTGGCTGCTAACTGAAAGATCAGCATCTCAAACCCACCAGACACTGCAGAAGATAGATGCTTTACTTCTTTTAGATTATAGCCTTGACTGAATTCAACTCTGTCCTAAAGGCAACAACTTGCTTTGTGTGTGTGTGTATCTTTCTGGGATTCAAAAAGCATTGTTATTATTGTTGTTAGGTGCTGTTTAGTCAGTTCTAACTCCTAGCAACCCTAAGTACAACAGAATGAAACACTGCCTGGTCCTGAGCCATCCCCACAACTGTTCTTATGTTTGAGTCCATCGATGAAGCCTCTGTGTCCATCCATCTTGTCAAAGATCTTCCTTTTTTGTCACTGCCCCTTTACTTGACCAAATGTGATGTCCTTCTCTAGAGACTGGTTTCTCCTGACAGCACATCCGATGTGGGTGAGATAAAGTCTTGCCATCCTTGCATCCTCTTCAGGAGCATCCTGGCTGTACTTCTTCCAAGACATATTGGTTTGTTCTTTTGGCAGTTCATGGCACGCTCAATATTCTTTGATGACAATTTTCCCTGATTTTGCATCACACAGGATTCAGGAATCTCGGGTGGGAAATCAAGATTGCCTCAGTGCACAACCTGATCTATTAGAGAGAAACTCAGGCCTATTACACCTATAGAAAGCTCAGAAGAAAAAAATATGTTATACAGCTGGTTCTTAATTGATTCCTACTCTCAGTCTATCAAGTGAGGCTAATCATCATTGTGATCAGGAATTTCTTGAGCTTTTTAGAGGAAGGAGAAACTGCTCTGTGGTCACTAAAACCTATTTTCTCAGCTTGAAGGTAAACAAGCGGCCATCTAGCTCAGAAGCAACAAAGCCCACATGGAACAACATATCAGCCTATGTGATCACGAGGTGTCGAAAGGATCACTGAAGACAAATGGGTGCATAAGCAAATGTGGTGAAGAAAGCTGATGGTGCCCGACTATCAAAAATTATAGCGTCTGGGGTCTTAAAGGCTTGAAGGTAATCAAGCGGCCATCAAGCTCAGAAGCAACAAAGCCCACATGGAAGAAGCACACCAGTCTATGCAACCATGAGGTGTCGATGGGATCAGATATAAGGCATCATCAGAACAAAAAAATCTTTCCATAGTGAATGATGGGGGAGTGTGGAGTGGAGACTCAAAGCCCATTAGTAGGCCACTGGAGATCCCCTTGCAGAGGGGTCTCGAGGAGGAGATGAGCCAGTCAGGGTGCGATGTAACAACAATGAAAAATACAACTTTTCTCTAGTTCCGAAATGTTTCCTCCCTGCTCCCACTACCATGACTCGAATTCAGCCTTGCAAGTCTGGCTATACCAGAGGATGTACACTGGTACAGATAGGAACTGAAAATACAGGGAATCCAGGGCAGATGAGCCCTACAGGACCAGTGGTGTGAGTGGCAAAACAGGGAGGGTAGAGAGAGAATGGGTAGGAAAGAGGGAACCAATTACAAGGAACTATATGTGACCTCCTCCCTGGGAGATGGACAACCGAAAAGTGGGTGAAGGGAGACGTCAGACAGGGCAAGATATGACAAAATAACAATTTATAAACTATGAAGGGCTCATGAGGGAGAGGGGAGGGGGGAGGGAGGGGAAAAATGAGGACCTAATGTTGGGGGCTTAAGTGGAGAGGAAGTGTTTTAAGAATGATGAGGGCAATGAATGTACAAATGCGCTTTACACAATTGATATGTGTATGGATTGTGATAAGAGTTGTATGAGCCCCTAATAAAATGATTTAAAAAAACCCCAAAAAAACCTATTCTCTCATCCTCCTAGGTTTCGTTTCTCCACTCTCCTGGGACATGTGTGGCCTTGGATTGGTTCTAACCAATGGAATGTGAGCAGAAGCATTGTGTACCACATAAATACCTTCCATGAATATTTGTTCATGATTTCACCCCCCCACCTTTTGTATGACAGCATCAACTTGGCTGTGGCCAATGGTTCTCAGTAAGTTGGTAGTAATTCTTCATGGTGTGATCTAACACAATGCAATCAACTCCCTGATGTGATCTAACACAATGTAATCAACTGTGTGAACATCCAGCAATTGTGGTAGAGTGCACATCCCTTGATTAGGTCACAGACTTGATACAATTGGATGAAAGACTCCTTAGGGTAGATATGGCTTGCTCCTTTTAAAGCAGACACTGTGGGAAAGCTTGTCACTTCTGCTGAACCTGGCTCTGGCACCTAGTTCATTGACCTCCTGCTATATTATATTGCCTGCCGATCCCAGGAGCTAACCTTGGATTCACTAAACTTTGCATCAACCAGCCTCTGTTCTTCCTGCTTCATCTTCTGGCTGTTCCAGAGTTTCATGAGTCAGGAAAATCCTCCAGCTTAACATATAACCTGGAGTAAACTTACACACTCCTACAATTTTGAGTGAGATATTTTTCTTGATATAGGAGAGGGTACCCAAAATAAACTTTAAAAACAATTTTTTTCAAAGCTATGTATTTAACTTTTTTTTTACACAACAACTTTATCACCTTCAAAGTACTCTCCAGTACACTTAATACATTTGTAAAATCTTTGATTCTATTCTTGTAAACATTTTTTAAACTCATCTGTTTGGATGGCTGGCAGCACCTCCCTCATTGTTTTCTTCACCTCTTCCACGTCGTCAAATTGCTATCCTTTCATGTCCCAGAAACCAAAAAAGAAGTCACATGGATCGAGGTCTGGTGAGCAAGGTGCATAGGGCACGAGGGGCATGCTGTTTTTTGCCAAAACTGGTGCACTGAGGTGGCTGCATGAGCAGGTGCATTGTCATGGTGCCAAAAACAGTCCCAAAGCTGCTTTTACGAAAACATTCACTATGACCAGAGAGAACCTTCCCAGGTGAAGCCACTGGGTGCACTAACTCAGAGTGAGTTGCTCAATACATGAAAGCTCTGCCCAGTGGAGTATTTTTCAATTTTTTTTGGAGGGGGGGCAGGCGTACCACTTTGTAAACTTCCCTCTTTATATACCTATGTAAGCATGATTGTTTTTTGTTTATCTAGAGAAGCTACCCTAAAACATCTGGCTTGATGTAGACAGTGAGTTTAGAAGTCACATTGGGAAATGTCAGAGTTATAAGGACATAAGAGCCTGGACACCAGAATCACTCTTGTACACAAGCAACCTGACAATCAGGAATCCCTGTTTGGGACTTCATATGAGTGAGAAATAAATTGTATTTTTTTGTTAGTAAGAAATAAATATTATATTAATATCATTGAGATGTTGGGGTTTGTCTGTTACGGCTGGTTTATTTGTTAAGTAAAATCCCTTAAGACCTTACAGCCTTTTTTTCTTTCCCCAAATGAATACCAGATAAAGGCTCCATCAACTGACTTATCTGTGCCTTACAAAACTTCTAGGTGACAGTCTGGGGATAGCATTTACAGATGACAATGCCTTTTTTAACCTTATGTGGGAAGATACAAAATGGCTCTTCAAAAGACCATAATCTGTAAAGAAATTTTTATGGTATGTATTTCCTGACCCTGGACCTTTCTTGGTCACCTTTAGAAATTGCTATACAAATCTTCTCTAGGACTCAGCATCCATCTCTCCACTTCTGCTTTAACCCAGCTCCTAGGCAAGATTCATTATGTTCTGCTGCTCACCAAGATGCTGAATAGAGCAGGCTGGCATAAGAAAGGAGTCCTGTAGTGTTCTTGGGTAAGCTTTGGACTGTGAATTGCAAGGTTGGTGGTTCAAACCCAGCAGTTGTTCTGTGGGAGTATAATGAGATTATCTGCTCTTATAAATATTTACAGTCTTGAAAAATCTCGTAAGGATCTCTCTATAAGTCAGAATTGTCCCTATAGGAGTGGGTTTTTTGTTTTTTGGAAGCAGAATGACCCTGGTTTATATATTAGACAGATATGAGTTTCACTTCTAAACATGCTTCCTTGGAAAGTTTCTTTAATGTTAATTTTCCTATCTGTGAAATGGGAAAAGTATATCTTCCTTATGAGATTGTTATAAAAATACAATACAAAAATAAAAATACCAGAGATTTCTGGTGTGTTTAGGTACACAATTTGTATTTTTTTTTACCCTCTTTTATATTTCTAACTGCTTCCTGATCCTCCCTAACAAGAGGATCAGGTGAACTGATAGCAATTCACAATTATGTATAATATTAACTTCCAGGGCTAGACTTAGCATTCACTGAAATTTTAATTAAAAGTAAAAAGCAAATAAATCTGATTATTCCTCATGAATTTAACTGCCATAGGCTATAGAGGGCTACAAAATATTCAAAGCATTTAATGAAAATCTCGGGCTTGAGGAAAAGCATCTATTTTCTTTCCCCATTTGTTCATTTGTAAAACAGTGGGCAGGGATGGTGGTTCAGTGGTTTCCAAATGTGTAGAACAAGGCCACCTTTTAATAGTCTCACCATTCATAAATTCCTATCTTTGTAAAGATTTTGGCAACTGAACACCCTTCAGTTATTAAGGAATAACAAATTCATTTTCCAAATGTTATTAATAAAAGACATTTAGAAGTGCAATAAAATAGAATTGAGCTTCCCAGTTTTATGAGTTGGTTGATGCTTAGCCTATGTGGTCTCATTATCAGCTAATGTGTGGCTTTCCTGAGCTTTTCTGAACCTCTGCCAAGAATTCATACACCCTAGTGCTACTTCTATGAACTGCTGAGCAGGAGTCCATTTCTAATGGATCCTCAGGATCCTTCCAGCTCTGAACTGATTCTGTTGTGCTCTAATGTACTGAGAGGAGGGAACAGAGTACGCAAATGAGAAGAGAAGGGAGACAGACACTTGGTTGAGAAGCAGCATTGACCTTGGGGATTGAAACTATAAAATTATTCCCCTGAAAACTGAATAACACACTGCATAAAAATTACTGGGTAACAGAATTTGAAAAATGATTCTGTGAATCAAACAAGTGAAAATAAAACACAACATGCCAAAACCTTTAGGATATTGTAAAAGTAGCACTCAGAGGCATTTTATAGCAAAAAATGAACACATCAACATAGAAGAACCAAAGTGAACATTTTAACTCAGTATCTCTAACGATTAAAAAAAACACATCAAAATAAGCTTACAATCACCAGAAGAAAAGAATTAATACAGATGAGAGAGTAAATAAATGAAACTGAAAACAGAGAAACAATGGAAAGAATCCTCAAGACAGATAAACAAGTGGCCATCTACCTGAGAAGCAACAAAGTCCACATGGAAGAACCACACTAGCCTGTGTGATCATGAGGTGTCAATGGGGTCAGGTATCAGATAACAAAGACCCAGAACAAAAAATCATATCAATTTAAATACGGTGATTGCGGAGTGGAGACCCAAAGTCTATCTGTAGACAATTGGACATATCCTTACAGAAGGATCACAAGAAAAAGATGAGCCAGTCAGGGTGCAGTATAGCACCGATGAAACATACAGCTTTCCTCTAGTTCTTCAATGCTTCCTCCCCTCCACTATCATCAGCCCAATTCTACCTCACAAATCTGACTAGATCAGAGCATGTACACTGGTACAGATAAGAGCTGGAAACACAGGGAATCCAGGACAGATAAATCCTTCAGCACCAATAATGAGAGTAGTGATATCAGGGGGGAAAGGGGAAGGTGGGAGGAGAAAAGGGGAACTGATCACAGGGATCTACATATAACCCCTTCCTAGGGGGACAAACAACAGAAAAGTGGGTGAAGGGAGACATTGGTCAGTGTAAGACATGAAAAAATAATAGTAATTTAGAAATTAGAATCGGAGAAGGGAGAGTGGGGGAGGGAGGGGCTGATACCCAGGGCTCAAGTAGAAAGAAAATGTTTTGAAAATGATGATGGCAACATATGTACAAATGTGCTTGACACAATGGATGTATGTATGGTTTGTGATGAAAGCTGTATGAGCCCCCAATAAAATGATAAAAAGAAAAGAATGATCAAGACCAGAAGTTAGGTTTTTGAAAAGACTAATAAAAACAAACAAACCACTGGCAAACCTAACAAAGGAAAAGGAGAAGGTACAAATAACACAAACAATAAATGAAATGGTGTTTCTGGGTAGACGAAAACCTCCAATCTTTCAGTCAGCAGTCAAGCATGCTAACTGTTTGACCATCAAGAGGCTCCAGGCAGAAAGAATGCTGAACAATTTAATCTCCACAAACTAACCCAAAATGTCATTGCTTGAAAAAACAAACACAAACATTATCTTAGACATGTCTTGGGACTGAGGATTTGGGAGTTGCTTAGTGAGGCAGTTCTTGCACAGGATCCTGCATGAGGTTTCAAGCTGTCTGTTGGTGTTGCAGTCATTTAAGGCTGAATCGGAACTGGAGGGTCCCATTTCAGGATGACTCACTTGCATGGAACCATGAAGGATGCCTGGGAGGCAAAATGAAAAAACAAAACAAAAAACGATGGAAGTTCTACAATTACTCACAAATTGAGTAAAAGCACCTGTTTTCGAAAAAGACCACCAGCAAGTTTGTATCTATAGCCTAAGGCCAAAAGTAAAGGGCCACAGTAGAGGAGGGAACCGCACAACACACAAAACAAAGTGAACAGGAATACAAAGGAGGAGGCAATTCAACTTAGAAATCTGGCAAGTTAGTGCTGGCTGTGGGCAGGAGGTCTCAGTTCCTTTCCTCAAGGGTATTGCCATAGGGCTACTTGGCTGTCCTGACAATATGACAGTAGACTTCCCCTGAAATAATGACCCAAGAGGAAGTCAGGTGGAGGCCACGATGCCTTGGCCTTGGAAGTTACACTGTTGTTTCTGCAATGTTCTGTTTGGTAGATAGATTCCGTAATTCTATTCAATACAGAATTACAGGAGAGGGTTATTGGGAACCATCTTGGATGCTGGCTATCATTTTGATAACAATAAAAATGGTAATAATAAATGGTAGAAATTAAGACTACAGCTAATGTAATTTGGGAGTCTATTATATAAAAATACCACATTATTACATAATAATATGTTCTGGGAACCTTGGCACTGATTTAACTCACTTACCTATATAATTTTTACTTAATCTGCTCAACAACTTAGTGATTTAGGTTCCATTATTAGTCCTCCAACATCGAGGAGAAAAATGAACATTGTGTGTGTGACTCAAGATCACAAAACAAAGACATGGTGAGGCCTGGACGGGAGCTGGTGAGTCTGAGTCCAGAATGCATCCTCTGGACCTCAGCCTTATAGTGCCTCTCCAAGGTGCCTTTCTTCAAACTCTGGAGGCAAACCTCCTTCCGGCTCTTCTCTGATCAGAAGGCTAAGACAAGACGTTTGAAGAAGCTGGAGCTGTAAGTACCATTCCCCCAGGGTGCACCTGCCGAGCTGAGGATTCAAGCTCCTTCTGAAGCCTCAGGGCCAGCTCCCTCCTCTTGTTTAATAAGCTGAATAGTTTGATCTTTTCAGGTACTTGCTTTCTGTACTCATCACTGGAGCCACCACAGAGAAATGAACTTTTGCCTGTTTTGATGGTTAATACTGCAATGGCTGCAGATGGCTAGATGCATGATTTCCCAAAGACTTAGGAGCCGTATTTCCTGCAACCTCACTGTTGTCCAGTCCAGATGCTAAACAGAGGCTGGGCCTGGCCTCTCCATGCTCAGGGTTGAGGCTGCCTTGGAAGTCAGAAGGTATCCGGGTCACACGAGGTTCACAGTGGCTATTAAAGTGAAAGTCTGCTCCCAAACACCTGACCTCTCCCCACTGCCAGACCAAATCAACTTTTTGAGTGGCACACCTTCACCTTCTCACCTCTCCCACTAGGAATGAATTGCCCCCTCCTTTGTGCGGCCGTTCATTTTTGAATACTTCTTTGTGTTGTGTAATGTGTTGTTCCTTCCTCTACTGTGACCCCTTTACTATTGGCTTGGGGTAATATGGACTTGCTGATGGTCTTTTTATAAAACAAGGTACCATTGCTCATATTGTGAGCATTTGTGGAACCCGCCCTCATTTTCTTTTTGCATGCTGCACACATTCTTTCTATGTACCAAAGCGGAGGTTGTTAACTGGGATAGTTAGGGGTTTTGTGCCAATATGGCACCTGTAAGAAGATATGGGTGGAGTTTAGCCTGTCAATTAGGTCACAGCTTGATGAACTCCTTTGGAGGTGTGGCCAAGATAAATGTCTCTCTGTAGGAGTCCGGCCTCATTCTCCTTCTCTCTGGTGGTGGGATCAGCATGCTGCCTGATCTAACTGCCCTGCCTTATCACATGTGCTATGCTACCTGTGGGCCATGCCACTGAGCCAACTGTGGACCGGTCACTGCGCCATGCTATCCCATGCCAAGGCACTGCACTCACCTTGCCATATTTGCTGCCTGTGGCCCAGCTCCTCTCGTCTTGCCACCACTCTAGACACTGCACCTCCAGCCAGTCACTTTGCATCGCTACACTTGAAGCCCCACCGCGACCTGCTTCTCCACACTGCACTACTGGCCTCACCACTTCATCTTCCTACTGTCTGCTTCCTTGGCCTCGGGCTAGTGGCTACCTGAGTTGGAAGGGCCTTCAGCATATTAACTGACCCATGAAACTGAGTTGGACTGAGCTTTCTGTACTGCTGTGTGGACTAATTTGCTGTTATGTTCCTTTTTTGCTATATAAACATCCATATCTATCTGTCTCTATCGCTATCATTATCTATCTACCTACCTACCTACCTACCTACCTACCTACCTACCTACCATCTATCTATCTATCTATCTATCTATCTATCTATCTATCTATCTATCTATCTATCTATCTATCATCTATCAATCTATCTATAATCATAAGTGTCCTGGTTTTGCTTTTCTAGAGAACCCTACCTGGTACATTAACTCACACTTGGGTGGGAGTATGTCATTATCAGCCAGAAATACAGGTGCAAATGAAACTCCAGGTCCTCATTAGGCTGACAGAGCACTGCCCCACAGGCCTTAGGACTCACTTGCTGAGCGGCCACACAGCCTGCATGCTAGTCCTCTGATGTGCTAACTGTGCCTAGCCACAGGTCCTTTAACCCCCCAATCCCTCTGCCTGGAGCTCTCCCCTTGAATCTTGGCATAGCTGACCACTTCCCTGCATCTAGGACACAGTTCAGCCTTCCTGGATGTCTCCATTTTGTCCACATCTCACTCCCCACTGCCTCTCTACTATAATATTAAGATTTATCTTCTTGCTGCATTTATCAATTTCACACATCATTTTTTGTTTTCTTTGTTTTACTAAGCAACAGCACCACAGGGCCTGGAATTGGCCTGTCTTGCTTGGTGCTGTATCCTTGCACCATGTTGTTGTTGGATGCCCAAAAGTTGATTTCAATTCATAGTGATCCCATGAATTAAGAGTAGAACTGCCCATATAAGATTGTCTAGGTTGTAATATTTTCAGCAGATCAGCAGGTCTTTGTCCCATGGAGGCACTGTTAACGTTTCAGTTAATAGCTGAGCACTTTGCTGTTGCACCACTAAGGTCCCATGGGGAGGATTTACTTAATAATGAGCTAAATGAGCACACATTGAGTGGTCACACACAAAAGACACACTCTACACCTGTGCTTCCCCTATTTGAAGAGCCTCTACTCTAGCCCACAGTGTCCTAGCATGTATTAGAGAGCTAATGAAATGAAATACAGGACCCCTCACCCACTAAGGTCTCTGCTTTTTAAGGGAATAAGAGAACTGTATGTTTATGTTTCTTGCAGCAGCTGCTCACAGTTCTTGTTAAATTGAATAGAATCGTTGAAATTATCCCATCAACAGTAGAGTTCTCATTCTCAGTTGTGGGTCCTGGATCACTTGAGGGCAAAAGTCACCCCACTCACCAGATGTGTTGATGGAAAACAAGAGATTCTGCCTACAATGCCTAGTGTCAGAAGAGTTGCACACTATCCCTCTGACACTTGAAAATTGCAAACTTGAAAGATTTCTTCTCACTTGTCAGTCACATTGGCCTCCTATGCAGAGGCAGATTCCAACCTTCTCCTCCCAGGCTGGTTTCTCACTGCCAGAGCCAGTCAACGGGTAGCCAAGATTCTGTCATGGACACTACTCAACTCTCCTGGACACTTGCATTTTAGAAGGTTTTTTGGTATCTTATAAGTGATATTAAAAAATAATACATTGGCTCAACCTCTGAAAATATATTGGGTAGAGGTTGCTTTAGGCACAGTTGAATCCAGGAGGCTCTAGCTGTCTTGCTTTTAGGTTCTATTGAGTCAGGTCTTACTCATAGCAACCTTGTGCACAACAGAACTAAACACTGCACGGTCCTGCACCCTCACAATTGTTCCCATGCTTGAGCCCATTGCTACAGCCATGGTGTCAATCCATCTTGTTGAGGTTTATTCTTTATATGGGCTCTTCCCATGTAGTGACAGTCATGGCAGGAGTGGGGGTGGGGAAGAGGTGGCATCTGGGAACCTCAGATTCATTCAATTGTCCAAATATTATACTCATCCCACCTGAGCCAAATATACACACACACACACACACACACACACACACACATATATTTCTTATTCCTTAAGTAAACCAGAAAGATTCCTACCTTAAGATATTTGCATTCTCTTCCAAGTGCTTTGAAATCCTAGCATACACCATCCATGTCTGCATAACTTACTGTCTCATCTACTACAAGTCTTAGATAAAATTTACCTTCTTAATGAGGTTTTACCTGACCATCCTATAGGGCAGTGTAGAACAGCTCCTTAGGATCTCCAAGGCTGCAAATCTTCAAGGAAGCAGAAAGCCTCATCTTTCTTGTGCATGGGCTTGAACTCTTGCCCTTATTAGGCACTAGAGCTCCTTTTTCTATATGCTGCTGTTAGGTAGCTCTGATTCATAGCTACCCCGTGGACAACAGGAGAGAACATTGCACCATAGCTTGTTTTGCTGGAGTTCATTGTTGCAGGAGTTGGGTCAAACCATTTTGTTGAGGGTCTTTCTCTTTTCCTCTGGCCCTCCACTTTACAAAGCATGATGTCATTCTCCAAGGACCAGTCTCTCCTGATAATATGTACAGAATATGTGCGATGAAGTCTGGCCATTGTCACTTCTAAAACACATTCTGGCTGTACTTTCTCCAAGATAGATCTGTGGTTTTTTCCCCCTGGAAGTCCATGGTACAATATTCTTCTCCAATTTTCCTTATTCACTGTCCTTTTCCATGGCTTGTGTCAGGGAACCGTAGTCCTCAAAGTGACATCTTTGCCAAAATTTATTCTAAATCCATTCACTGCCACTGGGTCAACTCCAACTTCTAGCAATCTTATTTAGCATTTCCAAAGCTGTAAATCTATGAGAACAGACAGTCTCAGCTTTCTCCCTCTGAGAGGCTGTTGGTTTGAACCACTATTCTTGTGGTCTGCAGTCCAACGCTTACCTGACAGTGCCATCAGTACTTATTTATTATTGCTAACGGAGTCTCTGGTGGTGCAAACAGCTAATCCAATGGCTGCTAACTAAAGATTGGAGGTTCAAATCTACTCAGAGATGCCAGGAGTGAAGCATGGCCTTTGGCATGATATCCCGGCACACTGAACCACCTCAATCCATGGATGCCAATGGACAAGACCACAAACAGCTGAGCCAAGAACCAGAATATGATGCAGAATGGTAGGCTTCCTGGCCCACAGAGCAAGTAAGTCTGAGTGCCTTCAGCAGGAGACTTACTTGTGAATGAATTGCCTCCAGGCATTTAATTGGAGAGCTAGGTTTGCTGACTCATGAACTACAGCTGAGCATCTTGAGGTTAGCCTTTCGGTGGAGCGTCAGCCCTTTGGGCATCTACTGGCAATACTAAGAAAGCTTTATCACACTGCTCAAAAAGAACAAAGGCAAGGCCAAGGGACTAAGGGCTAGACTCAAGAAAGGCCTGCCTGTGAGCATGGCTGTGAAAAGGTTGTCTCTACCAAAGAACTGTATCTTGAACATTTCAGATTCTGAATTGTAACCCTGTTAACTTCCCTAATATTGTCTGAGTTCTATGTGGACATTGCAATAATCTATTGACCTCAGCAAAGAAGTAGAGAGTGCTATGGGTGTCAGATTTAACAGAAGGCTGGAGGGTAGAGGCTTGTATAACTTTAGCCTCATAGGAATCAGCCTTGGGCAGAAGTTGAGTTTGGTTCTCCTACTTCTTTTGATGCCAGAGGAGGTCAGTCACCACCCCCAGTGGGGAAGCTCTTTCTGCCATATGCCAAGATCCTAACAAGATCTATGGAGATCATTCTTATTTCTTCTGTTGCTTTACTTTTATTCTCTTGGAAAGCAGGAGAGGACAAGTATATTGATAATGACAGTAATAAAGCTTTGCACAGATTTGTTTACAAGTTATGTTTGCTTTTATTTTCATTCCCTACTCAACTCAAGAGTGGGGCTATGCAGACACCTGCCAACCTACCCTCCCCCTGACATTTCCCACTAGCATGATTTAAGTGAAGAAATGTGCAGATTGGCTGGGAGCTGCTGCCATTAGAAAACCCTTCGTGGAGGCAGCTGCTGTGTGGAGGAGAAACAACCTAAAACAATGAGCAGGTATTAACTTGCATCAGCATTAATGTCTTTTTGTATTGACCTAAGTATTTCATCAAAACTGTATGTATGGTAACCTCCATTTTCATACTGACTTCAAATAGAAGCCATTACAGGGTGGGTGCTCTATATACAGAGTATAGACTTCTGCATACAAATATAGATGCACAATTAATATTTCATCATCAAATTAACATCTGGGTTTCAATGTTTTGCAAAAGACCCCAGAGTCAATAACAGGTTCCTACTACTTGGACACCTTGTGTATGTAGTAGGAAAAGACCCTGCTAGCTAGCAGGGATACGGTGAAGGGCTTTGCAGACCAGAAGGCTGCCCACATTTTGCTGTTTGATTGAGGATTCATTGTGGACACTCTGTAGCCCACGTGGTTGGAATCACCATCAGATCCTAGATTTTTAATTGTTTTGTACACACTTCCATTAGTTTTGCTCTACTTTTTCCTCCAGTGTTCAAAGAACTGGAAGTGTATTTATGTCACCCTGGGATGGCTCTAAGGAGCCCAGACAATGCTCTGGGTAAGGCATTGACCTGATAGCTACACGGTTGATAATTCAAACCCACCAGATGCTTCCATGGTAGAAAGATGAGGCAGTGTTGATCCCGTAAATGTTTACTGTCTCCAAAACCCTGCACAGGGTCACTATGAGTAGGAGTCAACTTTATGGCACTAGACTTAGGGTAGGGAAGCCCTGGTAGCACTGTGAGCTAAGGACTTGCCTGCTGACTGCAAGGTTGGTGATTCAAACTCACCACCAATCAGATAGAAAGATGAGGCTGGTTGTTCCTGAAAGATCTCATTTTTAAAGAGCACTTACACTCATTTTATAGCCTCACTGTGAGTTGGAATAAATTGACTCCATTGTAGTGGGTTAGATTTCTGTGTGGGGTGGCTCTCAGCCAGAGTCAAAGTGGGGGGTTGTGACAATCCTTAGGTGGGTGAATTCTGAGGAGTAATTTACACTCATTTAAGCTCCGTGTTTCTTAAGTGGAAGTTGATCCCAGGGGACTTTGCTGAGCAATGTAAGCAAGCTAACTTTCATCCCCTTTCTTGCTCTGCTTCTCCAACCCTAGATAAATCTCCTTGAAAGTATTTCCTTAATAAATCATTTACTTATGAAGCCTTGTCTTAGGTATTCATGTAACTTCTGGAAAATTTGACTAAAGACATAGCATTAATTTCATAAACTGTTGGACAACTACTATGTGTCAGGCATTGTGCTAGGAGTTAGGGGTAGAGCAGTGGGAGAAGTATAACTAGGCTCCCTTTATCTGTATTAGCATTTCGGTACTTCAGGCTGTTAAAAAAGAGAATTAAACAACAACTATCATCTCACATTGATGGAAAGTCAGAGGCCTCTCAGACCGGTTGATACAATTGTTTGCTGGTGTCATCAAGGGTCCAGGTCTCCAACTCTGTTCATTTGGCTCATGATTGGCTTCATCCTTGAGGAAGAGCAGGTGGCGGCGGCAAGTCCAGGTATCACAGACATGACAACATCCAGAGGAAGAACGGAGACCATCTCCCCTTGTGGCTTTCTCTCTAGAGCAAAGACACTTTCCTAAGAAGTTCCTGTCTCCTAGAAAAATTATCTTTGCCTCATTGGCCTGAAATGAATCAATGCTTTTTCCTGAAGCAACCACAGGTAAGAGGATGACTTACTGACAGGCCAATCAGGTCCATCCTAAGAGCTGTGGGTGGAAGTATTTAATTCTGAGGGCCAAGGCAGAATGGAGACACCTGAATGCGAATATAACTGGGGTCTGTTAGGAAGGAAGAAATGGGGATTGATGCTGGGCAGGGACTCACTACTGCATCCTCATCACTCTGTTATCTTTTTTTCCTTCATTGCATTGCCTTCAAGCTATAAGGAGACCTTTGCCTAATGATGTGATTTGCTCCTTACTCTGGTAATTCCCAGAGGAAAGCGGCCTGTTTTGTTCACTTCCGTATTTCCATAATTAGCACAATGCCTCGTGCATAATTTTATTCAATAAATATGTGACAAGTAAATGAATGGATTGATAGTATATAAATGACCCAGGAAGGAAGAGTGGTTCAATGTAAGAGAATCCAACAATGTAATATGCTACATTAGCACAAAACGGGGGGTGGGGGTGGGGGGGAGGGGAATCATGTCATAATCTTGATTGGTGCAGAAAAAGAATTTGATAAGATCTCACACTCTTAATTATAAAAAGTCAGCAAAGTAGGAATAGAAAAAACTTCATCAAGATGATAAAAAATATCTATAAAGACATACAGGCAATATAATACTCAGTGGTAAAAGCCTGCAAGATTTCTCTGCTCTTCAGGGTTACTGAGACTGTACATATTCACGGGAGCAGACACCTCATCTTTCTCTTGTGGAATTGCTGGTGGGTTTGAAATGCTTGCCTTGCAGTTAGTAGTCTAACTTTTAAATCACGTACTACCAGGATTCATGGTGAAAAAAAGAGAGGCAATCTCTATGATGATTTAATACATACCATAGATAGAAAATCCCCAATAATTTTACCTCAAGAAAAAGATAATACATGAAAGAAATAGCTATGTGCACTTCACACAGCAAACAAGAAGCGAAGATGACGTGTGGCTTCACAGCCCTGTCATATGAGCTTGGCAGGGGCAAGGCTCCCTTCCTTATTAGTCTGAGGACAGAGCAGAAGGAGCCTCCTCTTTGCTTAGAGCAGAAGTTTTATCCAAAAGACAGCTCAAATCTTGGCTCTGGTATTAATTAGTTCTCGGTGTTTCACTATGTTCTTAAGAACTACTATGAGGAATCTCTTATTGGACCATGGGTTACATGTTGGACTGCTAACCCCAAGGTCAGCAGTCTGAACCCCACCCCCACCCCCACCAGGAGCTTTCCAGGAGAAAGATAAGGCTTTCTACTCTTGTAAAGAAAGTCTTGAAAATCCGCAGGGCAGTTACGTACTATCCTGTAGGGTCACTATGAGTCAGAATTTACTTGATGGCAGTATTTGTGAGTTTTATTATGTGAAGTCTTGGGGATGCATATAGGAAAAGCACAAGGCATTATGAAAGCTTTTGTGGGGATCCAACTGGGGGATCAGGAAAGGATTCTCAAGCTGCGATCTAAAGGATGAATAGGTAAAAATGGTACCTGGGTATGAAAGCGGGGAGCAAAAAAATAGGTTCAGAAGCCTTGAGGGAGAGCTGGTGCACAGTGAGGAAAAGAAAGCTGGTATGGCCAGCGCTTGGCATGAATTGGTGAACTCAGTGGGAGTCATGGTGTCAGAAGCAGTCAGATTGAAGAGGGCTTCAAAGACCACCATATGAACCTTGTGTTCAACTCCAAATGTCATGGACACCCCTCAGGGTATGAATAGAGGTGTGGCCTAATGAGATTTAGTTGTGTGTGGAGGTGGCCATCTTGGAGACCCAAATCCAAACTAAACTCATTGCGATTGAGTCAATTCTGCCTCAGTGACCCTATAGAATAGAATAGAATTGCCCCTGTGAGCTTCTAAAGATGAGAGCAATTTAGGGGCTGCTGCAGCTCCGTACCATTAGATGGTGCCTTTGATTGTGCAAGGACATTGGAGAAGAGAAGTGAACTAATTGAAAAGCTACTTGGGAGGCAAACCTGGTAGGTGAGGACAGCTAGAAAATCTGCCCTAGCTGGCTTCAAGGATGTTTGTTCTCTGTTGAGCAGAAAAAACTAAGTTTTCCCCACCAAGGGGGATAAAATGCAAGGTTTTGCAGAGGAAAGCTTTCTTTCATTCTGTGTCTGGGGAGTGAGGGAGAGAATCAAGCATAATGCGGTTAAGGAATCCTATGTAATCAATCATGCTAGCTTAAATTAAATGCAATATCCAAATGTGTTGCCTTGCATTTTTCTACACCAAGACCAAGGTGGATAACCAGTATATCTGGAGCATCACTATTTGAAATTGGAGAAAAGACTCCTCGTTATTTTTGGCAGATGGGTGAGGGTGGAGGGGTTGGAGAGAGAAGAATAAAGGAAGTGCTTGGAGGCCTAGTACTGGGACGTTCTAGGAAAACTCAAAATGGGCTGCATTATTATGGAAAGTGCATAGAATATGGAGTGGCAAGGCCTGTGCTTGATCCCAGCCATACTAGTTATTAGCTGTGTGACTTTAGGTGGGTTACTTGGTCTCTCTGATTTTTATTTTTATCATCTATTAGAGGGGAATGACGACAGTTGCTTCAGGAGGTTACTGGATGTATTAAATGAAATAATGTTGGTGAAAGTGCTTTGTCAATTGCATAGCACAATCAAATGCCAAATACTATTGAAAAACTGTATCAAACAAATTTCTAATTGAGTGATATTATTGAATTAATGTTACTTTGGGAGTGCTCTACGGGAGAACATTAGGAGATATATGCTAAAGTATTCAGGAGTGAAGTGTCAGAATGTCTAAAACATTCAAGTGGTTCAACAAAAAGCAAAATATGTACAGCTCACTAGATTATCGCCACAAACATGAATAAATATTGTTGCCGGATGCTGTTGTATTATAGAGACCCATGTGATGGAGTGGATCTGTCTCTATAGGGTTGATTGGTAGAGGGGCAGCAAAAAAAAGAGGAAGACCCACATTAAGATGTCTTGACACAGGGGTTGAAACAATGGGCTCAAACAGAGCAGCTGTGAGGAGGATGCAGGACAAGTCAGTGTTTCGTTCTATTGTATGAAGGGTTGGTATCAGTCAAAAGCAACTCCACGGCACCTAACAACACCACCACCTAGCTAAATGGTGACAGCCCAAACCACCGAAGACATGCCTGGTGATCTGCTTTTACAAAGACTGCAGTCAAGAGGACATCATGGTGTGGTTCTACTCTGTAATACACGGTTGCATGAAGTCAGAATTGACTCTGCAATCATAGATTTTATTTTACCACAAGCTTGAGGGGTCTGAGGTATTTGCATGAAAATGGTGTCTGTGAACAAGCTGGCTTTCCTTGTCTTACTTGTGCAAGAAAGGAAATAGGAAGTCAATAGAGAGAAGGTACATATGCCTCAGTACAACTTAGTCATGCTTTCGTACTTGCCCTATGATGACATACTGAGTTACCAAGGCATTGAGCTTTGTGAAATATGTTCCTGATGTTACTTCCTTTATTACCCATTCTAGTCACGTATCTGTGACTGCATTAATGGTACCCAACCCTGAGTTCACATTAGATAGATCTGGGGAGCTTTTGCAAAATATACCTTTGCCCAGCCCCACTAGCAATCTCTGGGCACAGGGTTCAAATATCACTATTTTTCAAGCTGCTACTTTGAAGGAAAGGCATGTCCTTGGAACATCTATATTGAGTAGAAATGATCAGGCATGGTCTTGCTGGTTATCTTCATGTTCAGATAAAGGGCTGCTTCCTTGCTTCCCTTCTACTGCTCTCCAGCATCAAACAAATCAAACTTTGCTTGCTGAAAGAGCAGAAAACTCGATGATGAAGAGGAAGGGCTACAGCGGTGAGTAGGGAGTATAACTCAATGGAAAGAAAACTGAAATGGACCAATAGACAACAGCATGAGAAATGGGGAAAAGATTGACATTGTCAAGGATTTCATTTTGCTTCGATCTACAGTCAATGTTCATGGAAGCAGCAGTCAAGAGATCAAAGGACATATTGCATTAAGCAAACTGCTTCACAAGGCCTTTGTAAAGTATTGAAGAGCAAGAATGTCACTTTGAGGACTAACATGCTCAAGCCAAATCATGGTATTTCCAATTAGAAAATAAATAAGGCATACTGTGTAGAAAAATTGATGCATTTGAATTATAAGATATCACTTTCTGTAAGAAAGCAAGTACCTGGCTTCTCTAAATATTTCTGAAAATTATTATAAACTACTGGTAAATGTAAAATCCAAGAGGCAGAGATAGTATAATGGATACCTGGAGATATGGGCTAGCTCTCTGTCTAGTGACAAAGGAATTTACCTGGATTTATACCGTGGCTGGAGACTTCTGCTTTCTTGGAGGGAGGCATGGAGTGTGTGAGAGCAAGGAAAGTTGAGGCATTGAGTCCAGAGATTCTGTTTAAAGACTTCTTAGCTTACCCTTGTGAAATGTCTACTGGATTACAAATATCTATTTTAAAGGAATTATAGTTTATCTCTAGATGAAAGACTAGAATAATTTATCATGGCATACTCAGAAGTGCCAGAGTAAATAATAATTTAGCTCATGAAATCATTCTCACTTTCCGGTTCTTCATACCTGTATTCAAGGGGTGGGGAGTTGGGAGGATGGAGAGCGGGAGAAAATCACAGCTTGATCTTCAACAGAATAGCATAATCCCCAATTAATTATTCTGAAAGATTGTCTTTTTCCCCTTAGTCTAAAGGCTTTAAGACCCTCCTGTCATAGGCATAGACAGGCTAATGGAGTGTTTGAGATCACCTTCAGCATTATACGTTAGGAAATTCTGATCTTTAAAATATAATTTTGGAGGACACATTAATTCCCTCCCTTTATATCTTTACCTGAGGATGCTTTCCTTTATCTCATATCTGCCAGTTAGTAAAAACACTGTTTTAATTTAAATTTTGTATTGGACTAGGTATACAATATCCAATTCCAGATTCATATAGAAAAATAAAATAATTTGTTTTGGCCCCATGTAGGCAAATTTATCACTTTATGAGTGGGATTTTTTTTAACTTTGTGTGTGTGTGTGTGTGTGTGTGTGTGTGTGTGTGTGGTGTGTGTGTGAGAGAGAGAGAGAGAGAGAGAGAAATTGATATATAACTCCAAGTCATTTAGCCTGAAAAACATCTTTCTGACATTAGCTATGCACTAAGAAGAATTAGCACATTTGAACTGTGTGTCAATGAGGAATATTGAATATATGATGGACTTCCAGAAGAATGAATATATTTTCCTTTGGAGGAAATAGAGCCAGAATACTCGTTAGAAGTAAGATTGGCAAGACTTACTTTGGACATATCATTAGGGGAGACCAATCACTAGAAAAAAATCAAGTTGAGGATCAGCAGAAAGGAGAGTTATCCGTGATGAGGTAGAGTGACATAATGGCTGCAGCAATGGGTTCAAACAGAAACAATTGTGAGGATGGCAGAGGACTGTCACCATTTTGTTCTGTTAGCCATAGGATTATTACGAGTCAGAGCCATCTCAATAGCATCTAACAGCAGCAGCAGCAGCAGCAGCAGCAGCAGCAGCAGCAGCAGCAGCAGCAGCTTTGAATTAAAGGGAAACATTACCATTTTATATCCACAACAGCCAGCTGTTAATGTGTTTCTTGTTTCATTGTCTTGTGCTTGCTTCTTTAGCCACTCACCCTTTCTACTAAACCACTGGATCTCAAACATGGTAGCACATTAGCAACACTTGAGGATTTTCAAAGTCCTCAACTAATAGGGTCACAATGAGTTGAATTTCCCTTGACAGCACCTAATAATGATAAGGAATACTCCATGAACAAAGCAAGGGGCTACTACTGCATGGTTCAAAATCAGGAAAGTGTGCATCAGAGTTGTAACCTTTGACCACATTTATTCAATTTGTATGCTGAACAAACAATCTCAGAAATTGGATCATATGAAAACGATTGGGTTATTAACAAGCTGAAATGTACAGATGACAAAACTTTGCTTGCTGAAAGAGCAGAAAACTCGATGATGAAGAGGAAGGGCTACAGCGGTGAGTATGGAGTATAACTCAATGGAAAGAAAACTGAAATGGACCAATAGACAACAGCATGAGAAATGGGGAAAAGATCGACGTTGTCAAGGATTTAATTTTGCTTCGATCTATAGTCAATGTTCATGGAAGCAGCAGTCAAGAGATCAAAGGACATATTACATTAAGCAAACTGCTTCACAAGGCCTTTTTAAAGTACTGAAGAGCAAGAATGTCACTTTGAGGACTAACATGCTCAAGCCAAATCATGGTATTTACAATTATAAAATAAATAAGGAAAACTGTGTAGAAAAATTGATGCATTTGAATTATAGTGTTGGTGAAGAATATTGAAATACCTTGGATTGCTGGAAGAACAATCATCTGTCTTGGAATAAGTACAGCCAAAACGATCCTTTAAAAGGAGGAAACACCTCACTGAGACGGTCTGACACAGTGGCTGAAACAATGAGCTCAAACAGAACGATGATCATGAGGATGGTACAGGGCAGGACAGTGTTTCATTCTATTGTGCATCGGCATCTCTGAGTTGGAGCCAACTTGACAGAACCCAACAACAACAACAGGTTCCTTGTTTGTATGAAGTGTTAATGCACTCACTCAGTTGCTAAATGAAAGAATGTAAGTCCACCTAGAGGTGTTTCAAAGAAAGTTCTGGTGATCTATTTTTTAAAAATCCATCATTCCCCAAAATATGTCACACATAGAGTTGTCATGAGTTGGTAACTCAATGGCAACTGATTATTGGCTCTTCCACAATCGACAAGAGACAGGGTGCAACACCGTCTCCAGGCACCTAGCTTATGGTAGACACAAGATGGCTATGAATTATATACTAAGTATACACTAAATGAACTTGGAATCCTATCATGGTCACCACTACAATATTACACTCTTCTGAGGTAATTCTCAGAAGTGATCTATTAAGCAGAGCCTTAGACTGTTCCTTCTAAAGATGCCAGGTTGTTGTAATTTTGATTGTCATGAATAATCCTGGGTCTGTATTTCATTACTTGTGAATTTCAAGATATTACCTAAATTTTATGGCAATAGATCATAGACACATGGAGAAAACAATGCAAATATCAATGTTACTTAATCACTTTCATTTGCCTAGAACTGTAGAGAACACGGCTCAGAATAAATACTTGTTTCTTTTATGTGGCTTTCAGACAAAATAACTTTCAAAGCAAAACACAAATTGCCAACTTTCTGTCTTATTTTTGTCTGGTTAGCTGATTGATTAGTTGATCGATTCACTCATTACCTCAAATTGGGCTTATCAAGCATCTTCTTCAAACAAGGCACTATTCTGGGCACTGGGACAGAGTAAGAAAGTCAAGCAACATTTACCTCAACTCAAGGATTGAATTGTATCCTGCCCACCCCCCACCCCCCAACGTTGTGTCAACTTGTCTTGTCCATGATTCTCAGTGGTTTGCAGTTACATAATGATAAATCCATGATGTGATCTGATGTGAGCAGCCAATCAGTTTTAGGGGAACTAGAGTAGGATGCAACACTTTCACTCCAAAATAAGGGGAGTTTTCCTGGGGTGTAGCATGTGTCATTTGTTTTTGTCTTGTCAGAGATGAAAGCAGAGAGCAGCGATTCAGAGGGGCCTCGCACCACCAAGAAAGAAGAACCGGTGGGAGAATGAATCTTTTAGAGTCCAGGTCCACATGCTCAGAAACTCTCAGACCCAGGGGACGACTGATAACAAAGACCTTCTCTTAAGGCTGACCCACAGAGAAAGCCTTCCCCTTGAAGGCCCTGGATTTGCAATGACTAGCTTCTTAAACCGTGGGAGAATAATTTCTGTTTGTTAGAGCTATCCACTTGTGCTATTTATGTTATAGCAGCATTGCTTAACTAAGATAGAGAACTTAGTAAGTAAGGAGATGAGACACAATACATGTTGTGAATAAAATAAAGTTGCAGCATCTAATAAAGAGGTATGGGGAGGACTTCAGCTCTGGGTATCAGGACACATTTTCTGAGCAGTTCACCTGAGAGCTAAGGTCTGAATTTCTGAAGGCAGACTTTACTGGGCCAGACTAATAGCAGGTTTCCAGAAGCAAGAATGAGCTGGCAGTCTAAGCAATGAAAAACCAGGCGCTCAATAGTGAAACATTTTGTATGTCATTGTAAGGAGTTTGGATTCACATAATCAAAATGGTAAATCATACCATCAATCTTAACTTTTACAGAATTGCTTACACAGAAAGGAGGTATAGTAGAAAATTTGACAGGAGTAAATATTCTAGGCCTGGGAGATGCTATTTCATTGGGTCAACCCTTAAATAATAGAAACAAATATAAGAATTCCCTTCTTTTTTCTTCTTGAAAGTTGGTATGGTAGTGGGGTTATTGGGCCAAATAATGAAAGATACATTCTTCTCCCTGATGCTTCTTAGATTTGTCTTTCTCTCCATTTAAACTTCTGCCACTTCCCCAAAGAGGCTTCTCTCACTGCCAATATCACTTTCCCATTGTTCTGTTGTTATGGTGGTCTTAATAATGTAATTACTCCTTGACATTATATATCTATTTTTCACATTTAATACTTCCCCATCCCTCTAGAATGTAAGCTCCCGAAGTCAAAGATTTTAATTTTTTTCCCTGCTGCAATCTTAACAGTCGACAAATCCATGGAACATAGTAGATGAGCAAATATCTGTTGATTTACCTTGCTAGAGATGCCACTGGATTTTGTTGCATCCACCTGGACATGAAGGAGCCCTGATGGTGTCATGGTTAAGTGTTGGGCTGTGATCTTCATGGTTGGCAGTTCAAAACCACCAGCAGCCCACCAGAAGAAAGAGTGGGCTTTCTACTCCTGTAAACAGTTGCAGTCTCAGAACCCCACAGAGGGTCGCTAGTAGTCAGCATTGACTTGATGGCAGTGAGTGTTTTTGTTTGTTTTCAATCTGGACATGAGGGACTTGAGAGAGCTCTCATGTTTCTGGGTTTTTTTCCAAACACATTTGTGTCCTTCTAATCTTTCTGCCTTAATCACTTTAAATGTACTGACAAGCACAATTGACCAATTAATAGTGCTTATGCTCTTGTTACATCATTTGTAATCCGTGACGCTCTTTCCATTTGTAACAGCCTTTCAATTTTTCATGGCTCAAAATGGAGGACATGCATAATGAATACAAATAGCAAATTGATTAAATGTAATGCATATTCTACTGCTGGCTGAGTTTAAGTCTGTTATTAATGACAGAAATCCAGCAAATTCTCATGAAACTACTGATGACATACAACCTTTAATGCAAGATGTTGGAGCACTAGGGGTCCTAAATTTTCCTAATTACTGAGTAACAGCAGACATTAATTTCCCAGACGGCAACCTTTGTAAATAAGAACATCAGCATGGCTGCTTTGTCCACGCTCTTTTTGCTGAGCACAAAACCTATCACATAACACATTTCTATTTCACTAGATTACTTGTGTTGTGTTTAAAAAATACACTTGAGAGATTGCCTTATGAGCAAAGTACAAAGGATGCCACTTGTGCAAAATCAAATTTATAGTCTACTAAGGGATTGCCTGCATTTTAGAATGTGCATACACTGTGATACAGATTCTACATTAGCTTCATCTGGTGCATGGAGCACCATTAAAACATCACAAAATCGATAACGCCAAAAAGAGGGCACGCGGGGCGGGGGGGGCAGGGGGGAGGGCGGGGACTATGGCTGAACCTAAAATGGAAAATCTGGTACAGAGATGTTTTTAAGAAATCAACTGGGATAAATGCACTGTCTTAGTTTTCTCAGATTACCAATGAGTAAGTTGGGTTTCAATGAAAAGTAATGTTCTATCTCAAATCAACTTTTTCTTATTAGCTGGGACCCCTTTCAGGAAGCAGCACAGTGTTAACCACTATACAACCAGGCTCCCATTGTCCCTATACAGTAGTTCCTCAGATTAAACTCTGACAGACATGCATCAAAGATGAACTGGGCTTCTAAACCCTCAGGAAATGGGTCTTTCAAAATGTGCCCTGCCAATGTGCAGCTCAGTATCGTTTGGACAAAACTTAAACCAGCTTAGTATATAGCCTCAGTATTTGCAACTATGCATACTATTTTTGATTGGAAATCCTAGAAAAGATGCAAAGGCAAGCATATGAGCACACATGGTTTATTTTAAAGTAAAGGGAACCTGGAGAGACAATGAAGGGAAGGTGGTCAGCCAATTAAGGTACATGCTGCTAACCGCAAAATCAGTAGTTTGAATCCACTAGCTGCTCCATGGAAGAAAGGTGAGGCTTTCTACTACCATAAAAAGGTACAGTTACAGAACCCCCTGGGCAAAGTTTTACCCTGTCCTACAGTATGAGGCAGAATCAATTTGATGACAGTGACAGAGTGAGTCATTAATTCAGCTCCCACAGTAGATGACTGCCATTGAAGCTCAAAGGGACACTGGAAATTTACAAAATACACGTGTCAGAATTACTTTAGCCAAGGAATGAGTGAGTTGGGATATTTATATGCATAAATCCTTGTCATTGCTTAAAAGTATCCCCAGGGAGATGTTACTTCTTAAGTACCATCTGACAAAGATGCTGTGAAAACAGATGAAGCCTCAACAGAGACTACTAGGAATGCCAGCCAAAAGTGTCGGATTCCCTGGAGCATGCGTGCAATCTACATGCCCATCCTAAACTTCTGAAGACTTCACCATTGCTCATAACCAAGATGTCTCATCGATGCATTAAGCACTTGGTTGAGCATGATCTGTAAGGAGAATGAACCAACAGACTCTCCTTGCTGAATTCTCCACTCCGTCGAGATACAAGGCGGATTTCTTGCAAAAATTTAGGAAATACATGCCCTCTCCTTCCACTGTCATATGTCTATGTGAGAGAATAAAGAATTCACAATTAGGTCTAAAAAAAGAGCTAAATGAGAGAAAGAAATATATTCACAGACCATAGAGTAAGGGAAGGTAACACCATTAGTAGAGAGAAAATTAGACAGAAATAAGGATTTTATTTCTCTTAAGTGCGAACGGTCCATGGAGTAATTTTTGGAGTACATGGAATAACCTTTAAACAATTTTCCTCAGATGAAATCTGAGTGCTGGACTGCTCTGATGTCGTATGTTTGGCAGGCAACATCTCATTTTGCACTGTAATCCATCTTTTAAGCCAAACAATTTTTCTGTTCTCTACTTCTTTTTATATCTTAGTTGTAAAAATCTTCTCTCAACATATAGTAGTAAGAAGCAGAGTAATTTACATATACTTAGTGCTTACCATGTCTCAATTACTGTATATGTACGACCTAATTTAATATATCAAGTCTATGAGATAGCTATTATTTTATCCATTTTATTTTATTTTATTATTATTATTTTTAATCAATTTATTGGGGCTCATACAATTCGTCACAATACATAGATCAATTGTGTAAAGCACATCTATACATTTGTTGCCCTCATCATTCCCAAAATTTTCTTGCCTCTTGGGTTCCCGGAATCCGCTCATTTTCCTTTTTTTAAAAATTTTCCTCCCCTCCCCTTCCCTTTCCCCCATGCACCCTTAATAATTTATAAATTATTTTTGTATCTTACATTACACTGTCCGGCGCCTCCCTTCACCCACCCCGCTGCTGCCCGTCCCCCAGAGAGGAGGCCATATGTGGCTCCCTGTGATCCATTCCCCCTTACTACCTCCCCTTTCCCTCCTGATATCGCCCCCTTCACCCCCGGTCCTGAGAGTTTCTTCCGTCCTACATTCCCTGCGCTTCCAATTCCCCTCTGTACCGCTGTGCATCATCTGGTCTAACCAGGTCTGCAAGGCGAAACTGGGGTCCTGGTAGTTGGGGGGAGGAAGCGTTTAAGAACTAGAGGAAGATTGTGAGCTTCATTGTTGCTATACTGTACCCTAAGTGACTCATCTCCCCACTACCCCTCTGCAAGGTATGTCCAGTTGTCTGGAGATGGACATTGGGTCTCCATCGCGCACCACCCTCATTGACAAGGATATGACTTTTCTCCCCGCCTTTGGTGTTTAAAGGCTGGTCCCTTTGGCCCTTCATGATCACACATGTTGGTGTGCTGCTTCCATGTGGGCTTTGTTGCTTCTGGGCTAGATGGCCGCTTGTTTACTTTCAAGCCTTTAAGTCCCCAGACGCTATAGGTCTCGATAGCCGGGCACCATCAGCCTTCTTCACCACACTTACTTATGCACACATTCATCTTCAGCGTTTATGCGTGGAAGGTGGTCACACAGTGATGGTTTTTGTTATTTGGTGTCTGCTGCCTGTTCCCTTCAGCACGTCGGGTTCGCGCAGGCTCGTGTGCTTCTTCTCTGTGGACTTTGCTGTTTCTGAGCTAGATGGCCGCTTGTTTGCCTACAAGCCTTTAAGACCCCAGACGCTATATCTTTTGATAGCCGGGCACCATCAGCTTTCTTCACCACATTTTCTTATGCACACATCTGTCTTCAGCGATCATGTCGGGAAGGTAGATGTCATAAAATGACCGTTTAGGAGGCTCAGATACATTAAGGGGCTAACCAAAAATATTTCAGTAAGCAGAACTATTCTGAAAGTCAGATATTTTTACCCATATTTTATTCTATAATATTACATATTTATATGCCCTAATTAATTACTCGCTTGATAATTAGTTTGATAATTAAATGATTTTACAGATGTAAATCCTGTCTGCACACATAGGTCTACCATGTGTCAGAATTGAGTGGAGGGCAACCAACAACAACCAAGATGATTTAATCTTAAGGATGCTGATGGCTCAACATGTTATTCCAATGATAAGGACAACCCACCTCATGAAAAGCATACTAAAGCAGAACCTGGGAGGGGAGGGGCCTCAACCTCCTAAGGGAAGCCTTTGATTTCTCTCCCTGCATGGTCTGGTGACTGCACCCGTGTGAAGGTTATCTTACACTCACCTTAAAAAGCATCAGCTCTCTCAATCTAGGATATAGGAAATCTATTTTGCTAGGTCTTTTGGCAACAGGGTAAAACTATGCAAACACTGGACTCCATCTTGAGTGAACATGAAAACCATACAAAAGACACTACACTCATATTAGCTTTTCTTGGCATTAACTAAATAAAAGAAGTATGTGTATTTGATTATAAATGGTTAGAAACCCCTTTAAGCTATAGGTTTCATCCACATTTGTTACAGTGTGATCCTGAGTTAAAAATGAATTGACTTGAAAAAAGTTTTTATTTATTTGTTTTATGTAAAGCTTATAAACACAGAACTAGAGAAGTCTCTCATTCTTCCAAATCTCTCTTCAGGAGGAGAGGGGAGGGAAAGCTCATGCCTAACACTGTCAGAAGCTTATAGTTTGCTTCTCCACATTATTTCTACTAGTCTAAGTGCATATGTGCTGTAAGCCCATATGTTACTTGCTAAATGGAAAAGAAAGATGGTTTTCTCACCTCTAACACTTAATGGATTTACAAAATATAATGTTTTAGAACCACTACTCTGCAGATAAAAGACTCTCTTATTCCTCTAAATATTTAGAAAATTAGTTTAGGGAAGGACCTCAGTGGGAATACTAGAGCTAGATTGGATAAAATGATAAAAGTGCACCAAAGTGAAAAAACTGTTTATGAATGTGTGTGTGTATGTGTGTGGAGTGCATGTGTGGGTTTACACATACACAATAGAAAAAACAATTTTAAGAAAAGTATTAAAAAAAACTCTAGCCCTCATCTTGATTTTTCTCTTCCCACTTGTTTCTGTTCAGTAGTATCAGAAGCTTCAGAATTATCAGGCCCAAATCAGCCAGAAGGATTCTTTTAGAAAGGGTGACGGGGCACAATGTTCCTTTACTTGATCTACATTTTTCCCTAGCCTTCATAATAAGTAATTTCTATTATAGGGGGATGTTGTGTCATAAAGGGTAGCCTATATCACTCGGGATATCTAGCGAGACACCCACAGATCCTTTGTCATCTATATTTTCAGAACAGCTACTGCCCACAATGTGGGGAGACAGGCAGACGTCTAAGCAATATCTCTTTGAGATACCTTGTTGACGACTGCATGTTTCCTGATTTTGGACTTGGCAGGGACATCTTGAAAACCACTCTGATCAGGAGATTTGAATTTTACACCCTTCTTTGTTTCTGTAAATTCCTTAAGAGTCTTGCCTCATATATTCCCTTACAAATTATTTTGCACAGAAGTCCCACAAAGATTACCATGCTGAGAATTTGATGTAATGTTAATGTCATTAATGTATGAACATACTAAAATAAATCATCATGAATTTCAAAGAGACAGTTGCTGAGTCATATATTAAAAAAAATAAAGCTTAGCATCCAGTGGTTACGGTGTTTTCTTATCTTTTAAAATAATCCAGACAATGAAATCTAAGACAAAAATGAGCCAGATAGATGATGCTAAACTGAAAACTCTATAAACACTAATAAGTAAATATATAAGCAAACTTGAAATGGAAAAGAAATGGCTAATCAAAAGTTCATCCCGAGCAACTTGAAGAAATCCTGTAAGCATCAGATACCCATGGAATTGGATAGTGTGGAAAATTTATATAGAAAATCTATATGCAGAAAACAAGGAGGTTAAATTAGAAATAAACTGAATGTGGTTGGAAAATATACTTACGGTGTTAAGGTTTACTGGGTAATAGCTACATAACAAAGGTGAAAGTAGTTCTTGAATGTTATGATGAGAAATTTCCAGAATTAACTTGATGGTGGGGGAGGGGGGCAAAGAGAATTTGACATTTAACTGGGGGAAAGAAAAGTTTTTGAAAATAGGAATGATGAAAGATGACATATTTGTTAAATATAGGAAAACAGGAATCATTGCTACAAAAATATCTAGAAAAAGAAATCAGAAACCATTTTCCTTCAATATTCAACTTTAGTAATGTAGTCTATTAAAGTATGACATATTTTGATAAAACAATTGGATTTTTAACTCTTTCGGGACAGTAGATTATCAAAATGTTAAACGATAAAAAAGTTACACTAATATTTAGATCAATTCTTATGTACAAGACTTACACTAATTATCATGTACAGGTACTGCTTTAAATGTTCATATAAAATAACCAGTTTGATATTCTATGCTGGAAAACTAAAGCTTGAGGAAGTTGAGCAACATGGTCAAGTTCACAACAACTCTAATCCTACTCTAACTTTTGTTATGAAATGATTACCTGGGGAATTATAATATCATAAATATATTTTCCAACCTTACTGAACTCTTCCAAGTTAACCAGCTGTAGAGTGCTTGAAAACAGGATAAAGTAATAGAAAAAGAAGTGACATATTTTGATTATTTTACTCTAATTTTTCAGATTCTGAGACTTACATGGCATCATTCTACACTCTTTAGAAAAGGAAATAATTGAGAAAATTTGTCCTTAAAATATATACATTTGTCTTTATACTTATACATTGAGGATCTTTTAAAAACCACATTGATTTTACATACAATGAAACAAATTGGAAAGATTCGTATTTATTTTTGTTAATCTATAATAATTTTCACCCTGAGATGAGAATAGAAAATAACAAGGATACATTGCCAAAGAATAATATGCCTCTGAGTTAGTTAATTGTGCCAGCCTGGCCGATAATCACATGTGGTGCTGGTTGAAAGGCGGAGGGATAAATGGGTGGTGAAGCCTCGCCTTTCTAGTTCTCGGGTCTCTTGCTTTGTGATGGTCGCACCAGGATGCAGCTGCCTTAGCAGCTTCCTGCTTCAGCTTGCAAGATTGACATCTTACAAGACATCCCCAAGGAGAAGCCGCATGGACCTATCCCGATGCAGCCCTGGGTACTGGAGCAGCCTTATGGAGACCCCTGCTAGTGCTGAGATGCTTATTCGTTCACTGACTCAGCTTTCCTCCTGCAGTCGGCATTATTGCCTCTGTTTTGTGAGGTGAAGGACTTTGTGGACTGGTGTTGGGTATGGGTTAATTTTGGACTTGTGGGCTTGGGCAGCATTGGGTTGGGATGTTTTCGTGATGCACATTTTCTTTACATAAAACTCTCTCTTATACATGAGTTGCTGTGGATTTGTTTCTCCAAAGTACCTAGACTAATACAGCCTCCCAACTGTTTCAGATAATGGGCTCATACTTAGCTACTATTTTAAGGATGTTACAGGCCCAGGTAATGTTTCATTCTGTTACATATGGGGTCACTAAGAATCAGAATCAACTCTAGTGCATGTAACAGCAAGAAGAGCTGCAAACACAATCTACTAGAGCAATATGGGCCATTTTAAGATGCATTTCCTGCCTCAAAGGTAGAAGCAAGTGCCTGCTCCCTAAAAGATGCAGCTTTAACGAAACAGATCAAAGAGTGAACTGCATTTCACTTAAAAAGTTTTAATTAACAACACCTTTAATCTTGACTCTTAATACTTGCAACTTTATTAATAAGACAGCATCATTCACCCATCCAACAAACACAGAACTTCAATTTAAGCACAGATGTAAGTGAGACAGTTTTTGCTTATGAAGAATGGACCCTGCTAATATCAGTCTTCGCAACCTTGAAACCGTAAGAACTAGATAGTGTCTGCCTACCACTACCATCTGCTCTGAAAGGGATCACATAAGAAGGCATTCAAAAAGGAGGAAAATGAAGAAATCATGCATAGATAAATCAATTAATCAAAGCCAATTCAGAATTGACATAGTTGTTAGAATTAGCAAAGACACTACAAAAATTATTGTATGTAGAAGATACTTTTAAAAAGGAGTAATGGCAGATTAGAGTTTGCAGAAGAAATTGATACATTTGAAAGCATATCTCTAGATCACATTTAAAATAATAAAAGATGAGAGAAAATAAATTAATAAAATGAACAAAGCATCAATAAACTATGGCATAACTTTAAGTGGATTAATGTATGGGAAAGAGAAGAGAGGACAGGGCAGGAAATTTTCTGAATAGATAATGGATAAGTTTAAATTAAAAAATTGGTGAAAGTAATAAGCTCACAGATCCAACAATCTCAACAAGTTTCAAGCACAAGAAACAAAGTATAGCAAAGTACATAATAACCACATTTCTCGATTTACAAATGAAATGATTATTTATGTAGAAAATCCAATGGACTCTAAAAAAATACTTCTAGAATGGAAACATTGGTTTAACAAGATAACAAGATTATTATATGAGAGGATAGTCTCCCAAACAAACAAACAAAAACAGAAAATAGCTCCAGTGGGTGGAGCTTTCGTAGTATGCATTTTTCTCGCTAGGTGAGCATCAAGCAAATCACTGTGTTAGTGCACCCAGTAGCGTCACTTGGGAAGGTTCTCTATGGTTACAGTGAATTTTTTCATAAAAGCAGTTTCACTTGAACCTCATTTTTGTGATGGCTGATTTAAGAGAACAGCATGAGGCTGTAAAATTTTGTTTCCTGCTGAGGAAAAATGGCACAGAAACAGTTGTGATGTTGAACACAGTTTACAAGGGCAGTGCTATTGGAAAAACTCAATTGTACGAGTGGTTTTCTTGTTTCAAAAAAGGTCGATTGGTGACAAACCTCATTCTAGATGCCTATCAATTTCCTGAAAGGTCGAAAATATCGACAAAATTCGTACACTTGTTCTTGAAGATACACTATCATATTAAGATATCATACACTTTAGAATCATTGAAATAACTGGTTAACATAAAAAATTAGGAATAAATTTTGTACATTATTTTGAAATTTTAGAACAATAAAAATAAAGACAAAATTATAAAAGTTCCTATTGGACATAAATAGAACATAAGAATAGAATCAGACTAGTTTTTGATTTCTCAACAGCTAAACATGATGAAGCAAGAAGAAATGGGAAGGGGCAATGGTATTACTCCTCATTTAACAGAAAAAGTTGCTAGATGTTGCTTAAGGGCAGTAAATTACCAAATAATATAAATTCTAGAAATATTTTGTATTTCAGAGGCCTGTAAACAAAATAGTTTAAAACTGGCTGCCCATGGGTATATGATTAGGAAGGAAGTTGGAATAGGGAATAAAAATGCAATCATTTAAAAATTCGATTTGTATTTCTTGGTTTATTATACCATCTGCATTATTTTAAAATAAAAGTTGTACACGTGACCATCAGTGTCCAAAGCAAGTGGGGTCAGCTCTAGGGGTAATATGTCTGTACCTTTCATATGACCATGAGGTCCTATGTAAGTGCTTTCTTCCCCAAATAGGCAAGTGTCATGGATTGAGTTGTATTCCTCAAGATATGTGCTGGGAGTTTAACTCCTATACATTGGATGTAATACTGTCTGGAAATAAGGTTTTCTTTGTTAATAAAGCCCTATTACTGGAGGTCATGTCCTAAACCCACTCACTTCTGAGTTAGAAGGAACAGCCCGCAGAAATACAGAGACAAGCAAGGACAAAATGGGAAAGAGATTGTAGTGAAGATTGCCAGGGAAGCAAGTATTGCCAACTATCAAAAGTTGAAACAGATGATCTCCCCACTATAGCCACACTTTGAATTCGGTCTTCTAGCTTCCTAAAATGTAAGAAAATAAATTGCTCTTCTTTAAAGCCACCCCCTTGTGGCATTTATTTTACAGTAACACTAGTAAACTAAGATGGTGTCTATTCAACTGAATTTATTACAATCTCTATCTCTTGCCTTTCCTGTGGTAAACAGTCTTGCTGAGTTGTGACTCTCACAGAACAGTGCTTATGTGCCACTCCAATTAGTATAGGACCACACTAAACTCAGTAGATACATGAAGCAATGATCTCACACTAACAAGTCTATGTAGGTACCTAAAAGTCTGCAAATCAATCAATTCATTCAAAGTTATTGAAGAAACGCAACAAAGTACGTGATTTGGAGAAAGAGAGAACTTGATGTAACAATGGCCAAGGAAGCAGATGGTGAGGGGAAACTCACTCTATATGCTTTCCTAGAATAACGATACTCCACTTCACTGCGATACTCTAATCCACTGTCTGCACCACTATTTTCCCAAATGTGGATGGTAATGAATCCCAACTTGATTTACTAAATAAATCTTACAGGAATAAAGTTATTTGCATTTCAATTCTACATACATTAAGGATAATGTCTTCCAAACATTCTTTTTCTTCCTGGACTCCTTGACATCATTCCCTTTTTACCGACCCCCGCCCCTCAAACACCACCTCAACTGTACCTGCCCCCCACCAAAACCCTTATCCTACTTGCTGTTCCCTATAGGTTCAACAATCCTCGGTTTCATATACCAAAACACAGATAAACGTATAACACAACTTCATGAAGGTGACCTCCATTGACATAACACCCTGAGATACACCGGAATATGAAAAAACAAAGACAAAACAAAAATACACAAAATGTTGAAAACCAGATCAGGTCCAATTGTGGTAGCTATTGTACAATTCTGCTTTATGTGATTGAACTATGGAATGATATGATCTATGTATTAACTCCCAATTAGTAATAAATTTAAAAAAAGAATAATGTTTTCATTTGGCACAATTACCGGTAGGTGTTTAACATTCCCCTCTGTAATGTTTAGTAAAACGCTCCTTTAAACAAGAGACAGCAGACCAAAGGTTCAGCATTTTTCGTAGGCCACAATATTAAAATAAATAAAAAAGATAAATAAATATAGATATCTTTGTATACAATTAAAAAGTATCTTAATTTGAGAAGTATATAAGTAAACTATACACTGGAGGGACGTTATGACTGAAGGCTGGGGAGCCCCAGAGTATGCGAAGCTCTGTCCTGGTTTGCTTTCTTCATAGAGCTCCTTGCGGATGAAGAAACATGGAGGAAAGAACAGCAGCGTTAGGCTGGACAGCAGCAGTATTTTCTGGGTCAGAAACTCTGAATTTGCTTGTGCTTCTTAATAATCTCCCAATTAAATGCAACTGTTGTGAGATATATTCCAATTTGAAGTACACAATAAAACCAAGAATGCAACCTTGGGAGTTTGGGCCCACAGTTTCTGAAAAGTAGATGGCAGCTAAATTGCTGAGCTGGGGTTTTTCTCCCCAATTATACCTTTAAAAATGCTTTTCATGTATAATACACTCACAATTCCTGCATATATGTTCCCTCAAAACCTCAACCAGATAAATATGTGGAAGAAGAGGTTTCTCACCCGTGAGGATGGAGAAAATGGATTTTAGTAGCAGTTGCGATTTCTTCCCTATATAAGACTTTCTTATAACTTTGAATAAGTACACAGCAACAAGGTCATTACAGAAGTCTCATCACCAAACCTTGAATGAATATGATTGTTTGCAAAAGTAACCAGTGGACAATAAGTTTTAAATGACCATCACAATAAGTTTATATGGAAATTTGGAGAAACAACAAATAAGATCAATGGTCAAAAAGTATATAATAAACAAACTGAATATACACACCTATAGCCACACATAAACAACCTCTACAAATCAATACCATGAATAATTCAGTAAAAAAAATGGTCAAAATGTTTTACTACACAAACTAGACAAGAAATATCAATAACCAATAAACATGAGAAATGGTTCAATCTTATTCAAAATAAAAGAAATCTACCTTAAAACAAGTTGTCATTTTGCTTTTATTAAAATAGCACACACTTCAAAGTTTGAAGGTATTAGAATTAGTAGCAATGCAGGGGAACATGAACCTTCATATCCTGCTGGTTTGAATGTTCTGGTATCGCTATTTTGTTTTTATTTTTGAGAGGCAGGCCGATAAGACTTGCTTTATTGAATGACTGATCAATATAACTACTGAGGTCACTATGTACAACAGACAAGGGAAGAGGAGCTGTATTTCCTAGTTTCTTCCTCTTTTGGAAGAGTCTTAATTATATTAGATAGGGCTCTCTAGAGAAACAAGAGCAGGACACTTATGAGAGAGAGAGAGAGAGAGAATATATATATACATATATATATATAGAGAGAGAGGGAGAGAGAGAGATACACAATAAGAAATAAACAGCTAATTAGTCTATAGAGCAGCACAAATGGCTTAGTGCAACTCACTTCCATGAAACAGCTAATACACTTGCAGTCCTTCAAGTCACAAGGGCTGCTGGATGCAAATCAAGGAAGCAGAGTCCTCTGTAGAGCAAGTCAGGCAATCTGGCCACAGGCAGCAAACAGCAAGGGAGGTCACCAACAGTCAGCCAGATGACAGGGTCCGACAGTCCCCAGCTCAAGCAACATATACACCAGTAGCATGGTGAAACAGGTCTTGAAGGAACCTCAAACTATAGTGACACAGTTCACGAGTTGGGTGTCCCACAGGTAGTGTAGCTCCCAAGTTGAGGCAGAGAACCAGCCAAGGCAGCTGCACACGGGTCCGATCATCAAAGAGCAAAAGACAAGAAAGACAAGGCTGTGTTCATTTACAGGTTGGCACAATAAACCTACCTATCACACTTAATGATCTGTTCTTTTGTGGTCTGGAGATGCACCTTATGACACTTCATGCTTCTTTGGTCTCAAACCTATGGGCCTCAACCCAGTCAGTCAGGAGCTTCTCGAAGGGGGCCTTTTCTTCCTTCAGCTTGTAGATGGGTTCCATAAAAATACATCCATTTGTTCTTGAACACATTCCCTTTCAACCTTCAGGTAAAGGTTGTGAGACAAGGGTAGTCAGTCTTCTTAGATGCATGCTATCTTCTGATCAACTGGTCCATAATGGTTATGCTCTTCATCCAGGTCACCTCCTCTGGCATTCAGGCACCTGTGTCCATATGCCTTCCCCTCCAGCAGGCTAAGGTGCCTTGTTTGTTTTGTCACGGAGTCTGAGAATGGATGGCCACAGGCTTTCAGATGGTAAGGTCGTGTTCGATCAGATTTTGGATTTTCTGATGGCACAATACAGTCCTATTGATTAAACTGAAACCTGAGTATCTTGTGGTCCAGCAGTTCCCCCGTAGGTGTAAACCTATGGAAGCACGTAGAGGCACTATGGCATTTTTAATAGTAGAAAATTGGAAAACGAATTCAATGTTCCTGAACAGCAGAAGAGTGAAATAAACTACAGCATAGGCATACCATGTGCTTACTGATGCAATTAAGAAAAAAAGTCATTGATCTACATGAATTAACATGGAAAGATTGCAGAGAGATGACTGAGCTAAAAAGAAAGTCTCGCTAAGCTACATACAGCATCTTAAAAGAGAGAACAGATCTCAGGAGAAGCAAAGAGTCAGTCTTTTAGAAACAATGCTATCTATTCACGTGTCTGTACTTGAATGTCCTGAAAACATCTTACAGAAAACAGACAAAAATAATAATTACTTCAGATGGAAGTTGGGGAGAGGAGTGCAAATAAGGACCCTTGTGGGAGGTAAAGGTCTGAGGTGACTTTCTTGATAGCTGCAGTCTAATCACCTAATTCAATGTGACCCAAGCACAGCAGAAGGAACACACCCCAGTCAGGCCTCATCCCACTCATGACTGGTTGGGAATTGGACATTTGTGAACCACAGGATTTTCATAGTATGATTTTCGGAAGTAGGTTGCCAAGCCTTTCTTCCTTGTCTTTCTTCATATTGATACATGGAAGGTGATCGACTGGGAATCAAATCTAAGTCACCTGCATGGAAGCCAAGAATTCTACCACTACGTCTACGGTGACTTTATGCTCAATTTGTTCAAGGAATTGGTAATTATGTATTAATTAACTTAAAGCTAACAATTTCAAGATAAACCTTAAAAGATTAACAGTAATGCCCAAAAAGAACTGAGGGAAGGAGACAGAACAAAGCAATGTCTATTATTTAATTAAAATGTTCTGGTAGTTATGCGTCAGGTAAAAATTAAAATGCTAACTGCAAGACTGGTTGTTTCAACCCACCAGCACTTCATGAGAGAAAGATGATTTACTCTCGTAAATATTTTCAACCGCAAAAACTTTATACAGGGTTGCTATAGGTTGGAATCCCTAGGTGGCAGTAGGTTGATTATTTAATCAAAATTCATGAGAAAAATCAACTGTCTCAAAGCCATCAGGTAGATAGCATTGCCTTTGGGGCTCCCCCTCCCTTTGTAAACATATCCCCTCTGTTACCTAGCAAGGCCCACTGGCCCCTGAGGCTCAGGTCTCCCTCTCTAACTATCATCAAAGTTTGAGACCTCACTGACTGGACTCAATCCTAGTTTAATACCTTGATTGAAAGGAATTCAAAGAGAAAATACACGTATAGTGTAAAGAAATCTTTCCCTGCTTCTTTAATAAATTGCTATATATTTATTCACATACAGTACTTCAACAGCTAAAGTCAAGTCCTGTAATGGGGCCCATGGTAATAATGTAAAACAATACAAAATGGCAATTGCTCTACAGTTTGTTACTGTGGATGCCTGAAATTTGCCCTTGCTTTTCACAAGAACCACATCTTGGTAAAAATGCAGCTACTAGAAGCAGATCCTCTGCCTAATGCCTTGAAATTCCTGTCCTTTTTAATTGCCTGGAATTCATGTCACTTATGTGAAAAACAGACACAATCATAAAGACACATTTAGACACCCTGAATGAAACCAATGCCATATTATTTTAGTTTATTATTCCTTGTAGAGTTCATGTTGGTCTTCCTACTTTGATATTTATTTATACCAAAGAAGTGAAAGAACATAAATGCCACTTGGGATAATGCTAATGCTATAACTGAGCAGAATACATATAGTAGCTTCTGCCTTAATTTTAAAAACCAAAGCAGTCTTTAGGAATCAACCTCAGATAATACAGGACAAAGCTGAAGGTCATTGTATTATTCATTTTAAAAGGCACTGATAAAGATTAAAATGAAAGTTCTCGAGATTTGAAAAAATGTTAGCTTGTATAAATGGCTTCTTCCTTCTTAATGGAGATGGGGGTGGGGAAAATTGTAAAAGATGGAATACATCCCCCTTCCACCCTCAATTCTGCATTGTTATTCTTCTCTCTTTGGAATCTCTTAGCACTTTATTCAAGAGGTCCTCTGCTATTCACAACTTTGCTGCTCTTATGAAAAATTAATGATTGCTTTCTCTTCAACAGAAAACTGCCTTATTTTTTGCAAGAGATTAACAAAGTGGACTCGATGCAGAAGTGAGTCCCTCAGCAGGAGAAGCTTCTCATGCACCAAGCCATTGATGGCTGGGGGAAAACTCCCTGTTAGCTCAAGGACACCAAGTAAATAGATGGTATGCAGTCTGGTACAGACTATAGAACAAGGGCTACATCCTTCACAAAAGAGACATGTCAACAAAAACGGCCCATCTCCAATAACAGGCTGACCCTTTGCTCTGCTTACTGGCTCCTTTATGCTGGCACCAAGTGCCATGCTGGGTTTGTAAGCTATTGTTCTGAAACAGATTTTCTCCTAGGGGTTAACAGGTGAGAGTAGTTACCTCACATGCAGTACAAAGAGCCAAATAGGACGCTTTTAGTGAAGCCATCAGTACTCAGGAAATGCTTTTGGAAACAGTACAGTACAGCATTGCATCATTCTTAAATGAAGGAGTTGGGGTGGTGGCGAGGGTTGCTATTTCGAAATGATTTACCAAGGTATGGAGAGAAAAAGTGGAGACTTTAAAAAACAAGAGAATATGACAAAATAATAATAATTCACAAATTATCAAGGGTTCATGAAGGAGGTGGGAACAGGAAGGGAGGGGAAAATGAGGAGCTGATACCCGGGGCTCAAGTAGAAAGCAAATGTTTTGAGAATGATGATGGCAACAAATATACAAATGTGCTTGACACAATGTATGTACGTATGGATTGTGATAAGAGTTGTATGAGCCCCAAATAAAATAATTTATAAAACAAACAAACAAAAACCCAAGAGAATAATGGCTTATAACTTGTCACATACATACATTAGTCTTCAATTTTACTACCTAGTAATAAGTCATCCAACTAGTTTCTGGTGAAATTCTACTTTCACCATTTAAAAAACTAAATGTCCTTGAGTTTATTATGTCTCATGTGGTTTAGGGTATAAAATAGGTCCCAATTCAAATATAGTTTTAGGAGAATATTTATTAATTTTTAAACAGGATAAAGATAAGACAAAGACAAATGATCTGGATAAAGGTGGCCATTAGCATGAGGATTCAATCAGGATACTAGTTAAATAAGGCATGGGACAACGAAACCATCACAAATTCATGATTGCTGGCAGATCAATATATCACGATGATAAAAATTATAAAAGCCGGACAGGGCCATGTTTGGGACACACAAATTATGTCAAATAGCAGAGCATTCCTTCTCTATAGGGTTGCTATAGGGTCACTATGAATCGTCATTGACTCTATGGCAGTGAGTTTGATTTTTTAGAATTCCCCAGTACAGTGACCTCCATCCAGGACACACCTAGGCAAGCCCCTAAGAGAAAGACTGCCCTTCCCTGGGCTGGCTGGAGAGGAGTAGAGGTAACCGATTTCAACGCACTCTACATGAGGGTAAGACTGTCTACATCCTTGGTTAATAGTAAGAAGGAATTCTCAAAAACAAAACAAGTTATGTGTTTGTGCCACCTAGGGACGCCTAGTCATTCAGAAGCTCTACATTTGTACCTCACTTTGCATGTAACATTACTCGACCTTCATAATATTTAATAATCACATATCCCTTATAATTGAAGAAACTGAAAAGTAGGGAGGTTATGTTGATTATTGGTTAATTAATTAGTGGAAGGACGAGCCCTCAAGTTTGATGTTGCTCACCTAAACCTAGGGCTCGAATGTTAACTAGTTAAATGGCTCCCACATCCACTCAGCCAGGCATATTGAACATCAGGGACAGTGGGCTAAAAATTGCAAAAAGTTTAGAAGATTGAAAACTATCAATCTGCTGTGAAATATATATTTGTGAGTTAATTAAACAACTATGCATTTGACATCTACATTGCCTCTCTCTTCACAAGTTTACAGATCAGTGGGGAAGATGGAACAAGACAGATACTTATACAAGTAACTATACAATCACACACAGGACCACTGGCCAAACTTTAGGAGGTGTGGTTCCAGAGAATATTTTTTCTAAAGCTTAAAACTCTCTTTTTATTTTAACATTTGTAATAAGCAAATACAGAACTTGGGTGGTTAAAATGTGTAATGAAAATTCTATAAAATGTATTTTTATATTGATTGGCTACTCTCAGTAGTTTTGTATTTTGTCTATTATCTGTATCACTAATAGCATATGGAATTGGGATTATAGAAATAAGCAGCTCTTTAAATTAAATATACTTTTCAGAGTGTACTAAATTTTCAGTGTTTTCTCTCAATTATAAAAACTATTGAGTAGCAATGACTGTCAGCATATGTGGTTACTTTTTTGTGGAAAATATTTAATCTTCACCCATCCCATGAGGCTTGAACCATTAGTATTGCACTTAACAGATGAGGAAATTGAGAAACATATATTTTAAGTGGCTTGCTTAAGCTTTTCAGTTAGTAAATGGAAGAAGTGGGATTCAAAGCTGATATACTGATTCTAGTCAACTGTACTATCCTGCCTTGTTATTAAAAAATGAATATCTGAATTTGTTTTTAGTATAACTATAGATGGCATATACCATTACTTAGAAAAAGAAAAGAAACAAGTCCCAAGTACACAAATAAACAATTTGAAAGCATGTGCAATCATGGACAAAAAAAATTCTTGCTTTAAAATGCACCAGAAGGATTTTACCAATCTCAACATTTGATTATTAGATATAAAATTATAATTAACAACACAACAAAACAGTAACAATAGCAATATGACAATAAATTTTGTTCTATCAGAAAAGGCAATCAGGCAATACAACATCAATTCATATACCTCAATTCTCATCTCTTTGCTGTTGTTAGTTGCCCTTAAGTTGGTTCTGACCCCTAATGATCTTATGTGCAACAGAACAAACATCGCCCAGTCCTGTGACATCCTCACAATTGTTCTTATGCTTGGGCTCATTGTTTCAGCCACTGTGTCAATCCATCTCCTTGAAGTCTTTTCTTTTTCACTGCCCCTCTACTTTACCCAGCATGATGTCCTTTTCCAGGGACTGGTCTCTCCAGACAACATGTACATAGTTAGTTATCATCCTCGCCTCTTAGCACTCTGACTGCACTTCTTCCAAGACCGATTTGATTGTCCTTTTAGCAGTCCATGGTACTTTCAACATTCTTCTTCAGCACTACAATTCAAAGACATTGATTCTTCTTTGGTCTTCCTTATTCAGCGTCCAACTTTCACATATGTATTATGCAATAGATGTATGACCCTGGCTAGGATCAAGCTTACTTAATCTTCAAAGTAACCTCCCTGCAGCAGATTTTGTGCAGCAAAGAGGTCTTGTGCAGCAGATTTACCTGATGCAACACATATTTTGATTTCTTGACTGCTGCTTCCATGAGTATTGATTGCACATTGATCCAAATAAGACAAACTCTTGAGAACTTCAATCTTTTTTCCCATTTATCATGACATTTCCTATTGGTCCAGTGTGAAGATTTTTTTTTTCTATACACTGAGTTGCAATCCATACTGAAGACTGTAACCTTTGATCTTCATAAGCAGGTGCTTCAAGACCTCTTCACTTTCAGATAGCAAGGTTGTATCATCTGAATATCACAAGTTAATCTCTTTAGTTAGGATTTAACATATATTTAGTAAACTTAGAGCAACCTGAAAGCATCAGAAGAAGATGAAAGTAATACATACAGTCAGTCTATACCAAAAAGAACTGGTGGACATTCAGCCGTTGTACCAGGTGATGAAAAACAGGTGGTTCTGAAGGGAGAAGTCCAATATGAATGGGAGGCATTGAAGGAAAACAAGGCTTCAAGAATTGGTGGAATATCAATTGAGATGTTTCAAACATATACAATGCTGGAAGTGATTACTCATCTATGCCCCCAAATTTGGGAAACAACCTTATGCCCAACCAACTGGAAGAGATCCATATTTGTTCCAATTTCAAAGAAAGGTGATCCAACAGAAGGCAGAAATTATCAAGCTGTAGAACATAAGATAAAATTTTGCTGAATACAGATAGCAGACGGACTTGGGTTCCTACTTAAGGTCTCCCTAAACACAAGGACATCTTGTTCTAATAACCTGGCAGTCTTTGATATTCACCTTCCCAACACAATCACTGAAGACAAAATGGGTGCATAAACAAATGTGCTGAAGAAAGTGGATGGTGCCCAACTATTAAAAGATATAGCATCTGGGTTCTTAAAAGCTTGAAGTTAAACAAGCAGCCACGTAGCAGGGAAGCAAATAAGCCCATATGGAAGAAGCACACCAGCCTGTGTAATCATGAGGTATCTGTTCATGAGGTGTCGACGGGATCAGATCTCAGGTATGAAAAGATCCAAAACAAACAATTATACCAATGTGAAAGAGCAGTGTTGGAGTGGTGGCCCAAAGCCCATCTGTAGACAATTTGACATTCCCCCACAGAAGGATTACAAGGAAGGGACAATTCAACCAGGATGCAGTATAGCGCCGACAAAACAAACATCATACCTGTAGTTCCTGAACAATTCCTCCCCACCACTACCATGACCCAGTTCTACCTTAAAATTCCGGCTAGACCCGAATACACATATCAGTACAGCCAAGAGCTCTCATGGAATTCAGGACAGATAAAACCCTCAGGAACAGAAATCGGAGTAACAATTGTGTTAGAAAGGGTTCTCTAGAGAGACAAAACCAGATTGCTAATAAATATATATATATATATATATATATATATATATATAAAACACATAAATAAACAGTTAAATTATAAAGCAGTACAAATGACTCAGTGCAACTCATTCCCGTGAGATAGTTGTGAGACACTGGCAGTCCTTCAAGTCTTGAGGGCAGCCAGGTAATCCTCTGTAGAGAAATTCAGGCTATCCGGGAAGAGGCAGCAAACAGCAAGGCAGGTCACTAACAGTCAGCCAGGTCACCAACAGTCAGTCAGGTCACCAACAGTCAGTCCCCAGCTCAAGAGATGTAAATTCCAATTGTGTGTCGAAGCAGATTTTGAAGGAACCTCAAATTACAGCAACACAGTCCACAGGTTAGGTGTCCCACAGGTAGCGTAGCTTGCAAACTGAGGCACAGAACAAGCAAGGCAGCTGCACCTAGTCCAATGATCAAAGAGTGAGAGACAGAAAGGTGAGGCTCACCGAGCCATTTATCTCTCCGCCCTTCAATGTATCCCACATGTGTTTATTGACCAGGCTGGCACAATAAACTAACTACCTCAAAATATCATGAGGGTAGGGGGATAGTGTGGGTGGGGGAGATAGGGGGAACCCTGTGGGGGAAGCCAGCCCCCACAACTAATCACAGGTTTGGTAGGCTCAATTGTACGGTTAAAACATGTATAGAGATTATAGTAAAGTCATAGAGAATAAGAAATATATGAGAGAGTAAATAAAAGTGTCAGACACATTTCATGGTAGCATGCTCACTTCCTGGATGGCCATGATCTCAACATCCAGGTCCACGCACAGAGTGGGCAGAGAGGGCAGGAGAGAGTCTCTCTTTATTTCTGGCCAAGGTCCATATATACTTAGGGGGCGTGATTACAGGTAACCACACACATCACAGGAACAGAACAAGGCCAGATAGGTGCACCTCAGGGTTATATCTTTTCATTATACTTATTCTATCTGTATGTTGAGCTAATAATCCGAGAAGCTGGACTTTCTGAAGAAGAATATGACATAACAATCTGTGATATGCACATGATATAAGCTTGCTTGTTGCAATGAGGAAGACTTGAAATACCGACAAACACAAGAATGAATTACACCTAAAAAATCCTCACAGCCAAAAAAAAAAAAATCCTCACAGCTGGATGAATAGCTAGCATCATGACAAATATAGAAAACATCAGACTAGAAACAAAATGGTGTATTGCAGTGGTAAATGTGCTATAAAAGACTTCTCTACAGTGCTAAAAACCAAAGATGCCATTTTGAAGACTAGTGTGCACTTGACCCAAGCCAAAGAATTTTCAATCACCTCATATGCACATGAAAGCTAGACAATGAATAAAGAAGACTAAAGAATTCATGCCTTCAAATTATGATACTGAATTGTTAGAAGAATCCGCAAGTCTGTCTTGTAAGGACAGCCAGAATGCTCCTTAGAAGCAAGGATGTCATGACCTTGTCTCACTACCTTGAACATGCTAACAGGAGGGGCCAGTTCCTAGAGAGGGATATTATGTTTGAAATGTAAAAGGACTTCATAAACAGGAAGACCCTTGACAAGATGGATTGTCAGGTAGCTGCAACAATGGGCTAAAAAATAGCAATGGTCGTGAGCATGGCCCAGGTCTGGGCAGTGCTGCATTCTGCTGTACAGTAACTATGAGTTGAAACTGATTCAACTTTACAACAAATTTCAATAAGAATGAGAGGAGAATGTTTGAAGCCACTTGTAAAGTCTAAAACGTAAAAACTTTTATATGACAAATTAAATGATAAAAGAGAAACTCTTAAGTATGGAGCCAATATTTGCAACATACCTAATAAAACAGTTGTTGGTTAGAAAATTTTAAATATATACTACAAATAAATATGATAACTCAAAAACACATTAAAGGATATACAAGAATTTCACAGAACAGTTCTTTTGGCAGCCCATGGTATATGCAGTATTTTTCACCCACAACATAACTCAAAGTCATAAATTCTTCTTTGATCTTCCTTTTTCATTGTCCAGTTTTCATAAGCATATAAGGCAACTGAAAATACCATGGCTTGGGTCAGGTGCATGTTAGGCCTCAAAGTAACTTCTTAGCCTTTCACCACTTTATTGAACTCTGATGCAAAAGACCATCAACCCTGTAGGGTTGCTACGAGTCAGAATAAACTCGATGACAGTGAGTTCGACTTTGGATATTTGCTGCAGATTTGCTTAATACAATAAACCATTTCACTTCCCGACTGCTGCTTCCATGGACATTGATCATGGATCCAAGTAAAATGAAATAACTGACACATTCAGTCATTTATCATGATGTTGGTTATTGGTCCAGGTGTGCAGATTTTTGTTTTCTTTTTACTGAAATAGCAACCATATTGAAGGTTGTATTTTTAAAAAATCTTCATCAGTAAGTGATTCAAGTTCTCTTCAGATTAGCATGAGAAATTATCAACTAGTAATTCTCTAATCCTACTGCCACATTCCACTTCTTCATATTGTCTAGTTTATCAGATTATTTAAAGCATTGAGGTTTAACTGTGGTAAAAGGATGTAACCCTGATGCACACCTTTTCTGACTTTAAACCACAAAGTATCCCTTTGGTTTGTTCAAAAGACTGCCTCTGGATTTATGTACAGGTTCTGCAGGAGTGCAATTAAGTGCTCTGGACTTCTCATTCTTTGAAATATTATCCATAGTTAAGATCCACACAGTTAAATGCCTATACAGTCAATAAAATGCAGGCAAACATAAAAGAGAGAGAAAATAAGAGATTCAAAGAAAATGAAATTAAAATATTCATTACACATTGAAAGATGGAAAACCTCGTTAGTAATTGTTTTATTGGCAGGTGCCTTTGAGTCACTAGTAATTAGAGAAACTACAGTAATGTGGCTATTGCAGATGGGTAATATTTTAAAATTATACTTATTGGATATTTGTTTAAACGCAATAAAATTAATGCTTTCCTACATTGACACATGAACATTTTCTACATCAAATGGCATGGTGACTTTGGAGGTAATTTACAAGCACCTAGTGAAACAAAATAAGAAAATTCTATTATCTTAAAAGTATATTTCTCAGTGAGTCACTTGCCAAAAATGCAACAGGGAACATGTACAAGGACATTCACTGCAGCATTAGTAAACAGTAAAAATATTGGATACAACCAAAATATCCATTAAAAAGAATGTATAACAGAATGCTCAAATTATAGAACAATATCACATGCAAGTAAAATTTTGCTGAAGATCATCCCAACAATGGTTGCAGAGAGCTGCCAGAAGTTCAGGTTGGATTCAGAAGAGGCCATGGGACAAGGGATATCATTGCTGATGTCAGATGAATCTTGGCCCAAAACAAAGAATACCAGAAAGATGTTTATTTGTGTTTTATTAACTATGCAAAGGTATTTGACTGTGTGAATCATAACAAACTCTGGATACCTTTGAGAAAAATGGGGACTCCACAATACTTCATTGCTTCAAGAGGCAGTTGTGTGAAGAGAACAAGGGAATATTGCATGGTTTAAAATCAGGAAAGGTGTTTGACAGGATTGCATCCTACCACCATACTTACTCAATCTGTATGCTGAGCAAATAATCAGAGAGGCTGGATTATATGAAGAAGAATGTGGCATCAGGATTTCAGAAAGGTTTATTTACAATCTGCAGTATGCCTTCCTCATTCCTCCTTGTCCCCTTTGGTAACTTCCAAAGTCTGTTACCTTTAACATGAAAGTCTTTGCTCCCCCACCCCAATTATTATAGTGTTCTCATACAATATTTGACCATTTGTGACGGACTAATTTCACTGAACATAATGTTCTCCAGGTCCATCAATGCTATGAGGTACTTTGTGGGTCATCATTGTTTTTCAGTGAAACGTAGTATTCCATTGTGTGTATGGATCAATATTTATCCATTTTTCTACTAATAGGAATTTAGGTTGTTTGAATCTTCTTACTATTGTGAATATGATCTGATAAACATGGTGTGCATATGACCTCAAGTTTCGTGAGGCTCACCCTCCTGGCATGGTCGCTGAAGACAAAATGGGTGCGAGCAAATGTGGCGAAGAATGCTGATGGTGCCTGGCTATCAAAAGATACAGCAGCTGGGGTCTTAAAGACCTGAAGTTAAACAAGCAGCCATCTAGCAGAGAAGCAACAAGGCCACATGGAAGAAGCACACCAGTCTGTGCGATCATGAGATGTCAATGGAATCAGGTGACAGGTACCAGAAGACTCAAAACAAACAAACAGAAAACATATTGATGATAATTAGGGGGGTCAGAGCAAAAACCCCATACCCATCTGAACGCAATGGGACATTCCCTCACAGAAGGATCACAAGGAAGGGATGAATCACACGGTGCAGTTTAAAACCAATGAAACAATATTCTTCTGGTTCCTTAAGGGTTCCTCACGCCCCACTATCATGACCCCAGTCCTACCTTTCACTTTGAGCTAGACAGGGGCATGTACACTGGTCCAGATAAGAGCTCACAACACATGGAATCCAGGTCAGATAAACCCCTCAGGAATAGAAATGGGAGTAACAATATCAGGAGGGTAGGGGTAAGGTGGGGAGAGGAGGAAAGGAAGGGGGAACCGATTGCAATGATAGACACATAGCCTGCCCCCCCTATAGGGGACGAACAACAGAAACAGTGGGGGAATGGAGAGAGTGGTCGGTATATGATATGAAAATAATAATAATTTATATTTTACTAAGGAGTCACGAAGGTGTGAGGGGTGGAAGGAGGGAAAAAAGAGGAGCTGGTACCAAGGGTTCAAATAGAAAGTAAATATTTTGAAAATAGTAATGGCGAGATATGTACAAATATGCTTTATACAATTGATGTATGGATTATTATAAGAACTGTAAGAGCCCCCAATAAAATGATCTTTAAAAATAAAAATAAAAGGGCAAAAAGAATGACATGTTAAGATAAAATAAAAATTTAAAAAGGATATACTGTATATGGGACCTAGAAGAAGAATTTCTGGATCATATGGAATTTCTATACCTAGTTGTTTGAGGTAGTTCCATAACACTTTCCACAAAGGTTGTACATATTTACAATTTCACTAGCAGTGTAAGAGAGTTCCATTCTCTCTGCACCCTTTCTAGTATTTGTTGTTTTCTGTTGTTGAATTTTTTTATTGGACTGTTCTTGTCAGAGTAAGCCTTAGGTTTATTTCACCATTATATCATTATCCCAGATGGCTAATGATACTGAACATATTTTCATATATTTGTTAGCCATTTGGATGTCATCATTGGATTATTTATATAGATTCTATATCCAACACAATTATTCATTGTGTCATTGCCAAAACATTTCCCACCAGGCTATGAGTTCTCTTTTTACTATTTTGATGTAGGCATTTGATGCACATAGGTATCTTATTTTAGGAGGCCCCAGTCTTCTATTTTTATCTTTACTGTGCATCTCTAAAGATTAATCTGCTATAGAAACAATAATAATAATAACAAGCCAAAAATCTGAAGAACACCTAAGACTTAATGTGGTACACTACCAAAAGGAATTATTTATGTATTATGAGAATTATGGAAGAAACAATAAAAAGTATAGAGAAAATAATTGAAGAGTTCTTTAATGAAAATGTTCCTAACAGCATGAAATATGAGAAACTATGCATTCATGAAGCTGAATGAGTCCCAAGTAATATGGGTTCCAAAAAAAAGAAGAAAAGAAATGTGAACAGGGGAACAAATAAGACTAAGTTCCACTTTCTCAGTACAAACTGCAGACAAGAAAGTAATACAATGATATATATATAAAACTCTGTGAGAGAAAAATTGCCAAACAAGAATCATATACCCAACAAAATTGTCCTTCGAAGTTAGTACATTTCCAGATAAATGGAAATTAAAGGAATTTGTGAAAACAAGATCAATTTTACAAGAAATACCAAGGGGCAGTTCTTTGGACAGTAAACCAACAACATGACACAATAACCTAAGCTTAACATTCATAAACATACTACCAAGAAAACCTATATGGAGAAATAGCCAAAGTAAAAGAATTCACCAAGCCTGAAAATAGGCAACTATGGATATCAACTTTTAATACAGACAACATAAACAGAGAGAATAGAATAGTTACTGAATTTTTAAGAGGGAAGAAAGTAAAATAGATTTCAAGGTAGAATATATCATTTGAAACTTTGGAAGAAATTAATAAAATACAGGGTAACCTCAAACAACATTAATAAACCTCATCAAAGCAAAACAAGAAAATCACAAAGACCTAGTAAACACTAAAACACAGCAAAGAAAAAAAATTAACAAGAAAACCCACAAAAGATATGAACTCAGCACAGAACACTATGTGGAAAAAAGAAACCAGAAGACTCACACATAAACAAAAAGGAAGTGCAGCAAAATTATGGAATAACACTCATATCTATCACTAGTTACACAAACTGTAAGTGGATTAATTGCAACAGTCAAGAGTTAGAGTAGCATAATAGATAAGAAAACAAGATTTATCAATATGCTGACCACAAGAGGACATTTTAGACACAAAGACAAAAAGAACCTAAATACCAGTGGTTGGTGTGTGTGTGTGGGATCAAGTTAACGGAAATAAAAATGAGCAGCAGCAATATTAATTCATGGTAAAATAGACTTTAAGGTAATATCTTTCATGATAGAGAAAAAATGCAGCCATCTAAATGAGGCATCAACTAAGTCCACATGGAAGAAGCACATCAGCCTGTGTGATCAAAGGATTGTAAATAAAATAACCCAAACCTGAAGGAGGGAATGATTTCAGAGCTTAAATTGTGAACACCTGGTTTGCAGAAAGGTATGGATGATAATAGAAGCCCAAAATCCACATGTAGCGTACACACAAAGATTAAGACTCAATGAATATCCTCTGAACATAGTTGAGGGATGTGAATAGCTTGCTGTCAGACAGAGTATTATAGAGATGATCATAACAGAAGTGGCTAGGTTAAAATACAACTTTTTATTTGGACCCCCTTTTGATGCATTTAAATGTTGCATTTGTTAAAAAAAAAAAGGGTAAATACATGTCGATTAAGCCTCTGATGGATCCCCTTTGAAGATAGACAAGGGATGTGAATAGCTTTGCTATCATATACTTTAATGCATTATCATTTGATCTCCCCTTTGGCCCACTTTATTTTATTTTAAAAAATGATTTTATTGGGGGCTCGTACCATTCTTATCACAATCAATACATCCATTGATGTGTCCAGCACATTTGTACATTTGTTGCCATCATTATTTTCAAAACATTTTCTTCCTACTTGAGCTCTTGATATCAGCTTCTCATTTCCCTCCCTGCTTCCCTCACCCCCTTCCCTCATGAACCCTTGATAATTTGTAAATTATTATTATTTTTTCATGTCTGACACTGACCATTGTCTCCCTCACCCACTTTTCTGTTGTTCATCCCCCTGGGAAGGGATTATATGTAGATCATTTTGATCAGTTCCTCCCCCCACACACTACCTTCCTCTTACCCTCATAGTATGGCTACTCTCAGTATTGGTCCTGAGGGGTTTATTTGTCCTGGATTCCCTGTGTTTCCAGTTCTTATTTGTACCCGTGTACATGCTCTGGTCTAGCCAGAGTGTAAGGTAGAATTGGGATCATGATTGTATGGGAGAGGAAGCATTAAAGAACTAGAGGAAAGTTGTATGTTTCATTGGTGCTATACTGCATCCTGACTGGCTCAACTCTTTCCCACGACTCTTCTGTAAGGGTATGTCCAATTGCCTACAGATGGGCTTTGGGTCTCCACTCGGCACTCCCCCTCATTCACAATGATATGAGTTTTTGTTCTTTGATTCCTGATACCTGATCCAACTGACACCTCATGATCACACAGGCTGGTATGCTTCTTCCATGTGGGGTTTGTTGTTTCTCAGCTAGATGGCTGCTTGTTTATCTTCAAGCCTTTAAGACCCCAGACACTATATTTTGATAGCCAGGCACCATCAGCTTTCTTCATCACATTTGCTTATGCACCCACCTTGTCTTCAGTGATCGTGTTCAAGAAGGTGAGCATCATGGAATGCCAGGTTAATAGAACAATGTGTTCTTGCATTGAGGGAGCACTTGACCCATTTTAAAATTGTTCTAATTTTTAATATCTTATGCTTTCCTTCCAGTTGAGGCTTTTCTCTATTTTATTTTTAAGTTTTGTCAGCTTTTTTGTTTTTGGATATATTTTGGTATATTTAATCCATGATGGGTGAATCTATGGAGACAGTAACTGGATTAATGGTTTCTTGGGTGTATGACTGAGGAAGATTTTGGGAAATGGGGAGCTCATAACAAGGAATTCAAGAAAGAAGGAAATGTTCTAAAAGTGATTGTGATAATTATTGTACAATTCTTGATATTATTGAACTATTGAAATGTATGACATGGGGATTATGTTTCAATAAAACTATTTCTAAAAATAAATAAATCTTACGAATAGCAAGAAAGAGACAATGGCATTATATAATACAAAAAGTCAACTGAACAAGAGCATATAGCCATAATAAATATCTATGAACCTAATGAAAGAGCTTGAAAATATGGTACAAACTCTACCAGAATTGAAGAGAGAAATAGACAACTCTACAATAACAGCAGAAGCTTTTAACCCATCACTTTTGATGCAGAATGGAACAAAGATACAGAAGAATGTAACACAACAAAATTAACCAGCATGACCTTATAGATACATGTGGAGCACTCCACCTTCAACTGCACAATATATATTATTTTCCATAAAGCATGAAAGTTTCTCCAAAAGAGACTATTTTAGGCAACAAAACAAGCCTCCATAAATTTTAAAATATCCAAATATTAGAAAGTATCTTTTCAGATCAAAACACTATAAAATGAGAAATCAACAATAGAAAATCAAGGGGGAAAATCAAATGCACATTTGATTTTAAAACTTATATAGAATAGAAAGAATTTAAAAATCCATTGGAACAAATGAGTATGAAAATACAACATATCAAACTTTTTGAAACAGCAAAATCAGGTTTAAGAGGGTAATTTATTGTAATACATAGACACACCAACGAGAAGAACCAAAATCACCACCTGTGGTTAGGGATTATGTGAACTAGACACTCCTGGCGAGAGGTGGAGTCAAACCTATTAGTCAAGTTTCAGCCTGATGATTTCTCCTTGATGTCATAAGCCTTTCATTTAAGAGTGATAGACTCTGGGAAGTGCTTTCCCTCTGCCCTTCTCCATCACTGCCTGCTGGAATTCTGCCTTGAGGGGTGGCCCAATGTGGGCCACTTGACCCTGAGAGCTACTAGTGCCCTGCCATGTGTCCACCAACCTTGGACCCATGCGAGTCTGCCCCACCATCTTACTGCTCCCCAGTTCACTGAGTTCATTCCGTGTCACTGGCATGTGCCTATGGGAGTCTGAAGAAGGACTAATCGACTAGCATTTGATTTATGGACTTTAGTTGGACCTGGCTAGGATGCCTTCTTAATGTATAATTACATTGTATTTCTTTCTCTAGACAACCCAGTCTAACACACCACTACCTTAACCAACACCTCCAACAATTAGAAAAAGAGCAGAAAAATAAGCCTACATCCACTAGAAGAAAAGAAGAAACAAAGATGAGAGCAGAAAGAATGATGCAGAAAATAAATAGAAAGAATCAACAAGATAAGTTGATTATTTGAAAGATTAACAAAATTGATAGCCCACTATCATTTATAATAATTTATAATAAAAGCAGTTAAGAAGAAAAAAGCAAATGGGTGATGGTAGAGCAGAAACAACTGAAATAAAAATGAAAATAATAGAATACTATGGACAAACAGTACTCCAATAAATTTGAAAACCTACATGGACAAATTTCTATAATCACATTATCTATCAAATTAACACAAACTGAAATAGAAAAAGAGAACAGATGTATAACAAAAGAAGAAATTCTTCATGTTATTAAAAACTCCCCTCCCCAAATTGTCCCTCCAAGTCCAGATCGCTTCACTGTTGAATTCTACCAAACAGTCAGAAAAGAGCTGACACCAATTCTACTCAAAGTGTCACAGGATATAAAAAGGATGAGAAATGCGCAGATGCATTTTATGAAGTAAGGAAAACCCTAGTAAGCAAACCAGATAGAGACATCAGTACAGGAGAAAATTACAGACCAACATCCCTCACAGATGCAAAACTCCTCGATAAAGTCCTAGCAGTAGACTCCAGAAACACATTAAAAATTAGAAATGCATCATGATTAAATGAAATTCATACAAGGACTTTAAGGAAAGTTCAATATTATGAAAATAATCAACGTAATCTGTCATATAAATGAAACAAAAGAAAGGAACTACGTGATCACATTAATTGACACAGAAAAAGGATTTGACAAAATCCAACCAATCCTAATAAAAACACTCAATGGAATAGGAATAGAAAGGTAATTCCTCAACATAATAAAGGACATATAGAAAATCAACAGCCAACAATACTTTCAATGGAATGAAACTGAAAGTATTACCTCATGGAAATGGGAACCAAACAAGGATGCCCTTCATTGCCATTCCACTTCAATATTGTGCTGGAAGTATTAGCCAGAGCTCCCAGGCAAGTAATGGAAATTAAATTTGTGCAAATAGGCACAAGTCAATTTGTCTTAGTGTGGTGGCTTGTAAATTGTTGTGATGCTGGAAGCTCTGTCACTGATATTTCAAAGGTCAGCAGGGTCATCCAAAGTGAACAGGTTTCAGTGGAGCTTCTAGACTGAAAATAGACTATGAAGAAGGAACCAACTTCCCATTTTACATAGAATGGCAACTGTCAGGTGTACAATTCCTTCTCGATGAAAAATTATTTTCTTATACCTAGAAGAATGTCGTTGGGTTTGCTTCTCTAGGCAACCTGGTTTAACACACTACCATCTAATAATAAGTTGAATTCCTGTATTTTAATAAAGCCAAAAAAGGAATCAAGAAAACAATACTATTGAGATGAAATACTTAGGCATAAATACCAGAGAAACAAAACACCTGTACAAAGAAAAGCACAAAACACTACTACAAAGAAAAACACAAAAACAAGAGACCTACATGAATGGAAAAATATACCATGTTCATGGATAGCAATATTTAACATTGTAAAAATCTCAGTAGTACTCAAATAGATCTACAGATAAAAAGGCCATCCTGAACACAAGTCTAGCATCATTCTTTCAAGAGACAGAAAAACTAATCAGCAACGTTATATGGAAAAGAAAGAGACCCTAGATTAACAAGGCACTTCTGAAGAAAAACGACAAGGTAGGATGTCTCTTACTTCCCACTCTCAAGACCAACTACACAACCACAGTAGTCAAAATATTCTAGTAATTGTACAATGGTAGCCAAAACCTTCTACATTGCCACAGTAGTCAATATAGCTTGTTGCTGGTACAACAATAGCTACATAGATCAATGTAACAGAAATGAGAACCAGATATAAATTCATCCAATAACATATAGCTGATTTTTAAAATAAATCATTTTACTGGGGGCTCTTAAAGCTCTTATCACAATCCATACATATATCCATTGTGTCAAGCACATCTATACATATGTTTCCATCAGCATTTTGAAAACATTTTCTTTCTACTTGAACTCTTGGTATCAGCTCCTCATTTTTTTCACTTCCTCCCCCAACCTCCCTCTCTCATGAACCCTTGATAATTAATAAATTATTATTTTTTCATATCTTACACTGACCACTGTCTCCCTTTACCCACTTTTCTCTTGTCCATCCCCCTGGGAGGGGGTTATATGTAGATCATTGTGATCAGTTCCCCTTTACTCTGCACACCCTACTTCCCTTCCCTTCCTAGTATTGCTACTCTCATTATTGGTCCTGAGGGGTTTATCTGTCCTGAATTCCCTGTGTTGCAAGCGCTTATGTGTACCTGTGTATATGTTTGGTCTAGCCAGATTTGTAAGGTAGAATTGGGGTGATGATAGTGGAGGGGGAAGCATTAAAAAACTAGAGGAAAGTTGTGTGTTTCGTCAGTACTATCCTATACCCTGAGTGGCTTGACTCTTCCTTGTGGCCCTTCTGACAGGGGATGTTCAATTGACTACTGATGAGATTTGGGTCTCCACTCTGCCCTCCCCCTCATTTACACCAATATGACTTTTTTGTTTTGTGTCTTTGATGCCTGATACCATTGACACCTCATAATCACACAGGCTGGTGTGCTTCTTCCATGTTGTCTTTGTTGCTTCTCAGATAGATGGCCACTTGTTTATCTTCAAGCTTTTAACATCCCAGATGCCATATGATTAATTTTTGACAAAGGACTGAAATAGGGTTAATAGAGAAGAAATAGTCTCTTATATAAAATGAAACTGGACCCATATCTCACACCATATGCAAAATCAAATTTAAGATGGCTCAAAGATCTAAATGTAGAACCAATAGACATTATCCATTAAAACATAGGGACACGCATTAGGGTCATAATACACACCATAAATAAACTATCAGTCACCAGGAAAAAAGACACCAACAGGAAAAGATAAAATAAATTACTGGAACCTCCTATTAGACATTTTGGCATCAAAAGCTATCACTAAAAGAGTAAAAAGAGAATCCTATATAGGGGAAAATATGGCAATGACATATAGAACAAGGGGCTAACTTCTAACATTTAAAGAACAAGGGACTAAACTTCACCTCAATAGTAAAAAGGCAGACAATCCGATTTTTAAAAATGATCCGTGAATATGAACAGACATTTCACCAAAGAAGACATTCAGGCATTCAACAGATATGTTAAAAAATTATGATTATTAGTCATTCAAGAGGTGCAAATCAAAACACATCAAAATCACCTCTCCCCAACATTAATAACTAAACCAAACTCACTGCCATCCAGTCAATTTGACTCATGGCAGCCCTGTGTACAGGGTAGACCTGCCTCTGTGGTTTCCAAGACTGTAACGCTTTATAGGATAGAAAGCCTCATCCTCATCTGCCTGGCTGATGATTCCAAACTGTCACCCTCACACTTAATAGCCCAACACGTTGCCTACTAGCCACCGTGGCACCCCCAACATTAATGGGAAAGATAAAAAAATTAAAAAACCTCAAACCAGAAAACAACAAAAGTTGGTGTGAGTGCAGAGTAACTGGAACTCTCATACATTGCTGGTGGGACTAGGAAATGATGTAACCACTGGAAGAAAGAGAGATGAGGTGCCAGCCTTGGAAGCATTTATCTCGATTGCCCTCCAATCAAGCTGTGACTTGATTAAACTCTGCCCACATGCTCCGATGGAGGCCTCATTGGCACAGTAAACTTAACTGTCACAAGGAGGTTTGCGACTGACCCATGGACTTGAACCAGATTGGATTTACCCACTTCTATAATTGTGTGAGCCATTTTCTTTGCTTTTCTCGAGAACCTAGCTTAACACAGCTACCATATAATTTAGGTGGGAGATAATGGTGGATGGATAAATGTGTGACAATGAAGATGTAAGTGGACAGATTTGGAAGATTTTAGGAGGTAAATTGATAGCTTTTGCTGAGATGAAGGGAATAACTGTTAAAGATAGGTATTCATAATTTATCTAGGGTTGATATTTTGCCACAATTGTAATGAAAATGAAGAGGCGCTGATGATTCAGTGGTAACCAAAAGCTCTGAACCTACCTACTTACCACTCTACAGGAGAACGATATGACAGGCCACTCCTATAATGACTTTAACCTTGCCAAAATTGTGAGGCAGCTCTGCTCTGTCGCACAGGGTCACTACAAGGCAGGGTCAATTAGACAATAACAGGTTTAGTTTTGGAGCTCTATCTCTGTGTGTGCTTGGTGGAAAAAAAAGAGATATATGATCATCTAGGAGAGCTATGGAACTCTATTAAATCTCTATTTGTATCATCCTGAAATATTTCCTCAGTCCACTAGGAACTTAGAATCTACTAAGATACACATGGCATCCAAAGGTAGCTCATTCACAGTGTTTGGAACCAGCTGAGTACGGGCTCTAACTAGTGATATAACACCATATAGCTAGGAGTTAAGAGAAAGGCCCGAGTGAGACAGGTCAGACAGCTCCTCCTGGAAGAGACACATAGATGCTTTCAAACTCCTTGCAATACATTCCCCAAATCCAAGCAGGAAACACAATGTGTTTGATATAATACTGGAAACAATTTTATCCTATGCTTACATTAAACAGCAACCAAACTCATGTCGTGGACATATCTATCAAAAGTGTTTATATTTTGCTCTTCATAAGTCAATGATGTCTACCAATGTCAGAACCATAACTAAATTTATGATATTTTAAATATTCATTAGATTTTCTTACCCAAGCTTAAAAAAATAGTGAAACAAATTTCTATTTTTGCAGGAAAACAGCAAATGAGAAATGTACAAATGACAAAATAACAATTTATAAATTATCTAGGGCTCATGAGGGAGGGGGCAACGGGGAGAGAGGGGAAAAATGAGGACCTAATGCCGGGGGCTTATGTGGAGAGCAAATGTTTTGAGTGATGAGGGCAATGAATGTACAAATGTGCTTTACACGATTGATGTATATATGGATTGTGATAAGAGTTGTATGAGCTCATAATAAAATGATTTTAAAAAAAGGAAAGTGTTATAATCTTCTTTTACCTAAACATTTCATGATATACATCAATTTACATAGCTGAAGTTTCTGGAAATATAGAAAATCGTTTGTTTCCATATTCTTCAAAGGAAATATATTTAAATACAATGGTAAAATATTCTTGTTGGCATTCTTTTCCAAATTAAAAAGTAGACAATTGGTTATTTTAGCAAAAGTTACCATATGCTTCTTTAGAATAGATGTCACATTGCATACTTTTTTTTACAGAGCCTACAGTTCTGGTAATGGCGTGGGGCCATTAATATTAATGGCCATTCTCATCATTAGGCAAGATATTAATGATGGGAAAATGCACAGAGGAAATTTCAGGTGAAGAGAAAATGCATAGGGTATCTGCATAAAGATTTAGAGAGGGGAGCTCTTGATACTATGTTTCTGCAGATCACATTTTTCATTCTTTTTCCCAATCGGTAAAGTAGGGGGAAAAAGGACTGATTAGCATTTGCAAACTTCTTATGGTACATATTGTTGAGTCATAAAGCAGAGCATTCTAAATAGTAAACAGGGGATATAGCATCTCATTAAACTCTATATGAGATGGATACATTGAGACATATCTACCAAAAGTGTCTACATTTTGCTCTTCATAAGTAAGTGATATCTACCAGTACCAGAACCAGAACTAAATTTTTGATATTTTAAATATTCACAAGATTCTTTTGTGAATATTTTCTACATGTTCACAAGATTCATTCCATCAACCTTGTGAGCTAGAATACTTAAAATTCAAAGTGAAATTCCCCAAAAGATTTTGAACAAAGTGAAAAGGATAATGTTTGTGATGTATTGATTAAGCTTCATGAGCTGGATATCTTGTTTGTCCTTCAGGTCCACTCTCCACCCTTTCCAACATGCTCTGTGCTCCAGAAGATGTTTATGCACATAACAGACTCAAGGAGCTATCGGGTTCTCTGGATTCTGGTTAGGGCCAAGGGGGAGTCACTGCATAGGAAAACAGAGTCTGGTTGTACCAGCTGAGGGATTGGTTGGGTGGAAATATTTCTAACTAAGACAGGCAACTCATCAAATAATACAGATTTGGGTGTAGGTAGTAAAATGGCATTGGTTTTGACATGTGTTCACACTTGCAGTTTTTTAAACCTGTGATTCAATCATTGCTCCAGACAGGAGAGAGGATGGGGTTGTTTCAAAACCAGCTGCTATCATTTTGTTTCCCCTGCTATTTTACTTTCCAGGGGTATGCATAGCCTTAAATTGCATGATGATCTGGGATGCTTCTAGGTGGACAATCAGGAAAATAGAATTCTTAAGAAGGATTCAAAGTAAGCTGTTCAAATTCTCTTTATAATGTTTTCTCTTTTTAGGGTGTAAATCTGTCCCACATCCACTTATCTATTTCACTGCCTGACCAATACTAGAACCTTGTGAGGGCACCAAACCTTTGGATACCAGCCATCTGCCTGGCTCATCTGTTGCTGATCTTTATTCTGACTCAGATTTCTTCTGTACAGCTCAACTCTGAGAGGTGATAAAGGCAAAGCATGGCTTCCTAATATTTCCTTTCAATGTAATCCTATAAACTTTGAGATTATATTTGGCTCTGCCCCTTGATGTACTCAGCCTCATTTTTTTAAACCACATATTTTCTTTGTTGTAAACAGTAAGGTTTGTGGGGGTTTTTAATTTTTATTTTTATTAAGGTTTTGTTGGATTTTTGTTAAGAAGTGTGCAGACCTGGGGGTCTGATAACTGCTTTAGGCTTGGATTCTAAAAAAGGTACTACCACTGTGCACTTGGCAAAAGGAGCAGATATATTAACACTGAATGTCTTCCCATTTATCAAATTCTCAGCTAGCACAAAGCTAAAGCCATGAAATGAGCACTATCTTATATTACCATTCATTTCTGAAAGCAGAAAATGATGACTGGTAGCTTTAGAATATTTTTGGAAACCAAATATAGTATCAGCTTTGCTATTCCACATCAAGGGAAATAGAAGATGCTCAACCTTTTATTCATTGTTGCTTCTCTGAATGACCATCTATTTAGTGGTATGATCTTGTATTAGACTTTGAGTTCATTGAGGATAGAATCAGGTTCTAGTTAATATCTAATAATTTGTATCTAAGTCCATACCACTTGTCACAATACTTTTACTTAGTAGGGGTCAATTAAAAATTAGTTGAACTGATCAATAATATACAGCAAAAGGGATCATAGTGAGAGGGAGTAATTCCTTTAATCGCAGAAATTAAGCAAATGATATTGTTGTGGACTAGAAGCTGAGTCAGTGACAATAAAATATGAAAAATTCAAATGGAAAAACTAGACTCAAATAAGCAAGTGTAGTCATCAAACCAACACTGTCTTCACGAATTATTTTAAAGTCTTAACCAGGCTGTGTTGTTATTGTTCTTAGGTGCCACTGAGTCAGAGCTGACCCATCGTGACCCTGTCCATAACAGAATGAAACACTAGGACCCTGCACCATCCTCCCAATTGATCCTCTGCCTGAGACCATTATGCAGTCACTGTGTCAACCAGCTCATTGAGGACCTTCCACTTTTTGGGCACCCTTCCACATACCACACATGATGTACTTCTCCAGGGACTGGTCTCTCCTGACAATCCGTCCAAAGTATATAAGATGAAGTCTTGCTATCCTTGCTTCTAATGAGCACTCTGTCCTTCCAGTACAGATGTTTGTCCTTTGAGCAGTCCATGGTACTTTCAATATTCTTCTCCAGCACCACCATTCAAAAGCATTGCTTCATCTACCGTCTTCCCTATTCAATAGCCAACTTTCAAATGCATATGATGCAATCGAGAATGCCATGGTCAGGCACACCGTACTCCTCACAGAAACATTCTTGCTCTCAAAACTCTAAAGAGGTCTTGTGCAGCAGATTTAGCTAATGTAATTTTAAAGTCTCTTGATTACTGTTTCCATGAGCATTAAATGTGGATCCAAGCAAGACAATATCCTTGACAACTTTAACCTCTCTCCATTTATCATGACATTACCTATCAATCCAGTTGTGAGGATTTTGGTGCTCCTTACATTGAGCTGTAATCCATACTGAAGGTTACAATCCTTGATATTGATCAGCAAGTGTTTCAGTTCCTCTTCACCTTCAGCAAACAAGGTTGTGTCATCTGCATACTGCAGGTTGTTAATAAGCCTTCCTCCATTTCTGATGTCACATTCTTCTTCATAGAATCCATCTTCTGATGATTTTCTCAGCATACAGATAGAGCAAGTATGGTGAGAGGATACAACCCTGATTCACACCTTTCCTGATTTTAAAACATTCAATATTCCATTGTTCTGTTCACACAACTGCCTCTTGATCTATGTAGAAGTTCTCCATGAGCACAATGAAATGTTCTGAAGTTCCCATTCTTCTTAAAATTAATTACCATTATGATGGTCCACACAATTGAATGCCTTTTCATAGTTAATGAAACACAATTAAATACCTTTCTGGTATTCTCTGCTTCAGGCAAGATGCATCTGACACTGGCAATGATATCCCTTGTTCCACACCATCTTCTGAATATGGCCTGAACTTCTGGCAGTTCCCTGTCAATGTACTGCTGCAACCATGGTTGGATGACCGTAAGCAAAATTTTTGCTTAAGATGATCTTTGGTTAAGATCAACTAGGCTATATAAGCAATAAATTATGAAGGGTGACCATGAAAATAAAATTTAATGTTGTTTTACATTTTAAAAGATAATTTGACATATACTTAATGGCATACATAATAATTTTTACGCATCACTATAATCAGGCAGAACAATCCCTATCACTGACTATACGAGTCTTTACTTGTACTATGTCAAACCAACTACTTGGCATTTTTCTCCCTCCCATTTGTAAATTTTATGCACCTATAGTAACCATAGATGGTGATGTACTTCTTGAATTATATGACTAGTTTAGTACTTAGTGCATGAACACAGAAATCCTAATTAACGAGAGTCTTAAGAAAGTGAGTCTCTTAGGTCAGTCTACTGCCTAGCACCCCGAAGGCAGAAGCATATGAGTACCCTGCCCAAAGTGCCAGAAGATGAGTCCCTTAGGCTGAAAGCCACACACAATAAAACTGATGATACTCAAAGTATCATCAACCTTAATGATGTAAATGGAACAAACTTTTGGGATCTTAATTTGCAGATGGGGCAAGATTCAAAATGAGAAGAAACAGTTGTAAACATCGATTAATAACCAGAATGTGGTACGTAGAAAGTATGAATCTAGGAAAATTGGAAGTCATCAAAAATAAACTGGAACACATAAATATTGATATCCTTGGCATTAGTAAACTGAAATGAATTAGTATTGACCATTTTGACTCAATCATATACCATAGTTTACTGTAATGGGAATGCCTAATTTGAGAGGAATAGAGGATTTGAGAAATTTCATCATCAAAAGAACACTTTATAGGTGCAGGGAAACATCAAGACACTGTAAGACATGACAAAATAATAATTTATAAATTATCAAGAGTCGTGAGGGAAGGGGAGCAGGGAGGAAGGGGGGAAATGAGTTGATGCCAGGGGCTAACATGGAGAGCAAATGTTTTGAGAATGATGAGGGTAACGAATGTACAAATGTGCTTTATACAATTGATGTTGTATGGATTGTGATAAGAGTTGCATTAGCCCCCAATAAAATGATTAAAAAAAGAACACTTTAAAGGTTTTTCTTGAAGTACACGATATCCTATCACTTGTCTATGGTAGAATAATATTTGTATGCCTACAAGAAAGACCAGTAATACAACTATTATTCAAATTTAAGCACCAACCACTGAAGTTAATGATGAAGAAATTGAAGATTTATTTTTTAAAAATTATTTTATTGGGGCATCGTACAACATTTAGCACAATCCATCCATCCATCCATTGTGTCAGACACATTTGTACATTTGTTGCCATCATCATTCTCAAAACATTTGCTTTCTATTTGAGCCCTTGGATGAAATTGAAGATTTCTACCAACTTTTTCAGTCAAACATTGACCAGACAAGCAATCAAGATGAACTGATAATTACTGGTATACCTGGTCAATAGCATTTTCAGTAGCCTCATATGCATGTGAAAGCTGGACAACGAATAGGGAGTACCGGAGAATTAGTGCATTTGAATTGCAGTGTTGGTGAAGAATATCAAAAGTACTATGAACTTCCAGAATAAATCAATCTGTTGGAAGAAGTTCAACTAGATTCTCCTTAGGAGAAAGGATGGCAATGCTTTGTTTCATGTTCTATGAATATGTTATTAGGAGGGGCATCATGCTTCGTAAAGTAGAGGATCGGGGGAAAAGAGGTCCCTAGTGAGATGGACTGACACAGTGGACACACAATGAGCTCAAAGAGAACAATTAGGAGCATGGTGTAGAGCTGGGCATTGGTATTTTCTGTTGTACATAAGGTTGCTATTAGTTGAAACTGACTTGACGGCACCTACCAACGTCAAACCTGAGCCCCGGTGGTGTAGTGGATTAGGCATTGCACTACAAACCACAAGGTCATCAGTTTGAAATCACCAGCCATTCTGTGGGGTAAAATAGGATGGTTTCTACTCCCATAAAAATTTCTCATTCCCATCGAGTCAATGCTGACCCAGAGCAACCCTCCCTGAGGGTTTCTGAGACTATAACTGTTGCTGGGAGTAGTAAGCCCAGTCTTGTTCCAGAGGAGCTGCTGGTGGTTTCTACCTGCTGACCATGTAGATCACAGCCAGATGCATACTGACTACACCACCAGGGCTTTCAAAAACCCACAGGGGCCAGTCTACCTTGTCCTATAGGGTTAAGGGTCCTATAGGGTTTCTATGAGTCAGAATTGTCTTAATGGCAGTGAACTGAGTTAAGTTATGGAGTAAAAAGAAGAAAGTGAAAGTCTATGCTCACTCTACCACCACACACTCCTGAAGCAGACGCATATAAGTACCTTCCCCATATCCCTTGAATCTTAACATTTCAGTTTGTCTTATAGCCTCTAGTATCTAGATCTTTTTGACTCAGGCTTTTTCTGAAACTGAAGTAACCTCTATGGTCTAAAAATCATAAGTAATTGAGGAAAAATTAACCACCACCCTAGGAGATCTCCCCAAGGACTAAAACGCACTGCTGTTGAGCCAATTCGGATTCATAGAACTGAGCAGAACTGCTCCATTGGGTTTCCGAGGATATGAATTTTTACAGAAGCAGATTCTATGTCCTGGGGAGTGGCGGTGGATTTGAACTGTTGACCTTTCAGTTAGCAGCCTAACACTTAACCAAACAGCTCCCAGGGTACCAATGAATAAAGGGTAGATAAAATTCTCATTTCTCTGGAAGTAGCATTGTGGCCAATGCCCACTTGCAAAGTGCCTCAATGAATTGCCCCCAATGACAAAAGATTTATTAATGTACCCTTCAGTGGTCATCCTTTGCACTCTCAAATAAACTACTTACACTTCGATCCTTGCTGGCAGGTCTCCTTCTGGGGGAACCCCCAAAAGGCACCACTACAATAAAGGCCTCTATGGCTTTCTCATGCATTCTTTTTCATTCTAAAGACTTCTCAGTAACAGCCAGTTATAGGCAGTAGAGTTGTACTGTAAGTCTAAAGACAGCTGAGGCACCAAGCCAGAGTGTCCAGGAAAAGAAAAGATCACTGGAAACGTAGAGAATATTCTCTGTATTCCTGGCATCTTGGAAGGGGATGGAAAACAAGAATTCTCTTGCCTCAAGCAGAGAGGGAGAAGGTAGAGGGCCTGGGCTGAGAGTCTTATTGCCCAGAAAAGGCTACTCCAGGTCTGCAGCAATTCTGCAATCCAAATAGCTTCGGGAAATGGCTTTCAGGTGGTCCTGATGTCTAGAACACACATTGGCTCATTCTTCTTAGACAATGAGCCAGCATAGTCCAAATATTTTCATTTTGCAGTTAGGGAAAAAGGGTTGGGCCCAAATAGCCTTGGCAAAGTCACGAATGCACATTTATGTTAAAGTGTAAATGACTCACAGGTTCTTTTCTATTTTTGTGGTGGGAGGTGCTTAAGAATATAAGGGCAGCAATGAACTACAGAGAGAAAGGATGTTCCTGTCAAATGAAAGGAGAGAAGGGGGAAGTTCGCATGACTAAGACAAATCATTCCCTTGATGTTTGGCCAGTTCTACCTATTATAGTTTTGAAAGTGGGGTGGAAACAAAGGGATGCTGTATATAGAAAGGTATCTTATGTCATCCCTGTTGCAGAGGGGAGTACAAAAGGATGTGGTCATGGATCAAGACAAAGACACAGCAACATTTGAAATAAAATTATATATCAAACATCCTCTAGTGTCAGAAGAAAACCAAGTAATGACAGAAAGGGAGGAAGGAGAGCCACGACATGCAAAGTACCAAGACTTATATGCACTCCTAGTGCCATTGCTCAGTACCTACAATTTTGTGTAGGTCACTTGAAGCCTCTAGACATCAGAATTTACAAGTAATAGCAACTGTGCTTATGACATGGAGCTGATTATGAGGCACATACTGGGGGAAAGTGTGTTGCATAATAGTTAAGAGGATGACAATGCATCCCAGCAGGACCTGGACAATCTATTTTCCCTTCCAGTCCTCATCGTTAAAGTGAGATAAAAGCACACATCTCATAGGATTATGCTGAGAGCATGCTAAAACTACCTTACAAGATGTAGACCTGCCTTGCAAGATGTGGAACTGCCTTACAAGACGTGAAACTTCATTGCAAGATGCTGAATGACATACCACCTATGACCATAAGTGACTCCATTTTGAGAGAGACTAAAAGCCCAGTAAGAAATGCTGAATCACTGCAGACTCACTGAAAAGAAGTAAACCACCTATTAGGTTGGCACCTAGAATCTCCCCGGACACAGCTGGGGAACCCTTATAAGACCTTGAATGACGTCAAAGAGCCAGCAAGACCGCCTAGGAAAGACCCGGTAGAAAGACTGAACTAGAGCTAGGAACCAGGGAGGAGACATCAGCTACTGCTCTCTCCAACTCTACTTGGGATGAGGACACCGATGAAGAAAATGCCTAATGGGACTAAGGGCAAGTAACCGATATGATGCTGAATTAATCTTGTATTATCCTTATAGCTAATGACTTAAGTTAACTTTAAGATTGTTAGATTGTTTGATGTGTGTTTGAAGTGAATAAACCAAGCATTCAAATTGTCAAAGAGCATTAAGGAAATATTGATCATGCTGTTTGTGACAGATTATTGTTATGATTAATTAAAGTAATGCAGGTAAAGAATTTAACACAGTACTTGGTACTTATTTTTATAAATAATATAGAATGTTTTGAGTGTTATATGAATGTTTAAGGCACACAAAATAAACTTTGTTTGCTGTAATATCTATGAGCCCATTCTGAGGTCTCAAGTGGGTACATAAAAGGTTATTGATTTATATATGAACCTGCCATGGATATCTCTGCACTGGTTACGGAGGTTGTCCCTATTGTTGACACATGTTTAGCAGATGTGGAGCTGCCAGGAGGTATAGTCTTTAGTTCAAGTCATTTCCTTTAGTTCCTTTATTTCCTTTGAATTGCCAAGTTCTAAATTTTCCCGGCTGGTAAAATTTCTTTTGTATTTCGGAAAGAAGTTAATAATGGTATACTGAAGTTAAGAGATGTATCAATTTTTAAGATAGAGTAAAACTCTGGTAAATTACAGCAGTGTACTTTCTGGAATATGATTTGAAGTCTAAACTAAACTTTATTTGGTGAGATGTAGTCAATTACTTAACATGGCCCTTTAGCATATTCTCATTTGCCATAATATATTTTGTGATGTCTTGTAGTTTTTAGCCTCTGTGATTGTGGTTATGATCCCATTTTGGAGGGAGTTCTCTTTACAGTTCTAGGAGGGGATGTATATTTAGATGCTATTTTGCTGGAGGAGGTGACTTAAGTCATCATCCTTTGCATTCCCTAGGGGTATGCTTAGCTGAAAGATAAAACCACACCTCCATCAAAGCCTTCTGTGTGTGTGTGTGTGTGTGTGTGTGTGTGTGTGTGTGAACTCGTTCTCCTGTCTGAGCAACGGTAGAAGCAGAAAGACCTGCTCTGACTTTCCGACATATTTGGTTTCTAACTTTGGACTCTCCATTTGGCTTGCCTCAGCCTGATCTTTGGATTTGGGACTTAACATCACCCACAACCACTTGAGACATCCTAACGTTTTGTGAGATTCTGTGAGATGTTGCAATGAATTAGAGAACCCAGGGGCATGAGGGAATATACTACAAGAAGGAGTGAGGGAAAATGGAGCAGGATAACATCTTCGAAATATTGGTCATTTGAGACATCTTTAATCTCCAACTCCTTAGGACTAGCATGGCATCACTTCCTCCAAAAGAAATTGTTACCACAGTTGGCGTCAAATTGGTGGGGTTCTAACACACTGGAAAATGTAGTTTAGGGAAAAGAGAAATAAAAGTGAAAATGAGAAAGCTTTGGTTTCTGAATGGGATAAAGAATGCCCATGGATTAAAGCAGCTATTATGTTGCAATCTATTCCCCCAGGGAAAAGTTATTCATGGGGTATAGAATTGGTAGATATGGATTTAAATCTTGAGAAATTGGCTCACTGGATGCATATAGAAATACAAAGGGATACAGAAAGAGCAAGGAATACAATTGCTGTTATCAATAGTAGCTGCAATGGCAGGGAAAAAGAATGCAGGGGTGAATTGTGGCACTGAATGAAGCCCAGAAACAGTTTAGTCAGAGCTATGCCCTCTAGTCTCAGGGCTTACTCACAAAGGAAATAATGTGTTTCAACAGCAGGAAGTACCCCTACAACCTCTGGTCACCACGGAGGTAGTGCGAGAGGAGCACAGGGAACACCGAGAAACTACTGAAACCAGGAGACATAGTGTAAAAGGGTTATTTCAGTTTGTAGGCTTGTACCATCACTTTCCTGAGAAACTTTTACTAAAATGAATGATTAAACACATATACATATCACTGCCACCGAGCTGATTCTAACTCACAGTGACTCTATAGGATAGGGTAGAACTGTCCTGTGGGTTTCTGAGCCTGTAACTCTTTATGAGAGTAGAAAGTCTCATTTTTCTCCCTCCAAATGACTGGTCGTTTCGAACTTTGCATTTAGAAGCCCAACCTATAACCACTATGCCACCAGAGCTCCTTAATACAAATTATAAGAATGAATAATTTAGGAGCAGTGTCTTTAGTTTTCGATACTAATGAATGGAAGTATAGGTTTGGGTTGATGCAAGATCCACAGCTCACTGTAGAATTCATGAATGATAATACTAATCACAAGGTAGGCTAACCATCCCTGTGGACTAAATAAAATTTGAAGTGAGACTTGTTTACCCTGGGAAGGGAAAATGCCCCTCTCCCACCCTAGATTTTCATTGAAACACTCCAGAGGAAGCAGTGAATATGTTGCTTACTGAAGCCATACTAAAATGTTAGAATGGCATGACAGGACATGACAAATCATGTTAATCAAGGGAGTCCCTTCTACATGGACACATCATATAACCTAAGTATTGCAAAAGGTAGCAACAATCCAAGAAGCACTGTCAAATTTGTTCCTACAGCTTCTCAGCATGGATTTCACAGATGCAAGAAACATAAGGATAATTAAGAGGGGAATGGGAAGGAATAATTGGGGAAGAATTTATCTCAGTAGGAAAGAGATTTTTAAACAGCTACTAAGAAATGGGACAAATAGTGGTCACTGATGGGGTTGATCCTACAGGAGGTTAAGTAGTGTAATGGAAACTTCTGCTGACTCCCCAGCATTAATGAGGCCTTAAAAAGTCCATTCTATTCACCCAAGCCAGGAGGTATTTAAAGATGGGTATTACTATCTGGGACAATGTGAAGCAGAGGCTCAGCCAGTTGATGAGGATAAAGACTACAGGGGATCTGAGACTGTATGCAGATTTATGGGTAAAATGGGCTACAGGAGAAGAGATGCTCTTGGGGCTCCTAGATGAAAGAGTCCGATGTACTGTAATCTCCAAACTTGCCAATAAAATATTGAAAGGGTCTAAGGTTAGACTCAGGGGATCGAGAGATGCAACAGTTGATAGGGTGAAGTTTGGATGAGAATTAGATTTAAACAGATCTTTCCTGAAGTAGTTGCCTTGTCTTTACGTGAATGTATTATTGGTATGGATATTATATCTAATTGGGGAACATTCCCTTTACCTGATATTGTAAAATGAAGATGTATAAGTCTACCCTTTGGCCAGTATTGATTGGAAAACTAAATGGAAACCATTATAATTGCCTGAACCCACTCAGATTGTTTATCTGGAACAGTACAGAATACCTAGTGGATATCCAGTGGCCTACAAATGGGTCTTGGGGAGGAGACGAGCCAGTCAGGGTGCGATGTAGCAACAATGAAACATACAACTTTCCTCTAGTTCCTAAATGCTCCCCCTCCACACACACATACTATCATGATTCCAATTCTACCTTGCAAGTCTGGCTGGACCAGAGGATGTACACTGGTACAGATAACTGGAAATCCAGGGAATCCAGGGCAGATGATCCCTTCAGGACCAGTGGTGTGAGTGGTGATAATGAGAGGGTAGAGGGAGGGTGGGTTGGAAAGGGGGAACTGATTACAAGGACTATATGTGACCTCCTCCCTGGGGGATGGACAACAGAAAAGTGGGTGAAGGGAGATGTTGGACAGGGCAAAATATGACAAAATAATGATTTATAAATTATCAAGGGCTCATGAGAGAGGGGGGAGCTGGGAGGGAGGGGGAAAATGAGGAGCTGATGCCAGGGGCTTAAGTGGAGAGCAAATGTTTTGAGGATGATGAGGGCAATGAATGTACAAATGTGCTTTACATAATTGATGTATGTATAGATTGTGATAAGAGTTGTAAGAGCCCCTAATAAAATGATTATATAAAAAAAGAATACCTAGTGGACAAAAGGAGATTACTGCATTGTTTAAAGACATGTGAAAGACTGGAGTGTTGGTGCCAACAAATACTCTGTGTAACAGCTCATGGAGGTTAATATTATATTATCAAGGTCTAAGTAAAGTAGTGCCACCTGTGGCTTCAGCTGTTTCAGACATGGTATTGATGATGCAGAAAAAATATCTGGTTAAAGGACACTAACATTCAGTGATTGATCTTGCAAATGCCTTTCCCCATGCCAATCTCAGAAAAAAGACAGCCACAGTTTGCTTTCAAGTGGGAAGAATGACAGTATACTTTCACCACATTGCCTCAGAGTTATTTAAATTCTTCAGCCTTCTGTCATTGTTTGGTTGGAAAAGACGGTACGGATCTCTAGTGTAGTGATACATAGCTGTTTCTGTTGTTGTTGTTATTTTTTTGTTGTTATTGTTAGGTGCCATTGAGTCTGCTCTGACCCATAGTGAGCTTATGCACAACAGAACAAATCACTGCTTGTATGGCTGGGTTGACTAGAGAAACAAATCCAGTGACACTCATATATGTATAAGGGAGAGCTTTACATCAAGAAGTAGTTATATATAAAGTAAACATCCCAGCCTAGTCTAGATCAAGTCCACAGTCCAATGCTAATTCATAAATACCTCTTCAGACTCATGCACTTAAAAGCAATGGGTGCAAAGTCTTGTGGATCTAAGGGCACTAAAAGCATCACAGGGCTCACCAGGCTTGGCATGGCTTGCCAGCAGGAAGGTGAAAGCAGAGAGAGAAGGGGAGGTTCCCCAAGACCCTCCTTATGTGGAGGTCATGCCCACAAGGAGGCACCATCAGTCTTTGACCAGATTGACAGGCTAGACTACACCACTACACTTTAAGTTGACATGAAACTATGTAACTACCCCAGTACCTGGTTCTGTGCCATAAGAACAAGTGTTCTTATGTTTGAGCCCATTGTATCAGCACTGTGTCCATCCATGTTGTCAAGGGCCTTCCCCTTTTCACTGTTCTTGTACTTACCTAGCATCATGTCCTTCTCCAGGGACTGGTCTTTCCTGACATGTCCAAAATATATGAGACTAAGCCTTGCCATTCTTGATTCTAAGGAGCATTCAGGTTGTACTTCTTCTAAAACATATTTGTTTGTTCTTTTGGCAGTCCAGGGGGGCCCTGTTGGCATAGTGGTTATGTGTTGAGCTGCTAACTGGAAGGTCAGCAGCTCGAAACCACTAGTGCCTTTTCTTTCATAAAGAGTTACAGTCTTGGATACTCACAGAGGCAGTGCTACCCAGTCCTATAGGGTTATTATGAGTTAGCATCAAGTCAATGACAGTGAGAGTTTTTAGTTTTTATTTTGCAGTCTATGGTACTTTCAATATTCCTTGCCAGCAGTACATTATTCAAATGCATCGATACATTAGACTAAAGATATTATGTTAATAGCAAACATGTGAGAACAGGGTAGGGTAGATTTGAAGACATGGCCAGTAGAGGCTGGATAATATATCCGGCAAAATCCAAAGCCCTTCCCAAATGGTGAAATTCTTGGTACTTGTGTCATTCTGCAGGCAACCAAGAGCAAGCTATTATTACTGCCTACCCCTAAGCCTAAGCTAAGTAGAAGGATCAGCTTTGGTTGTTCTATTGCTATTTTGGAGAACTCATATTCCACATCAGGGAACATTGCTAGCTCTCATTCATAAAGCAACGGAGAAGAATAATGCATTTGAATGGGACCTGAGCAACAGCAGGCTAAGCCTTAATTAGAGCAAGCAGGCTCACTCTCCTTGCTTTTAGGCCCTTATGAAACACAGTCAGACATGACTTTGGAGGTGTCTGTCACATATATTTTATGCAGACTAATGCTTAGGGCAAAACCCTGAGAATTCTGCTCTACAAGACTATTGAGACTCTGGACTAGGAAGTTTCCTGAATCTGTAACACCATACACACCTTTTGAAAGGTAATTATTCACCTGCAAGTGGACATTAATTGGGATTTCCTCAATGACAGAAGGACATGAAATCATTATGGGACCTGAGATACCCCTAAGGTCTTGAGTGATGTTGGAGGAACACTCAAATAAAGAAGGGTATGTCCAAAATAGTTACATAATAAAATGGAAATGGTTCCTACAAGAACAAGCTACTAGGAGAATGCTGGGTGGCACCCACCTACTCCACATGCAGATAATCTCATTCCCCATAAGAGAAACTGCCAAAGCCACTTTTCCCACCAGAGAAGCGGTCAAAGCTCATTGCCACATGAACATATATATCCCTATGAAAAACTTTCTGTTGAATAGCAGAAAGTTGTTTGGTTCAGAGATGGCAGTTCGAGAGTACATGGACAACATCTGATGTGGAAAGCTGTTGCATTAAGACCAAGGAATGGAAAGATCTTAGTAAGAAAAGAAGGTAAGAGTAGGTCAGCTCAATGTGCTGACTTGCATGCTGTTTTGCTAGCCATGGTGGAAGAACTGGGGAGTGGTTGCAGCCAATAGGTTTAAATTTTTACTGATTCATGGACAGTGGCCAATGGTCTGGTCAGGCAAACAGGCAATGGAAAACTGTAATATTATAAAGGGAAAATTTGTGTAGGGCAAGGCCTTATGAAAAGTTCTATTGGAATTTAAAGACACATCAAAGTATGACATGTTGATGCTCATCCAAAGAATACCTTTCCTAGGTCAGAAGGTGATTGAAATCAGCAAGTAGACATATTTGTCCATTTGCTTGACATGGCCTATTGGGTCCATGAGATGAGAGGACATGCAAGGGGCTGCAGCAACGCAGTTGTTTGTTAGGTGCCAATGAGTCGGTTCTGATATATATCAACCCATGCACGACCAAATAAAACATTGGCCAGTTCTGGGCCATCCTCACAACTGTTCTTATGCTAGAGCCCATTGTTGCAGCCACTGTGTCCATCCATCTTGTTAGAGGCTTTCCTCTCTTTCACTGCCCCTCTACTTGACCAAGCACGATATCTTTCTCCAGGGACCCGGCTTTCCTGACAACATGTCCAAAGAAAGGAAGACGAAGTCTCTCCATCCTTACCACTAAGAAGCACTCTGACCATGTACTGCAGAGGTTGGCGGAGCCCTTCTTGCATCCTGTGAGGCAGAAATGCCAGTAAGGACTGCTCTGTCTGTCAACAAGAAAGACTGAGGTTACATATGGCTCTGGGGCAGATTCCCAGGGGAAAAGTCTTGCAAATCTATTACATCAGAACAATGACACCAGTGGCACCAAGTGGCTACAAATGGAGCCTTACAGGAATAGACACTTACTCTGGACTGGGCTTTACATATCCAGTAACACATGCAGATGCTAACCGAACACGATGGTGGGACAAGAGGGAAGTAAAAAGGAAATAGAGGAAAGAACCAGGAGGCAAAGGACATTTATAGAAGCCTAAATACAGGCATGTACATATGCAAATATATATATAGTGAGAGGGGAATAGAAGTATGCACTCAGATCTATGTGTTAAGAATTAAGGTTGCAGATGGACATTGGGCCTCAACTCAAGTACTCCCTTAACACAAGAACACTTTATTCTAACAAGCCGGCATTCTGTGATGCTCACCTACCTGACATGATTTCTGAAGACAAAATGGGTGCATAAGCAAATGTGGTGAAGAAAGCTGATAGTGCCCAGCTATCAAAAAGTATAGAGTCTGGGGTCTTAAAGGCTTGAAGATAAACAAGCAGCCATCTAGCTGAGAAGCAACAAAACCCA